>NC_051085.1:14210872-14810872 GCF_004664715.2 Peromyscus leucopus | reverse complement strand
AAGCAGTATCGGGTATGGGTTCCATCTTGTGTAGTGGGCCTTAAATCAAATCAAATATTGATTGGTTAACCCCACAAGCTTTGCACCACCATTACAATAGCAATTATCTTGCAGTCAGGACACTATTGTAGATCAAAAGGTTTGTGATTGGGTTGGTGGTTACTTATTTCCTTTGGTGGCATGCAAAGTATCTGTTAGAATTCTGCCCTCACTCCAGCTGCATGACCACACATGCATAGTTCAGGAGTTAAGCAAAGGGTCTTGCATCTTATGTCATCCTTCATTTCAGTATCTTCCTGTACCAAACTCTAGCACAAAGGTGTGAAGGTTCTCTGTAGGCAACAGCTCGACCTCTCCATGTTCCATGAGTTGTGTAGGGGTGTTGTCTTCAGCAATGGGAGCATTGCTGTCAGTTTATGGAAAGCAACCTACAGTCTTGGCAACAGCCTGGGTTGTTTCGGGGTTCCCAACAACTCGATTAGATGTAACCAAATCCCAGTACTGGAAGCTTCATTTAGTGACGAGAGATGATCAGTTGGAACTCTGTCTCCCTGTTATTTGGCTGCTGTGGAATAATACTTCTGCACATTATGAAAATGTGTTGCTCTCATTGGTAATAAAAAGCTGATTGGCCAATAACTAGGATTTTTGGGGCAGAGAGAATGCTGGGAAGAAGAAGGGTGGAGTCTGAGGAGTCGTGAGCCAGCTGAGAAAGAAGCAACATGGAAAGTTCATAGATGAGGTAAACAAGCCTCAGAGCAGCACATAGATGAATAGAAACAGACATGTCTCCTGGTTAAAGTAAGTTGTTAGAGACGTGTCTCCTCACTGCAGCTGGCATGAGACTGAGACTAGGAAGCCATGCTTGGCTCTGTTTTTGTGTGTTTGAAACCGTTTTTTGACCTTTCTCAGGTTTTATGTGGATCTACGTAGCTCCACATTGGATGCCACATGTAGGTGGCTTTTTCTGTCCCTCCAGCCAGTTCCCCAATAATGACACAGAGACTTATTATTAATTATAAATGCTCAGCTGATAGCTTAGGCTTGTCTCCAGCTTGACTGCCTACTTCACAGGCCTACTTGCGTCTCTGGCAGGCTTGACTGGTGGGTTCCCAGGGAATGCCTGTTGGAGGTGGGGGCTGGGGTAACCGGATGAGTGGGGAGAAGGGTTGGAGGGGAAAATATGACCGATGGAAATGGGTCAGGGAGGAGGGGGAGGCGGCAGCATGTGGTTTGCTACAGAGTTCAGAGTGACACTGTGGAGGATTCGATCTGGAGGGAAGTGGAAGAGGTGAAGATCTGGTTAGGCTACTTGCTTCTCTGCTTGGAGTGCCTGAGGGTTCCCAGGGAATGTCTGCTGGAGTCTGGAGTCTGGGGTGGAGGTTGGGGGGAGGTGAATAAATCAATGGGAGTGGTGGGGAAAGGAATCTGTGTGATCCACTGGAGCTGGGGGACAGGGTGTGTGTGGAGAGGCCACAGCAGGTAGTCTGCTACAGAGCTGGGAGGAGACTTGAAGGAGAGGTGAAGATCTGAAGTTAGGCTACCTCCTTTGCTGACTGGAGTGCCTGAGGGTTCCCAGGGCATGCTTGCTGGAGTCAGGGTTGGGGGGTGAGGGGGTGGAGAGGTGGGGGGTTTGGGAGGGTGAGGGTGGGGTGGGGTGGGGAGCTGGGACAAGGCAATGAGTGGGGAAGGGAATTTGGAGGATAAGACCTATGTGATCCATGCCCTGGAGCTGGGGGCAGGTCTCTGCGGAGGAGAGGCCAGGGCAGCTGGTCTGCTACAGAGCTGGGGTGAGACTGGGGGTTGGCTTTGGAGGACAGGATGGAGAGTGGAGATGTACAGTTAACCTGGCCGAAGTCAAATGCCACTTTATTTCTGAATCATACAGATGACGGGGGGCCTCTCCATTCCAGGCAGCAAAGCCAGGGCCATGGCTGTGTAAGAACAGGAGTGAGGCAGGCGGACCGGGAGTAAAATGTGCACACGTTAACTTCCCTCCTGCCTACAAGGGACAACTTCCATATCCTCCCTGACCTTCTTCCCCAACCACCCCCACCCCTCTCCTCCGCACCCCAGCCTCTGGTTAAAGTTGTGCTTCAAATTCTGGTGCTTACGAGATCGATAGAGTAAAAATGCCCGTAACCTGTAAACCCCGCTTGCCCAAGGGCTGGTGCTCACGTAAGCTAACAAGCCACATGTTTTTGCTTCTGTAAACAAGCTTGGTTGCCCGGACTGCACAAGATATGCTTGATCACACATAAGCAGGAAGTACGTCAAGATATATATGCTTGCCCATGATTGGACAAAAACTTGTGAGTTTTTCCTAAGTCTCTGACTAATGTAATTCAGTGCCATTCTCTGGGAATCCCAGGAATGTCCTGGCCAGTATTTAATAAAGTTTGCTTCGAATTTGATTTAAAAATTGTGGTAGTGGTCTTATTCTCACTTGGTGAGATTAACATAGTCTCTCTCTCTCTCTCTCTCTCTCTCTCTCTCTCTCTCTCTCTCTCAAAGGAGCAAAAGAATAGAATAGGACAGGATTCGTGAAATGAAACACAAATAGCTTCAAATGCACAGAATGAAAGTGACTAGAGTTAAAATGTAAACTTAAACAGTCAGCCCTTCCTGTGAGGAAAGTGAAGGATCTGGCAAGGTCATGCCTGAGGCATATAAGCTTGGGCTGGAGCATCAAGGTGGTGGAGAAACACCCTCCGGCTTTACTTGCTCTTCGTTACTTTGGTTTTAGTTGGCTTTAAATGCTCCTCATTTGGAAGGTCTCAAAGCTGACTACGTTACATCGTCCACTAGGTTCCCTTTGGTGGTGCCTCTGGCTTCTGGCTTGTGGGAATAGGAGCCTGAGTCAGTTTTCAGGAGCATTGAGGCCATTTGATTGAAACTACTGAACCTTCGGTTGGGCCTGAACAAGTGTTAAATTAGTGATTTTTTTTTCAGGAAGCCCCACCAAATCTTACCAACGCCTTCACTGTCTGTACAGGCACCTTTTCAAGGGCCATAAAACTGCCTGCTTCTTTATCCTGTAAATGTATTCAAGCTCTGTCTTGGGGAGAAAGACTTGAGGCTTCTGTCTCCATGCTTGGCCCCTTACAAATAAACTCCTTTGCAAGGTTAATTAGTATACTGTGCAGTAATACAGCTGCCTGTCTTTTAAGGCAATTCATTGCATTAAAACGTGTTTTAAAATTGCATGGGCCCCTGAGGCTGGAGGGATGGATGGCTGAGAAGTTAATACCACTTGCTGCTCCTCCAGAGGACCTGAGTTCAGTTTTCAGTGTTCCCATTGACCTGCACAACACTTTCGGTAACTCCAGCTCTAGGGGAACTGATGCCTTCTTCTGGCCTCCGTGGGCACCACAAGCACACGATGTACCCATAGAGAAACAGCACACACACACACACACACACACACACACACACACACACACACACATAAATAATAAATCTTAAAAAAAAGATTTTTTTTCATGGGCTCATCTAAAATATAGTGGATTTACTGATGAAGACTTAGAATACATGAGGAGATGTCTATCTGTCTGTCTGTCTATCTATCTATGGAGATTCCTCAATGGTTAGAGAGCTTGCTTAGCCCGAATATGTATCATCAGCACAGACACACTTTCGGGAGCCAACTGAGGCCTGATGGAGCTTATACTTCGTGAAAATCAAGCCCTGCCCTCGGGTCTATAGGTAATGGATACCTGACGAAGAGAGAGACCTTTACTTCCATGATGTAGCCACTTAGTAAGGGCCCATGTTCATGCAAATAATCTCACATCCAGGACTCTATCATCAACCCTAAGGAAGCGGAAATCCACTAAGTCTGTCTGTCTGTCTTTCTCCCCCACCCCACCTCTACTGCACACACAGGACACGAAAGCAGAAGAGTATCTGGCTGGGAAGAGGAAGGGGGTCAGTGAGAGGAGAGGGACAAGAGAGGGTAATGGGGTGAGTAGGGTCAAACTCATATACACATGTAGGAAAACGTCATAAGGAAGTGATCATTATATCTAGTCAATGTATTACAACATATTAACATGTTTATGACTTTGTTCCATGTATAATTTTATTATTATTATTATTATCAGTTGTTATTGTTATCATTATTAGACATAAGTTCTCATAATGTAGCTCAGGCTAGCTTCAGACTCACAGTCTCGCCTAAATCTTCCGTAGCTGAGATGACAGGGTTGGACCGCACGGAAAGGCTTAGTATTGTTCTGATGCTGTCACTTCTGTTATCACTAAAGGCTGTTTGGACTTGGTTCAACCTGAAAACAAACAAACAATCCACAAAAAACTACTGCAGCCAGGTGTGGTGGCACATGCCTTAATCCCAGCACTCAGGAGACAGAGACAGGGAAAACCTCTGTGAGTCTGAGGCCAGCTAGGTCAGGACAAGCAAGTTCAGATCAACCAGGACTATGTAATAAGACCTGGTCTCAAAAAAAAGAAAACAAAAAGAAGATGGCATGGTGGTATACAAAATTACAGATGAACATTTGACCTTTAAGAACAGGAAGAGGTGGTTGCTTAGCCTGAACTGGAAGATAGGGCATAGACAATGTGTGTGTGTGTGTGTGTGTGTGTGTGTGTGTGTGTGTGTGTGTGTGTGAAAGGGTGTTGTATATATGGACAGGGGCAGATTATGAGAGTTGGAAATTTTATCTTTTTTAAAGTGGTCTGCAGAGATTCAAATCTTTCATAGTAGGTTCCAGGTCCCATAAGTGCCATCTCTCAGGCTATAGAATGTGGGGTTTTTGTTTTGTTGTTGTTTGGTTGTCTCTCTCTCTGTCTCTCTCTCTCTGTCTCTCTGTCTCTGTCTCTGTCTCTGTCTCTGTCTCTCTCTCTCTCTCCTTCCCTCCCTCCTTCCTCCCTTTCCTTTTCAAGACAGGGTTTCTAGAACTCACTTTGTAGACCAGGCTGGCCTCGAACTCTGAGAATCCACCTGCCTCTACCTCTAGAGTGCTGGGATGTGCTTTCTTGATGGCAGCAAATAAAAATCTTACCCATTATGCAGGAAAACATGAGCAACCATCTATTCAAAATATGCAGGAAGATGGGAGAGACCATCTATTTTCCAAATCGGCCAGATTTGCTACGTGTCTCCCACTTTCTTTAAGCCATGCCCATCGCATCCTGGAACAGGGTCTCTTTTGATGTTGGTTGCAGGCACCTAACACACCGAGCCAGGTAGGAGGACCTGGGACAGACAGACCTGAGGGCGCCTCTCCCTTTGGTTTCATTCCAGCGTGAGGAAGTCCTTGATACACCCTAGTGCATTCCAAATTGAAAAGACGGCGACCCGACCCGAAGACTCTTAAAAAAAGCCCCATCCTGGGCTGCTGGCGGCTGGGACAGCCCACTCTGGGTGCCAGGGTGCAGCGGGAACAGGGTGCTGGGGATGCAGGCTGGAGTTGGCCCCTGAGGGCGGAGCACCCGGGAATCGCTGGCCACGAGGGGGCGTAAAGCCCTCGACCCAAGCTGCTGAGCCACCGGGCTTCACTCCCCTGGTACCCAGGACGCTTCAGAAAAAGTTCAAAGGCCAGGAGGCTGGGATGGATGGGGAGCGGGATAGAATTCTATAATAATCATTACCTCTTGTTCTGGCTGCAGTAACCTACTTTTTGGTTTTAGGGGCAGAGGAGAGATGCTTTGGGCTTTATTTTTATAAAAATAAAATAAGACAAAACCTTTCTCAAAGTCTTTCAATTAGTCTACTAAGGATGCTTATTTCGCCGGTGGCTTTCTTCAAAGGAAAGGACGACAGTGTAGTCTTTGCAATAGCAAGCCAGCTTAATACATGAAACACATAATCCATAAAGTCCCACAGAAATTGAGATTCCTTTGCATTTCTTTCTTTCTTTTTTTAATTTTAGCTAGGCGTCGTGGCACATGCCTTTAATCCTTGGGAGGCAGCGGCAGAAGCATGCAGATCTCTGAGATCGAGATCTACCTGGTCTACAGAGAAGCTCCAAGACAGCCAGGGCTACACAGTGAAACTCTGTCTCGAAAAAACTCTGTGTGTGTGTGTGTGTGTGTGTGTGTGTGGTGTTTGTGTGTGTGTACATGTATATATGCATTTGGCATGGCATTTGCTTTCCTACATTTCAAAAATTAAAATACATATGATGAAATTAACTTATAGTACACAGTTCTGTTGATGCTAACTGCCAAGTAAAAGAAAATATATTTTTAATTATATTTGTAACTTACAAATGGGAGCCTGTAGACTAAGAGTGATATATTTCTGTAATCCCAGTATTCAGTCAGCTGAGCAGGAGGATCATTATTTCAGGCTACTGTGTATCCTGGGCTACATGGTGAGGTTGAGACAAGGCAGGAGGATCATTATTTCAGGCTACTGTGTAGCCTGGGCTACATAGTGAGTTTGAGACAAGCCTTAGCTTCACAGTGAGATCTTGTCTAAAAGAGAGAGAGAACACGCATCTATGAATCCAATAAAGTTAACATGAGCTCTTCTTTTTGCAGTTTGCAACACCTTAAAGTTGGATTACATTGTATTTGATTTCTTTACAAACCATTATAGAGATATATGATGAATAGATGATTGGCAGAAAGATAGAAAATTGATAGGTGGGTAGGTGATAGATTCCAGGAACAACAATTTTGCCTAAGCAGACTGCCAGGGCAGACACAATATCGTGCTAGAAACAGCCTTGATGAGAATCCATAGCTTGTGGACCTCTAAGCTCTTGAGATGTGTTGGTAGTGTCACCATTTACCACACTATCACCACTATAATAAATTCCTAGAGACCCTGTGGCTTTAAGAAATGCAAGTTTATCATCCTGTAGTTTATAAGAACTATATAAAATTCTTGCCAGTCTGACACAGGTCCCCACTGATCAAAATCAAGAGGTCAGCAGGGCTGTGTTCCCTCTGCTGGCCCTCAGAAAGCATCGCATCTTTGCCCCTTTGTTTGTAGAGGATGCCCACATCTTTTAGCTCATGGCACTCTTCATCTGCGACACTGGACACTCAGTGACGACTTTTTCTTTTCCCCTGTGGAAATAGACTCCAGATTGAAACATTTGCTCCAGGAGGGAGGTTCCTCAAGTCTCAGGAAGTGAACGTTCCACGAGTCCTGGGCAGCCTCGAAACTTACCTGATTCACAAGACTTCTCCTTCTCCAAAGTTGCATCAACAGTGAAGATGGTATGGAGAACCCCAAGGGTCTTGCTCCTAAGAGTTGTCACCTGTGTATGGGTGGGCTTTGGGTGATGCACAGCCTTTGAGTCACCCTACTCCTGTAAGCAACCTCTCACTTATACTCCTATGAATGACTCCAGTCAGTTCCTTGGCTTGCCAAGTTGCACGTGGTAGAACCGAATCTTTGCTCTGTTTATTGTTAGTTCCCTATCTGTGATGAGTAAGCATTGTTCGTAATTCCCCAGGAATAGCCACACACTTCAATTGATTCCTACTGTGGGGAAATGACTTATGACTACTACACGGGAATAGATCCTCCTCTGAAAATGTTTAATTTGGCCACATCTGCAAAGTGTCTCCTTTCATAAAAAAAATTACTCTGACAAGTTGCAATGGCTAGGATTTGGAGGCCTTTGAGTATAAATTCTGTGGCATGTAAATGTATGTGTGTGTGTGTGTGTGTGTGTGTGTGTATGTGTGTGTGTGTATGCAACTTTGTAGGGTATTTGTTCAAAATAGGTTTCTCCAGAACTACTCTCCAAATAAGTTTGTGATCAAAATGGTTTACTAAACCATCCTTACAACTTAATCATCCTCTCCTATCTCATATAAAGGAAAATTAAGGTTCCAGAGAGACTGACATCCATAACGTCGTATGAGTAATGAGAGACAGTTTCCCTGACCTCTGCTTCAACCCTTCATAATCATGGCCTCCTGAAAACAAATCAGATCATAGTGCTGTCCTGACTGGGTCCTTCGTGTGTGTGTGTGTGTGTGTGTGTGTGTGTGTGTGTGTGTGTGTGTGTGTGTGAGAGAGAGAGAGAGAGAGAGAGAGAGAGAGAGAGACAGACTGACTGACAGACAGACAGACAGACAGACAGAGACACAGAGAGAACCTGGGACTCTAGGACAGGCTTGTGATTACTCTGGGAATGGTAGAATCATTGTTGCTGGCTACTGTGTTGTCCACACTGAGTCGCCAGGAGGTATGAAGAAGTCACTTTGGAAGAAAAACACAATACCTTGGCAGTGAACCTTTATGTATGCAGGTGAGGTTTGGGTGGAAAAGGGGGGGTGTCTCAAATGGGATATTGCACCTTCTTCTTGAACCCAAGGGGTGAGTATGAGGTGACTGGGCACACCTACAAGACTTGAGAAGGACCAGTGAGCTCTGTCCCTTGCTACACAGCTCAGCATTACGGGATGCAGGACTGGATGTCATACAGCCGGGCTGCATTCTGCCTTCCCCGCATAAAGTGATGTGACCTTCCGCACACTTTCTTGACCTCTGAGTGTCTCAACTGTTTCATTAATAAAATTGGGAAAGTGACACTGTGAGCGTCAGACAGGCTGGATTCCGAAGACTGATGAATTACGTGTCACCTAGTAAAAGAATTGTACATGTAGGGACGTACTCTGTTGGTGTAAGACTTTAAAAAAAATCTGTCAACCCTCGCATTATTTAATGTCGTTTTGTGATGCTGTTCCCTAATATGCAGCCCCATTTGTCATAGTTAAAAGTCACTGACACATGGTAAATGTCGTGAGCTCCTCTCCTCTCCTTAAGTTGGGCCATTGATTATTCAGAATACTTGAGATCTGAAGAGCTTCAGATGTCAGAGGCTTTTTTCCCCCCAGGTTTGGAATATTTATGTAAAATTGCTGACTGGGCATTCCTAATCCATCATATTGCTGTTTTAAATGTTTCGAATTTTGGAGCACTTCAGAATTTGTTTTTTTTTTTTTTTTTTAATGATCAGTTTGTACTGCCGCCACCCACTACAGATAGGTGCAAATGCTCATGTAAACCACTAGATGGCAACAGAGGAAACCATATGTGAACGCTGTAGACTCCCTATACACTGAATTTAGAGAAGCTTTCAGTCTTGAGCTTAGCGCACACAAATGATTTAGACCAAGAATACTGTGGTTTGTCTGTCTGGGACCACCATCCGTTGTTCCATTCAGAAGTCCCGTTTGTGTGCTTGTTACCATCCAGGTCACCTTCCGCTCACACGACTAGTTTTAAATCTGTCTTCCCCCAAGGCTGCCACTCTTTCTTGATGGTGTCTAAATTGTGGTAGGCTGCATTTGGAAACTAAAATTGTGTCTCTATACCTGGCATGTTTTGAGATAGCAAATGTATATGCACTCTGCATCCAGAAAGCCTGTAATCGGTAATGTTATTTCAAAATGTGAATGCTAATGTGCTCGCCTTCTAGTACAAAGTGGAGGTAAGCGGAACAGCAAACTCTCACAGGCGTTTCTTTTTTCTTATTTTTTAAAAACATTCATGTGTGTGTGTCCACATGCACCCGTGGGTCATACTTGTACAGAAGCGAGAGGAGAGCAGCAGAGGGTGATGGATCCCCTGGCTTTAGTCGTTATAAACTACCACGTGCAGGTGCTGGGAACAGAATGCCGATCCTCTGGAGGAGCACCGGGCACTCCTCAATGTTGAGCCTCCACACTGCCGTTTCTAATTAACAACCATTAGTTTGAATTTTTAAACAAAAATACAGCTGGAAATGAGCACAGAGCACAGAAACCAGAGGATGACAACGTGTAAGTTCCCTACAGATCAGGGTCGATGATATAAAGGAATCAGGATCTGCCGTTGCTGAGCTTTGGGAAGGAGGCGATCTGAATCCTGATGGAGTAATGAGGGAGGTTGACAAAGCAGAATCAGCAAGTCTCTCTCTGCCAAGCCAGAGTCACTTGGCAGAAAAATACAAGGTGTGCACATATAATTGATTTTAATTACGTTTTATAATTACATAAATCCATTAAGCATAAAGGGAAGGAAGTGCCATGTTCTTAATGAAAAAAAAGTTTTACCTAACTAACTATAGAACAAAAGAATACACCAAAAGTGTGTGGTGTGTGTATGTGTGTGTGTGGGGGGTCAATTTATTTTACTTGAAGTGGATGATACACAGTACAATGAAATCCTAAGAATATATACTTCAAATGTTCATATAGGTGCTAGGAATTCTTTGAAGCTGTGTAGATGAGGATTTCTCCATCTCCTTTTACCCAAAGCCATGATCACGCTTAACTGGCTCAGAAGGAAGACTTTCTGTGTCATGCTCTGAGTTTGATGTAAAAGGACTTCAGAAGGCAGCCCAGGCTGTTTCCTGGTGCTGTCATAGGCAACTGTTAATCTTCCTGGTGAGGTAGCACTCTAACTTCATACACTCCTTGGTTGTGCGGTTAATTGAAAACCTTACTGAAGAGTCTCTTTTCAAGGTAAAGGTCCTGAAAACTAATAGACTAATTCTGAATATGGTGAAAATGATTGATTCATTTTCTAGGAAGTCCCAGAACAGAGGAAGTTCAAAAGTTCTTGTATCCATGGAGACTGGGAATTCTAGAGCTTTGAGAGAATTTTGAGAATAAAATAGATAATGCCTTCCAGATTTACTAACTTTGGCATTAGAGGGAACTAGAACCAGCGTGGCCTTTCACAACATATATTATCTTTGTTTTCAAAATTGCTTTTGTAACATTATATCATCACTGAGCCCACAATTAGTTGACAAGGTAGAGTCAGCTTTCCCAGACCCTCTGAAAAGCTCTTTCAAAAGTAGAATGCTAGCAGATATTTTTAGAGAACGCTAAAGATTCAACTCGGTGAATAAGCAACATGAGTCTACTATCATTCCAGAAAAGTCTATACACATTAATTCCCCTGTATAACAATAAGCATAAACATTCTATCAGACTAGGAAGGGGCTTCAGTAGTTCATTTGGTTCAGTTCCTTGCTTTCCAGAAGGTAGGGTATCATTAATTTTTCTTTAAAACCAGAGTTAGGCCCCCAGGGAGATGGTCCAACTTTGGTAAGGTTGATGGTGTTGCTGGTGAGGACACGGCAGTCTCCTGACCTAGCACAGGGTTATACTCAGCAATCTTCTATTGGGGAAATGCCTGCAAAGGTTTTGTTTTCTCAAAAACCCTCTCTTGTTTCTATCAAGCCAAAGTACCCAGAATTTGACGTAAAATATAACCCTCCATAATTGTATACAGACTTATTACTAAGAAGTTGGTGGCATTTCAAACAATCCAGTTATTCTGATCTCCTTGAAGGCCATACTGGCCATTGGCTGTTGGTTCACTGGCAATCAAAAATCACTTTGGCTAAAGAAGTGAATGAACAAAAGCTTTCAGATCTCTCTGTGGTTCAATGAGCCAGGTGGTTAAGCAAACACGGCAGAAATCGGGTTTGAAGCAACCCTGATCAAGACACGCTAGAAGATGTCAGATGTTAGAGGTTGCATTTAGCAAAGCCTGACAGAGAAAAGCTGGCCCCTCCCCCAGGTTCTATTTACTTATTTTTAAAATTGTGCTCATGTGCGTGTCTCTGTGGGGTTATGGTCCTGTGAGGCAGGTACCTATGGAGGGCAGGGGCATTAGATACCCTGGATCTGGAATTTCAGACAGTGTAGGCCACCTGACATGGATACTGAGAACCAAACTCAGGTCCTCTGAAGGAGCAGTATGTGCTCTTACCCAGTGAGTGATATTTCCAGCACCACCACCATTCCCACAGCTCTGAGTTCTAGAAACAACTAGAAGTTGTACTTCATGCTTTAGTTCCTCAAATAGATTTTGAGCATAAAGGAAAAGTTTGAAAAGGAAAGGACAAGCTGGGACCCGTGGTGTGGAGCAGAGAGGGAATGCTTTTAGGGTAAACTTTGTATGAAGTTGTCTTACAGACACCTCTGCTGTGATGCTGAGCATAGCCTAACACTAATGATAATGTGATGATTTGTCCTCTTCCCTGAGCGCAGGACGACGCTCAAAACCTTCCTCACCGTTACCACTTCAGAAATGCCATCTTATTCTACCTTCTCCTCTAGTCGGCTACATATTCAGATGTGAGGAAAGAGGAGAAGGTAATGAAAAGCATCATCTAAATGAAGACGAGGAGTAAGGCAAAAATTAGCGTGAGGGAAGACAGCGAGAGAAGACATAATTCAGAGAGGAAGGATGGAAGAGACTTTGGCTTGCGTTCATCGTCTGAAAAGCATAGTTTAAGTGTTTCCTGACCGTCTCAACAGCTCTCCGAGGTAGCTAATATGGACATATGACAAAATAATGCTCGGAAATATTGATCTTCACACAGATACCCAGTAACATAACTGAATTCCAATTTGACATGACTTAAAATTTCGTACCCATTTAAAATGGACCAACATGACATGTTAGTCGTTATGAACACATGATGAAACCTCATAAATATGGGAGGTTGTCTCTCTATAAATGGATTTTGGAAATAAGATTTTGGATGGACTTCTCTAAGTAAGTGTCAGAGAGATAGCAAAGGAAGAAGCTGCCCTGAAACTCTAGCTTCAGGAAATCAAGCACCCTCAACTTTGAAAGGTGCAGCTATCAAGGCTTCATTTCAATACCTTCTTGTCTGTCTTCCTCATGTTCCTCAACCACCCTGTCTCCGAGGAAGCTATAGGGGCCCTGGGAGGTGTCACCCACACACAGAATATTGGGTACGGAAATCTCCCTCCAGTCCTGGCATGAAGGAATACGAATATGTTTGATGTCTTCACTCCCAGGAATGAACCCAAACACTTTCTTGATGCGATGTCTGATGAGAAGCCGCGAGTGCTCCTCTGCAGCTTGTTCAAAGAGCGCTCTCTCATTCTGCAGGTGGTTGGTCCAATAGTGATGCTGCATAGAGGTGAGGGGAGAGCAACATCTTGCCAGACAGGTGGAGGTCAGAAGAGCAATGGTTGCCACAATGAGCAAAATCCAGCCCAGCATCTACACATAATTAGTAGGAATATAATTAGTAGACTCGAGCATCAATCAATACAGCAAATATTCAAGAAACAGTCATGGTAGGAGGGAGTCCTACAAACCTCAGAACTAAAATGTGGGTCTTTGCTTCCGGTTTTTAATATATAATATACAGTGATGGTCATTTGATGTGGAAATAGCCACGTCGGAAGGACAGGTCAAGCCATTTTAGTGGGGCCCTCATATTACAAAGGAATTTGACCTGTTCATGTGGGATGGATTCTAAGTACTGTCCTTGAAGTGATAGACGCTATAAACCACCAATTACCCTTATATAAAATGCTAAAACCTTGTCCTCTGCTTATACCCCGATCTTCCTTCTCAATCATTAGGTACAGACCCAGGCATTTGTTGGGGGCTTAATTAATATTTGATAATGATGCTGTCGTAGGCACTAATGGCAGCCTCCCAAGACGTCTTCAACAATCTGCTACCAAGTACTCATAGACATGTCTTCCTCCATCCCCCTTATCTTTTGTAACCAAAGAAGTCAGCAAACAAGTATAGGCTATGCTTTGAAGTTCTTTATTGTTTTCCTTTTTTAGATGAACTAGCTTTATTTTGACTACTTAGTAACTGCTTTTGAAACACTGACTTTTTTTCCCCTTAGGATCCTTTTGTTCCTTTCTGTATCATTCTTTAAAAACTTTAATCCCAGCACTCGGGAAGCAGAGGCAAGCGGATCTTTGTGAGTTCGAGGCCAGCCTGGGCTACCAAGTGAGTTCCAGGAAGGCGCAAAGCTACACAGAGAAACCTGTCTCGAATAAACCAAAAAAGAAAAAAAAAAAAAAAACATTCAGCAACTGGTAGGTAAAATAAAGAAGATGAGCTTTTAGGAATGCTAACAAGAGCTTTTGGGAATGCTAACAGGTGGGCAGTGCAATTCTCCTCTGACCTTTCTCCTGCCAGCTTTCTCAAGCTCCTCTGGCTGAGCTGGTTTTGAGACTAGTCAAAACAAACAACAAAAGAAAACCCAAAACAAGACACAATTGTGACAAAGTATATCTTAATGGACATTTTCTGATTTTTCTTCAATTGAGTATGATTGCAGCATTTCAGGATCCCATGTCTTGACTGTAATTTTTCTAACTGAACAGTATCTAAGTAGCCGAAGGATAGCAGGTCAAAAGCCACGGAAGCATTTGCAATTAGGACTTTAAGACAGAAGATGCTTTTATGATATGTGCTTTGAAAATATATTTTAACTCATCCCTTAGGGAAGGTGATGGCTTTTTCTTGCCAAAATGAAAAATTACACTTCTGAAATTGAACCTGAAAGTATTGCAGGCCCGTGTCTTCCTCCTCTCCCATCCCACTCCCTGACACTAAGTTGTCCATGAAGATTATATTTAGAGCCATCATTGGAGATTTTAAAAACACAATTGAGCTTCCTGTAATTTCAGAAGAGATTCTTAATATATAAGAGCATAAAGGTGAAAACACAGAAAAATGAGATTTAGTAGTATAGCACTATTCTGATAATACTTATGATATTTATAATAATACTGACAGTCATTATTTTAACCGAGTCTAGGCATAGTTGTGAGCTCTTTAAATGTATTAGTTAATTTTCTCATTCACAACCATTTAGGTGACAGATTCTATGATTATCTTCCTTTCACAGCTCAGGAAAGTGAAGCATTGAGCAGTTGTACAACTTAATAACAAACTTGTCAGTTACTAAATGGCAAAGCACCAGGAGATAAGCAGGTCTAATGACTCCTGGCATCCTAACTGTGTGCATGCAGCTATCCAGTAGAATTCATCCAGATGCATGGGATCTAACCTGTGCTCTGTAGTCAGATAATATGAGCAGCAGCAGGCATGCCATATGTTCACAGGAACTGTAATAAGTTTGGGATAGTATGACAGAAAAAAAAAAAGTCATAAACTTACTTGTGACTGGTACCTGTGCAGAAGAGCCACCTCATCTCTTATTGGAATGACATCAGAAGGAGCTGACGTGTAGCATGGAAATCCAGCTAGGATCTCTTCCCGTTTGCTGGCAGTGACATTAGCAAACATCGGGTACTGGTCCACGGAGGCAAATTCACTCGCCGCACATTCATAGTAGGTGCCTGTCAGCAGGGTCACCGTCAGCCACGTCAGCGGAGCCACCAGCGCCCTCCCGGTGATGTTGAAGAACATGAGGCAGGCCAGCCTCCTCTCCAGAGGGCTGCTTCTCCGGTATGGAGGGGTACAACTGCAGCAGCAGTATTCGCTGGCAACTGTCCACATCTGGCCTCTTAGAGCATAGCCAGCGATCAGGAGGATCACGGCAGGAACCAAGAGAAAAGCTGAACCGTAGTAGAAGTTTTTCCCGACTTGACACGGGCAACTGAATGTGTAAGAGGAGAACAATTGCTGCCCGCAAATAGTCAAAATCGCAATCAAAGTATTGGTGCACGCTCCACCTCTCTGCAGAGACGAGAGAAGACAATTGAGATTTGGGCTCATCGTGGAAGCTCTGACCCAGCCAGCCGGTGGCCCTTTCTGATCTCTGGACTCCACCAGCTGTGACCATTTTATAGGATTGCACTGGTTTAACTGGTTGCATCAAGTGACCCGACATCCTTCTATGTTTAAAGGATCCCGGAGTCCTCTCATGTGCCTTGTGAATCCTGAGCTCATAAATTCACACCAAAGTGGAGCTGGGAGAAAGAGAAGGGATCTCAGTTTTGTGTGAAAGAGAGAACTTTTCAACATCCCGTTGTGGATGACCACAGCACACTTGCCAGGCAAATACCCTCCATCTAGCTCCTCACCACTTTGTACAACAAGACATGTTAAGCATCAACCAACGCAGCCTAGGAAGCAAAGCAGAGACACTCTTACCTCAGTGACAAACAGATTCTACAGCCAAAGCATTACAAAACACAGAGAAATAGAAACTAAATATTAGAAGAACCCAAAGTTTCTAGGAGGTCCCAAAAAGTTTTCTAAATGAGAGGGGGCCATGCACAACAAAGCCGCATCAAAACAAAGATGTTTGTCGACAGAATATTGCTATATGTTGATTTAAAAGTCAAATTGCAAACATATAGTTTTAAATAAGAATGAAATGATCAAACATGTGAGCTATTTGTGCTATTTAATTAGGAAATATTTAACATACAATTTCTGTGTACTGAATACTGGACAAGGGTTGGTTGGATTTAAAAAAAATCTTTTTTCTCTGATTCTAGATGGGTGTGGTGAAATGCATCATTGGTGAACTGAGACAGTATGCTGAGAAATTCATGCAAAGTGCAACATGTACTTGGGATGCAGAGGCAGGTGAATCCCTGCGAGTTCAAAGCCAGCCTGGTCTGTGTAGTTGAGTTTTGGGATATCTGGTGCTACATGTAGAGACCCTATCTCAAAACAACAAGAAAATAAACTCTAGAAATATAAATGTACACCAACAGAAAGCAGACCTGTGCTTGCTGAGACAGTAAGGAAGTGGAGATACAAAGAGAGGTAAAGGGCCATGAGAAATCCTTTTGGAGTTGTACATTTCTACGCCAGTGTTTGGATTTGTGGCAAAAATGCCAACACTATCAAAAGATTTATTTTTTTTCTTTCCCCAGGAAACTAGGTCAGAGAATGCCAAGCAGGGTCACACCAGGAAGCATCAGCCTGGGTCAGAAGGTGGGAGAAGGAAGAGAAAGCCTGGGCCCCCAGTAAAGATGGGGGATCTGTAGGGAACATAAGGCACGACAGGGGAACACCTAAGATTGGCTTTTAAACAAATCTGGGCTTTGGAGCATAGAGATTACCCCTATATGTCTGCAACCTGGCAATGGTTGATTTAGGGCAGGACGATATTAAGTCAGTATGTGAGCATTGGATAAGGTGATGGCCCTGGCATTTGACCTCTGGCTCACAGGGGAAATACAAATAGCTTATTATCTGGCCCTATAATTAATGGATACCAAATAGATAAACATAGAACAGGGTGATAGCAATGTTAATTACATTGATTAAAAACTTGATCTATATACTTATCAAACTGTGTATCAAACACATCTTGATAAACCATAAACATTTTAAGTGTGACCACTGAAAGACTAGAGATATGCCATCTATAGATCATTTAAAACATAGAGGGAGTAAAAAGAGAATCTTTATAGGAAAGGAGAGAGTCAACAAAGACAAACGAATGATGAAGAGAAAAGACAAAACTGCAGTATAAATGAGACCAGACGCATCAACAATGACAACAAAATAACTAACAACGACAGAGCGCTTACTATCTGCTAGGCCCTGTGTTAAGAACACCGAATCTCCTCAACACTCCAGTCTTGAGATGCGACGAGATTAAAGAACTTGCCTAGCACCGCACACAGATGAATGGAGGAGTCAAGACTAGGACCCAGGTGGCCTGGCACATGTCTTTAACCACCAAAGCAGAACTGGTTTAAACCTGCCCATGCAGTGTTTTTAAAACAGCCATGCTGCTTGTCAGTGACACTCCTCAAACTATACCACACACGAAGCTTGAAAAGAAAGACATGGGATCATGGACCACTGGGAATAATAAATGGTATTAGGAGAAGGCAAGACTGGCTACAAGTAAAGAGGTAAAGGGCTAATTGCACACTCCATCATAATAAAAACAATGCATTACGAAGACATGAAAGTGGCAGTTTGTACGTCCATGATTGCATAACTTTAAAATATATAAAAGGAAGATCTGGCAAATAAGAAGGAAGAATTCCTTCACAGAGAGATTTTTAATGTAACACTGAACAAGTGTGTTGATCAAATAAACAAAGGTAGATAAAAGATAAAATAAATTTAGCAAGTTTTGCCTAAGTCAGATTGTTAAAGATGCATGGCATTCTATGATCTAAAAGTAGAGGATAAATACTTTATTTTATAAGTTCCACAAATAATTTCCCATTAAATTGTGTGGGAGATGCAAAGGATCACCAAGGAAACCTCAGTATCGGCATCCAATAACAAGGAAGTGGATGCAGAAACCAAGACGACGGTGTACTGTAGTGGTGGGGTTAGTAAAGTATGGTACAGGAGTCAAATTGCCCACTGCTTATTTTGTCTGGCTTAGGAGTTAAGAATGACTTCTGCATTTTAAAATGGTCGGAAAAAAAATCATATGTGACATGAAAATGAAATTACGTTCAAATGTCAGTGCTTATTAATAAAGTTTTAATTGGAAAATAGCCATGTCTGCTTGGGGATGGCTGCTTTTGAAATTGACAGCAGGATGAATGTTATTACTACAGAATCTGTATGGTTGCAGAACCTGACTTACTATCTGGTCCTTTACAGAAAGTTTTGCTAACCCGATGTTAATCCGTATAAATACATTACCTACAATGGCAGGTATCATTGTGGAGAAACCTCAACAAACAACCTTGAGGGGAGAGTTCTGGCCATGAGAGCCGAGCTGTATGGCACCACTCTAATATAAAGTTACAAGTGCTATTACATATTCTGTACGGATGGTAATATATGTGGAGCTTTAACACATGCATAGGAATGATAAATCCAAGGTCCACGGAGTGGTGACCACTAAGCAGGACAGGAAGACAGGGTCTAAAAGGGTCCGGATATTTTAGCTGGTTCAGCCTGAAGCATATATAGCAAAGCTTGGTAACACATACCACATCCTTCTTCTGTGTTTATTATCTCATATCTTAAAATCCATTCGTTATAGTATCTGTTATATGAGGAAATCGGGAAGAACATTATAGAGCATTCCTGCTGGGAGCTGCGTAGGACACAGTAGAGGGCTGGTTGAACCCTACCGGAGTAAGGGCTTCGTTGATGCAGATCTGTAAGGATCTGCTTTGTAGATTCCTTTATGGCATACCCACCTGTGCTGGCTTTGGATTAACACTCCCCTTGCCCCTCCCCCATGTTCTCCCATTCACTTTAATATCACGTGTGTTTTATTACCCCGCCTTGGCCTCTTCTAGATGCCTCTGGTGACTACACACACCCATTTTCTCATAAATGCACATGTATCAAAATTCGAAGCTAAAACCCACATAGAGAAGGAATATGCTTGTCATTCTGAACCCTTGGCTTCTCACTTAATACAATATATCCAGTCCCATGCATTCTGTAAATGTCTTAATTTTAGTTTTCTGTATTGTTCACTTTGATAAAAATGAATCCCAATATTAGTTTGCTGTTGTCTGTCCTTCTTGTAGCTTTTGCATGTATAGTACTCGGGGACCCAGTTTCACAATCTCTCTCAGAGAGCACAACCAAGTGTATGACTGAGAAAACCAGATCTGAGCATTACAGCTGTCCTTAGGGGGCCGGGGGTCACAGGATGAGTCATACATTAATTTTATATAAGGAAAGCAGGTTAAAACAAACACAAAGATCAGCTTAAAGTAGAAATGGGTGTGTCGTTTGTGTGTGTGTGTGTGTGTGTGTGTGTGTGTGTGTGTGTATACATGTGCATGTATTCATGCACATACATATAGAGGCCAGGTCTTCCTCTGTCACTCCTTATTTTCACTGAACTGAATTTTCATTGGTTCAGCTAGGCTGGCTAACCTGTGAGCTTGCAGAATCTGCCTGTCTCAGCCTGCCAATGCTGGGGTTATAGGCACAATTTGTAGCTGGAAAGTTTCTCTCTGGCTCCTGCCAAGCCCTTGCAGTCCTGCAGCCCACTTATAAAATAATCACTCAGAAGCTTATATTATTTAAACTGTTTGGCCTAATGGCTCAGGCTTCTTGCTAGTTAGATCCTAGAAATTAACCCATTTCTATAAATCTATACCTTGCCACGTGGCTTGAGGCTTACACGGTATCTTACATGTTGCTTCTCATAGCAGAGACTGGCAGCATCTCCTGACTCAGCCTTCCTGTTCCCAGAATTCTCCTCTCTCTTTGTCACACCTATACTTTTTGCCTGGCTACTGGCCAATCAGCACTTTATTTATTAACCAATCAGAGCAAAACATTCAGAGCATACAGAACATTCCACAGCACTAAGTAGCTATGCCTGCCTTTTTAGGAGGATGCTGGGGATTTGAAACTCAAGTCCTCTTGCTTTTACACTGTTATCCACAGAACCATCTCCCTAGATCCTAGAGAAGATTTGTAGGAAGAAATGAGATTCCATACAGGTGCTTTGGGAGGTGGGGTTGCTACTGTCTTCTGTTAGGATTTTCCCAAGTCTTTACTCAGTTGTCCAGCTGCCTCTCAAAGGACCTGGGTAGAGGTGTGGTCTGAGACACTGTTAACTTGTGTTGACTGGCAGCTGAGTAAGTCTGACAAGATTGAAGAATGCTTCTTTCTCTCAATCCCAGCTCCAAATTCTATTCTAGCCAGCTTAACAATTCTTAGTAAAAGTAGAAACGCAACACTTGGGCATGACTTTGAACCAATTCTCTCCTCCCTGTTCTAGTGTCAGGGCAAACATGGGTCATTTTCCTTCAGAAGCGCCAAACTACGTTTTTTCCATCTTTAACAGTGCAGTGTTTTTACATAAAAAGAAAGGGCCCAGGAAACGTAAGGTGTACTCGGATGTTAAGAAGTGTTGAAGGATGCTGAGTTTCATAGTCTGAAAAAGAGCAAACCAGTGTCCAAGTGACAGTGGCCCACGGCTGTGTTTGCTCATGAGTGTCTGCCAGGCACTCAGCTCCTTCCTCGGTCAGGTCCTAGGTCTGATCTGGAGGACCGTTGGCTAGCCAACGGCCTTGTCAGCCTGGAGGAAGGTGTCACCTTTCCTGAGGTACCCCCATGATGGCTTGAAGCTTTGTAGTGGACTTGATATGACCACCACACAGCCATGGTCGGGTATTGTTGTTGATTACAGTGCCACCTTTCCCTCACTACAATCACATAGACCTTTCCTGTTTCTCTCAGGGCTCTCTTACCTTGAAGCCCAAATGACCACCAAATTGACAACGTGCTGTCGATTGCACATTTGTGGTTGTTTAGCGTCTACTTCTAAAATTTTTCATCAACTATGCTGGAATGTATATGATAGATAAGGGGGGGGCGGGTATTAGGAATCTGCAAATGTAGTTCTGTTCCCTACCATCCAGATCAGATTGAAGAGCTTTATCAGTCTTTTTATTTTCATATTTCTATCCTGTAAAATGGCAACAAGTATGACAATGACTATTTCATTGACTGTAGTTGAATTAAAATGATATAGACAGTGAAAACCATGCTGCACATTGTGAACTTACAAATATAAGTTATTGGTCTGCCCCTAAGAAAGCCGCCAAATCCCAAAACCCAGTATTGCTGATTTCCCTGAGACCATAGTTTCATAGAACACAAATAGGTGTGGAACTGCTTCACATGGTATAGACTTCCATCCCATATATCCACCCGTAAGAAGAGCCTGCAGTAATTAGTTTTTATACAGTGCATTATAATGTGTTTTACAGTGCATATCATCTCTTTGATAGTCAAATTACTTTGTGAGGTAGGTATTACTATTGCCATTTCACAGATGTGAAAACTGAGCCACAGAGCAATAAAGTGGCTTGTCCAAGGCCACACAGCCAGTAATCAGGAGACTTGCAACTGAATCGGAGCCTCACCAACCATCCTAGGCTCTTTCAACCGTGCCACACTTGTCTTCAAAGTGCTCACCATCTTCACTTTGCAGGAGGGATGCTCCAGAACCAATGGGACTAATTGTCTCAAGATGTAAGAAACAAAGACTGCCTTCTCAACCGAATTTTCCGTGTCTATTTCTGGAACAGCTTTGAAATCCCGCAGCCTGCATCTGTCACGATGAGACTTACTTGAACTTTAAATATATGTACTTTTGCATCACTAAGGAGAGCCTCCAGTAGCTCAGGAACTCTCAAAAGAAAGCTAAGGGCTTACTTACTCTCTCTGCCAGGATCATTATGCATTATTAAACTGCAGAGCACCCCTTCTGAGCAACAGCTCTGTAAGAAAACATCATCTGCTTTATGACTCCTTAAAATTGCTGATTGCTGCTGTGAAAACTTATCTTTTTCAAAACAAGATGCTGGGTATATTCGAGTGCTATGAACACACACAGTGGGGGCAGGAAGTGTTCTGGGGACAATGTGAAACTCATTTGTTGATCAGATTTAAACTCAGGATTTAGTGCCCAAAGATTGCTGATCCTGCCTCTGTAATTCATAGAACAATCAATATGGGAGTGAATAATGCTAACATTTAGATCTGTCTTGGATTGCGAAGGTTTCTGTTTGTGATTTTAAAACAATACCTTGGCATCCGAACAAAACACCACTCATCAACTCCCTGGGGCTAGAGAGTTTTTAGTGGCTTGGTACTTTGGGTCTGACTTCACACACACTGTGAGCTTTTATGGGTCTGTATTACAAGTGAGGCTGTTCCTTGAGCAGGTTACGGAGGTACAAGACAGTGCTGTTGTTCCCGAATTTTGGTGGGGTTTTTTGTTTGTTTGTTTGTTTTTTCTCTTCCATTCAGCAAAGAGCAAAGGCAGTAGAGAAGACTCCTGCACCAAAGCAAGGAGGAACTTGCTAAGACAAAGGACTGGTGGACTACTGGTGCATGTCTAAGTCACAGACAGAAGAAAAGAACTGAAGATCATTCCTCACACACCAAGAGAGATGTCTCGCCCTGCACACAAAAAGCCAGAGTATCACAAAATAGTAAGACCTTTTTTTCTCAAAAACCTTGCTTCTGCTTCCCAGCCAATGTTTCCTTGAGGGATATTTTATGTATTTTGGGAATGATGTTAAAAGTAGAAGGTTTCAGTGAGGCAAAAATGGTATTTAGTGTTTAGTGAATGACCCTTCTGGGAATAGTTACAAGTATCTTTTAATAGTGTAGCGGAATAATCAATTCTTTATACAGATTTTTAGGACCTTCTTTTCTGATGGATGACTGGAATACAGGTATCAAATATTCCTTTTGCCTCTAAGATAAAATATGAAAACATCAATCAATTCTTTGTATTGCATGTTATATTAAATAGCAAATGAAATCTGTGATCAATTATGTGTAAAATTAAGTAGGAAAAGACCATCAAAACACTAGGAATCAAAAGATTGTCATTAAAAATACATTCCCTAGCCTTAAATGTGTTCGTATTTGGTGTGTGCCATTGTCCTTTTTACATCTTCCGAAGTTGCTTATTTCTAAAACTTTTTTTTTGGCACATTTAATTTGAAGCAATACTCCTTTTTTTTTTTTAAAAAAAACTCCTCATTATAGCTTTAGTAATTCAGATATTACAGGTAGGAAAACTTATGGTTATGTTTAATGCTGTTTTAATTATCTCAAGGACCGGTGGGCATTTAGTGTAATTAGGTGATTTCGGACCTGTGCTCTCAAGGCTGCATTGATTAACTGGTGTGTACCACAGTTGGAAATGCCTACAAATAGTTCATCTGGCATTATTGAATCTTGAACCATTTGCCTGTTGACATATCAAATGACAAAAATGTATACTAGACAATTCATATTGTACCTAACTCACTACACACACACACACACACACACACACACACACACACACACACACAGAGAGAGAGAGAGAGAGAGAGAGAGAGAGAGAGAGAGAGAGAGAGAGTAAACCTTTTAATATTGGTGTACCACTGGGAAAAATTACTGGAGTTCTATTTTTCACATGAAAATGATTGATTTTATTATTTTTAAAAACCAAAAGGAAATTCCTGTTATTACTTCTTGGGACCTGTAGTATGGATTTGAGACCTACAAAGATATGCTATTCACAGTATAACCTCTGGTCATGAAGCAACATGAAGAAATGGACCGTTATGGACAGTGTACTTGAAACTCGGGTGGAAGTTAACATGTTTCAAGAAATATTAGTGTGTCTCTCATGGGAGAGAGAACCTGAGACTCCAGGGCAGGAATCACCTTGGCTTTAATTCGAAACAAACACAATGCTCAGGTTGTGACAGACAAGAAGAATACAATTTCTTCTTTCTTCTCTGTACAAATTCTTAGTAGTGTACAGTAGCAACAGATACATCCCTGTCTTCCTTTCTCTTCCGCTTCCTCTCTGCCTTTCCTCTCTCTTTCTCTCTCCCTCCCTCCCTCCCTCTTCCCCTCCTCCGATTCTTTTTTGTTTCTGTCTACAGAACTGGTACAAAGCAATGCTTAGATTTCTGCTGTTGGACATAAGCTTTGTATATACACACAGGTATTTGTTGTGTTCTATGTTGAGCCTCTTGGCAAGTTTATATCACAAGCACAGGAATAAAATTGAATATTTGTGACCCTCAATGTTAGGTTAACATTATTTTTGTTCAAATCTCTTGCTTATATCCTTTATTTCCTGGAAAAAGTATTAACATCTTATTTTCCTAGACCTGAGATGTACGTATTATTATAATACCAACTAACATGCAATATAAATTAATTTATAGTGTCTATTCCACATATACTGATGGCATTTTGTTTCTAGTTTTCACATAAATAGGTCCAGGTATACCAGCTAATATTTAGATTCTTTTAAAATGTATCTATAATAAATATTTTCACTTGACAAAGAGGCATGTTTGTCATGATATAAACCCACATGTCTCATTCAGATGTCCCCCTCGGTGGGGGACACTGAGGCACTGGGTTAATTTTGGAATTATTTGCATCAAAATTCATGGTGTTTTATAGACACTATTGGGTTGAATAAATAATTTTATTGTTTTTTTAAAAGACATTCATATCCATCTTTTAAATATAAACCCATACATTATCAGGCCTCTGGTCCCCTACGTATGAAGTTAAGACACTTGATAGTAGAGGTAAGGATGACCCTCCTCGCCTGAAATCCACATTGACCGGTCATGAACATCAGTCTAAGTGAAACACGCTCATTTTCAATAGTGGTCCCACTTCCACCTCCTCTTCTGTTTGTCTCTGCTCCCACCACACTGATGTGCCTCAGTGACTGACTGTGTGTTAGAGTTGGAGCCCGGACTCGGAGGGGGCCTTCTGACCCCAGATGGCTGGGCATGTTTCCGCATCCTCTGGGTCCTCCCCTGGCTCTGTAGGGTGGACGGTGTGGAAGGCGTTCTCAACAGGCTCCCCTTCCTTTCACAGGCCGCACTTCTCGGCGGGTACAAGACCGACTTTTAGAAATAGGTCGACCAACCTTTGCTTTCTGCTTCTTTTATTTTCATCTTCTCTGGACTCACTGAAGCATGACTGGACCTCAGTTTTCATTTGTGCTCGTAATTCACTCTAAAAAGTGGAGCATAATTTGGAATTCTTTTTTTTTTTTTTTTAAGGTACTAATGTTTATATTTGGGTCCTCTAAAAATCTCCTCTTTTTTCTAAGCAAAAAGCAAAAGCAATTCCCACCAGCTTGCTGCTGTGGTTGGGATCATCCTGAAGCCCTCTTTGGTAGATCTGGGACTCAGATGAGGGCTACGCAATCTCACAATGAGCCTCACTGGTTATCCCTTCCAAATGAAACAGGCAGTGTAAAAGTACATGGCATTCCAGAATAGTAATAACTGTACCAGAAATGGGTAGTTAAAAAAAAAAAAAAACCTTCCTCCATGAAAATACACATCAAGGTATGATAGACACAAATGTGTGGGGAGATGTTCTCATGTGAGAAAACAGACTTCTCAGCTCTTCTCCCAGCCTAGCCGTGTGTGCAAATACATTTAAATGGTGACTGGAGAGCGCAAATTGTTGCAGTCATGGGAGAGATGAAGAAATGATCTCTGGGTGTGATTCCTACCCACAGATTAAAATAAATAACACAGCAATATACTGTCAGAACTGCCTGTAACAAAACCGTGTGCCTTCCCCCTACAGAACAAAGACCTTTTTGTACTCACATATGGAGCTCTGGTTGCCCAGCTGTGCAAGGATTATGAAAAAGATGAAGACGTGAACAAATACTTAGATAAAATGTAAGTAGATGTCTCTTTGCTGTAGAGTATCCATTGCGTGTTAATATCACCTGCGTTCTCCAGCTTCTAATGGCTTGCTCCACCTCCTTAGCTCCTCCTTGGCTTCGACGAACCACGTCTAAAAGTGGGACATACATTCTTACAACTCAGCCTTAAAACAATAGGAAGGAACTCTTGCCTGTTTCTATCAAATAGAAGTTTTTCAGGTTGGAAATGATTTCTTCATTAGTCTCGTATGAGCAGCCGACGTGATGAAACCAATGTGTTCTCTTAGGAAGATGATGGATTATTCAATTGGATTTTCAATTTTCACAATTCCTTACAATGAAAATGTTTGCTTACATAAGCGTAGGCCACCTATTGGGGCCTATGCAACAAATAAGCACACAAAATCTAATAGTGGGAGTTAGACTGAAAGGGGGTGTCTTTTTCTAGCTTTCATGGCTTGAGTGTTTTTAAAAAGATTTCTAATATAAAACCCAACCTCTCCTTTTTAAGTAAAGCCCATTTTCCTGTTTTATTTCATTAGTGAAGATTCCTCCAGTTTATATTCAACCTTATAGTTTCTCCCAAATAATTATATGATCACCAAATTATTGTAATATTGCCGCTATTTGTAACTTTTTCTTTCTTAGTGTTTGGTGAGCATGTATTCTTTATGCATAAGAATGGGTTTTATTATGACACTTTCATGCATGTTCACAGTGCATTACGGTCCTATTCAGTCCCTTTATCCTCTCTTGCCCCTCTCATCCCCACTAATCCCCCTTCCTCTCTCACCTAGCCCTCCTTCTTCTCCCATGTCTTTATTATACCCGGTGAGTTTCACTGGGGCTGTTTATAGGGGAATGGTCACCTTATCAGTGGCTATTCCGCTGGACAAAAATGCCCCTCCCTCCTCCGCCACCCATTGCCTGCATAAAAACAGAAGGAAGGGACCCCAGGAGCCCCTCCCCCTTCCATAACAGACTGCTGATTGGCCCACTGTTCTCCAAACTGTGTGTGGGTAGTCACGGCTGCTGTGAGTGCGAATGTCAGCTCATGCCCGGATGTCAGCATTCCACACCTCTCCCCATCCCTCCAGCTCTTACATTCTTTCTGCACCTTCATCTTCAGTGTCTTCAATGTCCTCTAAGCCTTAAAAGGACTGATAGTGAGGCCCCAATTTTGGCAGGACATTCATTAGTTAATTATTTATTTTCAGTATTTTGAGCATTAAATGAGTCACTGCTGACAACTTTAAAAAAAAAAAAAAAAGCCTCCTTACCCAAACTGGGAGCAGCACCATTATACACATTATACAGGTTTAAACATGGTTATTTATAAAGCAGTTTGATATGTTCACCATGTCCACTTAGCAAAGCAACCACAGTAGCTTTTCTGCTGGGTCTAGGACCGCTCCAGCCACAGGCGTTTGACTGGCTTTACAGTCTTAAATGTGACTTCCTTCCCATGGAGAGGTCATCAGATCCAGTCTGAAAGTGGTTATCACATAGCAGACTTGCCATTATCGAACCAGTGTGTTCACCTTGCCTGGCTGGTCAGTGTTGTTGTGCCCAGGGCCCACAGCTGAGTAAGACTGCTAATGATAATTCTCCCAGCAGCCTGCATAACACCTAGTACTATAACGGTGGCCAGTAGGTAGGAAGCTTCTAGCCCAGTTTTGGCTTGATTTATCTATGTCTTGCAACTAAGATGCGTGGTGTTTTCACCAATAATTCCTGACTAGGATATCTTAGCTTTGATGGAAAACCTACAGCAATTACTTGTATTGTTTTAGGACGTCAGGAATCTCTATGACCCACAGCTCATAGAGAGGAAGCCCAAACTTGGCTATTTTTGTTTCATAACCTATGGCTTCTGGGAACAGTTTTATCCATGCACATAGGGTACAGTCTTTAAAACTTGTTTTTTAAATACTTATTTACTTAGGTGTGTGTGTGTGTGTGTGTGTGTGTGTGTGTGTGTGTGTGTACACATGCACCTGACGCAGCATGAATGTGGAAATCAGAAGACAACTCTGGGGAATTATTTCACTTCATCCACTTCATGGGCCCTGGGAATTGAACGTAGGTCATCATCCCTGTGCCCTGCCTGTTAACAGCAACCTCTGCCTGTTAAGCTGTCTTGCCAATTCTCCACCTTCATTTCTTATTTGTTTTCTTTAGACAAGTTCTGTCACTGACCACAGAGCTCACTGATTGTCAAAAATGGCTGGCCAGCAAGCTCCTCCCATCCCATAGTGGTAGAGTTACAGAGTTAACTGTGGTAGAGTTACATGCCACTACGCCTAGCTTTTACCTATTATTTTAAGATGTGTTACATTTGTTTATGCTGTGGAATATTTGTTTAATGATGCAAAGATGTGTTGCATTCCTTTATGTTGCATTTGTTTAACTCTGTGAAACTGTTTTACTTTGCCTGCCTAAAACACCTGGTGGTCTAATAAAGAGCAGAACAGCCAATAGCAAGGCAGGAGAAGGATAGGTGGGGCTGACAGGCAGAGAGAATATCTAGAGAGAGAAATCTGGGAGGAGCAGGAAGAAAGAACAAGAGAACAAGGAGATGAGGACGCTAGAGGCCACCCAGCCACCCAGCCAGTCATGGAGTAAGTGTGAAAGTAAGATATACAGAAGTAAGAAAAGGAAAAAGCCCAGAGGCAAAAGGTAGATGGGATAATTTAAGAAAAGCTGGCAAGAAACAAGCCAAGCTAAGGCCAGTCATTCATAAGTAAGAATAAGCCTTCATGTGTGATTTATTTGGGAGCTGGGTGGCAGCCCCCCAAAAGAGCCAAAGAGCAAAGAGCCAAAAGAGCAAAGAAAAAACAAAGCATTTTGGTGCCTAGCGTGGGGCTAGAGTAAAAGAAAATCTAACAACACATATATGCTGGGGATTGGGCTCCAGCCTTGATGCTTACACCGCAGGCATTTTATTGGCTGAGCCGTCACCCCAGCCAGTCCATAACTTTATGATTTGACTGGTTTATCAAGTACCAGATTTCCTTGTAGCTTTTTCAGGCACCATGAGCTTTTTGGTTCACCTCTATCACCCATTCTCTCCCCAACTGACCTTCCCACCTAAACTGTTCTAGCGCTAGAGTTATTTTTTAACCTCTTACTGATGGACTCTGAAAAGAACTATAGCAGAGTAATTACTGGGAAATATAGGAAGATTATAAGCTTTATTCAGGCAGGGCAAAGGAGAAATTGAGCCTAGGGTTTTTTTTTTAAGAGTATTAAAAAGGGCCCATATGTTTTTTTGTTTTGTTTTGTTTTTTTGTTTTTTGTTTTTTGTTTGTTTTTTTTTTTTGGTTCTGTTTTGTTTTGTTTTTCAGAAAAATACATAGTAAGTCAACACCAAGGAAAGCTTGGGGGAGGGAATTAAATTCTTATTTTCTTCCATTTCCATGTATTTATACTCTTCTTTGGGGGGAGTTCTTTCAGTTTATTACACATGGTTCTGTTGCATTTCTTGATAGTTGTATTTGCAAAGACACAAACTTCCAGACAGCACCTACAGCCTCGTCTCTTTCTTCCTCAGTTGAACTGATACTGTTGGTTATGCTTAGGCCACATACATCCGATGTAGCATTTCCAGGAACTACTCCAATTTATTTGATGTATGGTGATACGTCAAATGATTTTGTATTATTTTGTCGAATGGCTGTAGAAGACAGAGAAATTGCCCTGTATGATTAAAAAAGTACACTTGGTGAACCAACCTTAACAGATGTGAGTGTAATAGTAGGCAAAGACTAGAGTTTGAGATGCTGTACCAAGGCCTTGCTTAAGAAAAAATGTTTCACATTTGCTTGTCTTGAATATCTTCTGAGAGTATTTCACATTTTAGATTTCACATATAAATATGTACTTTTAGACATATCTTTGTAAGCTTCGATGTAACCAACCGTCTTATTAAATAAGAAACACAGAAACAATGTAGAGCTCAGAGCTAAATCTCACTCTTCTGCTGTAGCTTCCGAAAAAGATACTTCCTGTCGTTCGTTTTTTTAAGTATGTTTTCTTTCTCATTGGTTAACCCAAACACATGACTGCCTCGTCACTGTTGAATGTACAGCCTAGTCTTAAAGTATATGTCTCTCTTATTGCACGGTCTATGGAAAAGCGGCACAGACACTCTATCTTATACATACAAAGATATGATAAGCGTGCACACCGCCAACTGCATGTGCAATAGCTCATGACACACATACAATCTGATTCAGTCTTAATTACAATAGCCCATATACCCCACACACATGCACACTGCTGATTGCATTCTTTTCATCCCTGTCCCCCATGGCTGAGCCCATATAGACATAAAGATAAATAACAAATATTGGACTGTTGTAAGGCCCCCACTCAACTGTCTTTTGGAGAAGACTGTTACCTCTTTGGCATAGCCTTGAATGACTGAGCCATCTCTCTTTCCCGCACAGATGCCCTGCTCTTAATAAATAGAATATCTCAGTAGATCTGGTAAATTATTAAAGACTCTGACCTCAAAGCCATTTTCCCATAACTGCCAAGCTACCTGAGATCTTCCCACTTGCGTTTCAAGGCACAAATATTGCCTTGGAAAACTCCAGTACTGATTTTCATGGGTTTTCTGTTGCTCTATCCAAGTGGTTTCACTTGTCTATTTATACGGCTGTGAAAGTAAAGGCCATTTTGTTTTGGCTGGTGGTTAGGGAAAAGAATATTCCTTTTTGCTCCTACTTTAAGGTCTTATTTCTGTAACTGGCTTAGAAGTTCTTTTAAGACAGAGACTCTGGCATCTCTTGGTGTCCTTCTTAGAAATGTAAGTTTCTCAAGCCATCTTGTTCAAGGAGGCTGCTGGGCCACCTCAGCCACTTACTCAGTTATGACACCTCCGTAAAGGGCTTTCTCAGTAGTACGTCAGTTACCGCTACAGGTACACACACACACACACACACACACACACACACACACACACACACATTGGAAGGAGGGGGCATGAAAAGAGAAGGAGGTAAACGCAAGAAATTTAAATGCTGAAGCTTTCACTAACAATAAAAGAATCTTTCTCTGCTCTCTTCCCCTCTTCCTTACACAGCCCTTCTTGTAAAGGCTGCTCCTCCGACATGCATACTAAGAGAGGCCTGAGTATCCAGCTGCCACACCAAAAGCAGAAAAGTTAGCAAGCATCTTTCCTCATTTCACAATAGTCAAAAATGAGAAACATTAGGCTGCAGGCAACCAACCACCCTTCTCTGAATGTACAGTCAAGTTTGGGCCAGTCTCAACTCCGGGCAGATTCCTCTCCTGGCAGAGACTAATTCATATTTCCTAGATATGCTGGCCTCTGCTCCTGAGGTCTGTGGAACAGACACAAAACCCATTACCTAAGACAATTTGACCCATTTCATCGGGCTTAGTTTGTTATCTACTATGCAAATCATACTTTCCTTCATCCACAGGGGTTACGGAATTGGAACATCGGCTGGTGGAAGATTTTTTGGCTCGATCCTGTGTGAGAAGATGCCATAGTTATTCAGAAATCATAGACATAATTGCCCAGGTAAATGCATTTTTGGCTCTGTCCATGTGTCTTGAGAACACGTCAAGCATGAGGGTACACAGCTACAGTCCATATAATACTACCATTTGGGAGGTTGAGGCAAGAGGATTGTGAGTTTCAGGTCTGTCTGGGCTAAACAGTAAGTTCCAGGCCAGCCTAAACTAAGTTTTTGAGATTCTGTCTCAAAAATAAGACAAACAACAAAACAACTTGAGTTCTTTTTGAGTTTGGTAGTTTTCAGTTTTGACTACACAGGTTCCAGCTACATATGTTGTTAGGGGATTATGATTGAAAAACTTTGTCTTTTTTTTTTTTTTTTTTCAAGACAGGGTTTCTCTATGTAGCCTTGGCTGTCCTGGAACTCACTCTGTAGACCAGGCTGGCCTCGAACTCACAGAGATCCACCTGCCTCTGCCTTCTGAGGGTTGGGATTAAAGGCGTGTACTAACACCACCAGCTTAAACTTTATTTTCATACATACTATTATGAACTAAAGACAAAACTTCCAAACTGACTTCATGGTGTGTGTGTGTGTGTGTGTGTGTGTGTGTGTGTGTGTGTGTGTGTGTGACTGTGGTAGTGCTTTACAGGGGACTGGGGAGATGGTTTAGCTGGTTATGTATCTGTTAGACAGGCATGAGGACCCAAGTTCAGATCCCCAGCAGGGTTACAGCTGGAAAGTTCTTGGATGACCTCAGAGTGCCAGTCAAGAAATCTTGTAGAAATCTTGTAGAAATCTGCAGAAAGAAGTCTCCAATGGGAACGACATCTCTAGCAGGTTTTGAAGGCTGGTCGTTTTGGAGGCTGGAAGCAGCTGCAGAGACACAGTCTTTCTTTATGCAGCCAAAATGTCGTCTTGGAAACTGCGACAGGAACAACTCTCTCAGTCTGCAGCCATGGGTCAAGTACTGGAGGATGGAGTCATGGGAGCCTGAGCAGACCTGTTGTGCCTCTTAGGAATAGTGAAGGAAGAGACAAGCCAGACAACAAGAGGTCAGATCCTAAAGTTTCAGGACTCTTCCTCTGAAGAGAGCAGGCCAGGCTTCCAGCCAGCCCAGCAGCTGGGCTCTGAAGTTTTCCTCTCTACCTCCTCCTACTGGTCTGAGGTGGTTCCGGTGCTGAAGCCCCAGAGGACCTGAATTTCTAGGGACAAACTAGGCCTCTGATAGTGTGAATGTGGGTATGAAGAAAGGGTGGAAAAAATGAGACCAAGCCAAGAAGAGCTTTCAAAACTAGTGGTGGGAGGGGGATTCGAAACCACCCAAGGGCTGCCAGAGGTTCACAAGTCTGCCGGCCTTTGTCTCTGCAGAAGTAGGGAGCAAGGTACTTTTTATGATGTTTGCCAGTTCCTAGGGGTTTTGATCTTGTGTGTTTCTTTTGCTTCCTGCCCAAAACACACACACTTGGCAAATGCTTCATGAAGGTGAATAGAGCAGAATGGGTAACCTTACAGCAGACATGCCCCAAACAGTACCGAGTGGGGAAGGGACCAGTGTTTCCCAGCCCCAGAGATCATTGCCGGAGCAATATTTTCCCAAGAGAAAAAGTAAGGCTTCCCGTGCTTGATGTACCATGCGACCCATGTGCCAGAGCCTTACACAATCCTGATGTGTGGAAGACAGGTTGGAATCAGCCAAGAGTAGTTTATCTTTCTTAGAATAACACATCTTTAGCCAGCGTCCTTTCATCTCAGACCTGTGGTTATCAGGCTAGTGTTGTTACGTTGTTCACTAGTAGTCATCGAGGACACAAGAGGCGTGGGAGGCCTTGGTTTGCTGCCAAATCCAGTTCACACATCACATCTACTAATTGGCTTTCCTCCTCTCTTCTTGAGCCCTGATATTTACATGCAGGAGAGGACCGACTGACTCTTCACATGAGTGACTGCCGCACAGCACTCTCTGGGATTCTGATTGTAGGCACTGCCTTTGTCCTTCCATCTAAGAGCATTCCTCTGAGAAGGCAGAACAGGGTGATGATGATTGCTATTTTTCAAATAAAAGTTCTAGAAAGAATATGATGGAAATGAGTAATCTATATGAAAAAAAAACTTTCAAAACCACAATCTAAATGAAAGTTGTTTCCATGTTATTATTATTATTATTATTATTATTATTTTAATGGTTAATGAATCATGAACCTGAGATTGGAAGCTAAGTGTCTTCCAACTTCAGCACAGTGAATTCAACATACTATTAAACAGGTTAAAAAGAACAGAAAAGGAAAGAAATCCCTTTCCCTGTGTATTGGCAGAATACAAGCAAGATCCTGCAGCTGTGTGGCGTGTGTTTATTTGTATGTGGGAGCACATGTATGTGTAGGTGCATGTGCATGGAGTCCAGAGGTCAACCCCAGATGTCATTCTTCAGGTACCACCTCCCTTGAGTTCTCAGATGAGGTCTCTCATGAGCATGGAGTTCAGCAAGGTGGCCTGGCCAGGGAGCGCCAGGGATATGCCGATCTCACCCTCTGCAGCATCTGGGGTTATAACATGCTAGCCCATCTGCCTTTCTCACATGCTGCCACACTTGGAGGTCCAACTCAGTACCTTATGCTTGCATGGAAGGCCCTGGGTCAGCTGAGCTGTCTCCCCAAACCTTGAAAGCAGAATTTTAAATAACTTTTTAATGGAAGTTTTCAATAACTTTTCATTAAACCCATTGTGTGTGTGTGGGGGGGGTTGCTATAAAATACTTGTCACTTTAATGTGAATGGAATACTGTAATTATTATGTTAACATATATGGCCCTGTTTATTGTAGTCCTGGTAGTAGCTCCCCCAGTCCTTTTGATTAATGTCACTGTATTCCAATAATAATGATTCTGGCATTGCTTTGGGTGTGACTTCCCTTGGCCTTTACCTGAATTCATCTCATTGTCTTAAATGTGCACATAAAATTAAATATAAAATATGTCTGGGGAAATCAAGCTTCCAGATTATTAAGACAGAACATTGACTGATAATTTGCAAAGTCATTTAATATGGGGAATAAAATCTCTCATAAACACATGTTAGTAGAACAGTGGACATCTTGATTTATTCCTCTGGATCTGTTCATATAATCTACATATTTTTACTTAAATAATGTAAAGTACTCATGTTTAAAAGGACATGATTAACAGATAATTTTTAAAAGTCAGTTAAGAGCAATACCCAGTCGTGAGTGGAGGTTTGTGTAACCTGTTATCGATAACCAGTGGTTATTTTCTGTTATGCACTGAAATACTAGAGCTCATCTGATCTGTGCTCAATACTTGGAGGATATCGGGGACAGTGGGGGACACTGGCTATTGGTCTAAGTGAGCTCCTGTCTGAGCATTGCAGCAGCACAGGGGGCCCTTCCATTCTCTCTGGGTGTTGTTCTTAGCTCTGTGAACCTAGGGTGATGATCCCACCTAGTCATCCAAATCAGAAAAACAAAAGGAAACAAGGCTTCTCTAGTAAGAAAAAAAATCCACTTAAGACCTTTGAACTAGGTGTAATGATGTAAACTGTAATTCCAGCATTTGGGGGGTTGAGGCAGGAGGATTATGTGCTCAAGACCAACTTAAGCCACACAGAAATCGAAGCCAGCTTGGGCTACAGAATGAAATCCTCCCTCAAAACAAAACAGAAAGAAATAACTTTTCCTAATCAAAATTATCCTCCAAGGAAGCCCTAACAAATAATTTATGGAAGTTATTCTTGAAGGTAGCTATGCTGACGAAAGTCTCACATGGAATGGTCTTGTTACTGTGCTCTTTTCTGGGGAATGCTGTCTGTGTGCTGTTGACTACAGGAAGATTACAAAGCCTAAACCCAAAGGAACAATTCCAGGATGAACTATGGTTCATGTTTAGGGGCCCAAGCCAGAACTTGGTACTTGGTAAAACTAAATATTAGTCAGAAAATGAGGATGAAAAAGAGATGAAAAGGGAGAAGGGGAGGAAGGAGGGAGAAGAAATGAAAGCAAGCTTTTGTTTAAGGCTTTTGGGGAAAGAGTTTTTCTCTAACAGGGAGGGGGCATGGGAATGGTCCTCAGACACCAGACAGGGGCTCCCTCGGCCCCTTTCATGAGGATCCATTTTGCAAACCTACCCGGTAGTGAAATTAAAGAAGAACTGCCTTCATGTACCATATTAGAGAGGACTCTAGTGGGAGATGTTATAGGGAGGGTGAAAAAGAAGGAGGGGGGAGGGTGAGAGGGTGGGAAGGGGGAGAGAGAGAAAAAAGGAAGGAAGGGAGGAAGGGAGGGAGGGAGGAGAGAGAGAGAGAGAGAGAGAGAGAGAGAGAGAGAGAGAGAGAGAGAGAGAGAAGAGAAGGAAGAAGAAGGAAAGGAAGGAAAAAGAAAGAAAGAAAGAAAGAAAGAAAGAAAGAAAGAAAGAAAGAAAGAAAGAAAGAAAGAAAGAAAGAAAGAAAGAAAGAGGATGGATGAAGGAAGGAGGGAGGGAGGGAGGGGAGAGGGACAAAGAGAGGGACAGAGGGAGGGACGGAGGGTCAGAGGGGGACAGGAAGGACCAACAGGGGAAAAAGAAAAAGAAAGTAAACAAAAACAGAGAAAAAGATTAATATCTCAGCCAAAGAGGAAAAAAGGTCCCCAGGTAACGTCCCCACTGTGGGAGTATATTCTGTCTTTAACAGAAATAAAGCGGCTTCTACAGATAGCAGCCCCCAAGCCGCACCATATTCCACAGGCTGGACACAGAACTGCCGTGTTTAAAATTACAAACGCGTCCGATGTCTGCTTTCCATCGCTCTCTTCTCCAAACGTTTCAGGGTCTCGTCAGTCATCCCATCGTGTGTAAATTCTTGTCTCCATCTTCGGTTCTCAGTGGGGCTGCGTCTCCACTCTGGTACAAGTTGTCCTTAGCAATAAAAAGAACATTTTGCCATTCTCGTAGACAGAGCGGCTGTCTCCTGGATACCTCTTCCTTCCCGGGCCTGGTTTCCACCTCTTACCCATGGTGATGATGTCACCTGCTTCGGGAGCGTTTTGACACAGATGCAAGGTCAGGCTTTAGCGATGCGCACGCCCACTGATGCTCTCCTTATAATTAGCAGTTTTCATTCAAAGATCTGGCCTTTGGCAGCATTATCTCATTAACCCTGTAAACTCTCTTCAGAGGAAGCAGGTGGTTAACGTGGCTGAGTCAGTTTCAGAGAACTAGGACAGATTCGGAGGACCTTTAATCATCGCTTACACCCCGAGAGCACGGCAGAATCAGGAACGGGAGCCGTGGCTGTGTTTTGCTCAGATGATCGCTCAGACCGAGTACCGTGCAGAGCTCTCTGCACATCCATATCCCTCCGCCTCCGCAGAACCCGCAGTAGCTGTCCTGGCTTCAGAGAAAGGGAAGGGGTACATTTCAAGCGAATTTGCGAGATAGAGAAGTTTATGTCCAGACGGGAAAGTGATTTCTCTGAAGGAGTTAGGAGAAGGCTGGGTGAGAACAGATCTCCTGAAGATGGTATCAGCTCTGCACTGCTCTGCCTTCAGAAAGGAGGGCCGGGCAGCTTCAAATGATAACAGCATCCTCTTTCTCTTATTTTCCTCACTTTGTACTTTCCAGAGGGAGGGTCATCATCCATGGTTAGGCCTCAGAGATAGTTCTTTCCGTGCGTGTAAGATCTCAAATTTTGCCATCTAGTGGCCTAAAGCAAAATCTCTGACGAGTGAGGAGGGTAACAACACATTTTACACTTTCTTCTTCTTTTTCTTCTTCAAAAAAAAATACTATTTCTATGCTTATTACTATCTTATTCTTCTTCTTTTCTTTTCTTTCATTCTTCTTTCTTCTTCAGTCTTTCTCTCTTCTTCTTCTTCTTCTTCTTCTTCTTCTTCTTCTTCTTCTTCTTCTTCTTCTCTTTTAAAGGTGATGATAGGCTAACTATAAGCTTAAGTTTTGCTACACTAAAGTTAGAAACCCAGTTAGAACACCATGGCTGCCACATCTGTAGATTTAACAAGCCAGAGATCAAAAATCTTGGAAAACAAATTGTGTCGGGGCTGGTGGTGTACCTTTCATCCCCTCATCATTATTTTCCAAACAACACAAGGCTAACAGATATTTATGCACCCCTCCATTGTTTTAGACCTTGCAAGTGATCTGGAGATGGTTTTAAGTAATCTAGGGGGACGTGCATAGGTACGCTTACTGTTTGCTGTTTTGTAAAGTGACCTGAGTATCCACTTGGTTTCCATGGGAACCCTGGATCCAGTCTTCTGCAGATACCACAGGGCAGCTGTCATTCGAAGTGGGTGTCCGTACTATACCATGGCGTTGAAAAAAAACTTCAATAATAAATAGATTTTCTTCATGAACGTTCAAAGAACTCTCACCTGTTGCTGATAGATTCACAAGACCCTTGTAGAATTGTTATGAAAGAGCATGAATCATGAGCCAGTGGATTGAGGGTGTAACTGAGATCAAACACACATAAGAAGGGCCCCTCAGGATTTAATTTGTTTGGTTCATTCTACTGCTATTTTGTTTGTTGGTTTTGTTTTGCTTTTACAAATTAATTGCCTCTTTAAAATATAGATTTGAAAGTTTTTCCTATTTTAAGTGTTCCGAGACTGTAAATGAAAATGTGTAAGTTGCAAGAAAATGCTCAGAGCTGAATTCGGTTGTGGTCAAGCAATATTGGGGGAATTAATCTGTTGCTTATGGATCACATATCTTCCAGTTTACTGTAAGAGAAAGTAGGAAATACAGTCATACTTGTCCTGGTCTCATGACTAGAAACCCTTCCTAGTGACACAATATATATTGGGTCAGCAAGCACATTTATGGTAAAATATTTTAATTACTCCAAGAAGCTAATTAGAAATTAACTTGATTTTTGAAATAATGATGGCGATGCAACCAGGCTTGACCAGGACTATCATCATATTTTAGAAAGTCCCTTAGTGCTGGGGATGCAGCTGTATTGTGGCCCTTGCCCAGCATCTGTGAGGCTTCAGTTTGTTTCACAGTGCAGAGGTCTGGGGGAGTAACGTAAGCACAGAGGCTCTGTGCATGCTAACCTAACAGTGTCCAGTAATGTAGGGATTGGAAGACGGGCCCCACCCTGCTCAGCCATAAGCTACTGTGTGATCTCCAAGTTACTCAGGCCGTTAGAGCCTGCTTTCCTGCTTGAGCTGAGACCTCTCTCTGCTCTTAGCCTGATGCCCGGATATTTTTTTCTTTGGCTGGACTCTGGATGCCGACTTGCGGTACATACCTGATTGTGGCAGGCGAGGCTTCCAGAGCCTCCCTCACAGCATCCACCTTGTTTGGTTTCTGACTGTATGTCTCACTGCTTGGCCTTGCACAGGTTCTGCTCATCAAAATTCAGACAGCTTTTACTGTCGGGTCAGGGTCAATGTGGTGATGGTTTCTCTAGGGTGCCATAGAGAGAAATTTGAAAATGTCAGAGAGGAAAAAAAATGATCATTTCCTTCTACAGTGAGTGTAATTTGAAATTTAACCTTAATTAAATAATATGAGCAATGGCTATTTTTTGAAGAGTGGCATAAAAATCAGTGAAATAATTGAAAAGAGATGATCGCAGGAAGTGAAGGAGGTGAGGATGCAAAAGCCAGGGAGGAATCTTCATAGTGAATGTGGTAAGCGTGTGCTCTGGGGAAGTGGTTTTCAATCTTCCTACTTCTGTGATCCTTTCATACAGTTCCTCATGTTGTTTCTGACCCTTGTGAAAGGGCCAGTTGACCCCCAAGGGGTCATGACCCACAGGTTGAGAAACTGTTGCCCTAAGGAAAAAAAAAGATTTTGGGGGACACATTCCAGAGAGGAATCTGCATAGCAGAAGAAGTTTATTTTTAAAAAGAAGTTGTCTAGAGTTGAATCTACATAAGAGGAGTGTAGTAAATCACACTAGTCATATTTTTAAAATTTTTTCTGGTCTCTTATTCCCATGCTGTATTTGACCATAGATAGACTGCTGAGTCAACTGAAGCGTAAAAACTGGGTCTATACAGCCCAGCAGTAGAGCGTTGACTTGTGTGTCTGAGGCCCTGGGTTTAATCTCTACAGCCAGCAATAAATAAACAATAGATTACCCAGAAACTGTTATTTGCCGCTTTAACCGGAGCATTGAAGTCAGATGTTATAAGGCAGTTTTGGATGGAAGAGCTATGGATTGAAAGGCCTCAGCATTCCTTGTTGAAATGCTAGGAGACAGGACACAAAACCATCCAATGATTTCCATCAAGGAATACTAATTATATATATATATATTAAAGTTTAAACCGTCTACAGGGATTAGCTACCAAGGAAAAAACAACACATATCAAAGACCCTAGGGGTAAGAAAGAATGTACAGAGAAAAGACACAGTTTGAAGGAAGAAAGCCTGACGCTCACCGTTGAAGGAAGGAAGATTCAGACCACAGACAGTAGAAAAGATTGCCGGGTGCCCAGGAAGAGACTCATGGTTGGCTATGGTGCATAACTTTTCTGGGAAGACATGAATAAGCATATGTCCATTCTAGGTATCATCCAAATGCAGCTCTGTGAACCAAGGCGTTTGCCGGGCTTACGTACAGGGGTGTGGGTAAGAGATTTCCCATAGGAGCATGGGTGACTTGGGCTGCTACATCATGGAAGGGCCCACCCCAGCATGGGTGATGACTCACAAAGGCTGCATCCCTGGAGCTCCTGCAAGACATGCAGGCAGCTACACCACTCAGGGATGCAGCATCCACACACAAGATCACATATATAAAATCTCCTTGGGAAGGGAGCTCTTGAGCTTACTGAGTTAGGTGTTTCTTCTGAGTTTCATGAGCCTTGTGATCCTCCTCCCTCCTCCAGGAGGAAGTGTTTCAGACTTGGAGGAAAGAGCTACTTAACAGGCAGGCAAGGAGCTAGGAGGCAAAGCTGCCCTAGAGGAAATCCTCCGTAAGAAGTAAGAGGTCTGAGGCTGGCACATTACAAAGGGTGGGTATTCCATGCACTGCCAGTTACCCAAACAGGCACAAACCAAGCAAGGATTATCCAGAGCAGGGACCTCTCCATTTGTCCCTATTGCATCTTCTACCTGTAATGGAGGGATACTTACACGTTCTAGATGGAGCCCCATAGACCTGGGGATAGTAGCTTTGGTAGTCAGAGGCAGTTGAAAGCGCAGAAAGCATGGGCCATTCTGATTATTAATATTTCTATAACCACAGCTATGGCACCTTTTACTTTTGTGGCCTTACGTTTGACCTCACCCCACCTGTTCACACTTTTTTTTGTTTGTTTTGTTTTTTCAAGACAGAGTTTCTCTGTGTAGTTTTGGTGTCTGTCCTCGATCTCGCTCTGTAGACCAGGCTGACCTCGAACTCACAGAGATCCACCTGGCTCTGCCTCTGGGAGTGCTGGGATTAAAGGCGTGTGCCAATGCCGCCCAGCCACCTGTTTACACTTTGGCTAGTTCATGCCTCTCTGGGCAACTTGAGCTAGGTAGTGGGAGGAGCAAAGGAAGCCACGCCCCCCTTTCCAAGAGTTTGCCACTGAAACAAGTAGACTGAGGCTACTGGTCTCAATCAGGCAACTTTTCTTCAGAAATGAAGAATTTTTATTAAACATTGTGAAATTTGTCAAATCTAGCCACCGCCTCTGGTATCTATAAATTTCTCAACTCTGATAACCAATTGCAAGCACTCATGCTTACTTACCAGGCCAAGGTCACCTGATACAGCTGTGAGGAATGAAATCAAGCCAGGTTGGAGGGGGCCACAGCACAATCGAGGCTGTGACAATTGTGAGAGCAATTTTATAGAGAGCAATCCAACTTTTCATACCTTTGTCGGCAACAGAATATAATGGCAATTGCCAGGATCAATACAGTTGTAGTTGCTAGGATACAGTGAAGTTTGCAAGCTACACGGGGTACACAAGATTAATGTGTAAGACAAATTGTCCTGTCAAGTTTCCTTGTTAATTTCTAAGGGAGCGCCCAGAATAACACAAAGCAGTCTGTGGTGATTTTAAAGAAAAGGGATCCCAAAGGGCCCTATTAGGGGGTGTGGCCTCGTTGGAGGAAGTGTGTCACTGTGGAAATGGACTTTGAGGTCTCATACATGCTCAGGCCACACTCAGTCTCCCAGACCCGTTTCTGTTGCCTGTGAGTCAAGAGGTAAGAACTCTCAGCTTCTTCTATAGCTTCTTGTCTGCCTGCATGCTGCTTTGCTTCCTGCCATGACTATAATGAACTGAACAGTTAAATGCTTTCCTTTATGAGAGTTGTCATGGTCATGGTGTCTCTTCACAGCAACAGAAACCCTGACTAAGACACAGTCTGACTGCTTCGCTGCCTGAGGGAGCGCATCGGTCTCTCAGGAACTAGAAGGCACATTGTGTCCCAGGAACCACAGACTCTAACCTGAAAAACCTATGGCGCATGCCTCTCAAGGCAGCTAGGCCAATCCAACTTCATGGTTCCCTGCAACCAATTATCTCTCTAAATCACTCTCATGACTATTAATTCCAATATCCATTTTATTATTGTTAGAGGTGGTATTACATGGTAGAATGGCCAAGAACCCCAGGATATGACTGACCAAATCATTTGTACTCTCCTCCCTGTAAGACCAAGGACGTGACTTGCAAGACACAGTGGCCGATCGTATCTGTAGCAGGTGAGTGTGAGCCCTGGGCTTAGACTTAGTGATTGTGTGAGCGCATCATAGATTTTTAAGTCAGATTCACCTTCTGAACCATCTGTTGGTTTCATGGTGGCCCAAGGGTGAGATGGAGTTTGTAGGACAGGAGTTACAGTGCTGAGATAAGCTGGCAAAGAATCACCTTAGAGAGGAAAGGGAGCAAACCCCTTGGTTATGAAAAGCAAGCAACGTGAATATACATTTTGGTCTAAGGTCTGAGAAATAGTTACTTTTGCTTTTGATATTCCAAAATTTTTCTGTTGATTGGTTTCTTTTCTATGCACTTCAATTCCCCATCTTACTACAGCGAACAATGTCTTGGGAAGCATAGAAAGAGCTGGTGCAGTGATCAGGCTAATAGTCCCAGCTCCTCAGCAGGTTGATGTGGGGAGGATGCCCTGAGCCAGGGAGGCTGGGCTGGGCATCAACATGGGAGTCTGCGCAAAGAAAATAGCTTCCCGAGCTAGTATTACAGTGCAGGTGAGCTTTGTTTAATCTGGCACGTTATTGGGTCGTCCATTGAAATCTTTCATTTGTAGGCAATTTCGTTTCTCTATTATGTGAGTAAGCTTTTTAAAGGGAGGAAATTGTCCACATTGTTAGTGTCCAGCCTGCTGCGCCACACATTATAGACTTCATTAAGTGTTATTAATGTGAACTCAGGAAAAAAAATTGAAAACCACACACCCCTATGCAGGGTATCTTTTTTTTTTTCTTTTTTGTCCAGACACAGAAAGAAAGAGAGAGCTGTGGTCCACATTCATCTACGGTGGAAGATTACCACCCTTTTCTATTCTGCCCTCATTTCTACCACAGGCAAGAGAACCCTTTGAGCCAGGCAATGTTTGCTACATTGCAAACCTCTTGCTCCAGACACACCTGCTAGTTCACTGTAACAGACCACAGTAACAAGATTTAAACAACAGCAGAATCCAGGAGTATCTGAGTCTCGTTAAATAATAGGCAGTGAATTCATCTTGATAATTTCATCAAACTGTTTATTTTTACCACTGCCATCTATATGACTGTGGAAAATTACCGAAGAGAGAGATTCATTCCTCTTCTCTGAGGTCAGCCACAATTGCAAAATGTAAGCATTAAGCAGGTAATTAGGTAATTACTAATTATATTTCATGTTATTCTGGAAAATGTTTGATATGTATCCTAAAACTTATCATGGAGCCAAAATGCAGTAGATAGACTCCTCCAGTTGCCTGCATTGGGATTTGTCAGGTCATAGGGTTTGCTGAAACATACTCTGGGATTAAGATCCAGGCCCCCAAGAACAGAATTGGGAAAGTGCTCAATCAGTTTTGTCAGGCTTTTGTGACTGCCTGCTTCAGTCCCTTTCTGTTTTGGTGACTCATCTGTTAGCTGCTTGTCTCTTCTTGCAGGTAGCTGCTAATGTTTTCCTTCCTTCCTTCCTTCCTTCCTTCCTTCCTTCCTTCCTTCCTTCCTTCCTTCTTTCCTTCCCTCCCTCCTTCCTTCCTTCCCTTCCTCCCTCCCTTCCCTCCCTCCCTTTCTCTTTCCTTCCTCCCTTCCTCCCTTCCCTCCCTCCCTTCTCTTTCCTTCCTCCCTCCCTCCCTCCTTCCCTCCCTTCCTCCCTCCCTCCCCCTTTCTCCTTCCTTCCTTCCTTCCTTCCTTCCTTCCTTCCTTCCTTCCTTCCTTCCTTCCTTCCTTCCTTCCTCTTTCTTTCTTTTCCCTATGCTTCTGATGCTGCACAGGATTTTTCTGCCTTGGAGTTTTTGCCCACTCTTAAAAAAAAGTGTGTGTGTGTGTGTGTGTGTGTGTGTGTGTGTGTGTGTGTGTGCTGTAAGTGCAGAGGCCCCTGTGGAGGTTTGAGGATGGCTTTGAAGAGCTGGTCCTCTCCTTCCCTGTGAGCTCCAGGTTTTGAACTTAGGCCACCAGGTTTGTGCGGCAAGAACCACTCTTCTCTCTGGGGACTGTTGGTCTTCTGCTCAGTCAGTCATGCCCTGTGACTTTCTCTGTGTATCATGTGCTTGGAGTTCTGAAAAGAACATCTCTAATCTGCTCGCTCAATCATGGGACCCCTGGATAAAGTTTTATGCTAGGTCATTTCCAGACCCCTAGAAAAACAACAGACAGACTGCCAGGCTCTCAAATGTCCACAGGAGTCCATTAAGTGTGACCACAATGGCAGGGTCATGAGGCAGAGCATGGCATCATGGGAATCCCTCAGATAGTTCTTGAGTATTAAAAACATTCTGGGATTTTCCAGATGGGGCAAAGTCATTGGTTCCACCTGCCTAGGAAATAGTGAACTATGATTCTTACTTACCTCCTCAGAACCCCCTGTCCACTTTATTCTTTTCAGGGGCTGCTGTTTGCTTTCCTTCATTCCAGAGGCTAGACTTTGCAGGGAACCTTAGTGTAGCAGGCTGCATTGGCACTTGCCATGAGGTACTGCAGTGGAGAGAGCGGCCTTCATTATGTGTTGTGCAGATAATAATCAAGTAAGTAAATCTTTAAAAAAAAAAAAAAATGCCTCCCCTAGGAAGCCGTCCAAGTGAAACCACATTGTTTGTGGAAAGTAAGTATTTTAGACCATTAGTGGGAGTGGGACAGACATTTCTCAGAACAGTAAACTCAAAGGGATGCTTTGAGAGCTGAGAGGCGGGCAGCCTCCTGAGGAAGGGGACGCTGTGATGCCGGAGACAGATTGAGTTTTCCTTTGAGTTTAGAAAGGAAGCAAGCATACTAACTTGCCCTGGTCCTCTAGTCCTGTGGGGCTTTTCTTTGTTTCTTTCTCTTTTTTTCCTCTTAAATGTTTTCCAGTCCAGTCTGTGGACATTCTATTTTTTGGGTTTTTTTTTTTTTTCAAATGATGATTGCCTGAGATGACCTGATTTTTTTTTTTTTTATGTGAATAGGAAAACTGCCCAGATAAAAAGAATTTGAACCAGATTGCTCAAGTCAGAGGCATTGGCATAGCTTGGGTTGTTTAATTTTGTTTTGCTTTTTACATTTTTTTTAAAAAATAAAAGCTTTTGTACCTTATGCTTCTGTATTTTACTTACTCTCCTTTTTTTTTTTAAATTGTATTTGGCTTCCTTTACTTTCTAAACAATGAGAATTTTTTTTTTTAATTACTCACTCTGAAAGCTGCTGTATTTCACAATTACCGATCCCTTATGGTACTCAGCGCTTGAGCTCTGTTGCCATCACTGCGCTGTTCTTCAAGGGCGGTCTGTGTCGGACCTCTGCACGGTCTTTCTTTTATCAGGATAGAAATCTCTATTTCCATTTTACAGCTGCTTTCTTTGTGTACACACACACACACACACACACACACACACACACACACACTCCCCTTCTCTTATGACTTATCCTACGGGACATACTAAGAAATGTAGGCAGAAGGGAAGAGAACCTGGAACCTGGAAGCGAGGCACAGTGAAACCACCAAACTAGACCACCCCGTGGGTAGAAAGGAAAGCTTTTGTGGAACACAAACTGCCAGAGAATGGAGAACAGCACCCTGCTGGAAAAGCCCTATCGGTTTTATGGGGACTGGTAGCAGCCTGCGGAGGGAAGCAGTCCAGAAGAGCCGGGGAGCTACCCTGGGAGCCTTTCGAGTTAATCAGGAACTAGATGCCCTTTGTCCAAGGTGGTTGACCACTGGGGACAGATGAGGAAAGTAATGGCCTTCCTAACAGACAGGAACCTGCCTCGTGAAATTCTTGAGGAATGCTGAGTTTAGGTCTCCGTTTTGGTTCCGTGATAGCAGTCCTTCTGTTTGCCAGTCAGGGTCTTGCCTGGGTTGGTTTCCAGCTGTCATTTACGACACCGTCAGCAGCACGGCCTTGTGAGCTGCTTTGTACCCAAGAGAACCTCTTTGTTTCTCTTCTCTTTGTTAAAAATCTCTCCCTGGTGTATAGAACTGATTTTTGCTGATGATTTTCCCATAACATGACCCATTCCTTCTGCTGTGATTTCATCAGAGCTGGGAGCACATCATTGTGGCCGTCAGCTTCTCCAGGTGATCATGTGACTCCTGTCTTTTAGAGGGGACATAACTACCTAGGGAAGATATGAACATAAGACGCAGCACGTTTCCGCACAGCTTGGACCTACCCATCCCGGGAACTCAATGGTCTATCCAGGACGACCTGCTAATGAGGAGGGTGGGAGGAGAGTATGGAGGGTACCATTTATTTCATAGAGTTCACCCCAGAGCTTAAATTATTTGGATGTCTTGCCACTATCTTATAGAAGAAAAGCTTTGGGAATTATATGCTATTCCATGTGCTTCTCATGCAGCCAAAGATTGAAATAGAAAAGTGAGATACCAGAGTAATACCAAGAACTTTGAGTTTATATTTTTGGTTGTGAGCCTAGCCTTTAACGGCTGAGCCATCTCTCCAGCCTGAACTCTGAGTTTAAAACCCCAGCAATCTTCACCATGCATGGAGCTGAGGACTTGGGTGGGGAGGCCAAGCAGAAGTTCATCTCTTAATACATAGAGTCTGGACAGATGTGGAGAATACAAGCTCACAGCAAGTTGGATGGGAACTGAAGGCCAGGTCAGAGAGAGTTCTTCTCAGCACAGTGCAGGCAAAGCAGGACCGAGGGCCAAAGCATCATGGATGCCACGTTGTATCCCCGGGCTGGGTTCCCCACTTCCTCCAGTTCTTCAACTGGAAAAACTGGATGCTAATCAGATTAAGTTTAAGTTTAACATCTTCTTTGGCCTTTGCTATTTGGCAAAGCCTAGCTCACAACCTAAATGAGCTGCTTGCCTTTCTTCTTTATTTCCTAACATATATTAAAATAAGTGGGAGCCCTTGGTAAATGGGAATTGAATTCCATAGAAGTCACGGCCCAACATAACACAGCATTCCAGAGAAGGTTGGCATCAGAGTTAGCTAAATGTCGGGCCGTTTTCCTACTTAACATTTTTGGGCAGAGAAGAAAGGGAGTAGAAATAAACTGAAAAGGAAAGAAAAATTCTTTGCGGTCATAAAATTTTCAATATTTAAAAAAATGATAGTATTAACAGCCAAACTGACTCATAAAATATTTTAAGAATTTTCACTATTTAGGCTTGAAATGTGGTAGATAGGTTATTAAAAAAGAAGAAACTTAAAAAAATAAATAGCCACTTACATTTTTTTCCCATTAAGTAGGAAGAAAAACCTGTTATATAATCTAACACACACTTGATCTGTTCTGCTCTACACCTCAGGGATGAGTAGAAGAGAAATGTGGGAAATTATTTCTTGTGGAGAGCATGTGTGTGCAGCCACTGAGGGCTGTGGGGTTTGGAACTCATATTTGGGAGGAACCCCAAAACCATATGAGCAGCTTTGTTAGGGTTTCAAGATGAAGAAAAGGTGCCTTCGGGGAAATTATCCTTACACTCTAATCAATATATTGAGAACAATGGTTTCCCTTTGGTCACGGGGAAGTATCTGCTAAGACTTGATTGTCAGTGAATTCTGAAAGTCCCCAAACAAACCCCCTGCTTCTTTTCACCTTACAGACACAGGTCTGTCCTCCTCTTCTCTTTGTGACCAGGCCTGGCAGCAGTGAGTCAGGCTTCCTCCAGGCATCTTCTCTCCTTGGTTCTATTGCTAAATGTTCAGCAGAGGAGGTTTGAAATGGTCCACGTCAGCCTCTGTAAGCTGGGCTGCCTCAGTTTGCATGGGGGGCCTCTTAGCGTCATCCATTGATTTGGTGTGCATATTGTGTGACTGTGTAGATGCACACGTGTGCATAGCCATGTGTGTTTGTGTATGCATGCACACCTGTGAGCACGTATGTGGAGGCCAGAGGACAACGTCAATGTCATTCCTTAAGAGTCATCAGCATTGGTTTTTTCAGAAAAGGTCTCTCATTAGCCTGAAGCTCACCAAGTAGGCTAGACTGTCTGGCCAGCAAGCCCCAGTGACCTCCCTGTCTCCAGCTCCCCTGCTCTGAGAGTATACGTGGACCACTATTTCTGGCATTTTTATGTGGGGTCCGGGGCTCAAACTTAGGTCTTCATGCCTCAGCAAGAATTTTCTCAACTGAGCTATCTCTTTAGCGCCAGGTTTTGTTTATTTTTTGTTTTTATAATGTTTAATTTCTCTCAATTAAACTCATAAAAAAAAAAAAAAAAACAAAAAAATCTCAGGGAAGCCAAATCTTCACCTCTAAGCCCTTAGGTTTTCTGGTTGTTTGTTTTACATTGAGCCTGAGTTATAACTGACGTCATTACAAAATGCACCTGAACTTATTTAATGGAAGTCTTACAATGCATGGGAGCCTTCATTAAGAAATGGAGAACAAAAGGATTGAACACTTACATACTCATTAGAAAAGAATAGTATGTTGCCATAGAGCAAGTCAATTAGGCCAGGAGGCTGGGAGACAGTAGTTACATTAATGAAGTCTGTGGCGTTTTCTCAACCCCCATCTTGTATTTGGGGATCCCATCTCCAGCTTTTAAAAACAATATGGAAGGTCAGAGTGACATTCTGACCCTTAACTCAAAACACAACATGCCATAGTAACACATTTGGGGAATATGGCTTGGCCCCAAAACCTTTGAAACAAATCTACTCCTGTGGGTTGGAAATAGTAACAGCTTTGGAAGCATTTCAATGGTGTAGCTATTTATATTGGATGTCTTTATCAAGAAAAGAAAACTATGGAACATATATTTTGGGAAGCAAAACCCTGCATAGCCTTTTGTGCATAAAGAAGCAGAGATACTGGGAAGACCAGCTGAATTCTGGGCCATTCCTGCTTGTCTGGATTTGTAGTCATTCCAAAAGGAAAACTTGGTCCGGACTTGCCCTGACCATTCCAGGATCTCCAGGCAGCGGTTGTCAGCTACAGCTGCCCTGTAAACCCCCCTGCGCAGTACAGAAAGTCCAGAGCTCGAGGCTAACTTTTGAGCACTTAGGCCATGTTCTCCCAACAGGACAAAGACAATAGACTATTATAAATGTTTCCTCGTGTTTCTGATGAGAATTCGTGTCTAGACCAACTGTGTCCCATGTCACTGGGGAGCAACTGCTGTAGAAGTGAGGTGGAACTCTCATTTCATGCCCTTTAAATACTTTACATAAAATAATAAAATCAGATACAGTGAAGGAAAAAGAGAAAACATTCCACAGACGTGACACAGGCTGAAAAGCTGGGTGGAAAGGAAGCACGTTCTCCCGTGGTCCTGGAGGCAGGCCGATCTCAGAGGAGAAGGAAGGACGAAAGTCATGTTTTCTATACATTTATCCCAAAGATGATGGAAACTGTTCAAACATAATTCAGAAACATTTTTTAACTGCTTTGCTTAGCATGTAGGGCCAGTGACCTAAAAGTTGGCCAACTGTTTAAGGAATAAAACTTTTGTTAAGCCTGATCACTGACCCTTATGTTTCCTCCCACCATGGAGATGCCAACGAAGCCCTTGGGAGAAATAACCCTGTCCTATTTAAATTGTCAGTGCTTGTGTTATTGAAGACGCAAATTTCTTTATGTTGACATATAGGGCACAAATGTTTTCGCAATGTGACCTGTTACCATGTTCCAGGACTTAGGTTATATACACTACCAAGGATGATTACATTTTGAAGTTTTGTCCTTATAACCATTTATTAGCACCAGATTCTCATTTTTCCTCTTCTTTGAAATGATCCAGTGAATGTAATTAGATGAATTAATTAATTTTCTCCACTTTAATCTGTTTTTGTTACAATTTATATAACATCATAATTTGTAACTATTTCCTTCTGGTACTGATAGAGCTACAGGTTTAGGAAATTATGAAAAAATGAGCCGGTGAGACAGATAAAGGTAGGCATAAAAAATTTAAAGTCTAGCCGGGCAGTGGTGGCGCACTCGGGAGGCAGAGCCAGGTGGATCTCTGTGAGTTTGAGGCCAGCCTGGGCTACCAAGTGAGTTCCAGGAAAGGCGCAAAGCAACACAGAGAAACCCTGTCTCGAAAAAAAAAAAAAATAAAAAAAAAAATAAAACAAAACAAACAAAAAAAAATTAAAGTCTAGGGAGAACCCTAAACCTTTTATGAACTTCCTCCCAATGTAAATTTTATCAACTGTCATTTTTAACTAAGGTAACAAGAATAAACAAAGTGAGATTATGACCTCATTAATGCAGTAGAAGCAGAGCTGAACAAAACTGTCCCAAATGTCCAGACACTGGATGCAGAGGGTCCAGTGCTCCTGAGAGAGGCCAAGGCACTTGAAGACAGACATTTACTCCCAGGAACAGATCAGAAAGTCCCTCACTGGGAACCTGTGTGCTACTGCCCACAATTTAAGGTGGCAGATTGAGAGGCAGACTAATTCAAGATCGCCACATTACAAAGGAGAAGACATGCTTTTAAAGGTCGCGACATGAGAAAGCAGCGCGTGTGTTACCAGTCAGACAAACATGTGTTCAAGTTCATTTCCTGTACCTTAACAGTGGCCCAACCATGTTAAGCTGTTTGAACTTTAATGCATTTTATAAAAAACGGAAATGCTAATACTCTTCTTCACAAATGTGCTTGAGGAATTTAAGTGAAACAAAAAAAAAAAACAACACTACATTATCAGCTAAGTTTGAAAGGTTAATTTAATGAAATACCAACAGGAATAGAGCAGGAGTTTGTTTCTGAGTCCAAAGAATGCAGTTCTTGAGAATGATACAAAGCAAGAGCTTAAGGAGGGGACTCACCAAGTCAATCTTCCTGACATTAAAGGAAATGGCTCTGCATAATGAAAGAGTAGAACCAGTCCAGAAACTTTCACCTAGCGGAAAGCATATTTACGAACATCAGATGATAAATATCTTAGGTCACCTTTGAGAATCTAGGCAAATACCGTGCTACTAACAGGAATATATCAGGTGTAGGTAGAGTCCTAATATCTCTGTCAAGGACATCCCCCAAGGATCATTAGGAACTCTTCCCTGAAGGCTCCACCACTTTCCAACAGCACCATAAGCTTATGTACACGGGTCTTTGGAAAACATTTCAGACCTAAATGCAAAGTAGAATCATCTAAATTTGAATTTGCCTGGTTGCTCTATTAACGAGCTTGCCTTATTTTGCTACCATTTCCTATAAACCCAATTATTGTTGGGTTTCATTTTTAGTAAACAATACTTCCCAAGTGGTACTGTGGGCTTAACTTTTACCCTGCATCCCAAGACACCAAATGTCTGCCCGCTGTTTTTGAGGATGCTAATGTAGCTAAGTGGCTTCAAGTTGCACGGGTTTTGGCTCTCTTGTTTTCACCTAATAGTTTAGAATTTAATATTCATTGTCTACATCCATTATGTCATTAGGAGTTGTAAAGCCTTCTTTTTCTAGTTCTGAAAAGCAATGAAAAGATCAATAAGGGGGCCAAAGATGGCCTAAAATAATAGCTTTCAGCGTACTCAGATAACAACAACCCCTTTGAAGATAGAATGGAAAGAGACACCATTGGGAATAGCAACAAAGAATACTGACAAATAAATGTTGCAAGAAACTTAGTGTGAGATAAGCTTTCAAACATTCCTAAAGCGTCAAGAGTGTCTGTGGACAAATGGAAAGGCCCCCAAGTTCTTGGACAGGTTGATATAACAAAGACGTCTGAGTGAGTAGATCCGGGACAGAATCCAAAAATATAACTTCTATCTAGTCTCCTTCCCCACAATGGCTGGCTCCATGCTTTGGAGCTATCTCTCATCGAATTCTCAAAGTGTGGTCACTGAACCAACGGCATCAGCATTGCCAGAGAACCTGCTAGAAATGGAGCTTGTCTTGCTTATCTCTAGACCTATGGACTCGGACACTTGGAAAAGGAATCCAGCAAGCTATATTTTACTAAGCCTTCTGGATGAATTCAGCGTGAGCTAAGTTTGAGAAAGGTCCCTCTAAGCTCAAATCTAACTTGCCCTGGAGTCACCTACACACTTTCAGCTCAGACTCAATTCTGCAGGTGTGGAGCCCGGGCTCTAAGGTCTAACAACCTCCCCCTGGAAGCCGATGCTGAGGATCTGAGACAATGCGTGGAGAAGCAAGATGAGGGTTAATCCATCTGTCTCCAGCTCACTCAAAACCAGCCTACCCTGTAACCCCCCCCCCACTCTCATTTTTGACCCCAGTATTAATGACAAATAGTAGTTTAATGTATGATTCCTCCCAATACTATGTTGACTTTAAATGGAGTTTAATCCATAGCACGATGTTCTTTTCAGACATAATTTAACCAAAAATAAATGTGAAAATGTATTTCCAGCTTTGGTGGAGATATTCTGGAAAGGCACTGATTCATGTTTATTAAATCATGACATATAGGTGATGGTGCCACTTGGAACTTAAGGAAGAAAATGTCAAGGGAAAAACAAGGGAGGATCTTTGTATAAATCATAACCTTGTGGGTTTTTTTTTTTAAAGTTCATATTATGTATTATTTCAGGTTGCCCTCAAATTTAGTCACTTAACACAGTAAGTATTTACTTGAGCTCATGGTTTTCCTGGGTCAGCAGTCTGAACAGGTCATGGTCCCATCTGGGATAGCTCAAGTGTGTAGGAAGGGTTTGGTGAGGGCCTTACATCGAGGACTTTTCAAAGCTTCCTGACTCTTTTTCATGCCAGCCTGCTGTATTAAGACCAGGCTTTCCAAAAGGCCTCTTCGCTCACTGGCTTGCCTTGATCTACAATAGCTGGGACATCTGGGCCCGTTAGGTTCCTTCTCTCTTGCCCTCACTTCCTCCCATTCTCCTCTCCTCTCTCCCTTTTTCCCTTTCTCTACACTTGTCTAACTTGGACTCCTTACTAGGTGACTGACTTTAGCAGATCATTGGACATTGAAAGAGACCAATGAACAAGCTGTCACACCTTGTATTCATCCAGCTTTCATGTTCTATTGTATTGTTGTTGTTGTTGTTGTTTACTTGAGTCTGAGGAGGAACCTTAGTGTGAAGATTATGGAGTTCCATCTTTCATCTGGAGTTATTAATTCTATTTCATTCTATTAATTCTATTTCATATTAATTCTATTTACCATGTGTGATGGTTAGTTTTTGGATGTCAACATGATTAGATTAATACTCATTTGGTAAATCCTTATTTGGGAGTATGTCTCTGAGGGTGTTTCTGGGCAGCACTAGTATTTGAATCGGTGGGTTGGATATAAAAGTCCCCCCTCACCTAATGCAAGTGGCCACCATGCAATCTACTAATAGTTTGCAGAATACAAAGAAGACTGATGAGGGAATAGATTTGCATTTTCTCCCTACCTCTCCCATTAACTACCTTCCTACCTGTCTTTCCTCCTCTCATTATGCACCCCCATTCTTCTCTCTCTTGCTGAAGAATTGGTACATCCATCTCCTGCCCTTCAATATCAGAACTCCAAATTCTCTGTCCTTTGGCCTCAAACTGAGTTAAAGCATCAGCTCCTCTAGTTCTCAGGCCTTTGGACCTGAACTGAATCATATTAACCCACTTCCCTAATTCTCTAGCTTGAAAATCCAGCCTCCCTAATTGTGTAAGCTAATTGCCACAGCAAATCCCTTCTCATATATCTGTATATATGCATACAGATGCAATCGATTCTGTTTCACTGAAGAACCCTAATTAACACCCAGATAGTAGATTTTGTAAAAGTAACACCTAGATGGGCCAAAACTGTCTTGGCTAGAACTATGTACCTCTAAGAAACAAAACAAAACTGGGTGTGTTGGTACAGGTCTGCAACCCCAGAACTCAGAAGGGAGAGGCAAGATCAGAGGTTCAATGTCAGCTTTGGCTACACGGTGACATGGTGAGTTCAAGGCCAGTCTAGGGCTATAGGGCACAAACAAACACAGTTATTATTTCTTCCTACCTATTCATTTAATGGTATCACATTGGCAGCTTAAAATTGCACCGATGCACATTGTCAAATACTTCTAATTAGGGCTTTTCCCCTACCTGGAGACACAAGGTCTGGTCATAAGTCACTATTCGAAAACCGGATAGCATTGCAAATATCACAAATGCATGCCCTTATCATTAGCATGAATTCCCTGGAAACAATTATGTGGATAGTTTTCAAAATCCTAATGTCCAGTTCCAAGAAGAAAAAATATATCAGTATATGTGGAGTGGGCCCAACAGTGAGATTTTAAAGCCTCAGATTATTGCAAAGTGCAAGCCACACTGAGACACACTCACAAACACAGATCTTTGGATCCAGCCTCAATTTTTTTTTTTTTTAATGAGTTGGGGGTTATAAAAGAGGCGAATCCTAGTCTCACTCACAAAGAAACTAAATATCCTCTCGCTTATACAGCAGAAGACAAAGAAGGAATGTTGGGGAAATTCAGAAATCTATGTTAGAGAATTCAGAAACACAGAAGTCTAAGTGGAATAATACTGTGCCACAGTCTGCATCTGCAGTATCCTTCAAAGGCCCAGGAAAGGATTGTGCTGCAGTTTTTCATGGTGGGGAGATGGTGTTGGGAAGAGGTGGGGCGTAGTAGGACGACTTTGGGTTGTTTACGGCGTGCCCTGCGTGGGAGTGGGTGGCACAGCCCATTGCTCTTCTTTCTCTTGCTTCCTGAACTAAGTGGCTTTGTCATGCTATGTGCTGCCTGGCCACGTGCCTGAAGTGGGACAGGTCTGTCATATATGATAACTCCCAAAATTGTGAGCCAAGACAAACCTTATCCTTTTGAATGCTGACTTCTCTTAGGTGTTTGTTCATGACAGTTAATAGGTGAAATACCTGAAATGAACCCTAGGAGGAAAGGTATGAGTTTTCTGCCATCTGGTGACTCCTAGAGTCTTAACCAGTTTTCATGGTAAACCGCTGGATCTTTGGGTGTTGAACTATTGGACCACATTTCCAGTGGATAGTTTCATCAGTTTCCTAACTAGATGTATACCCACTTAGCAGTGTTTTATAAGAAGAAAATGATATATATTTTTAAAACATAGTTTGAGAAAATATAATATATGCAAAATATGTAATCTTAGGGCATAATATATAAAATTCTTTAATTATTTCTCTATCAAGACTTACTTTGTAATTTTTGCTATATACTTTTTTCTATTTCCATTGGAAATTAATAAGCTGAATGCATCCTAAAACTACAAGGCTTGTTAATTGAGTCTAAACAAAAAGCTAGGGATACATGGGAGAAAAAGAACCTTATATATTTGTGACTAGTTTCTCATGGGATAATTAAATTAGACAAAAGGAAAGTGGAGTATCTGTGAATTTTCTTACGTCGATCCTTTGCTTGGGGAGGCGTCACATCCTTTCCCTGGTGTCACAGAGCAGCGTGGTGGGAGAAGGCGGCGGACCACATCGGCTGCTGTGGCTTCAGGGAAATTAGAAGCTGGAAGAGGCAGAGAGCCTGGGCTTTGGATGTCTTCCATTCACATCTAAAGGAAAACTTCATAGCAGATATCGGGGAACCCTCTGCCACCTCCAGATATCTAATCCCAGGTGTCCCTGTATCAACTTCCCTGGAAAGTCACACTGAGCCACTGGCTGCTCCTTGCTTGGGAATTTCTTCTCCTGTTACAGGAAAAAGTCTTGTCTTACCTGGAAGAGCTCACAATCTCATCTGAAGCCTTTGGAGCTAAGACAAATGGCCCAGCATTTGCTAGGGGATTGGTAGGGCTGACACCTTACCTGTAACTCCATCTGCTTACATCTGGAATGCTTGTGGGTCTTTCCTGAGCTCACTCCTTTTGGAAAGTCATTTATACAAGTTTGGGGTTCTTTCTAGGGAACCCCATCTATGATTACAAACTGCCCACACTTCTTAAGTTCGCTACACAAACCATCTTGTCTCCCAATCTCTAGAGACCTGCACCTTCTGGACACCAAGGAACAGGTACTAATTTGCTCTCCCTGTCTCCACCCACCCCCTCCAAGGCTGTTGAGGGAACAGATAAGGTGTGTTGAACCTGTTCACCTCCTGCACAAAATACCTCTCCACAGGGATCAGACTAAGAGTCAGGAAGAGGACCTGACTCATCTCAGGGTGACTAGAGTAGGAGAGTCAGCTCTTCTACTCACTAAGCAAAAAGTCCAGGCTTCTGGCTTGCCAGCTTGGATATTCTTGAACGAGGGAGGCATCCATAATCCTGAATGTACTGAATCTAGAAAGGCTCTGAGGTAGAGGGTGGCGGTCATGTGCCCCAGTGATTTCTCCTCACTCCCAAGCATCCTGCAACTAAGCTACTTTTGTAGAACTGCTGCTTGCCTCTCTACCTTTGACCCAACCCAAGAGAAGCATGGCTATTGGCTGGGTCCCTTCTGCTTTCTAGCTCTCAATAGACACTCAGTGGTGGGCAAGCCCCTAGTCAAGGAGGGCTGAGGAGAGCACTCATTTTCCATACTGGTTTCTTTATCCCATCTGACACCTCTGCCTTGTCTCGTCCATAAACTCCGTATCCCCATACCCAACACAAACTCTAATGCTGCTGCTCTGAAACTTAAGGAGAGTGTTTTATATATATACATTTCTGTATCAACAATTCTGGCCTACAAGAGTAGCTGTTTTCCCTCATACTGATAATTCTCCAATGTAAAGTGAGTGTCCTATAATTCAAATCATTTCTGACACTAATTGGAGTTAAGCATGTGTCCCATGCAGACTTAGAGCCCATATCCCAATAATTGTCTCTGACTTTGGATGACATTTGGATGAGTGACTCTGGATGGCATCCACTAGCAGTAGACTCCCAGGCTACTTACAACTTGTGCTGGGAGCAGCCAGCAGTTAGAGGTGCCCCTGATTCTTTCTTTACGCTGGTTTATTCACTAGAGTAGCACAGGGCTCAGGAAAGCACTGTATGCATCACCTGTTTGGATGTTTCCATTACCTTTGGTATGTGTGTGTATGTGTGTATGTATGTGAGTGTGTGAGAGTGTATATGTGGAGTGTTTATATGTGAATGTGTGTGTGTATGTGTGTCTATGCATGTGTATATGTGTGTGTATGAGTGATGTATGTGTGTGTCTACATGAGTGTGTGTGTGTGTATGTATGAGTGTTATGTGTGTATGTGTATATGTATGTGAGTGTGTATGAGTGTGTATGTGGAGTGTTTATGTGTGAATGTGTGTGTGTGTGTGTGTGTGTATGAGTGGTGTGTGTGTGTATGAATGGTGTGTGTGTGTGTGTCCCATGATTGCCCAGCCAGTTTGGGAGCACAAATTTTGTAGATGACAACAGCATCGTGTTGTGATGTCAAAAGAGTTGGACATTCCTGCCAGAATCAGTTCAATGTTCAGCCCCTGTCTGCTCTCTGGAGGTCAGAAGATGAGGCTGGAAACTTCAGCCTTTTAGTCACGTGGTTGTTCTGGCAGCCACCCCCCATCTTCAGCTGTTTAGGAGTCATTTCATTAGTAAAAGGATACACAGTAAGAATCCAAGGGTTCTAGAAGCTTTGCACAAAGGGAGACATAAAGGCCAAATATACTTTTCATATAAATCACAATCTTAAGATTTTCTGGAGATCTTGGACCTATAGGATTCTCCCACAGTCTCTCATCAACGTTTATGTTAATTAAGACCTAAGATGAAGCCTTCTTAAATCTGGAGATGCAGAGAGCTAGTGACGTAAGGTGTGAGCTAGTTTCAAGTGTGGACACTGTGCCTTAAGCACTGATCTGCTCAGAGATTTATGGGAACTTACACACAAAACACAGACTGGCTGGCAGAGAGACAGACAGACAGACAGACACACACACACACAGTAAATGTCACATAGTAGAGAGTACACATTATTCCCATTAGGTATTAAATAACAAGACAATTTTATGCTAGGACTACTGAGGATAGCCTCCCCAGACCCGTATCAAGTCATTATGAGTCTACCCTATAGTACGTTTACATCCCTCTGACATTCTTATGATGAAACCTAACCTCAAAGGTAATGTCGTTAGGAGGTGGGTCTTTCTGGGAGTCATTCGATGAAGGCACAGCCTGCAGCAGGGTTGAGTTTCCTTAAAAAAGATGTCTTAGGGAGCTCATTTGCCCTTCTCACCACGTGACCCTTCTCACCACGTGACTCACAGTGGGGTATCAGCAGTCAGCGACCTGAAGAAAGTCCCTCACTGGGCCCTGCCTGTTCTGTTACCCTGACCTCAGAAGTTTTAGCCTCTCAAATTGTGAGAACTATTGTTTGCAAGCCACGCCGTCTGCGGCATTTGGTTAGGGCGGCCCAATGAAACTGAGACATACCCACAACATAGTAGGCACCATGCCCTGGACCCATAATTTTAGTAGGAATCCATGAAAGTGATTTTCCATCTTAAAACCGTAAAAATTGAATTTTTATTGAGAAAAGTGTTTTAATATGCAATATTAATGGATTTGTCTTCATATCAGTGCAGTCTTACATGTGGGTCTTTTAGAATGTAGAAGTGGGCTATAAAGGCATGAATGCCTTCAGCATATACCAGTCATGAGGCAGCCCTGCCCTCAGAGACAGACTTTCAGTATTTGGGGGAAATGTGGGAACCTCTGATTTTTAGACATTATATTCTTTCAGCTGGTGACTTTTGAGAATGCAGTTCTTCCGAGGAAAGGAATGCTACATGCTAGAATTCCTTTCATAAAGTGTTGGATGTATTTGTGAAAGGTTCCTGCAGGGCCCTCCACACATGCCACTGTGCACAGACCTCGCCCCCAATACCACAGCAGATACTTGCAGAGAGTGGCAGACCACCTTGCCAGGGTCTGGGGGCGGGCCTGAGTCATAAAATCTTAGAGCTTAGAGTCACTGTTGGGCCTCCTGGGCCCAACCCTTCACCAACTCCGAGTGTCTTCGTTATCACTCAGCATCAGTGTGAGCACATCCAGACACTGCACTCAGATGCTTAAAACAGTTCCCCACTGCTTATCCTCTTCTAAAGAAGCTCTGATGGTGAGAAAATCGGAGACATAGCTTGTCATGGAGATGGTGGGTGACTCTCGGAATGAGTCTACCACTGGTGATGGTGAGTGATTCACAGACTCTGGGCAGTGCCCACCATGATCATTGTTGTCTCTTCCTCTTGAGGGGTTTGTTCCAGACCATCGTCTATCACCTTGTGGAGGGCGCTGTAGTGTTCACGGTCTTGGTGGAACGAATGGAGCTCGGACGCAGCCTCCCAAGCAGCGAAAGAGGGCATCGGAAAGGGATCTGGCCTCTTGTTTTCAAAAAAGCACTTTAGGTTCCTCTCACTCAGCTTGTTGGCACAATCCAGGAGTTTGTTCTCCAACTGCTCCTTCTCCCTTTGTGCGTACGTCTTCCAGAAACTCAGCTGCAGGTAGCTGACTTTAGATTTGCAGCGCGCATAGCAAGTGGTCAGCAGAGAGAAGAAGGATGCCGAGCAAATCAAGCACCATCCTAGAATCTTAGCAAGAAAGAAGTATTGAGGACGCAGAAAAGCAAAATGGCGTCTCAGAGAGCTGGGTAATATTGGGAGAGTATGTAACGACATTAATACCACAGTCATTACAACCATCTCATTTGAAATTATTCATTTTAACTGTAAATGCCTTTGACAGTCCAAATAAAGATAAAGTTGACTCAATATCCATTCCCCTACTCAACATTGTTGCTAAGCAAAGCAATAACCGGAAGGCTGGCAAATGGGAAGAGTAACTATCCAATAACTTACTATTAAGGCACTTCCAATAGTATTAGCAGAAGAAAGAATTCTTTCTAATGGATCATGGGGGTCATTTGAATGAATGAGAGGTGTGTTAGCCAGGTGTACAGGCACTCATCAATGCTTTCACAGACTCCTGACCAGATTTTCCCCTGGGACTTTGTTTGTAGAGAGCTGCGGCCACTTTATAGATCACAAAATTTATTGCTCACAGTAAAGACAAAAAAAAACCACACAATATAGTAATACACAGAAACTTTAAGAATTTAAAGCCTTTCTAAATGTTGAGAGAGGGAAAAAAGGGGGAGGAGGATCATTTCAAACTTTGAGGATTATTTGTTCTTGATTTTCTAAAATTAGAGAAAAAACTCATTTCTAAATATGAGTGGTCCCTTTAACTTTGAAAACAAAAGTCTGCAGTTCATATATCTTCTAAATTTGTTGCTCCAATTTAACTTTTCATAATTTGAATTGATTTAATATTTGAGCAACTAATAGATTTCTTGAAAGCATCTCTTGATTTCAGTTCAAAGGACCCTTAGCAGATGGGCCCAATCGAAAACAAAAGCAATAATCTGCAAATGGGTCCACTCAGATCATAATAGAGCCGAAATTAACTTTAACTCAGTGGTTCCCAAATTCTGAATCAGACATAGGGTCACTAGAAGGGTCTCAGCCTACATAAGTGCCATTTCTGAGTTGGCATTCCTTGGGCCGAACACCTTTCTCCTCACCATGGGTGTTCCCTGTACCTCAGGCTCTAATTATCAAGGTCACCCATCCCAGAGGGTGTTTGGGGAACCCAGTGAAATGATGCTGGGTAAGAAGCTCATGGGTCCCCTCTGTTACCCACCTGTTGGCGGGCGTCTCTTTCTGTTCTGTGAAAACCAAGTGAGGCCCGGTCACCACCCTGTGAGAGTCCTCCTGCTCCTTCAGCCGCCAGTGAGCTGGACTCCCTCAGTCCTTCCTTTCCTTCAGCATCCCCTGCTTCTCTCCTGTGACCAGGTCTCCCGTGTAGAATCTATTCCCCCTCTTCCTGAACTCCCCGTGACGAGTTAGAAACTGTTTGATCAGCTTCAGATCCTCTGTTGCTTTCTCTCCAACCTCAGCATTGAACGCTTCTCACCCAACGGCTGAGTCTTGTCCTCCTCCCAGACCCACAGCACCTAGAATTCCCACTAGAATGCAGTGATTGTGCCTGGCCCAGCCCCTAATTGTGTCCTATTTGCCTCTTTCCCCAATCCTGCCAGTTTTCTCCTCACCTTGGAATGCTTACTAATGTTCTAGAAGCTTTACACCTCCTTGTGTCCATTATCTCTAGCTTTCCACAGTAGGTGCCACCATCCCCCCACTGTGAGAAAACTGGGGTTCAGAGTTCTAGATCACAGAGCTGGGGAGTGGCAGCCTCAGGATTCAAAGCCAGCTGACTCCAAGGCTGAGCTCTTTCCACTGCTCCTTTCCACCATCCTTAAGAACACAGAGTCACCCAGCTGGCTTTCTTGTTGCCCTGCCGCACCCACCCATGAATGAATGCACTTTTCCCACCTCCGCCCACACGCCCAATTGTTTTGGACTGTGCGATGGCAGCTGCCATCTGAACCTCATGGTCAGCACCTGCTATTGCTACATCTTCTTTCATCCACATCTCTTGGGTATCCTCCTGTACGTCTCAAGCCCAAGTCCGTCCTTCCTCTGCTGAAAAGTCAACAGATCATTGTGGCCAATCTAAGTTATAACCAGATGTGTATATTTTTCTTTGGGTTTATATTTAACGAAGGGCTTCTACAGTGATGAGTGTTTGGAGTTGGCACTGGCTGAATGGAGCCTGGTGCCTGCGGGGGCGGGGGGGGTAGTCCATGTGTCAGTCACACTATCATAACATTAGTAATTAATACCTTCCTTCAACAAGAGATGGAAGGCACTCAGGAGCCTGGCATGGTCCATCTAACCGATGCTTTGTGTATCAAACAAAGGAGTTTATTTAGGGACATTCTTTGGCTTGTTAGTTTATGGAGAATATGATTTTATCATTAGCCATTTTAGACCTCAGGAGTCACCTTCACTTTGATGTGTTTGTTGGAAGGGCAAGTCCTTGCTAAAGAAATAAAATTACAGCGCACATGTGCCTTCATCCAGAAACTAACAGTACTCCTGAGAAATGATGACTCTGTTCATCTACTCCTACTTCGTCTTTTGGCCTCAGAAATAGGAAATGAACTTCATCTCAAGGCCAGGCCAGGGCTATGCATCAAGATCTGTGTTCATATACTCAGCACCATGACAAGTTACTTCTCTGTATTGATGAGTTGAAGCTGCAAATTACTTCTCACAAGTAAAACAATGCTCCAAATTCTGAGCTTCTAACTTCTTTAGCTGTATAGCACAGAGAGTGAAAAGTCATAATCTCTCTAGGGAATATGGTCACCCTTCACTGAAGGCCATTTAAAGACCGCTCAGTCCCACTTCATTTGGGAAACTCTCAATCCGGACAGCTTGTATGCATACAAGTAGCAGTGGCCACAGCGGTCACTCAAGTAAGTTTCCCTGCTAATTCCACCACATGCTGCTCTGAAAAGTAGTAGCTGTGTTTCAGTGGATGAATAAGATGTGTCTGTGGTTTTTTTTTTTTTGTTTTGTTTTGTTTTTTGGTTTTTTTTTTGAGAAACCAGCTCGAAAATCAATAATCGATAGAAGGCAGTAATGCTTAATTACCGCTCAGCGTTAGCACTCAGTGTGTGGTTTTGTGTTCTGCATTATTTACAAAGTCAACCCGGAGAGATGATTTAGAGCACTTAAGTATTTACATATGCATAACCCAGAGGGTATTTTCTTTTTGGAAATGGAGACTACCCGATCCAATCAGCAATTTTACTGAGCCACCCTGTCCCTAAGAAGCTTTTCCTGAGCATTGTCTTAATGCTACGTCGTGTTCCAGTTTCCACTTAGTGCCAACATATTCTGGCAAGACTCAAGACTCTGGCCTGGCGGAAAGGACGACAGAGAGAAATTTCCAAGCTCACTCTGGGAGCAAAAAGTCCCGTTGGTCCTTACCTGAGACTGGGCTTGCAGAGACAGCTTCACCTCTTCGTTTTCCACGGGTGTCATGCTACTTTTACCACAGGAGACTTTGTACAGGTCTTCCTGGCACTCTCTGGGCTTGCCCTTGCAAATCAGTTCCAGGAGCTTTTCGCTTCTGGTGCCGCTCATGGCACACTCATAAAACGTCCCATTCAGCAGAGCCACGGAGAGCCACATCACTGGCGCCACCAATGAACTCAGTGTGATGTGTCCCAGGACGTAGAAGAAGCGGCAGCGGTGTCTCCGAGGGAAGATCTTCTTGGGGTTTATACAGCAGCCAGTGAAGAGTCTCCACGCCTTGTTATTCAGGAAGAATCCAAGGATCAGTAACACCCAGGCAGGGGCAAAGAGGAAAACCAGCCCATAGGTTGTGTTCTCAGAGCTGCAGGGGCACTTAAAGGCCACGAGTGAGAAGAGACGCTCGCTTCCCACCGTCAGCAGAGCCATGAAGCTGTAGCCAATAGCGGTTTTTTGGTTAAGAAAGAACTTCAAAATGCTCTGAAAAGCATCCATGTTGGAGACCCACGAAGAGGGGGGAAAACGTCTGCCTGGGTTTTAACACAGCCACTGGGGCTGGGGCTGAGGGTGGAGCTCTTTAGAAACAACAGTCCTCCTCTGTCTGCATCCAGCCAGATAAGGAAACAATGTCATTCCCCAGGAATGCTTATTTCCCAACAGCGTTCAGATAATGCCTCCTACTGGTGAACGCTGACACTCGAGGGCAGTCAAAACACTGAAGGCAAAATGCAAAGCGCATCTTTCAACGTGCTTTTTTTACTGCAAATAGAAAATTCTCACACAAATTAGAGTATAGAAAGTTTCCAGTGGGAAGCTCGGCACTAGCAGAAATGGGGTTCAGCCATTGACTGGTAGCCAAATCCAGTCTTCAAACGCAGCATTTCATGGTAAGTTTCTTCTCTTGTTCTCAAGCCCTAACATTTGGTAGACCGGGATTCTGCCTTCCTAAAAGGGCTCACATTAAAGACTTGAAACAGGGTTTAGGATTGGGATTATTGGAATTTATGAGGGAAGCCTAGTAACTGAGCTTTCAGAGAAAAAGAGGAGTCCTCACGTGATTCATATCACGATCATTTTGACACAAAGAAAATCCTTCTAAAGCAGATGTGAAAGCTGCATTAGGACGTCTTCAGGCCTCCCGACTGCCCACCAATGGGTAGATTTGGACCCTTCCTGGTCCTCAGCACGGTGTTTCATGCCGAGACAGGTCTAAAGTGTCTCTGCCCCTTCTTCACCCCACATTGTCCACTTGGCAAATGCTAGCTCACTCAACGCTCATGTAGTCTAGGTCTACACATGGTGTCAAATGTAGATTCGAAACTCAGCAGCTGGATTTGCAAGTGGCTACTGAATTTGCAGTGTGGTAGGCGCTTCAGAGTGATCCTCCACGGGAGCCTACAAAATGAACCAATGAACAAATGAATGGACATTTTTGTACTTCAAATTATAAATAATTTAAGAAAATTGCTTCCATTTCTCTAACGCTGCGCTTAATTTTAAAATTAAGTTAATTAAGGCTTTTGAAGGATGGCAACACACCAAGCTGACAAGTTTCCATTAATAAGCTTTGAAAGCTGGGCCTGGGTGTTTTGGGAAAAGAAATTGCTTTGGATTAGGAGCCAGGGAACTAAAAGGCCACAGTCTCCGCTGTCATGTCTACTTCTCTAAACACCAGATTACACATTTGTGAAACTTGTGCTTCGAAGGAGAGCGTGAGATGGCTGACGGGGTAAAGGTGCCTTGCGGGAAGCCGAGACTCTGAGTTCTGTCCTTAGATCCCGTATGGAGGGACAGGGGAGCCAGCTCCTCATCGTCCCCTGACTCTGTGCCATGCACCCACACATACACAAACAAACAAACAAACAACTAAATGTAAACTAATGTTTCAAAAGAAGTGATTCCTAAGATGCTTAAGATCTGCTTGAAAACCAAGACAGGACGAAAGAAGAGGCAAGACTGAGGGGAGACAGGCTAAGGTTTCTCCCATTTCCCTGTGGCGGGGTTCTTTGAGTCCAACACCACAGCAGACACTTTTGACAATTGCCTTAACACACATTTATATAGTCCCCACTGCTACCCCTTGCTCCTGCTCGAAGACTTGACATCTACAGTATAATAATTCCGTGTGTCCAAAAACACATTCTTGTGTCTCATCTCCCCAAATCAGTGCCTTCCTATTGTGGAGCAGATGCCCCGGACCCCTTGAAACTCTGAATCTTACAGTCTGCCATGATCAGTGTGGTATATACCATGAGACCATCCTAAAACCTATGTGTTTTCTCCAAGGATTTTTGGAAATAATATTTTTTACAAACCATATTGTTCTACAAAGCCTAGCACTTTGCGATATTCTATAAGAATAAAAAAAAATAATTTAAGAGTCTCCCATGGCATAAGTCAAAGAAAAGTCTGAGCACAAATATCCTGGCTACAGATTCGGCTTGGCAAGCTTTGACCATGTGCTGAGATGCCTGGGACTGGGTCATCTGAATAGACTTCCGTTTGCGACTAAATGCTGTCATTTTCTCGCTCTTTATCAGGTTGCTTTCAAGATGTACTTGGGAATCACGCCGAGTGTGGCCTGTCACAATTCAAGCAGAAATGAGTTCTCCCTCATTCTGAACAAGAATCCTCTGGCAGAGTTCGTAGAGGAGCTCCCTGCTGGACGATCTGCGCTTTGCTACTGCAACTTACTCTGTGGGGTCATCAGAGGAGCCCTGGAGATGGTAAAGCACGTGTTTCACCTTGTCATGCATGTTAGCCATCCGGTGCTGTCCGCAAATGGTAACAGCCTCAAAGCAATGCACAAAGCAATCCAAAGATGGGAAGTATGGGACCAAGTGAGGCCTGTTATTGCAAGCCTGTCATCTTGGCTCCTTGGTGGGTAAGGTAGGAGGATCAGGATCGTAAGTTCCAGGCCAAGTTTGTGCTGTACAAAGTGAATTCAGCATCATCCTGGGCAATTCAGTACGGTCCCATATTAAATTTTAAAAATAAAATGGAAGCCTGAGGATTTGTGCCCAAGAGAAAGAAAACAAATCTGGGAGGTGGCTTGGCATGTGCCATTAAGCCTGACAGCCTGATTTCAGTCCTGAGAACCCACATCATGTAAGGATAGAGCTGACTCCTGCAAGTTGTAACTTTCGTTCATACTCTATGGGACATGGGCATGTGGGTGCACACACACAGACTAGATTGCTTTTCAAAAAAAATTTGCTCCAGGAGTACTTCAGGTAGCTGTGTCTGATAATGATCTTCCACAGCTTAATTTACATGCTGCCTCAGCTGCAGCCTCTGCACACTTGCTGATCCTAGACAAACCACTCACAAGTTCACACAGTCTCAGGGCCTTTGCAGGCCACTGTGTGGAAGCTTCATAAAGCTCCTTGCCACGTAGACCTCTTAGTAGATCTAATCACAGCGTGGCAGTCTGAGCTGCCAATCCTGGTGCTATGAGGGAGGGGAATAGCCGAGGGCATGTGTTACAGGAAGTACAGGTCAAGGCAGGTCATTTTTGAGGTTGACTTCCACACCTAAGCTATTTGTTGGTTTAACTGACACAGTTATTAACATCTGTAAGGTGTCAGTGACTGAGCCTACAAAGATGGACAAGATACAGTTGCTGCCCACAGAGAATCTCCTGTCTAGTTCAAGAAGTCATGTGCAAAGGGGTAGATAAAGGGGTAGAGGGGGCCCGGAGTAAGAAAGAATCCATACAGTCTTGACAGAAACTCTGAACTGGCTTTTTGAAGAAACAATGAGAGTAAGTTGAAGAAGGCCTTTGTAAAGAGGGCAGGAAAAAAAAAACATTCTAGGTAGAAGGATCAGAATGTTCAAAGGCCCTTCAAAATGAAAGGACCAGAAAGGCAAATCAGTTCAGAAGGACTGACATGAAGACTGTAGCCAACAGAGTAACAACAACATAACCAATAGAATAAACTAAGAGGGTTGCAATGGACGGCGGGGGCGCGCTCAGTTTTGAACCTGCTAATGTTGAGATGTTTAACAAATAACACAGTGAGGATTTCAGAAAGAAGTTGTTTGTTTTTCATTCATTTATTGATAGACAAGGTCTCATTATGTAGCACAGGCTGGCCTCGAACTCATGATCCTCCTGCCTCAGCCTCAGAGTTCTGAGATTACAGGTGTTTGCCACCATGCCTTGCCCAAGTTGTTTGTATGTACCTGCCAGAATGTGACTGAAGAGCTGTCAGAACTGACAGAAATACCTGAGGAGAGTCTGTGTAGCAGGAAGAAAAGGGAGCATGATTAGAACTCCAGGAAACAGCACAAAAATATGTTGTTAAACAGAGTACCTAAAGACTACAAAGGATAACAACTTGAGTACTCGGAAGTAGGAAACTGATAGAGAGTGATGGGGTCACAGAAAGCAGGAAGCAGAGTCATTCAAGAAGACTAACAAGACCAACTCAACACAGTTAACCCCACTTACCAACGCTTTGGAGATGGTCTTGGTAGAGACTGTGATGAAGACAAGACGAGGGAGAAGAGAATCTGTCAGACTGGTGAGGCTACAGCAGCTGACAGAGAGGCAACAGTCAACAGCCAACAGTCTTGTTTTTCTAGAATCTTCTCTGTTTGGATGTGAGGCCAGCTCTTAACCATTCTAAACCTGTGTTGTTAACCTCCTCAATAAAGATCCATGCATATAATTTTACTTGTGGAAATTAAGGAAGGGCTAAAGTAGCTGATACCTCCAAAGTGTAAAACAATGGAGATGATTGCATGCATCTTCCTTGCAGATCCTTCATGATGTAGTACCGATTGCATTAGATTTGATCTGTGTCAGTAAGCATTATATCAAGGAAAGGGAAGAACGGAAATGTAGGAGGTTACACTGAATGAGGTAACCACATAACATAGAAACAGGTTAAAGAAATTTCCAGCTTTCATGGGTAATTTCTGACCATATGTGCTGACCATGAGTGTCATAAGTCATGTGGTCTCACATATCCAAAGAGCTTCAGCATAGTCTGTGTGTTTCTTTAATGGATTTTCTGTTATATTTTCTAAGACATAAAAAACTATAGGGAAGAAAAATACAGAGATTAATTATAGGTCCTGTATTTCAAAGTACAGTCTACTCTCTTTCATTGGATGGCTGGTGTGGTAGTTTGAATGTAATTGGTCCTCCTAAGCCTATAGGCACTATTAGGAGGCATGACTTTATTGGAGTAGGTTTGGCCTTATTGGAGGAAGTGAGTCACTGTGGGGGCAGGCTTTGAGGTCTCCTTTGTTCAAGCTTTGTTCAGTGTGACACACAGTCTACTTCTTGTTGCCTGTAAGATGTAGGACCCTCAGCTACTTCCCCAGCACCATGTCTGCCTGCACGCCACCATGTCCCACCGTGATGATAATGGACTGAACCTCTGAACTGTAAGCTACCACCCCAATTAAATGTTTTCTTTTATAGGAGTTGCCATGGTCATGGTGTCTCATCACAGCAACAGAAACCCTAACTAAGACAGAAGTTGATACTAGGGACTGGAGTACTGCTGTGATAAACCAGACCATGGTCTTTGGAGGAATTTGGACTTTGATACTTTAGGTTAAGAAAACAATGGAATGCTTTGCTGCTTACTGGGTCGTACTAGTAGGGGCATGGAAGACCGTGGTGCTGAGTGTGATTTGATGAACTGTGAGGGCCTTACTGAAGAGGTTACAGAGGAGAAGAATATTAATATGTGGCCTAGAGATCATTCTTGTGATATTTTGGTGAAGAATGTCTGGCTGCTTTTTGCCCTTGTCCAAAGAGTCTGCCTGAGGCTTAAGTGAAGAGTTTTGAATTAATTCCATTGACAGAGGAAGTCGCAAAACAGCCTAGTATAGACCCTGTTCTGTGGTTGTGAGTGTTAACTCTGATGAAAATCTATAATAAAAAGGAGCAAGCTGAGCAAGGAAAATACAGAATGTACGGGTTGGGAAAAGAGGCACCAGGAAATGGGAGAGAGCTAAATCCTGTGTTCAAGGAGACAAATGGAACAAGAAATGGAATAAAGGGAGTGGTGACCTCAGGGCAAGACCCCACCCAGCTAAGTTTCCAACTTGTGAAAAGAAATTGAAGAAAAGCTTAGAGCCAGGTGTGGTGGTGCACGCCTTTAATTCCAGCTCTCCAGAAGCAGAGACTGGCAGATCTCTGAGTTTGAGGTCAGCCAGTCTCCAGAGCAAGTTTCAGGACAGCCAAGCTTAGGCAGTGAAAGACAGAAAGCTGGTGAAGATGTAATTGAATGAGGAGACCATCTTTCAGCTCCAGCAAGCAGCATAACTTGACAGCTTTGGCTACATGGTTCTGGAGGTAAGGATAGAAGAAAGGAGCTATGGAATTTGTCCCCGAGACTAAAGAAAGCCGCTGAGGCCAGGCATGTGTCAGGGGTGTCCCTGAATGAAGACCTAGAGAGGCCATTGTGTGAGGCTGTGAAGTTGAAGCCTAGATTACCTAGGAGAACCCAAGATTTTGAAGATGGTAGAGCCGGGGGATACCTGCTGCAGAAAACTGCTCACAGGGAGTGGAACCAGCCCAAGAGAAAGAAGTGTGTTATAGTCAACAGAGCTGAAAGGATTTAGAGATCCGAAGAGTGTTTTGACATCAGACATGGAGATGCAGAGTTTGGAGTTTGCCCAGATGGTTTTTGGTCTTGTTTTGGTCCAATATTTCCTCACTATGCTCTCTTTCCTATGTTTTGGAAAGGCCATTATATGTTGAAAGTATGTGATCTGGTTTTTTTTTTATTATTATTATTTTTATTTTGACATTATAGGGAATTACAGTTAAGAGACTGCATGAATCTCAGAAGAGACTTTGAACTTTGGGCTTTTAAATACCATTGAGAATGTGATAGACTATGGGGATTTTTGAAGTTGGACAAAGTGTATTTTGCTTTATGATATTGTTACAAGCTTATGGGAGCCAGGGACTAGAATGTGTTAGTTTGAATGTAATTGGCCCCCATAAGCCTATAGGGAGTGGCACCATTAGGAGGTGTGGCCTTGTTGGAGTAGGTGTGGCTTTGTTGGAGGAAGTGTGTCACTGTGGGGTGGGCTTTGAGGTCTCCTTTGCTCAAGCTTTGTTCAGTGTGACACACAGTCTACTTCTTGTTCCCTGCAAGATGTAGGACTCTGAGCTACTTCCCCAACACCATGTCTGCCTGCACGCCACCATGTCCCACCATGATGATAATGGACTGAGCCTCTGAACTGCCATCCCAATTAGGTGTTTTCCTTTATAAGAATTGCCATGACCGTGGTATCTCTTCACAGCAATAGAAACTCTAACTAAAACAGTGGGTATCACAAGGCAAAGGCTTTTCGTTCTCTATGAGCCAGACAATCTGACATTTGGAGGCATGTGGTTTAGAAAATCCAAGCTCATTGCCTAGAAGTTCTTCATCTGGCAGGGGTGAGTCAGGTAAGATTCAATAAATATTAATTAATTGCCTGCTGGACCCAGGGGTTTTTCACTTACTACTCTTCTTCTACCAGCTACCCTCACTTATTTATCTTCTTTATCCCAATGACCAAAAATAACTCTGATCAGAGGCTCTATTGAAAATAGGTCAATGCTACCATGCTGCTCTCACATGAACACGTTTTAATGAATAGAGAAGTAAACCCTTGAGCTTTCTCCATTGTCTGGGAAATGGGAAATGCTTTCAAGCTGAAAAGAAAGCCTGGCCATCAAATATTCATGTCTGTAATTCAATATCTAATTTTATATTTATAATGTATTTAGTCGGTATTTTTCAAAGCTCTCAAAGCCATAGGCAATTGCTAAATGTTGTTAGAATAAGCGATTATATCGTTTCACTAATGACAGAATGCTTTATGGCAAGTCAGCTTGAGAGGAATCCTATAAGGAACCATTTCTCCTCTGAAGTTCCACTTGGCCAAGCACCCAGAGTGAGATTTTTCTGTGAGTCAGGAATTTGAATTCTTTCTGAGATGGGTAGACAAGTCTGGGCCACTCCTGGACCACTCATCCTTCCTCCAGCCGTCTGCCACACCACACTGATGACATGTGGCCAAGATATCTCTAGAGAACACAGTCCAAGGGTCTTTATTCTCAAAACAGATGTTTCTTATCAAAAAACAAAGAGGGGGGAAAACTAGATTGTGAAAAAACATTGTTTTGTTGTTTTTTTTTAATGACATAAGCCTGTTTTTTTTTCCTTTCTTTTTTTCTCTCCTAGGTTCATTTGGCTGCTGATGTTACATTCTTGCAAGACAGACTAAAAGGCGACAGTGTGACAGAAATTGGAATAACATTTCTAAAAAAGCTGGATGAGAAAAAATATAGACGGAAAAAGTGAAGGCTGGCAACCACAGTGCCATGGGTGGCTAGCTGAACAGCGAGTATTAACCAAGCACACAGCCATGGAAGTTTTGCATCGCCTGATGGCATGGGCTTTGACAGGCTTATGAATCTTAATGTGCATCACACATTTTCAGGATTTCAGATACAACTAGCTCCTTATAAAACAGCAAGCATGAATTCCACATATTACTCAATCCAGCCTCAGCCAGTCTCTTTATCCAATTACCTGTGGCAATAGGAAAAAATGGATGAAATGATACAGCATTAGAGAGAGACAAACAGCCAGGTGGTGGTAGCACAGGCCTTTAATCCCAGCACTCAGGAAGCAGAGGCAGGTGGATCTCTGTGAGTTCAAGGCCAGCCCGGTCTACAGAGCGAGTTCTAGTACAGCCAGGACTTCACACAGAGAAACCATCTTGAAAAACCAAAAAGAAAAGAAAAGAAAAAATTATATACATGTATTTGCAACATTCATCTTAGTTTTTATAAGTGATGAATATGATTTTTCTCATATATTGTCTTGGCTTATGGCTTCATCCACTCTGTATGTATAACCACCGAGGCCAGCCATTTATCTGGATGCCAGCTCTTAAAGCATTTAAAACCTTACTTAGTTTTAATTCATTTAGCACTCAATTTTACTTCCTCTAATTTGGAAATAGCTAGTATTGACCAAATCTCATCAGTGTCTCATGGTAGAACCCATGGAGACCCACTCTGAAAGCCCTGCACTTGAACCGGCACTCTCTAGCTCTCTTGAGCACTCGCTGGGCCCTGGAGCGGGCCCCTACTTGCCTGTGCCTTCTCTCCTGCTCGGCCAAGCTAGCCATCAAACCTACCACCCTGATGACAGCTTTACCTGTTATTCTCAGTGATGCCGCATCTAAAGCTGGTGGTGGCACCAAAGGAAGTATCACTTTTTAACTTTTGATTCATCAGCCTAGAGAGAGGAGTATCTCGACATTGAATGCATACTATCGAAGGTGACCCACGTATCTACAGAATGGCTTTCTTGTGTTCACTGTTTCATCCTGAAGACTGTGAGAGGCTTGATCTTCCTTTTCTTCTCCTTCTTCTCCTTCTTCTCCTTCTTTTCCTTCTTCTCCTTCTCTCTTCTCCTTCTCCTTCTCCTTCTCCTTCTCCTTCTCCTTCTCTTCTTCTTCTTCTTCTTCTTCTTCTTCTTCTTCTTCTTCTTCTTCCTCTTCTTCTTCCTCCTCCTCCTCCTCCTCCTCCTTAATGAGATGTCATGTCACCCAGTCTGACACTATAGTCCTCATCCTCCCATCTTGACTTCCCAAGTGCTGGGATTTCAAGCATCACGCTCCAGCTAATTAAAAAACTTCCAGGACCCACATTAAATAAGTATAAAGAAACTAATGGCAATCATCATTTTAATAATGAATTTCATTTATATTTATCATCCCAGATTATAAGTTTTAGCATGGGCATTTTATACTCCTTCTGAAATAGTCTTTAAAATCTACTTTATTTAGCACATATCAATTCAATGAGTTTAAACTGAGTTTAAATAACTCAGCAGAATTTAAAGTAAAATGTAGTCCTTCCAAAATAATAAATTTAAAATTAGTAGCGTTTAATAGCATTGGTTTTTAAAATTTGAATCTGTTCAACTAAATAGAAACAAATGCCACAGTAGTCACCCAGCAAGTATTTAGTGATGACGTGTGTCTTGCAGTTGCTGCCGTGGGCTGCACAAATTCAAAGTTGAAGGTTCAGGTGGGTCTCCTTCCCCTGATCTGGAAAGCCAGCAAAAAATGACACAGGAATCCATGCCAAGTTGTCCTTGATACCTGAGCGGTGGCCCAGAGAAGCAGTAAAGGAGGGTGGCGTCAGTGTCCCTGTTCTTAGAGTGTGTTTCTGCGGTTGTGGGAAGTTCTATCATTTTGGCGAAGGGCTGCGGGAAGTCTTTTAGACAGCAAGAGGGTTTTTTGTTGTTGCTGCTGTTGTTGTTTTTTCAGAGCTGAGGACCAAACCCAGGGCCTTGCACTTGCTAGGCAAGCGCTCTACCACTGAGCTAAATCCCTAACCCCCAACTACAGGGTTTTATTATACTTCCATTTCACAAAATCCTTTAGCTTGGCCCCTGAACTTTGATCCAAACAGATTCTTAATTGAATGAAGAAAAACAAGAAGAAAGAGGAAAGGCCATGACTGCTCCTGGGTGTGGTGGAGGACAAAGTTTACTATAGATATGTGGGAGAGCATGATCAGAGGCAGGGACATCTGGGAGTCCAGAATGGACATGACCCTGAGCCATGTGAGGAGAGAGGGGAGTGGGAGGGGGAGGGAGAGAAGAGAACCAGGTGTAGCAGCCAGGAGGCCCAAACAGCCCAGGTAACCAAAATGTCTGCCTTATATAGGGAAGGGCATCTGGGGGAAGGGCAGCCCAGCCCCTGGGCTGAAGAAGTTCAGGGTAGGGGTCAAGGTATGGCAGCCTGGAGAACCCTGTAACAGGTAGGGACTGAGGGATGCTGGGAGAACTTGGTGCCAGGTTCTCTTTGATATGTTAGATAGGCACCTCAGCCATTCATTTGTCCCAGGTTTAAGACTTAACACTTATCTTTGCAAAGCCAAAGGCAAAGAGAAGAGTCAGAGGGGTGTTGTTCTGATGATCCCCAAGTTGCTGTCGGTGTTCTTTCCCTGTTTACTGTGTGCAGTTGTGGGGTGGGGAAGGGGGATGGGCGAGGGTGGGATGGAGTGGAGGGGACAGGGGGGTGGCAGCATCTTGCCCAGCACTTTGGGCTCTTATTTCTTGTCTTCTTGAGTTTCCTGCTTTCCTAATTTAGCTTTGGGAGTCCAGACCACGTCAGCAGTTGGGCTGTTGGGAATGAGTGCGAAGTTCCCTGTTGACATGATCATGGAGGACCAAGTAGAAATATGGAAAAACAAGTGTATTATGTGAAGGAAGATGTTGCAACCAAAGAGACTGGTTCAACAAAGATCTGCAATTTTTTTAAACATACAAAAAAATCTGTTAAATATTTACTAGCATACTAATGCTGAGTATAGCTATTATTCCCTACTAAGGGCGAAAAATTCAGCTGGGATTATAGATTCTGGGTAGTCCAGATATTTCACAGTTTCATCACCCAGCTGTGGAAGCTAATTAACATCTCAATAATACTAAAGGAGCGAGTGATAGAGTAAGTTTCCCTGCCATGGAGCTTGGTACAGAAAGAGACCTTCTAAAAACGTTTAAGAAGGAGACAAATTTACTTTCCTCACTCGCATATTTCTTGTGTGTCTCTGTGTGTGGTACGTGTGTGTGTGTGTGTGTGTGTGTGTGTGTGTGTGTGTGTGTGTGTGTGCTGGCGCGCGCCGGAGGCTGACAACGGGAGTTTTCCCTAATCATTTTCCATCTTATTCATTGAAGCAGAAACTCTCAACAGAAACCAGAGCTCAAGGATGCTAGTCTGTCTAGCCAGCTTGTTCTGCCTCTGCCTTCTGAGTGCTGGAGTCACAGGCAGGCTCCATGCCTGCCCAATATTTATGTGGGTTCTAGAGATCTGAACTTCTGTCTTCATGCTTACACAACAAATACTTTATGTACTGAGCCATCTCCCCAGCTCCCATATTTTATTAAAAAAAAATCTATCTAGTTATTAAAAAAAAATCTATCTAGTCACTGAAGTTCCTTCCAGAATTTTAGCCAAACGTGATCAACAGTCAACCAAGAGTATCTATGGAAACCATCAGCTGACAGAAAAGGGGTGTTAAACATGCAGTATGACCATGTGTGATCTGAGGAGAAGCTCAGTTCTCACGCAGTCTACAAGTGCCGCCTTACTGTTGAAAACACAGCAGTCAGAAACAAAATTGTATTTCTCAAATGTTTGAATATAAAAAGAGTGCCCTGTCGTGGGTACCGCACATCAGGCACTTGGACTGCTCTGCATGCAGAATCCACATCAATAGGGAGGGAGTCCAAGCCAAATAAAGAGTTGCAAGGTCTTCCCCCAAAACATAGATGTCATGAGACAGTTTCTTGTTCTCCAACTCAGCCCCATCTTTCCTCATTAAGTTTACCTCCATCTGAGAGGCAGGAAGGAAAGAACAGCCCTCAGAAGGCTAAGATTCCAGTCAGACATGTAGAGGGAGGGGTCCTGGGAACATGATGTCAAGTTACAGAAGAGTAACCAGAGGTGTTAGTTGTTAGGAACCAGATCTGCCCCCAGCCCGCCTTCAGAGACTCAGTGCCAGCAGCCAGGTTATCACCAGCCTCCCACATCCACCCCCAACATCACAGCCTCCTCTCTCTCTGTCTCTCTCTGCCTGTCTCTGTCTCTCTTTCTCTCTCACTCTCTTCATCTCTCTTGTCCCCATCAGAGGTGGCCTTTCACTCTCCTCACCTCCCTCACCCCCCAAAATAAATCTCTTGAGTGAGATCTGTTCGGTGGTATGATCCCTGTGGCCTTCCTTGACCCTGATCTGCCATGGCACTCTTCCACCACAGAAACCTAACATCAATCCACAGAAGACTCAAAAGAATTTGACCACAAAAAAGATGTTGGAATTGGTAACGAGAAGGTCTTTGTCTCAGAGCAACTTCAGGACATTGATAGCTGCAGGATGCTGTTTATAGTGGCTGGAGGCATCAGTGGGAGATGAGATGGGTTTTTTTGGTTTTGTTTGTTTGTTGTTGTTGTTGTTGTTTTTAAGAAAATTGGCTGTAAAATGAAAGAGACAGGGTATTGTAGCATGAATCTTAAATGGTCTTATTAATAAAAAACAAACCTGAGGCCAGTTATTGGGGTGAATGCTGGAAGATCAGAGAAGCAGAACAAGCCACAGCCACCTCACCTTGCCAGTTCCTCAGCTGATCCTGTTTCCTCAGACTGAAAGCCTCTCAGTCCTCATCCAGAATGAATCTCAGCTGAACTGCTGCTCAAAAGCCTGAAAGCTTAACCAGCCAAATGCTTCTAGTTTCTGGTCCTCGCGCCTTATATACCTTTATGCTTTCTGCCTCACTCCCTGGGATTAAAGGATCACTTTCTGGGATTAAAGGCATGAGTCACCACATCTGGCTGTTTGCAATGTGGCCTTGAACTCACAGAGATCCAGAGGAATTCCTGCCTCTGGAATGCTAGGATTAAAGGCGTAAGTGCCACCATTTTCTAGCTAAGTATCTAGTGGCTTTTCTGTTCTCTGACCCCAGATAAGTTTATTAGGGTACACAATATTTTGGGGAACACACTATCACCACAGGGTATTCTGCCTAAAGTTCTGCTGTTTGCCCCTTTATTGTCATAAGAATGTAGGGATTTGAAAATATACATGAGGGAGAATACAGGCTGAAACAGTCATGAAGAGATGGACAAGGCGAGGATCCAGATCACGGGAGACAAGCCTAACTCAGAGCTCCAGAAAGAGTCTCCTTCTGGAAAAGGCTTCATGACACTGAGTGGTCATGGAGCAGATGACATCTGAGCTTCAGAGAAAGAGCATTGGCCACAACAGTCTCCAAGAGACAAGATTCAAGGTGTTTGTGGAGACAGAGGTGAGCTGAGGTTGAATGAAAATACTCTGCTGTGAAAGAAGGTTCATGCTTGGCTCTAACATCCCCAAAGCAGCAAACTATCTTCATATTGAAAGCCACACACACACTTTGAGGAATGGGAGGATATAGCTGAAGTTTTCCTAGTCCTGTCCAGCTCCTGCGGCCCTGCAGCCACTTGGACCCAAGTAAACACACAGAGACTTATATTAATTAAAACTGCTCAGCCATTAGCTCAGGCTAACTATTGACTAGCTCTTACACTTAAATTAACCCATAATTCTTATTTATGTTTAGCCACATAGCTTTGTACCTTTTCTCAGTTCTGCCTTCACATCTTGCTTCCTCTTTGTTTGGCTGGAGACTCCTCACTCAGCCTTCCTCTTCCTCTCTGCTTATCCCACCTGTACTATACTTCCTGCCTGGCTACTGGACAATCAGCATTTTATTTATCAACCAAATCAGAGCAACACACATTCACAGCATACAGAAAGACATCCCCAGCAGGAGGACTACATATCCTTGTGTTCCACTGAGTGATTCTCCACTTTGGTACCCACACAACCAGAATGGCATCTTCATTGGACATGCCTACCTGAGAGTTTCCATTGATCATGAACAGCATTTCCCGCCTGAACGAGATGGACGCAGCAGTGTGGTGATGTGCTGTCAGAAGGACCTCTTCTAAGCACACATCAGATTGTAGCTGTGAATTTTTCTCAGTGTCTCCTGCATTCTGCAAACACTTACGATAATAGGCAATGAGGATCGCTGAGGAAAAGTGACAGAAAGCAAAACAACTGAGACAGTGAAGAATTATATGATGGCTTTAGCTTTTGTCACTACGACAAACCACTCACAAGAGGGCAGGGTAACTGAGCTCACAGTTTCAGAGAGTTCACTGTGTGGTTGCTGGTTCTGTGTTTCTGGGTCTGTGGTAAGTGAGCACACCATAAAAAAAAGGGCATGATGGAGTAAAGCTGCTCAGTGATGACAGCTAGGAAGTTGAGGGGTTGAGGGGAGAGAGAATGTGTGTGTGTGTGTGTGTGTGTGTGTGTGAGAGAGAGAGAGAGAGAGAGAGAGAGAGAGAGAGAGAGAGAGAGAGAGACTGTAATGATGAATATGAATGGGAGACCAAGGATAAGATATAATCCCCAAAGTTACAATGACCTGCTTTCTCCAACTAGGCTCATCTTCTCAAAGTCTATTGAGCTATGGATTCAGCAACATGTTAATATATCAGTTAAGTTTGCATCTTCATAAGCCAATCACCTCTCAATAGCACCACCAGATGGGAACCAAACCAACACAATAGGCTTTACAGGAGACATTTCCTTTCCAAAGTTGTACAATGGTAATGTCCCAAAGTTGTAAATATAATAATAGTAAGAAAAGGGAGGGAGGAGAGAGAGGGAGGGAAGAAGAGAGGAAGGAAGAAGAGGAAGGAACGAACGAACAAAGGAAGGAACGAAGGAATGAAGGAACGAAAGAACGAAGGAATGAAGGAATGAAGGAATGAAGGAACAAAGGAAGGAAGGAAGGAAAAGAAAAGAAAAAAGGGAAAATACCCCCAGAGAAATCTGTACAAAAACCTGGAGCCAAGAAATAAAATAGTTCAAAGTCGATTTTATTGACTGATTGATGTAGCCAGGCTAAGGGTTGAGTCCAAGGCTTTGTACTTGCTGGTCAAGTACTACTACTACTTCTACTGCTGTGCTACATCCCCAGCTAATACAGTGACAAGTGTTATTGCTATAAGATGTTTAAAAGCTGAAAGAGAGAAGATCCTTATCCTAAACTGCTAGTAGACACCTCCCAAGCTCCAGCTGTGACTGTCTATGGCTGCCTAGGACATTTTGCATTTCAATTAGAAAGAACTCCAGTTCAAAACAACGTTCTTTCTAACCAACCCAACCCAAAAATGAAGTGTTATATTACAATTAAAATAATGAATAATGTCTAACTTACTGCAGTTTGTGATGATTTTTATAATATGTTAAGTAACAAAGTAAAGTAGATAAAATGTATGCCATTAACATGGGAGATCAAATTAAAAGCACTTTTTAAAAGGTTACTCTTTTGAAAACTACCTTATAAGTTGTAAACACCTGATGTGTGGAGCCCTCAGGAGGATGTTGACTCAAAACAAATGGATGGGGGACAAAGTCCCAAAAATGGGCTGCTGTGGTATAGACAGCTCCAGGGCTATTCTTTACTAAGAATGCCAACTCTCCAAACCCAGGGTGTAAAAACTGAGTGGAGTGACCCCCATAAGGTGGAAAGTGACATCTGGTATCAACCTCTGGCCCCCACACTCATATGCATGCAATTCAAGCACATACATTTCCTCACGCATGCAGACGTCACACACACACACACAAAAGAAACAGCCAGTAACCAGTTTGGGTGAGAATGTAAAGACCAGACCTGGTGAGCCTTTGGTAAGAGTGTAAATGGTGCATCTGCTGGAGTACATGCTGTGCTGGCTCCTTAGCAAGTAAACAATAGAATTACCTGTTATCCATCGTTTTTACTGCTAGTTCAATATAAAAGCAGTCTTGAAATGATCTTTGTGTGCCCATGTTCATAGCAGCACTGTTCGTTATAGCCAAAATGTGGAATCAGTCCAAGTGTCCGTCAGTGGATGAATGTTAAAGGTGGTTATTTTAATATATATGGACATATCTACAAGGAACTTTCATTCAGCATGAAAGGAAGGACATTTGGACACATGCTAGCACATGGATGGACCCTGTGAATGAACTTAGAGCTATTGAAATATGTACTTAAAGATGAGCAAAATCATAAATCTTGTGGTATAGAAATTTTACCACAATGTAAAAATTTAAAAATAATGTGTTAAGTATCCATAATAAAGGATCAATTAAACAAAAAGACATTTAAGGAGTACTTTAAGTTTTTAATATATGGTCTTTATATGAATCACAATTCAAATGACTGATACTTTCATGACACAAAAATGCTGTCTGTGTTGTAGAATGTCAGAGAATTACTGCTTCTCAGATGCAATGATGGTGGTGTGAGCTTTGGTGTCTTTCCCTTTAAACATATATTATGTAAGTACACACACACACACACACACACACACACACACACACATATTCACAGGTGAAATGATGTTGAAGACATGCCTGAAATAACCTAGCAGCAGAGGAAACAGCAGCACACAGATAAGGCAGACAATACACTGGTGATTGTTGAAGCTGACATGTGGACACTGGACTTGATAATATATGGGGTTTGAGTTTATTGCTACCATTATTATTATTTTGCCTTTGTTTATTCTTGAATCTTCCCTTTGAAAGTCCTTGTTTAAAAACACTAAATAGTGCTTAGACATTTTAACAATGGTTAAATCTATGTTTATGGTGGGTAAATTATATTGTTCTATTTTTTCTGTTTACATAATAGTCACAGAGTTTTTTTAAAAAAAAATCCTTCACAAGAATGATCCCTCTGCATCTGGCTTATCTGATAGCAGCTTCTCCGTTGCTCCTCCATTGTCCACAGGGCAGTACTGGTTCCTTGTGTGACAAATGAAGCCCCCTGCTCCCTGCCTTTCTCTGTAGTTCTGTACCCAGTGGCGCTGCAAGGCTGATAGAGGTTGATTCCCGGATGCATAGTGCTGGCCCTACTTCCTTGACTTCTCACACGCTGTGAAATGCCCTCCTTCTGGACAGTGCGTAAACAAGCAAGCTTCCAAAAATGTGTTCTGTGCTTATGCTCTCATGCCTTCTCTCAACAACCCTTCCTGTAATTCTTAGTCAATGTATGTCTTGCCTTACTTAATCCATGCCATGTGATGCTGCTCCTTGAGGATGAACTGTCTGTGTCTCTGACATCCATTGCATCACTGGTCTTTCCTGACCCCTAACACCGTGGTCATGTAATGAGTATGCAGTCGACATTTTGTCAGTACACTAGCTTCTGCTTTAAAGTTTTTGAGTGCTATTGCAAAGAGGAAGAAAATCCAGAACAAGGGGAAATCTAGTAAAGAACCGAATAGGTTTTCATACCTTAAACCCGTGGAGGAAACCACCACCACAAAACCCTGGAGCTGGTTATAGATTCACTGGAACTCAGCACACCAGGAGCTTCTCATCTGGAAGCACACAGGGAATCTTAAACTGAGGCTAATGTCTGTCCTATAGATACAACGACCATACCAGAAGGCCTCTTGAAGAATATTGGGCATTGCAGAAGATGTCAAGTAGTGATGGGAGCACTGGTATCCTTCCAGATCCTTCCATGTCTTTCAGTGGGTATTTTACAAATGACCCTGCTTCTTTCTTGTTTATTTACTCTTTAAAATGAATTAATGAAAATAGTTTAAGGACTAAGATAAGACTATAAACCATGTGCCTTCTTCCTCTCTGTTCCTGACCTCCATGACTGCCACCCCCACTATGATTCTCTGTGTGGTATCAGTACCTCTTGCCTATTGTATCAAGCCAATTCTTCTGCTATTTACAATGTTTCTGAATGCGTGGCATTTGTCTCTTGCTGGAATTTCTGTGGGAGGCTGTTGCTAGAGTTTTCCTGCCTTGCCCACAGTCAGGACAAATCTTTGTCACCCGCCAGTCCCACAGCCGCTCAGACCCAACCAAGTAAACACAGAGACTTATATTGTTTACAAACTGTATGGCCGTGGCAGGCTTCTTGCTAACTGTTCTTATAGCTTAAATTAATCCATTTCCATAAATCTATACCTTGCCACGTGGCTGGTGGCTTACCAGCGTCTTCAGATGCTGCTGGTCATGGCAGTGGCTGCAGTGTCTCTCTGCCTCAGCCTTCTGCTTCCCAGAATTCTCCTCTCTCCTTGTCCCACCTACTTCCTGCCTGGCCACTGGCCAACCAGTGTTTTATTTATTGACCAATCAGAGCAATTTGACATATAGACCATCCCACAGCAGGAGGCATTGTTTTTCAACTCCTGCATAGGAAAGATGAGGTTTTTCTTCCACATAATCCCCACCTCAACTACACACACACACACACACACACACACACACACACACACACACACACACACACACGGAAAGTTGCTAGTCCTGTCTCCTTTATTAGAGGAGGCTTTGAAGACCTTGTCATCTCTTTTACATTTTTTTCCTCATTTTAATTGAGCTGTTCAGTCCAGCACACTGGTGAGTGAGGACACTGATGTTCACCTCTTTCAGGAGAGAATTTCAAGGTCTTTGGAAATGTGTTTTAAAGCCACCGCAAATGACCTAAATGAGATCTCAGTGGTTTCCCAACAAACATTGTTGTAACTTTTTTCCCATCACAAGCCTGCTGTCTGGTCTGGTCTTATTGATAGAATGGTTTTGCCCTGTAATTCCTTTAAGATGTTTCCTTCCAACTATTATCTGTGGGATTTTCCCCTTGATCTTCCATGGAGCCCCGTTTTTCTTGCTGCAATTCCTTACCTTTGTTATCATATTCTTTTTCTAGAAGACTGTGTACTCTGCTGGTGGCTAGGATGAACAGGAAACAATGCTTGTGAAAAATACTATCACCCACTTCCAGTTGCTTTTCAGAACACAGTGCTGTTTGAATCTTTATCCTCGGTCTCTTCTGTCTGTTGGGTAAAACTGAGGACTTTGCCCATTGCTTCAGCACCCTGAAGTTGTACCATGTTACACTTCCATCTGGGTGTGTATCCATCCACTGTGCTGACCATAGTCTCCAAGTCCATACCTCTTTCCATTTGGAGAAAATCATGCTCTTGAAGTCTATCATACCTCTTTCCATTTGGAGAAAATCATGGTCTTGAAGTCTATCATACCTCTTTCCATTTGGAGAAAACTTGCAATTGATTTCTTTAATGACATCTTCTCCTATTTCCCTGTTTCTCCCAAAGTCATATCAGAAGGCCATTGGGCTCCTGGAGTGGTCCCCTAATTTTTTTCACTCTTCTTGCTTTTCTGTTTATCTTAATCTGCTATGTCAAGGGATTTCCCCCAAAACTTGTCTTCAATATGCTTGATTCCATCTGTTACCATCTTACTAGTTTCCAGTTATTCTTTGTTTTTTAAATGTTTTAACAGATTACACACACACACATATATATATATATATATGTGTGTGTGTGTGTGTGTGTGTGTATGAATACATATAGATACATATACATTCCATTTATAACCCTGAAATTATTAACAATAGGGTTTTTTAAAGTTATATTTAAAACGGGTTGTTTCTGTTACTTCCAATAACTTTTTTTCTGTTTGTTTTTACATCTGCCTTTTCTCAAATCTCTAGAGTTCCTTGGCTCTCCACTTATTTTAAAATTTAAAATGACATTAATTTATTGTGGGTGCTCGTATGTGTGTGCATGTATATATCCGTGCACACGTGCTCGTGTGGAGGTCGGAAGACATTTTCAGTAGTTAATTTGTCTTCCCCCCATATAGGAACCCAGAAATCAAACTCAGGTTGCCAGATTTGAGAGCAAACACATTTTCTTGCTGAGCCACCTGAATGGTCCAGCTATCTACTTACACTGAATAAAATAAGCAGCTTGGTGGATGCTGGAGACTATGTATTTCAACACAGATAAATATGAATCCCTTATCATGTCATTTTTATTAAAATCTTTTCCTTTGGTCAGTCAAGTTAGAGACTCTTCTGATAAACTGCATAGAGAATAAGGGAATCCAGGGAAGGGGCTGGCATTCTAGAAGCATAGTGAGGGGGGAACCAAACACCTGAGTAGATACATTTCAACTGAATTTTTGTTTGCTCATGGTCTTGTCCCTACTTCCCCCTGTTCCTGCCGCTCCCCTTGGTTAGAAATCTTTTCTTAACACGTCTAGAGACTGAAGTTCCTCCCTCTGCTAGGAAGTGAAGCTGCTCATCTGAGTGGAGTGGTGACGGGTGACAGTTTCTGAGGAAGATTTCTTTTCAGTTAAAATGGCAGTCCAGCCCCATTGCCAGAGGCCAGATGCTGTTCATTCCTGAGCAGATTTACAGACTCTGAGGTGTAATCATGCAGCTCATGGCCCCACTCTGGTGGGTTTCAGACTCCTCAGGTCCGCTGGGACAAAAAGCACCTACTATGTGCTCTGCAGCATCCTCCAGGCCAGGCTTCCTTTTCTTCTCTCCTTGCCTTTGGCTATTTCATGCCACTAGAAAAGCACCTTTTGCTTTTATTTTTGTCATGACTGAATATATCCTTTCAAGTAACAATTTTATTTGGAAGTTCCTCTTTTGATGGCCTGTCATTGGGAGTGAGCATTTATTCTATTTTGATTCATTATTCACAGAAAGGGCCATCATTTATTAAGGCAGTGTTATAGGAAAGCATAGAGACCTCATTTGTAGCCTGGCTCCAAGAGAGCAGGGACAGAGGGAGAGAGAGAAATAATGTCAATGTCAGATCTCAAACTGCAACAGGAATAGTGAGGCTCCAGAATTTAAAGAAAATAAAAACTGTTTGAACAGCTTCACTGTCTGCAAGAAGGAGGCAACTACTAGCTGGGATGGGTGTGCCAATGAGCCTAGAGAGGTTGTGGAATCCTGCTAGTAAGATCGGCAGCAAGCAGACTGAAAAGTGAAGAAGAAATGTGACCTCTTTCAAGCCTGTCCTCTGAGCTTGCACATTAATGGAATAACAGTTGCCCCATCAGGAAGTCCTGGGCAGAGCTGGGAACCCAGCAAGAAGTTAGGGTTGTTTTGATTTTTAAGAGGAAACACATATGGATTTGATTTCATGCACTTCCCTCTTTCTGAGTGCATCTGAGTATCTTTGAAGAAGCCTGGACGACACATGGTGGCCCAGTGGCTGTGAGATGAGTCTTCCTCCCCACTCCATGCTACCCACTCCATACCCTCCTCGCCTCCACAAGTATCTGAGTACTCAGCAGCTCCCTATCAACTGGCAGCTTTGCTGTGGCCTGAGGTGAGGGCTTGAATACATACATAGAATACACACATGCATGCCAGGGAAGACTAGTGACTCCATCCATGCAGCTGTGGGGAAACCCTCTTCCCGGCGGGTTAAGGCTTTCCAGGGGTGGCTGGTTTGGGGAGGAGTACCCACACCCCTATAAATAATCCCTCACTTCTGCTCCGTAAGGAAGCCCAATAAATCCATTGGTTCCTTGGAGTGAGTTTTAGTTTTAGTGTGCTTCAGTTTGTCATTGTGACCTTAGGAAAAGGAGGAGATGTGGCTTACATCTCCATTCTGGAAAGGAGTTTTAGCAACAGTGAGAGAGAGGACAGGGGAGGAGGGGAGGAGAAGAGAAGAGACAGCCAGAAGAGGAGAAGGAAGGGGAGGGGAAGGGAGAAGAGAGGAAGAGTCAGTCATAGGAGAAGAAAAATTTTATTAGAATTAAGTTGGGAGAGAAGGAGAGGAGAGGAGAAGGGAGGAGAGAGGAAGAGTCAGTCATAGGAGAAGAAAAACTTTATTAGAATTAAGTTGGCAGCTAGACAAAGAAATTCAAAGAACTTCTGAATTTCATCTTATTAGGGGTTAAAATTATAGGGCTCAAAATATTTTTGTGAGGCTTCTCTGGAGTCTGATTCTAGTCTTAGCCAGATGGACACCATAATGGTCACTAATTCTTACAGTAATCAGTTTTGTTTTTTTTTAAAATGTATTTCAGTGATGTTCATAAGTTACCAAGTATATCAGGCATTCCTGGTCCCTAATTTTTATCCGTCCATTTTACAGAATTGCATTTATGGCTCACAGCCTTGGTTGGAGAGAGCAATGTCTCCTCAGGTGAGATGCAGGATCCTTTCTACTTCCTGTAAAACAATAGCACATCCAGGTCAGTGTTCTCTCCGGCAGCACAACCTACTGTGTGTGCAAGGGTCTTCTTAGCCATGTAAGTTACCTCCAAGGAGCTCAGGAGTGAGGAGACCCATTGCTGAGTGTCAACCCTGTGCTCTTGGCTCCTCCAGAGTTGATAACAGCCTCATCAACGGCCCAGAAATGTCATCTCTTCGGCCAGCTTCCTCTCTTCTGCAAGAGGCATATGTATAGGCGTATGAGCTGTTACTGTGACAGAATGCCTGAGCAAAGCAAGTTAAGGAAGGGAAAGGTTGACTTTGCTGTCAGTCCAGCATGGCGGGGGAACTTAGGCTTGAGGAACCTGAAGAAGCTGATTACATCTCTTCAGTTTTGGAAACTGAGTAGCAGTCTCTTCCTCCAATGGCAGGAGCTCAGCCTCTACCAGATTTGCTGGTATCAACAATCTGGGTCTCAGTCAAAGCCGCAGAAGCAGAGGTGTCTTAGGAAGAGTGCCACGGCAGGCAGCTGATAAAATAAGCATCAGAGTGAAGAGGTGCAGAGTCGAAGAGGCCTACCTTAACATTAGTGCAGCCATGACAGGCTGCATACTAACAATACTGGAACTAGGCCTCATCATTACAGTAACCAGGAAAAGCCACAAACTGTACCCTCCGGGAGATCAATCAGAATTGAGACAAACAAGTACTAGATGCTCCAAGGCATAAAGCATAGCTTACATCACTTGTATATAGGTTGCCAGTTTCCTGGCAGCAATGTCAGTACCAATCCCTGTTTGACAAGACATCTGTTACCTCACTCCTGCCCAAACAGGAGTTCAACCCTGGTCTGAATCCAGAATTCCCCTACCCCCATCCTTTACTCTTTAAAATTCCTGCCATAACTGAGCTCAGTGCTCTCCCTGATCCAACCACTATGTCGGAATGGATGGGAAGCCCAAGCTTAAGCTTGCAATAAAGGCTCTTTGCTTTTGCATACGAACTCAGACTCCTGGTGATCTCTGGGGGGCTCATGACTAGGTCATAACACAGAGACTGGCCCCAAGAGGATTTCTCTGTCTTTTGTCTTCTAGAGAATTATTTACCATAAGCCACCTGGTAGATAAGATGTAGGATATTCGAAACAGGTTTTCCCAGATGTTGTTCAGCCAGAGGCACTTGGGACATTGTTGTACCATCAGGTGTTCCCTAGGGACTTGCAGTGTTGATATTTTTAGCCATGGTTTGGGATGGAGAATGACCATGTGTAATCTATGGTTTCTGAACTATATTATCTTGCCCAGCGCTCATCACAATGGAGAATTCTCTTGCAATAATATATATTTGTCTTTCAGCAAGTTTTAACTACGCATTCTCTCTCTTGTGTCTCTCTTAAGATTAAAGTTTCAGGACAGCATAAAGCTAGGGTGATAATGTAGGTTCATCTGTTAAGCCAGAAAACACACAGCAAATCAGGACATGGGTCTTGAGTCCATAGTGTGGTCTGTTTGAAGACAGGCCCATTGTCTTACCCAATGACAAAGACCATGTCCTCACCAGGAAATAATCCTATTGTGTCTTGGTCACACAATGTTTATTCAAAGATGTCTTAGCTACCTTAGCTGCCACATTTCAGAATGAAATGTGGAGTATTAGGCCTTCCTGAGGAAATCTGGGTCTCTGCTCACAGAAGCACCTGGCTAAGAAGGGAACTATGAGAATTAGTAATGGAAATAGACAAGTAGCTGCACTAAGCCACAGACCCCAACTATGGTTTTACCTTCACTGCCCATGGGACCTTACATGCTCATCCTATCTAGCTTTCAAGTCCTCCGTCTTGAATGTGAATAATGTGTTTTGTGGGTATCCCACAAACTTGTCAAAAATGAACACTGATTACAGATATAAAACTGCTTTGTTGGTTGCATATATCAATAACCATGCAGAATTCTGAATCTTTTCTAATTACACAGTTATCCCTAAGTCCAAAGATCAAATGTGCGTAAGGATTTTTTCTTTTTTTTTTAAATTTTGTTTTTCCAGACAGAATCTCTCTGTGTAGCCCTGACTGTCCTGGAACTTGCTCAGTAGACCAGGCTGGCCTCAAACTCAGAGATCTGCCTGCCTCTGCCTCCCCAGTGCTGGGATAAAAGGCGTGTGCCATCACCACCCAGCTAAGAATTTTTTTTCCAATTTTCTACATCAATCTTAACGTCCCAAAGTAACCACATTTGATAATTTAGTGTTTATCTTTATGCATTTTTATGGCATGTGTGTGTTTGCAAATGTGTACATAAAATAAGAGAGCTTATACCAGTAACCCAAAGAATTGTGCAGTAACTTTTTGTTGAGTTAAATGGCAGTATACTGGTGTGGTGAGATTACATTGTGTACAAGATAAAGATTAACATTTAAAAGGTCACAGTGTGACCCTGGTATTAGGCCCCCTCTGAGAAGCGCAGGTTACAAAGGAATGAGGTGTTTAATCCATAGTTTTCTTCCATTACAATTTTTATTTTTTATTTTATTTTTTTTTTTTTGGTTTTTCGAGACAGGGTTTCTCTGTGTAGCTTTGTGCCTTTCCTTGAACTCACTTGGTAGCCCAGGCTGGCCTCGAACTCACAGAGATCCGCCTGCCTCTGCCTCCCAAGTGCTGGGATTAAAGGCGTGCGCCACCACCGTCCGGCCATTATAATGTTTTTAATCTTAAATATATTTTTCAAAGTTTTCTAGAGTCTAGAAGAAAATGTGGAGCACAAGCCAAAACAATGGAGAATGAAATAAAGGACTGGAAACGAAACTAGACATGGGATGGTTTCAAAAGCACATCATTTGGTGATCATGGAGTGTGTCCTGCCAAGTTGCTTGTTAAATGTGACCCGCCCCCCCCACCCCCGCCCGCAACAGGACATCCACCCCTGTGTAATGGAAAAAAAAAGAGGCGACAGACGCTGACACAGAACTTGCCAGGGGAGGAGAGAGGACTAAATCTGATGAAAGCTTAATTGTTTTACAGTTTAGAGATTTCACATTTTTAAAACTACAGGAAGAGACCATAAATTTGGGGGCTGGGCAGAAAATGACGAGCTAGATCTTAACAGTTTCAAGGAGCAGGAGTCTGTCTGTAGCTGCTTTCACAGAGTTTTCACTTCCTACCCATCAAGAGGCCAGCATGTCTGTGTACAAAGTGCACTTTTCCTGTTTTGATCAACTCAATTCAAGTTCATTCTTCTCGGTTTCTACTTGGGAGGGAAACATGGTTTACCTCCAACCCCTCCACTTTGGCTAATAAGCTGTTCTCCCTAACCCCTAAATCTCCTACTCTAAATGGGATCACAATTGTGTTTTTAATTATTTGGATGACATTGGTTTTTAATCTTGCTTCCCTGTTCTTTTGAAAATGCATGATGACTAGATGTGGGGGGCAGGTCATAATGCTATCCTGTCTGTCTTTGTAAAGAGCTATATTTTTGTTTTGCATGTACAGGTCTGTTACTTGCATGCATGTATGTACATCATAGTGGCACAATGCCCAAAGAGGTCAGAAGGTGGCATCAGATGCCCTGGTACTGAAGTTACAGATGATCATGAGCCAATATATGGGTGCTGGGAGCTGAAGCTGAATCCCCTACAAGAGCTGCAAAAGCTCTTAAGCACTGAATCACCCCTTCTGCCCTCAACCTCTTTTTGGTACGTGTACTTTAAATTTACCATAGTGGATAGTGTTTGAAAGTTTCCTCTGACCTTAAAAATGAATGCAGCACAGGCAAACAAATTTGTCTGTTTGTTTTATTTTGTTTTGTTTGAGACAAGACTCAAATCTGGTCTGGAACTTGGGGCGTCCTCAAATCCACAGAGTCCTGCTTACCTCTGCCTCCTGAGTGCTAGGGTTAAAGGTCTATGCTATCACATCCAGCCTTTGACTTTAAAAACTCAAAGCATCATTGCCTACAGTTTTCCTTTTCCTGATTAGTTTTCGTACAGTGACCATATTAGAGTCATAGTACTTGAACAATTGCAGTGGGCCTGACTAGAAATAGTGTGCTCTTCAATATAGCACAAAGAAAGCTATAATGTCGTGTTAGATTCTTAACTAAAAACTCTGTCTTTGGCAAACAACCACAAAGTCCCAACCTTGAAATGAACATCAGGTAACCTAACAAAAATATCTGACGTTCAATTATTCCTTCACCAATGGCTCCTATTTGACACAAACCTAGAATAGAGATATAAAACTTTTAACCCAGATTGTCACTTTGACTAAATTATTTTTTCTCAGTTTTGTTTAACACTTAATACAAGAAAAAAATTGTTAAGCGTAGGTTACAGCTTCAGATCTAAACGTCTCACAATGTGGAAGAAAGCAAGCAGCCATAAAACATGCTAATGTTTATATTTTTTATATGAAACAATTTAAAACGATTTTTCTCCCTGTTCATTTGTAAGATCACACCCTACGAGTGTGTGATCTTAGATTCATCTACAAAGCCAAGGGCAGGGACCGATGCATCTTCTTCCATAGAGCTACGATCCCCATCCGTCTTCTGTCTAGTAACATACTTATGCAGCATGCTGTAGAACTGGTCCTTGGAATTGAAAGTGTACAGTGCCGAAATGTGCTGCCACGCTTCACTGCTTGGGGTTTTGCATTCCTTTGGATCACTGCACTCAAAGAAACACCTAACGTTCTCTTTTGCCAACTGGGTCGCATTCTCCGAAGCTTCTTTTTGAAGGATCTGCTCCTCCTTTTCCATATATATTTCCCAGAATTGTAGCTGCAGATAACTAACCGGGGAGAAGCATCGAATGAGAGACTTAAAAGCCAGAAGTAAAACGATGACGGCTGCTATCAGGACCCAGCCCAGCACCTACAGAAAACACAACAGAACGGCAGCTTAGTGACCTTTGACATTAGAAACATTTTAAAAACCTGGATAAAGTCTAAACTATTTACCAGCTATAATGATGAACAAGTCTTAAGTCCTTTAGAATAAGAAGTGTTAGTAACACCGCCCCCCGAAGTGTTAGTAACACCCCCCACACACACTCCCCAGTACATCAACACAACTGCGGTCTTGAAAAGTCAACCAACCCCTGCCCCCCACCCCCAATGCCCAGCGGTGGTGGCGCACGCCTTTAATCCCAGCACTCGGGAGGCAGAGCCAGGAGGATCTCTGTGAGTTCGAGGTCAACCTGGTCTACAAAGTGAGTTCCAGGAAATGCCCAAAGCTACACAGAGAAACCCTGTAACGAAAAAACAAACAAACAAACAAAACCACGAAAGAAAGAAAGAAAGAAAGAAAGAAAGAAAGAAAGAAAGAAAGAAAGAAAGAAAGAAAGAAAGAAAGAAAGAAAGAAAGAAAGAAAGAAAGAAAGAAAGAAAGAGAGAGAGAAAGAAAGAGGAAACGAAACGAAAAAGAAAAGTCAACCACAGTCCAAGTTATGTTGAGTGCCCTAGAAGCTCACACGTCACTACCCATGAACTGAAAACGTGGAGTTTCTGCGGATCCAGAGAAAGGAGCATCCATTCTAAAGAGCCCGGGGCTTCCTAAGTCTGTGGATAGCGTGGGTGGTGGGTTTGGGTCTGGCAAGACGGAATCTATTGTAAAACTGCTTCTCGTTTCCCCCGGATGTGCAACTTCACCTGGCCCGAGTATTTGCTGCACCGTGGAAGGGAACACTAAAGAATGGCGCCTAAAGTACACAACCCAGGTGCGCTTATTCTGGCTCCTACAGCGCCAGCTACGGGACGAATGCCTCCTCCTTTTCCCTGCCATTGAAATATTCACTGTCGCTGGTCTAGAGAAAACCCACTGATTTCTTCCTGGCCTCTCGGCGCCTCCCCATCGCGCCCGCCGGGAGTCTGACCTGAGACTGAGCCTTGAGCTGACTCAGGATGTCCTGCATCTCCTCCATCTCCTGCTTGTTGCAGGGAACCTGCGATAGGTTGCCGACGCAGCTGTCGTTTAGATCCCCGCACAGGCGCTTGGCCATGTATGTGCTCCCGCTGACAGCACACTGGTAGAAGGAGCCCCCGAGCAGCGCTACCGCCACCCAGGTGACGGCCGGGACAGAGGCGGCCGCGGTGATTTGCAAGCACACGAACGCGCTGTGCGACCAGGAGCTGGAATTCCGGCTCCCTGAGCAGCAAGCGGTGAGCAGGCGCCAGGTGCGAGCGCTCAGCGCGCAACCCAGGACGAAGAGCGCCAGCGCTGGCACCAGCAGGAACACCAGGCCGTAGGGCAGGTTCCAGGTAGCGCTGCAGGGACACTGGAACACCACCACGGAGAAGATCTTCTCGCTACCCGCCGTCAGCAGGGTCACCAAGCCGTAGCCCAGGGCGCTGCTATGCTTGCTCTGCAGGTCCAGCACCGCCTTGAACTTCTCCATGGATTCTGCTCACCCTGGGCACCCCGCTGGGCTCAGACGCTTAGGCTCTGCTCTGTGTGTCAGCTTTGAAGGAGCTTTAGAAAAAGGAAGACGGCTTCTCAGCCCTTTCTGGGTTTCACTTTTCTTTTTCAACCAAGCCAGCTCTAACATAGGCCAACAAACACGCCCCTAGATCCTTGACCTCCCTGGACTCACTCCACATCCCAAGACTGCAGGGAACAGAGGAAGCCCCGAGTGAGAGACTGTATTTTGATATGGGTAGCCTGTCGAGGACTCCTAGACCAATTGGTCCATGGTAAATTGGCAAAGCCATTACCCATATGGGTCAGGGTCTAGAATATTGGCAAAGCTTTTCTTGGGGGGTCCGAGTGTGCGTGTTTATCAACAGTTGATCAGTGCGTGCAAAGACTGGCAACTACAGCTTTCTCCTGGAAGTTTACAGGCTGTGAATGCTGGCCCACAGGGAAGGCTTTCCAGCCTAACCGCTCCTCCGTGCTGTACCTAATACACACGATAAGGTTTGGAGAGAACTCTACCTGATCTCAGCTTCATTGCATGGGTGTGTGTCTGTCCTTTCTCTATTCCATCGCGGCCTCAAGTCAGCCCTTCTGGATCCAAATTGCAAAGGACAGAGCAGAAGGCCGAAGCCCTGGTCACATTGCTCCCTCAATTCTGGAACTCTATCAGGAGAGGACTCTTACTCTGTTGCTGAGCGTTCCTCAAATCCAACGTGACCTCTTACAATGTAGCCAGCTGATCAAAACAAGAGAGCTACTGAATTTCCCTCTATTATGCAATCCAAATTCCTAAGCCAAAACCCAGTTACTAGAAACAGGACATTTACAGGAAGCAGAGACACACTTTTCCCTTTTTTCTTCATAAGCTAAACCACAGCAAAACTGTGATAGAAGTATGAAGTCCAGTTCTAGTTCTTCTGTATGACGCCCCCAACCACCAGTGCAGGGGTGCCAGGTTAGTCCCTGCTGACTCCTCTCTCTGTCTCTGTCTACACTCCCACTCTCTTACACACACACACACACACACACACACACACACACACACATTTTCTCTCTCTGATATCCCAAAGGCTGAAAGTACTGTTAATTTACTTGTTAGTATAATGGGTATTTTTCACAGGTATACCATAAATCTGTCTGTACCTCCAGGGGGTGTCAAATTATGACTTCATGACCACAGATCATCAGCACAGAGAAGGGTATATGGCAACTCAAAAAATACCAAGAGGCTAAGCTTGGTGGTGCACGCCTTTAATCACAGCACTGGGGAGGCAGAGGCAGAGACAGGTGGACCTCAGTGAGTTCAAAGTCAGCCTGGTCTACATCTGGAGTTCCCGGGCTTCACAAGGAGACTCTGTTTCAAAACAAAACAAGCATCAGCAACAACAAAAGAGGAAACAGAAACTCTAGCTGAACCCCAGGCTTTCATGGTGAAACCACATCTCACTGTCCCCTGTCTTCACTCTCCACATGACAGTTCTTCTGACATAATCAAAGCTGTAGCACTGAACCCTACTATTTCACGGCTCCCAAGTGAAGTGAGGGACACTAGAAAGACACAGCTCTGAACTCGGGTGTTCTGTCTCTGTGTCACTACTCTGTAGGACTCAGCATCTTCATTTGTCAGAGAGGAGGAGGAGGGGGAGTGGCCGGCTCATGATACTGTGACAAGTTGAGCATACGAAAACTGCCTTTGGGGCATGCCACTGAAAGAGCAGTCAGTCTGACAGGTGACGACTTACACTGCACCTCTAAGAACAGCCATCGATTAACTTCATTGTGTCTTATTCACATGTGTGCTCAGTTTGAGACCACGGTATGTGCAGGCACTTAATGACCATGCCCTACCCTAAGTAATTCATGCTGCCCTTAGCTGACCACAAGGAGGGCGTCCGCATAGTCTGAGCGGATGGTTCACAATCAGCTAGCTGCTCGTGGTGTCCACACTAGGCTGCCTTTGTTTCATTTGATGAGTATTAATAGCTTGTACTACAAAGGGCATTTTTGAAACGGGTCAAGAAGCATTCTTTCCTTAGTCCACTTGCCTTCCTTAGCTGTACATACCCACTACCACCAGTGAGTGACTCTAACCTGGCACGAAAACTCAAGAGTGGGTGTGACGAGAAGCCCTTTTTTCCTTGTCTGGTTAGAAGCAAGTCCAGACTGGGATTTTTCCTGTCCTGTAGCCTCACTAAGGCTAGTGACCACATGTGTGGAGGGAATCGAGTCCTCTGTGACTCTCATATCTGTAGTCCTCTATCTCCTAAAACATCTCCTTCCCATGAGTCTTGGCTAATTTTCTTCTCATTGCTAGGTGGGTCTTCCCCTTTATCCCACTCATGTTTTGTTCTTCACCCACAATTTCCATGCTCCATCAAGAGAGAAACTTGCTGTGTTCACAACCTTCATTCGGATGGCTTTATTCAAGTTTTCCTTCACCAAATCCTAAAGAAAATGCAGTTTTCCAGCCTCTGACTAAGGCTTATTCTTACATTTCTGCCATCCAAGTACTAACCAAGGCAAACCCAACTTCTGAAACCATATTTCTCATGCCAAGAAGGGCTAGCCTTTTCCTGGCTACCTCTTATAATGACCAAACCTGAGATTTCCCAACACTCCATAATAGTGTATGTACCCTCTTCCAAAGCTCAAAGCCACTCGGAATATCCTCTTTCCTACCTCGACTCTACCCTCAATCATCTGTTTTCATTCTTTTATTTATTCAGCTTTAATGGAGGTGGCAGGCAACTTTCTACTCTCTGGCTCTTGTCAATTAAAGATATGATTTCTATTTCTCTTTCCCACTGTCTGCTTCCTTTTCCGACTAAATTAATTTGTTAACCAGTTCATTCATTAGTTTGTCTCTGCAGTCAGTCATTCACTAAAATGATTAATAAGCATACAGGCTATGCTGGGCTCCTGCAGGAAATGGCCGATTCTGTTAGATACAACACGATCGGAAGGTCCCAGGCCATCCCTAAGAGTAAAGGAGAAAGAACACAGAAAGTGAGGTAGGAGTTCTAAAGATTATATAGAGGGAGAAAATGGAATGACCGGAGGTGTTCCTGCAAATCCTGTGAGGAGATGGCAATTAATAGACAAGCAATGATCCTGGAATACAAGGGAGCTTGGCTGTAAAGAAGACCAGAGCAAAGGGAATGTTGAAGGTGAGAACCAGGGTGACACATCATCGAGACAAAGCTGCAGGTGAAAGGTCAGGGTTAGGGCTTTATAGACCAAAACATTCTGCCTGGGAACTCACCACAGCCTGAGTCATAACGACTTAGTGTTGGGTCAGCTTGTGTCTCTAAACACCATCCCCACCCCCACCCCCACTTCCGCCCCCGGATTTGCTTCCTCTTTGTTCACAAATCACAGTCTCCCAGGTACTGATGATCATGTGTGATCCGAAATTTCTACAGCCTTGGAGGGTTCTGGTTCTGCCGAAAGTTTCTCCTGGAACACCTATGGCTCTGTGAGTGGTTTTAATATTGGGTCTTTTGAACGTAATCCAACCCTCTATACCCAGCAGTCTTCTAGAGAGTGTTGGTCAGAAATGAAACTCTCAGTGGAAGCAGACTCACGCGAAAGAGCAACATTTAAAAGGACTTTCTGAGAAAAGAAAGCAAGAAAACTTGAAAGAAACCACAGCAGTGTGAATCTGGAAGCTGTTTGCATCTGTCTTGCAGAAGCTGCTTCTCACAGTAGTCCACACCCTCTGGAGAGAACTCAGGACACTCCCATGTATGACTTAGAATATGTTTGCTATGAAACCCCTCATGTTAAAAAGGATGTCTTTATGCATATTAAAGAACATGTGTTCATTTAATATATAGGAAAATATGGAACAGACTTGAAGATTAGGAGAAACAGCTTTATTGAGATGGAGACATAATTCCTATTATGTAATTTATCTATTTAAAGTGTGTACGCCACCATTTTATGATGTTCCCCAAACTGACCATTCCATCACCACCATCGATGTACAGCGTTTTCATCACATGAAAGAGAAGTTCAGTGGCATTTCCTAATCATTCCCATTTCTCATCTCTCCCCAACTTACCCTCCAATTTCACATTCCTGGGGCCTCTCAATAAGCACTTACCCATTGTCTTTCTGCATTGCCTATTCTGGATATTTTCCATCTTTCTATCTTTACTAGTGTGTGTTATATCCAGCATCTCTTTATCATCTGTACCTCTGGGGATCACTCTAACTTCTTCTAAGGCATCAACAGCAACACAGGAAACCCTTTCCTGCCTCTATGGCTTTGGAAGTAAACCTTCCTCTGCTGGAATTTTCTCTCCACTGCTTCTTTCTCATCCCTTAATTTTTATCTCAAGGGTCACATCCTCAAAAGGAGTCCTTCTGTGTTAGACAGGTTAGGCTATGCAGTGTAACAACAACAGCATCCAATCTTGGTGGCTTTGTGAATCCGTTTCTCATTCCAGAACTTACACTTTATGATCCCCGACTTCCACACTACCTTGAAATTTAGCGTTTCTATTTCATTCAAAGTCTCCCCCATGCTCTGTGTTAGTCAAGGTTCCCCAGTGTCCTGGTTTTCTTTGCTTTGTTTTGTTGGCTTGTTTTTTCAGTTTGACACAAGGAAGAGTTAACTGGGAAGAGGAACCATAATTGAGCAAATGCCTCCATCAGATTTTCTGTGCCCGAATCTGTAAGGCTGAGCAAATGCCTCCATCAGATTTTCTGTGCCCAAATCTGTAAGGCTGAGCAAATGCCTCCATCAGATTGCCTGTATGTGATTCTGTAAAGCTGAGAAAGCCACAGGGAGCAAAGGAACAGCACTCCTCCATGGGCTCTGATTCAGTTTCTGCCTCCAGGTTCCTGCCTTAAAGTTCCTGATCTGACTTCTGTCAGGGAAAGAGTCTGACCTGAAAACTGTAAGCGGAAATAAACCGGTCCCTTTCCAGGATGTAACCAATAGAATGAATTGTTCTTTAGTTGAGGACTTGGTTTCAAATATATTTTTTGCTGCATCAACTGTCAGCCCCTCCCCCAGCTAAATTAATTCATTTGTTAACCAGTCCAATAATAGTGTATATATATGCATGAATATAAGCTTATGAGATTGGCTGGCAGGCTCAAAGGCTGTTGGCGCCATCACGGCCAGCTGCAGAGCGGTAAGGCAGGGAAGCCAGGTGCTACTCAGTTGGAGAAGTCTGAAAGCCTCTGTATAAGAGAGACCAAAAGTGCAGCCCAGCCTGAGGCCAAAGGCCTAAGAGCCCCCACCTCCAAAGAGCTGTTGGTACAAGCCTGTGTCCAAAGCTGACGCATGTAAAGATCTGGTGTCTATGGGCGTAAGTGTTTCAGCTCTCAGGGCAAAGTTTTCCCCAGTACAGGCGTTGCAGCTCTGAGGAGAAAGGCTTCCCCCAGTGGAAGTGTTATAGCTCTGAGGAGCGAGGCTTTCCTCTCTGTGAGTGCAACATCTCTAAGGGAAAAGGTATCTTGGCTGTCAGGAGTAAAGAATACCAAAGTCACACAGCGCGAGACATCTCACACAAGACATTTATTGAAGCAGACACAAGAGGGTGGCTGCCTCTGCTCAGGGGGACGCAGCTGAAAACGGAGCAGGAGACAAACTTATCTAGTGTTTCTTGGGGGAGGAGTTTGCAGGATGCAGATTTCCAGGGTGGAGATTAGTGAGATTTCAAGCCAAACCCAGGGGTTGGTGGGTTTTCAGGCTCAGGGAGTAGTGGGATTTAGAGCTCAGGGATTGGTGGGTTTTCAGGCTCAGGGATTGGTGGGTTTTCAGGTTCAGGGATTGGTGGGTTTTCAGGCTCAGGGATTGGTGGGTTTTGGTAAGCTTTCAAACCCGGAAGTGATCTTGGACCTTTATTGAGGCCCTCTGAGAGAACAGCTCCCACATTTTATCCTAGAGTACTCTTGAAGAGTGAGGGATAAGAGATTTAGATAGAATAGAGGGGTAGAGAAACAGATAGAAACACAGGATAGCCTCGGGAGGGCCTAATTCCTTATCCACTGGCCTTTCCTGTCTCTTCTAAAGGGCTATTTATAGGAATGCCAAGGGGTGGAGCAAAAGACCTCTTCCTAGCACAGCCAAGTGTAGACTCTTCCAATCACCTAGAAACCATGCACATGGTCAAGCAATCCTCTAGTGCATCTCTTCTGGGTAAAGCAAGCTCAGATCTCAGTAGGAAACCTTTGTGGGCCTCCACAGACCTTTTATCCTACACAGGCTGTAGCAGCAGCAGCAGCAGCGCACTGCTCCAGAGGCATTGAGGTGCAAACTGGCTAGGCTCCCTCTTCTGGCACTTTTTTTCCTCCAGGCTCCCAGCCTATTGGATGGAGCTGCCCATGCTTAGGACAGATATTCCTAATTCAGTTCACTTACTTACTTGCCAGTTTTCGCCAGAAACACCCTCACAGATGTGCCCCCAAAGTACCCCATACTAAGGCACCTCTTAACGCAGCCATCTTGACAATTAACTGTGACAATCCCCCATGATTGCCATGGCAGGAAGGGTTCTGGGTGGTCTCCCAGTAGCCATGGAATGCTTCAGCACAGCCTGTGGTCCAGCTTACTGCAAGAGGACAAGGACATGCAATCCTCTCACTGGCAAAGAAAAGAAGTGGCTGTGAGTGTTCGTTCCAGTTTCTGGTTTCACTCATTTCCTTCCCTAGACAACAATATCCAGATTGGTCACAGTGTGGTGCTCACAGCCCAGAATCTTCAGCTGGAGTGTGGTCACCCCGACATTAAGTCACATCTTCATCCAGTCTTTCATGGTTGACAGATCTGTAAATGGATAATAATAGATTAATCTGTTCTCTCCAAAAAGTATACAGTGAGTAGCTCTATGACATCCACAGGGTGTATTCCATCCTAAAAGGAGAAAATGGAAGGCGGGTGTAAGCACAGACTGACCTGGGCAATTCTGAACTGATGCTTGAGCGTACAAACCTTTCTTGATTCTATGTCTTCCAGTTTCTTGAGGATTTTCTCATCAGCTACATACTGCACTTCTGGGCAACTAAGCAATTTTTTTGTTCCCTGTGTTATTTGTGTAATGCTAAAGAAACTTATGTCCATTTGGGCTTATGATTTCTCAACTTTAAATCCCTCCTAAAATTAGTGTCTTATCACTTCGATTCCAGTCAAGTGTGCTTGCCAATGTTTGCGTTTGTTTTTGGAACGTTGTTTCTTAGATCTATTATATTCTTTTGCTTTCTGGACCCATATCACTCTCATTCACCTCCACAGCTATAACAGGTAACCTGAGCCTACATGGGTCTGTGATTCTCTGTGAAAAAGGCACACCTAATTTTATCTTTATCCTGAGTGTTTATCCAGTAGAATACTTTAATACTGTCAGTCATGAAGTGCCTTGTTTATTGAGTGATGTTACCAATAGGTCTAGAGACCACACCACACATTTAATTTGACCTTATCCACAGTTATTTTAATGGGCTTTGCCTTTCAATGATTCGTTAATCTCTGTCCGTGTTTGGAGTCTATAAAACCTGTAAGGATTTGTAATTTTGCAAAGCTCTGTTCCTTTCTTGTTTGTTTACAAATTAGCCAATTCCCTTTGAGCTTTATGTCTCCTTGCCAGAACCTAACTAGTAACAGCAACTACACACTAGAAATATTGTTTTCTTCTCTTTTCCACCAAAAGCCACATTCTCCTTAGTTCCATAACCTTTGGTCTCCTTTCATAACAAGAGTTAGTTTCACTAATCACCCCAAACATGACTGTCAACTCTCTAGCCTCGCTGATCAATTTCTAGGATGTCTTATCACTGGCTGCCAAGATCCTGCCAAATATTATAGGGTTTTTTTAATTAGGGAAGTGGCCTGCTCAGACGCCAACACTGGTCAGACGCAGTCACAGGCTTCAGCTACTCACAAGGGAAAGGGGAGATCTGGTCCATGTTTGAGACGTCACGGCATGAGTGAGAACAGGGAGTTTCAGCAGCACCTTTTCTGCGTCTCTCACAGGCCTTGTCTTTCTTTTTAGCTCCATCTTTGTTTCCTTGTCATGGTGACCGTTTTGTAGAAGTTAATTTGATGTTTACTATTTTTTGTCTATCTCCCCAACTAGATTATAAACTCCATGAGGATGAAGATCAAGCTTGACTGAATTTGTTCATGACAGGGGCACCTAGAACACTGTCGATGGCTGATAAACGTGTGTGGGAATGGTTAGTAGATGAGTGAGGAAAGGGCAGGTTTGGACTTTCTCTTCTCTTTTTGCTGTCAGAACTGTGCCTGTTTTCTTCAGCTCACAGCTCAAGCCCTTTGTAGAGCTCATGCCTGTCTGAGCATGCTACTTATCTCAGAGCTGAAGAAATGTCAGCTCTGTGACCAACAGTGACAGCCTATCCACAGAGGGACGGGGCAGCAATCAGGAGACGGAGCCCTGGGAAGGCCCCAGGGGCAGGTGAATGGCTGCCTGCACACCCTCTTCCACTCACCTCCGTCAGTCCCCGGTGGGGGCCGGTGAAGCTCGAGGCGTGGGCCGAACCCGCTCACTTCCTCCTTGGAGCTTGTCTGCTTCGGCACCAGCACAAGTCTGGCTGTCCTGCTATTCTTCCCACTACACATCTCTCTTGGTTTTTTTTTCACTTAGACGAAAAGCAATTTTTTTGTACTTTTTTTATTTTTTTTTTAAAAAGGCTTTATTTTCTTTCCTGGAAGCAATGAACCGAGACAGAAGAGGTTTCACTCACAGCTGAGCCAGACTGTATGGGACTCTACTTTGATAGTACCATGCACCTGCAGTACTTTCCTTATTAAGCCAATCCAAATTCGGCTACAATGACTCTCTTCCTGGCTCCTTGACTATGGACCCAAGTCTCCTTCCCACTCTCTGCTTCCTCCTCCCATTGATATTGCTACCCACCAAAGTTCAGTCTTTACCCGATTAATATCCTCGTGGCTCCCTCACTAGCTGTGTCAACTTGGACAAGCACGTGACTCTCCCTGTGCCTGTGTTTTCTCATCTATAAAATGAAAATGCATTTATCTGGTCCATCGGGTTGCAGAGAGCAGACGAGCTGATATATGTAACATCCTTGTAATAGTTCTGGCACATAGAAGATGTTCAAGTGTACTGCACCTTATCAGTGCTCTTTACCATGCTTAGACTATGTGTTACCATGCTCACATCTTCCTCCCCACCCCTTCCCCTTCCAAAGTTCTACACTGTCATTTCCAGTTGCTTAGTAGAGATTTCCACTTACACATCCAGCAGTGACCTCATGCTTTCAATGGTATTCATATTACCGCAAAACTTATTTCTTTTTCAGAATTTTCATGTCAGTTAAGGCTATTAGGTTTTCAATCTAGAGGACTTAGTCGCTGGCGGGTACCACTCAGTTTTCTATGCGATTTAATCCTGTTTTAGGACTACTCTTCAGATCGGATGTCTCCTCTTCATGTGCGGACCAGACTCTCATTACCTCACCCACTGCAACTCACAATACCTAGTTCTAGCAACATTAACTTGTTGAGAAATGACTATGAGTCACAGCTGGCAGAGTTGAAACATGGTGGTAGACTCTCTAGCAGTTGCTTACAAAACCGGAACACTCTTACCTTATTATCCAGTATTGTGTATGTCCGGTAGACAACCTGCACCCAGATGTCTATAGCAGCTTTAATCATAATTCCTCAACACTGGAAACAACCAAGTTCTTCTTCAGCAAACAGAAAAATAATTGTGGTACAGTCTTTAAAAAATGTTGTCAAGATATAAAAGGCACGATGAAACTCAGCGCACTTCTATCACTTAAGTGAAAGGAGCCGATTTGAACAGGCTACTCACTATATGGTACAGTGCTGTGACCCTCTGGAAAAAGCAAAACTGTGGAGATTGTAAAGTGATGAAGGGTGGAAGGAGAGATGAGTCCACAGAGTACAGAAAGAGATCTAGAGCTAACACTGATCTGATGCTGACCTAATACTGTAGCTACTCTGAATGAGAGAGCTGGACCTGGAGCTCAGTGCTAGAGTTGATGTGTAGTGTGCACGAAGCTCCAGGTTCAAGCCTTAGCACAAAAGGGGGAGTAGGGAACAAAGCAAAAAGAAGAAATGCAAAAGGAAATGATGAGGAAGAAATAATGATTCTGGATGATACGACAAGGGTAAGTACAGGGCATGGCACGTTTCTCCAAACCTGTGGAACAAATGCATCTTTCTGGAGGGGGCTATTGAAAACAGAGGCAATGCACCTGTGTGCCTCAGGGAGCACATGGGACATCCCATTACTTTCCTCTGAGTTTTCAGTGAACCTAAAATAGACTCTCTCTCTCTCTCTCTCTCTCTCTCTCTCTCTCTCTCTCTCTCTCTCTCTCTCTCTCTTAAACAGGGCATGTATAAGTTAGAGATGATTAGTCACATGTGAGCAGGATACAGAGTATGAAAGTTTATGACAATATTGTTTACAACAACTGACAAACAAAGCTGCTTAAAGTAATAACTGGTAATATACATAAGAAGTAGTGAGGAACTCAAATAACAAATACCCAAACAACAGACAAGCTGCAAAGTATATAGTATTCAAATAGCTGAGCGCTGTACAGCAATGTAAATCAACAAATATTACTGTAGCAACAATTAACAAAGACAAATCTGTAAAATGTGATATTGAATGATAAAATTAAACCTCCAAAATACATTTAGTGTGATTTCATTTATAAACAGTTTTAAAAGTCTAAAAAATTCTATTTTTGAAATTATGTGTATATATATTGTAGTATGATAAAACTATAAAGAAAAACAAAGGCAGTGATTAAGAATCAAGCCAGCACTGTTCATCCTGAGTGACTATATGATTTGGAACAGTGCAGGGCTACTGGCATCGTAGTATTTATAAACCACTGGGAAGATCACAGGAATGTTGACTTACATCTGTGCCTAGTCTTAGTATTTGTCACAAGTACAAGTTCTTTTGCTTCATTTATAAGGCAAGAAAGAGAAAGCAAGCCAGTGGCCTTGCTTTCCGGTCAGAAACCCCCATGCCTTCAGCTGTCGGGGGACAAGCTCCCTATGCCTTACACTGGCATGGAGGGTCGGCCCAGGCTAACAGCTACACTCTGCCTCATCCCAGGTACCTGGTTTCCAGCTCCACTCACTCCTCAGGCTCCCCATTCTTCAGCACCACCCTTTTCTGTTTGATGGTGTCACACTGTTCTTGGCTTGGCAAACTACCCGTTCCTTTAACACTCAGCCCAGCCCATGCCTTCACTCAGGTCATCCTCCTGCTCCAAGACGGTAACGCTTTCTTTGCCCTCACGCTATTTACCCATGAATAACAGGCCGATAGCTCTCACTGGGAACACTGAGATCCTTTTTCCTTGGTCTGTCTCTGATGTTTTCTGGACGCTCCCAGAGCTCAGGAGACTTCTCACTGGTCCTCCCCTATGGCAGCAGCAGTGGGGGTCTCTCAGCTCAGAGCCATCCTCTCACACAGGAAGGGCGTGGATGGTCTTCGTGTGCTTATAGAGCCACCCCGGCCCATGCTGTCCAGTCTCGGTGAGAATTAAAATGAGGTCCTCCAAGGAGTGTAACACAGTGTTAAAAACAGAGGGAGTCTGGGTGTTTTGTGTTTCTCATGATGAGCTAGAGGGTGCTGATGTTAACATTGGATTTCCTCATCTAATCAAGAATCAGAATCAGATGTTTACTAAGCAAAGTATTTAGTAAGCAACAACAACAACAACAACAACAAAAAAAAGAATGCAACCCTATTCTTTACAGCAACAAAGATAATGTTGGGGGTATTATGTGGAATAACTCAGGCCAGGCTCACAAACGCAAGTACTGAGAGGAGGAAGCTGAAAAGCTGATCTTACAGAAGTTGATGGAGAAAGGGGACATGACGCACACCAAATTGCAGTTAGGTAGGCAGGGTGAGCTCTGGTATCCTCCACCACAGCAGGCAGCTCTGATGGATATTTCACTGCATAGTTCTAAGTGCCAGAAGAGAGGACCACGTACTCCCAACACAAAGAAATCATAAATGCCCAAGATGCTGGAAATGCTGCTTGGTTAGACGCCATCATCACACAGTGTATACATGCACAGCAACAGCACGCTGTGCCCTGAGCAAATGTACAACTATCCTGTGTCAGTTAAAAAAGATAAAACTTAAGAAGGATTAATAAATGCGACCTCTTGAAACTGAGAAGCTTTTGTAGGGCAAAGGACACAGTCAATAAGACAAAACGACAGCCTACAGAATGGGAAAAGATCTTCACCAACCCCACATCTGACAGAGGGCTGATCTCCAGGATATATAAAGAACTCAAGAATCTAGACATCAAAATACCTAACAGTCCAATTTTAGGAGAATGAAGGCTCAGGAGTCTGAAGAACACTGGGCAAATGAGACATCTGAAGAAAAAGGACAAATCATCTAGAAAAAATGTCCCAAGAAAAAAGAGTTAGCCGGGCGGTGGTGGCGTACGCCTTTAATCCCAGCACTCGGGAGGCAGAGCCAGGCGGATCTCTGTGAGTTCGAGGTCAGCCTGGGCTACCAAATGAGTTCCAGGACAGGCGCAAAGCTACACAGAGAAACCCTGTCTCGAAAAAAACCAAAAACAAAAAAAAAAAAAAAAAAAAAGAGTTAAATGGCCTATTGGTATATCATCTATAAAATTTCATAAGTCTTCCTAAATGTTTGTTTCTGTTCTTCTCTAAAGACATTTAACACTATTGGTCTTCTTATAGTCCTAGTTCAATTAAAATTTGAAGCTGACTTTGGAGTTGGAGAATGACTCTCTCCTTCTTTAAATTCAAGCATGCTGTTAAAAGGAAAATGCAAACTCCCTGTATCATGCCAGAAGAAAGAGCCATCTTCCGATATGGGACAGGAGAAAAACCAAATTAATTAAGGGACTATTCTATTACTAATCTCAATTCTTTGATTCTATTCTGATTCTTTAAACTTTTCTTAAAGTATGAATTTTATATCAAAATTTACAAGATTAATATACATATTTTAAACTTTGTTACGATATTAATGGTCATATAGAGTACTAACTAATTCTAGAAAAAAGGCTTCAATTAGCTATCTATACATGTCTTTGTGTTCAAGTCTCTTATCAGTTTTCTGCAGGAAATCACGGCCAGGCTTAACATCAAATTTGAAGTCTCCAGGAAGAAGATGGAGCCCCACAACAACAACTCCATGTGGACAATAATAATATCACTAAGCTGACAAACATCATCTACAGATCAGCTTTGGACTACAAACTGTTCAGAGCAATTTTTGAGATGGCTAGCTGAGATGATCCAGTTTCAAAGACTACTTGAATAAGGGCTTGAGATAAGCCCTGAACTTTGGCATTATGCTCAGACTGGACAACAAAGGATATAGCTACCTTTCCTAGAATTTGACAATTAACCCCAAATTTTTCTTCAGAATAAAGATACCTTCACCCATATCCAGCAGGAAGCAATTTTATGAACACAATGCCCACATTCCCAAAGAGGTGGTGTGGGGCAGGTGGTTTTTTTGGTCTTTTATGGGTTTTGGGTCTGGGATAATTTTCATTGTTTAGGAGTGTTGGTTACAAGTTGTTGTTAAGGGTTAGGAAAAGGGCTAAGCAAAGGAGATTAGATTTAAGTTTCTTGTTTAAAAAAAAGACATATAGAAATGATAGAATAGAGGGTAGATTATTGAATCTACTTGGAAAGATAAAGAGAAGATATAGATACAAAATAGATAAAAAGATAGATTATTGAATCTACTTTTAAAAGACAATTACTAGTTTTAAATACTTTACATTGGATTGGATTTTTGTATATTGTATACAAATTATACATATTGAGATTGATATTGTTAGAAAATGCTATATATATATTTCTAATCTTGTTCAAGATATTGTACTTATACCGTTCATTTAACAATGTAATGCAATTTGCTGGTCCTTGAATGCTATTTTACCAATTATTAGGATATAAAGAAATGAAAGTTAGTAGTTATGTTTTCAAGATCAAGCAGATATATTTTAGATAGACAGGTCATCTTCAAACTCTTCAGAGATCTACAGAATATGGCATTTAAAATGTTTTTATAACTTAGAATTTTTTTCCTTTTTTTTAAGACTATGAGACATGTCAGCTCCTGGCAGTACCAATCTTCTTTAGAGAAGATATGGGCATTGAAGAAACTGCATATGGAGTTAACTTTCATTGTGGCAAAAGTTAGCCACTGGACAACAAAGTATCCTCGAATTGACTGCTGACAAACAGGACAAAATGGACAGACAGGACATGAAACAAAGGACTACGGATTCTTGCCAAAACAAGTGTGGTTGTGGCTTTAACAAAAGGCATCTTCTGAGGCCAGGACAATATGGCAGCATCCCTGAAGTGGCCTTTGCAATCCAGAAAAGGTATAGTGCCCTTTTCTGTAAAGGCAGCTGAACTGGCAGTGGACTGATGGCTTCTGGTGTGCAGTGGAATAGTAGATGAAACAGTTATTCTTGAAGAGTAACTAAGCTGACAGAGTCTAACCTCTCTATGGTAGAATGGCATTTAATAAAAGAGTTGAAGCCACCCACAAGCCGAGAAGAAAGGGATGCAGAGAAGAACGGGATGCCAAGATGAAACCACATGCAAGCCAAGAAGAATGGACAGCTAAATTAAAAAAAATATATATATTGACAATTTCCAGAATTTAAAATCCTGAATCATGACAGGACACTAGTAGAATTCAGGTGTTTCTGGTACATGGACTGCTCTCACCAAATGTGATTTCAAACTGTTGGCCTTATGTACATCCTACTTCACAAATGAGTCTGTCAGACACGCTAAGCCTACAGGCTGAAGATGATGTCCCAACACTGCGGAGAAACCTCAGTGACTGTCCAGGCAGCTGGCTGTTTCTGTCAACTCACATTGTTTTTTGGAAGCCGCTTGTGTGTACTTCCTGTTTTTATTTTTTTAGGTAATATTATTTCCTTCTTGGGTCTCTGGGGTAGTTGAAGATTAGTTATAGTTATAGTTGAAGATTAGATAGTTAGAGTTAGCTAAAGTTTAGAGAGTTATAGTTTTCCTTGTTAAGAATTTCAGAAAAGAAACTCATTAAAGAGTAAGTATATAAATTTGAAAGATGTTATAAGATAGTTCTGTTAGTAATATAAGTTAGGATAGAAAGTGAATCAGGTACATTTTGGACTTACCAAAATAGGATAGATAATGGAATTATTTTCTCTGAATTTGTCAAATGCAAATGGACTAGACATTTGTTTAGGTATTTATTACTTGTATATATTGTATATAGTTATTGTACTTTTGTATATAGTTTTTCTTATATTAGTTATAACATTTTTCCTTTTTTCTTTTTATTAAAATGGAAATATGGTGATATTTTATTTGTGCTGAAATGTGATTTTACTTATATGTTAATAAATACAGTTGCCTGGGGGTCAGAGCGAATAGCAAGCCATAGCAGAAGCCAGGTGGTGGTGGCGCATACCTTTAATCTGATCACATGGCAGGCAGAGTCTGTGTGTTCAAGAATACAGCCAGCATGGAGACACATGCCTTTAATCTCAATACCAACCACAGAAACATGGAGGTCTGTATAGACAGGCAGTGACGAGGAGGTTATGTAGTTGGGTTTAAAACCAATGAGAAGGCAGAATGAAAAGTCAATAAAATGACAGACACACAGGAAGTAGGTCTCTTTGTTGAGAAGGATGGCAGCGGCAGTGGGTGGTAAGAAGGTGGTCTTGGTCTCAGCTCTTAGCTACTGCTCTCTGACCTCTGGGGCTTTTAACTCTGCATTTGGCTCTGTGTTTCTTATTTAATAAAACCATTCAGAATTACATCTACACTCCAGGATATATAAAGAACTCAAGAAACTAGACATCAAAATACCTAATAGTCCAATTAAAAAATGGGCTATAGAGCTAAATAGAGAATTCTCAACAGAAGAAGCTCAAATGGCTGAAAGACATTTAAGGAATTGCTCAACATGCTTAGTCATTAGGGAAATGCAAATCAAAATGACTCTGAGATTCCATCTTATACCTGTCAGAATGGCTAAGATCAAAAACACTGAAGACAGTTTATGTTGGAGAGAATGTGGAGCAAGGAGAACACTCATCCACTGTTGGTAGAAATGCAAACTTGTACAGCCACTTTGGAAATCAGTATGGTGGTTTCTCAGAAAATTGGGAACCAATCTTCCTCAAGACCCAGCTATACCACTCTTGGGCATATAATATACTCAAGGAATGCTCAGTCATACCACAAGGACACATGATTAACTATGTTCATAGCAGCATTATTTGTAATAGCCAGAATCTGGAAACAACATAGATGACCCTCAACTGAAGAATAGATAAAGAAAATGTGGTACATAAACACAATGGAGTACTACTCAGCAGAGAAAAACAATGACATCATGAGGTTTGCAGGCAAATGGATGGGACTAGAAAATATCATCCTGAGTGATGTAACCCAGACCCAGAAGGACAAACATGGTATGTACTCACTCATAAGTGGATACTAGATATAAAGCAAAAGGTAACCAGACTGCAACCCACAGCTCCAGGGAGTAAGGTAGACCCTAAGAAGGGCGCATTGATCGCCCAATGATGGAGAAATGGATGAGATCTACATGAACAAACTGGGGGTGGGGAAGTAATTGAGGGCAAGGGATGGGGGATGAGAGCTTAGAAGAGAGGGAGGTTCGAACTGGAACGGGAACAGAGTGGGAGAGCAAGGAAAGAGAAATCATGATAAATGAAGACACCATGGGAATAGGGAGAAGCGGAGTACTAGGGAGGTTCCCAGGAATCTGCAAGGATGACTCCACCATAGACTACTGGCAATGGTCAAGAGGGTGCTGAGCTGACCTACTCTGGTGATCGGATGGCTGAATACCCTAACTGTTGTCATAGAACCCTCATCCAGTCACTGGAGGAAGCAGAAATCCACAGCTGGGTCCTAGGCGGAGCTCCAGGAGTCCAATCAACAAGAGAGAGGAGGGATTATATGAGCAAGAGTTATTGAGACCATGACTGGAAGAAGTACAGAGACAACTAGTCAAACTAGTGGAAACACATGAACTGTGGACCAATAGCTGAGGAGCTTCCAAGGGACTGGCCTAGACCCTCTGGATAAGTGAGACAGTTGTTTAGCTTGAACTGTTTAGGGGGCCCCCAGGCAGTGGGATTGGGACCTGTTCCTAGTGCATGAGCCAGCTTTTTGGAACCTAGTGCCTATGGTGAGACACTTTGCACAGCCTCTGTGCAGGGAGGAGGGGCTTGGACCTGCCTCAACTGAATGTACCAGGCTCTGCTAACTCCCCATGGGAGACCTTGCCTTGGAGGAAGCAGGAAAGGGGAGAGGGTTGCAGGTGGGTGGGGGGCGGGGAATGCTGAGGGGCGGGAGGAGGGAGGACAAGGGAATCTGTAGTTGGTATGTAAAATGAATAGAAAATTTTCATTTAAAAAAAAAAACTTAAGAAGGAATCAGAATTTTATGGGGGGGGGCAGGAGGGCTTCAAGGGCAGAGGATGGATACGAAGGGACAGGAAGATGAATGGGATTGAGATGCATGATGTAAAAGACACAAAGAATAAAGAAAAAGAAAGTTAAAAAAAAAAAGGAACCAGGAAAGATGATGGAAAATTAAAATAAAACACCCAAACTTGCAAGAAGTGGAAAAAATTCAATGAAAAAAAAATTTTTTTAATAGCAAATCAAAACAAAATTGTGGCTTCATTTTTCCCCTGTGTAATTCTATGTTTAACAAAACAAAGTGAGTGACAGACGCTTGGCTGTCTGCATAATCGTACTCACTGTGAAAGACGGCCGGCCTTTTTGTATCTCCGCACCTTCCACTAAAACCCAGCCAAATCTTGTCTTCTTAGGAGCTAAGTAGACGGGTTTCACATACAGTATCAGCCAGTTAAAAGCATTACATTTTTTACAATGATTCAACTCATGTCAACCACTAGAAAACCACAAACATTTATGACTTAAGGGCAATAGTTAGAGAATAATAAGTATTAAATTAAGATATAAGATAGATTAGGATATCATTTTATGTTTATGAAGGTCAAAAGCCTTTTTTTTTAGTCTGAGTTTATGAGTCTCAGTTTGAATGCAAGATAGAACTGGGGGGAAAACCAGAAGTCTAATTTATGCTGACGGTATTTTTTTCATTTATACTTCCCACAGGCTTTGCTGCTGCGTTCTAAACTCTGGCACATAGTGGCAGTAACTTCCCATTGTGGAAATTCATTTAGAGTATCTTTAATAAAAACATGATCTACTTTGCCTAAAAAGTCGAATGTTGGGATTTATACCATTAAAAGTTTACAACGTCGTAGTGATGATTTTATATTTTCCACGTAACTATATGTAGCTCAATATTTTAAATAGTTATTATATGGTATTTTGTGCACTCCAGATAATTAAAATATAAGTTTTGGAACTTAGCTTGAGATTCATACCATAGCCTGAGGTCATTGCTGGCTCTGAGTCTGAGCCTGGCTTCCCATTTGTGACAAGGGGATGTAGGTCCCAGTCTTGAGCCCTGCCAGCTCTTCGTAAGTTAGTGTTATTACCATTGTCACTCGGAGTGTTTAACCACGTCACAAATCTGGACTGAGCAGATCTTTTCTGAATTTTAACCTATTTTTATAAAAATAAGCCTAGTATGGGGACTCCTTATAAGCTATTTTTAAAAGCAAACTTATTTTGCAGAATTATCAAATAATCCTTTATGCCCTTACTTCTTACTCTGGCATCTAAATTAATTTTTTAAAATAAGAAACAACTTCTCAGTAGTGAGTTTACAAAGATCCTCTCATCAGGTAGAATATAAGGCCCTTAAACCCTGGGGCAACAGAGAAATATCATTTGGCTGCAGAGAAAACACACAGGAACTAAATGTGCGACACCCTTCTTGCCACAGGCCTTTTCAGGAAATTTGTGAACTCACGCAGGTGTGGCTGGAAGCCCAGCTGTACAACCAACTCGGGCTGCCACGCAGCTGCCCACTTCTCCACACCCACAGGGCATTGACCTGTGTTCTCCAGGAGTCTGGGGCGCTGGCCGGGCATGCTCTCGGGATTGCACAAGTCTGGAACCCTGGAGGTATTTGCCCAGGCATCGCCTGATGTTTGGGAGCAGTGGGTGGATTGCCTGAGGTTTCCAACACCCTACACAGATCGAATGTTATTTCAGGTTGTGCTTTGGCATCTGGGCATTCTTGTCCACTCAGCATCATTCCCACATGTGACAGCCCTGTAGCATCTGCTTGTGCTACATGGTAACCTTCACCTGCACGTTGTCATGGAGATGGAGTTTCAGGGCTTCAGGGCTTGCAGTGTGGCTCAGAGATGATCATGTTGAGTCACCTTCAGGATCTATTTGAACACTGCGTAGGGCCTTTCTGTGGCTAATTAACAATGCTCATTACAAGAAATTCAGTTCTTAGTTGATTCAGCTGGTCTGACAAAAACATGGACTTTAAATAAGAGCTATGTCTTCCTGACTTCTGGAGGCTGCAAAGCTCAAGACGAAAGAACAGGAAACTTGGGACCAGTGTGATGGCTCATAAGGGGCTGTCTTTCCACTGTCAACTCTCATGGTGGAAGGGACAAGAGACCTGTCTGGAGTATCTTGGATAAGATGGCTAATTTCCACACAAGGACAGACCCACCCTCATGACCTTGTCGTCTTCCCAAGGCCCTGTTCCCTAACCATCGCACTGAGGATTCAGCTGCAACATGTGAATTTGGGTGTGAGGCACGTGTAGTTTATATCAAGTTTGATGCTAATGTCTTCTGGGACTGTGCTTTTTGATAATCCATGCACTCAGTCAGCCCTTCCGTCCATCAAGTCATCGGGCATTGCTTGAATGAAAAGTGTAATGCAGGCCAGGCACTGTGGAAGAACTATCATCCCCTCTCCGAGGGACTGCAGTCTCTTGTGGAAGAGAGACAGAAGAATGGCTACTATTTATCAGCTGACGAGATGGCTCAGAAACTTGAGTTGGATGCCTGGGGGCCACAGGGTGGAAGAGGAACTTCATTACCTTCCAGTTGTCTTCCCACCTACACACATGAGTCCTTCATGGTGTGTTCATGCACATATACACATGTAATTAATTATAAAAGAGATCTCTGAGTTTCCTACATGTGAGCCACACAAGGGCGGTATTCAGCACTAGCATGAAATTAAGACTCCATAAATTTAATGATTTAAAAATTCTGTAAGAATTCTCAGCCAGGCAGTGGGGCGCTGAGAATTTAATCCTAGTGCTTGGGAGGCAGAGGCAAGAAGATCTCTGAGTTTGAGGCTGGCCAGGTCTTCAGAATAAGTTCCAGGACAGCCAGGGCAACACAGTAAAACCCTGTCTCAAAAAACCAAAAGGAGGAGGAGGAGGAGGTAGAGGAAGAGGAAGAGGAAGAAGGAGGAGGAGAAGAAAGAAAGAAAGAATGAATTCTCAAAAATCCCAATAAAAAAAATTACATGAGTTCATGCTTCTGTCAGAAAATGACATTCCTTGGAGAGTGAGGTGGAGGTGTTTAAACAGACAAAATGAAAGCTTTTCCTGGAAGCTCCCAATGCTGAACCAACAGTGAGGAGCCACAGACAGAAGGAGCAGAGACGAGTCAAAACGTTCCCTGTTCACAAAATTGTACTTCAGATATCCCGTCATCTATGTCTTTGGAAGAAAAAGAGAGTGCCCAAGCCGTTTCAAACTTTTTGTTCAGAAAATGATGCCTGTAAGTCCAAACTATTGCTCATTGTTTCATTTGGAATGCACCAGGATTGACTGCAATGTTTTTAGAAGCTCTTGCATCAAGCCAATCTACCTTAATTCAAAACCTTAAGAGCCTATTTCAAATCATTAGCGCTCTCTTTGGGCCTTACCACTGAAAGCTCAGAGACCTCTGGACACGAGCCTCTAAAGGCATGCTGGGGAGTGGCACTCTTTTAGTCTGCTTTTCTCACCCGCCCCTCCTGCCTCCTTTCCTGTGGTTTTTGAAGATAGGATTTCTCTGTGTAACAGCCTTAGCTGTCCTAGAACTCACTTTGTAGACCAGCTGGCCTCGAACTCACAGAGCACTATGCCTGGCCTCTTTCTATTAAAAAAAAAAAAAAGGATTTATTTTTATTTTATGCATGTGGGTTTTGCCTGTATGCATGCATGTGTATTGTGTATATGTACCTGGTGCCCACAGAGGCCAGACGAGGAAGCTGGATCTGTCAGAAGTGGTGTTGAGACTCTTGTGAGCATTTCTCTGGCAGCTGGGAACCAAACCTGGGCCCTCTACAAGAGCACCAAGTGCTCTTAACCACTAAGCCATCTCTCAGCCCTTGTATTGTTTCCTCTGAAAACTAACCTGGCCTACCTTTCCAGTATCTTTCCCTTCACTCTCCACTACCCACCCAACACTCCAGCCATGCCAATCTAAGTTTAACCCCTGGAGAAGGCAGCCTGAAAAAAAAAATGACAGGACTATCCGGGCGATTTCCTGGGGTTAAGGGATGGCCAGGTGTGTGAGGGAGGCATAAACACACAGGAAGCCATATTCTTGTATGACGGGCAGGTCTCAGACACATACTTCAAGACTGACCTTGACTCATCCTTTGTCTGGTCAACACTCCCACAAAATACACATGCTTTCAGCCAAACATTTGCCTGTGAGTTGTCCAAGAGCTAATTGTCTCCACTTCGACTATGGAAATAATCTCTAATCCTCCCACTGGGTCCATCCACATTGAAGCCATGAGTGTCTTTCTGTAATGCAAGTCTTGTCATTGAAAAAGAAAATTCCTAAGTGTCTCCCCATTGCTTACAGTGAACTCCAGTTGGAGTGGGATCCTCCCCTGGAGTGTGAGTATGGACTGTGTATGGACTGGGATGGTCTGAATGTCCCCTCCAAAACACTTGTTGAATTGTTACTGCCATCATGATGGCCTTGAGGAGAATGAGCCTCCACAGGGAGGTTAGTTTATCAAAGATGAAGTGTGACTCCTTTCCTCAGTTTGCTCCATCTCTTTTCTCCATGTGCCAAGCTCTGGCCATGTCCTCTCACAACAACCAAGTCCTCATGGTGTGTGGCATCAGGATCTCTGATCTCCCAGCTGGCAGACGGTGAGTCAGAGGACACATATTGTTTAGAATTTGCTCCGTCTATAGAATTATATTAAATTCAGCAGAAATCAGACTGAGATGTGGGGGCATATCAAAGCCACTTCAAGTCCTTAAAACAGGAGGGGGTGTGAAATCATCCTCCATATACAATTTCCATACCATAAAAATTCCTCGATGTTCTCTCAGTGATGCGTCTATTCTCACCATCTCCCCCAGTTACGCTGAGACATCAAAAAGGTTAAGAAACCCTCGGTACAGAATAAAGTCCAAGTTCCTTAGCAATGCTTTAAAGACCAATGTGTCCTCTCTATTCTCTGGTGTTGTAGAATGCTAGCCTCTGAGCATTACAGCTGTCATCTACATTATAACAGCTGGGGCTACTAATAAGAGACTTCTGCCTTACATCTCATAAGCCACATATTTTCAATCCTTGGGGTGAAACTCAGGGATATACCTCATGGCCGTACTCTAGGAGGGTGTGTGTCATGTTCCCATCCATCTCCCTTATCCATGTTGCACCAATCAGGCCTTCTATCTGTAACTGTAGCCATGACAGTCTTGTTTTACAATTCTAAGTCAACATGTGGATTTACTTTAAAAATGATAAGTGTGTGTCCATGTATGTCCGTGACACATGCTCATCATAAGCATTTCAAGGCCACCAGTTGACGTCAGGCATTTTGTTCTATTGCCTTCCGCTAGGGTTTTGATACAGGGTCTCTTGACTGGACCTGTAGTTCACCCTTTTGGTTAGACTAGGGGTGGCTGGCAAACGCCAGGGATTCACCCATTCCTCCCTCCCCTGTGTGGGGGTTACAGATGCACAGGTCACTGGGCATAGCTTTTAAGAGTGCTTGGGATTCAAACTCAGGTCCTTATGTGACCAGCAAGCACTTTACCCACCTGGCTCTCTTTCTTCAGCCTGTCAACTCTCTTTTTTTTTTTTTCTTGAGACAGTTCTCATTATATAAACCTGGCTGTTCTGGAACTCACTATATAGACTAGACTAGCCTCGAACTCACAGATCCACCCACCTCTGCCTCCAGAGTGCTGGGACTAAAGGCATGCCCCAGTCACATCCAGTGACTTTAACAATTATATCCAAAGAATGTTTTCTCAGCATTACTATGGATGCTTAAAAGCTAATCAGCTACGAACACAGTAATAAATGTTGCATTCATCACACAGTCTAACTCTGTGCTAATGATGCTCATATTTTTTTAGAGGCTGGGACCCAAAGTCCTGCTTGGTCCTGAACAACAGCTCATAGACTTAACCACAAACTTGAAACCTTTCTTTCACTGTGAGCAGCACTGAGACAGAGTCCATATTGACGCTCAGTTTCAAGTGGGCTCTAGCATGGTTGAATTGAAGATACAAAGAGTTTCTTAGTTTGACCCAAATACACACTGTTCCTGATATAAAACATGTCTCATTATGAAGAGATCTGATTCATTTTTAGCACAATCTTTTACTGGGTCACTTAAGAAATCATCCAAGAAATTCCTTTTAAAATGAAATGCCAAAGAATGGCACCATTCATCAGAAGAGGGAAACCCCAGCAGATGCAATACTAACATATTTTTAAAGGTTACTTCAAAAGTGAGGGCATGTTCTGGTTAAACAGGGTCACACAATGGTGATGGATACATTGTCTAGCCCAAACCTAATTTATTATTAAGTTAAAAGGAAAGCTAGACTTGGCTTTCACTTGGACTTTCCATCTTTGTTACAAACCATGCCTGTGCTTTGGAGCTGAGGTCAGGTTTTCTTGGTAACCTCAAAGAGTAACCCCCTCCCCACATTGAATTCCCTTTTTATCATTTCCGACCATTCATCTTTTTGAATGAGAAAGAGCAGAAGAGAGGAATGTTGAATGAGGTTAAGAAAACGGATAATCTGTCACATAAAGCAAGCATAAATCCCAGTAAGACCAACCATGAGGGGCAAGCGGAAACATTATTCTTCTGAAAACATTATTCTTTGAACAGTGTGTAACGACATCCTCCCTAGAGACGTCCCCCGAGAGGGACAAACTGCTCCCTCAGAAGTTAGCTTCTAGGCTTTGACTATAAGAAGGGTAGCAATGGTAAAAGTCCAATTTAAGTTTTCCCTGTGTAAAATGTTAAATGAGAACCACGAAAAGGTGCTCACAGGGGCTCCTCAGGGTTTGTCTTTGATGCCTACTGATGTTTCTATGAACATAAAGGCCTAGGAAGAGACGGAACTGCTACTGCGCTCAGCTCCATAAATCAGTGAGCATGTCCTCATTCTAAGATGTGTGCCGCGTACATTCCCCGTTTTCAAGGGAGAAATATATCAGACTCAAATAGACTATATGTAAGGTGATTCATGCTTTTGGTCCACTGTAACATTTTCGTCTGCTCAAGCAGAAACTGTGGACTACATAACCAGCATTCTATGCGGCGGCTAGCCCTGGAGGACTTGAGGGCACATACTTACAGAAACTTCTGTTTTACTTAGGTAACCAGAACTCAGATGCTGTGTTAAATGTTTAAAATATTAAATAGGAAAAATGTAAACGGTGAAGTTATGGTTCTCAAAAATCAAGGAAGTTTAATGAATGCATATCCAAATGAAGACCTCTCTTGGAAGATTCTGGAAAATGAAAATGCACTTTAAGTTTAGTGGAACACAGAAGCACAGCAGAGGGGGAAATCATAATTATGATTGGTTTATTTAGCAAAATAAACTCAAAGAAAGCTTTCTAATACAAACATTAAGAATCGCACCAAAACTTTAGCCCCGTGTTCTTTGGTATTGAGATTCAGGATATAAAATAGTTTATTTTGACAACTTTAGCTATTGGATCTATAAACATTTTACATAGAAGGGAAAAATAATATGAAATTACTGTTATTATGTCATTTATCAAAAAGCCAATGAATGTATAAAGCCACAAAAATCACATTCCTGAACTGACCAACATCAGAGAAATGTTCATTTGTCCATGTTTTCCATGAAAAAAAAAACCTTCAGTTCCTTTATGATTTTATGTCATCATTTTATCATGTTATTTGAGCAGCTCCCAGGTCCTATTTTAATAGTTCCCATCATTCATATTTTAAAAACCTGTATTGCTTGGAATTATGTGTCTCAGTATGTTCCATAATACAGTTTCTGGAAGCTTCTAACAGCATTAAATTAACGATAATAAAACCCAATTCTGTATAAATCATTTTTGTTTATATTTAAGAGAAATATGACATAAAGAACGGGTGTGTTTGTCTCTGATAATAGGAACTGGTCATTCAGCAAAGCCCAACACTCCCAGAAATACTAGGGGATAGCCAAGGCTATCTTACATCTTAGATACATCCTTTGTGGGTCAATGCAAAGTTCTGCTTTTTTGTGTGTCTGACAACATCTTCCCTTAAATTTGTCCAAATAAATCTGGGGGGGGGGGAAATTACAACAAAGTGGGGAAAAAAATTTCTCTGGCATGAATTCTCACAATCATAAAATGCTCACGGCTTCGGGGTTTTTAGCACTGAGACTGAGAACAGGAGGAATACAACCACAATAGGACACAGCTGTCTATGAGGAGGACTGCATAAAGACACCTCTGGCCGTGGAGGCTCTGAGCCCTCTGGAAATAAGTCAGTTGCATCGCCAGCATGACAAAGAAGATAGCAATGTTCAGAATCAGGAAGAGTCTGGTGTACGAGGCCGACAGTGACGGGGCTCTGTTGTGACTGGTCACCATCCTCATGTGTCCAAAGCCACCGTGCACAGGACCTCCACTTTTATGTTTTTCATATGTGACGTCGGCAAAGTCCAAAAGGTCTTTCATCTCCTCGTCTTCATCTATGGGCAGTTCTTTCTGTGCCAGAATCTGAGCCTTCTGTCGAACCTTCTTCTCGTTGACTTCAATCTGTGCAAAAATATCAGGGACGGCGTCCACAAACTTGTAGCGCTTGCCCGCCCTCCGGCTCTTCTTCGACTTGCCTTGCTGCTGCCGCTGTTGCTGGGATATGGCAAAAATCCTGTCAATGGCCTCCTCTGTCTGTCTCTTATCCGAGAACCTCAGCAAGCGCTCAGCAGTCTTCCTAAAGCTAGCTGTGTTCTGGACTCGCGACAGGATCTGCTTCTCGAGCAGCTGGAACACTGGCTTGAAATGCTGCAGACTGTGTTCCACGATAGCAGCGTAATCTTCCACTTCGGGGACAGTGGTGCTCTTGATGGCCGAACTCCGGTCAAACAGAATTTTCTGACGGTCTGCAATGACCTGGGCAAAGGCAGACTGCCCAGTGTTCTCACCTGTCCACAGGTAAGTTGCATAGGCATGTTCATTGGTAGCTACAAACACATCTAGCCGCTGAGCGTCTCCATGGATACTGAAGCTCTGGACATCCACAGATGGCCCTATGAAGAGGTAAGCTGCCCTGGTGATGGGACTTCGCAAGTGCATGGTGACATTCACATAATTTGTCCCATTGTAGGGATAGCCCCGAGGATATGTCACTGAGGCAAAGGTTGCTTTTTCACTATAACCAGTATCATCCATCCAGTACATTTTATAGAGACCATCCCGCTGCCGGATGAAAGCTCCATGGACCCCATCGACTACTGTCTCCTCAAAAGGCACATCCACATTGTGGAAGAAACTTGCTGCTGTCTCCAGAGGGCTCTCCTCTCCCAGGTGTATCTGGTCGACGAGGAGGAGAAGCTGCGGATGCAGGAGGATCAGATTCCGTTGAATGTTCTTCAGGTTGAGCAGGGGGTTGTAAGCTCCGATGCCTTCTCCCCGGATGAAAACCACCCCATTTTTCTCCTCTGCTGCGACTACTCTCCCCTGACAGCTGGCTGCCAGGTCATGCTTGTATTTTGACCATTTTGATGAGCAGTCTTCTGTGACCTGACCCTCCCAGGGAGAAAAGCAGCTCTTGGTCACAGCTGGAGAAAACATCAGAACGTTGTTGAAGAAGGTGTACTTTGGCCCGTAGAGGGCCTCGGTAATGAAAGGCACCCCATTGGGGGCGAACGTGAAAGAGTTTTGGTCAGGATGTTCATGTCCTGCATTAAAATTTCTCCACCCTTTGATCCAATCTTTATATTTGTTTCGGTGGACAATGTCATATATTGCACGCCCCCCAAGTTTTCCTGACTTGAAGGAGAGGAAAGATCTATTAATTTCTGCAGGTAGTGCACTTCCGTAAGTCACAACACCCCAGTCTTCAAAATAATGCAATGTTGGGGTGCCAAAATCCGGAGGTGGAACTGATTTCAAGCTGGCATCATACCTGAGGGGATTAAGTTTTTAAAAATTAAGTGGTTTTCTGATGGCAGTAAAAAGAACTCACTAGAATTATGATGCCACATGGTAATGTGGTTGCAAAACATAATTTACAAATGCCACCCAGAGAAGGGCAGCGAATCGGGGACATGTCATAAAACACTCACAGATCAGCACACACAAGGTGAGCACTGGGGGCATCAAGGGAACAGCATGCTGGGTAACCTGTGACCCTGGGCTGGACATGGACACCATTTCTGCCACGACCTCGACTTGGATCTTCTTCACTTGGCAATTTCAGAGTTGCCACCCCAAGTGCTAGGGCTCATAGATTTTAAAATTTCATCAGAATTCTGTCAAAAGGCTCCTATTCTAGAGAATTTCCCAGTAGGCTGTGGACTGTAACATCCTGGACCTGCTCTACTGGAGCCTGTGCTCAGGCTGGAATCTGTGCCTCTCCCAGACTATTTTCCTCAAAAACTGTAAAACAAGGTAGAACTTCACAGTGGAGACAACTTATGGTGAATAGCAGACCAAAAGAGTATAAATTGGTCAAATTACAAGAAATTAATATTGGCACATTCAAAACTGTGGCTACCACTGAGCCCAGAACCAAAGGTGTTGCTTTGTTATAATTTTAAGATGATGCTATACTTCTGAGATAAGAAATGCCTTATTTTTATTTAGGCTTAATGATCATCAATGGAATATGATACTTAATACAAAAAATGCTGCAGTTGTTAAGCACATAGATGATTATTTTTGATGAGCTAGGACAAGATAAGATCACGTGATCTGCTGCTCAAGGATGAGGAGGTGAACTCATTACTAGCTCATACATACTTTTGCCCGGTGAACAAGTCACCTGTGGTTGAGTTGGACTTACAGGTGTTTGGTTTTCTCCATTTCTGGAGGCTCGATGTCAGGACATCAGAAATCCTCTCTGTTCTGAGGTCTAGTATAATAGTTGCTTAATTAAGGTAACTTAACAAATACACATAAAGCTGAATGACCATCTTCTCAACTCTTGGTGGGTTTGAATAGTCTTATGAAGGTAGATTTAAACTTTAGATGTAGCATCAATCTAATTCCTACAGCTAGTTTTCTAGAACTCTCTTGATTGCTTTTTTATGGGTAAGTGAAAATACAGCCATATAATTACTGCATAACTCTGAAAGGAGCAAAGGAATATTGGCATATAATATCTTTAATTCATCTGTGAAAGGAGTTTCACAATGTCAGTCAAATGGCAGGTAGTTACTGCTTTAATAATTTTTCTCCCTGTTTAAACATTATGGGGAAAAAGGAATAACGTCAAGAAAATTCTACAGAAAGCTGATTTGGGGGCTAAATGCAGATTTCAGTAGCTTTGAAAAACTCAACCGTTAACTGTCATCTTGATTTTAACTTATTTGATGCCAACATACTTGGCAACACTTAAAAAAAGAATGAGGCCCAAGCTTCTTCTAGGCTTAAAAGATTACAGCAAAAAGAATTACATGGTCTTTTTAGTATCAAAGTGAAGCTGTCAAACCCTGGGAACGCTTCTGAATAGCTGTGAAAATTGGGAACAGCCATGTCTTTAGAGGATTATAATGCTCCATTTGCCAAAACAAAACAAGTTATTTTACTACTTTTTCTGGGGAGTGTGATCATCAGATTAATCTGCTCAGATTCATTTAAAAAAATGAATGACATAAACTCTAAGCAAAGCAGGTTCGTCTACGAAATGTCCAAGTTTAAGACATCTCTAGTTTACGAAACCCAAGACTGTAAATGGTAATTAGATCATCAACATGAAGAACTGTTTCTAACAGGGGTTTAGACGTTGATAAGAGTTGAATTGAAGGTATATCTACTTATTTGAAGGGGTTTTTGTTTATTTGTTTGTTTTATAGAAAAACATAGCACATAGCATGAGCCTGGGTACCATTTCATTGGAAAGCCACCTCAACATATCCTACCAGAGAAATTCTGTGTGTAGAGTGCACCAGCGCTGCCCTTTGGATGGTGTTCCTGGACCTTCTACCACACGGTTCTTTCTGATTTGGTCGGCTAGCCAGTTTCCACTGCCATTACGCATGACAAATTTATCCAGGAACACTAACTGGCTTTCTGGACCGTAAAACCAGTTGTAGTTTGAGTCTGCAATGGCCACAGTTCTTTGAAACCCTGCAGAAAGAAGTTTGAAAAGATTGAGTTTAAAACTCTGTGTCCCTATAAAGGTCCAGACAGTGATCAGCAAGCCTGTTTTAAAATTACAGTTAATAGTAGGTCTTAGATAAAAGTAAACAAAACTGTGATGCTTGTATCCTATGTCTTACCAATTTACCATAACTGCCCTGAAAGTCTCCTACTGTGTGCAAGCTTGGATCCGTTATGCAACAAGCTGTTGTTGGTAACAGATGTGGCACACCTCTTAGGATGTACCCACTGCCCCTCTGCACTCTCAATGTCCATGCTGTGAATGATGAGGCTTGCATCTAGGACAGACACCACCTTCTGCAGGTGTGGTCTTCAAGCTGGAACGGCGCTAGAGTTTTCTGCAGCTCAACTTGCATTCTAGGCCAAAAGAAGAAAGTCGGGTACTTCGATGTAATAGGCTTTAAAGTCAAACTTATTTTGCCTATAATGGTGAAGACAAAAACTGAAATCCCACTAAAGCTTCTGCTGATACACACTGCTGGAATTTAAAGGAGAAAGCCAAAAAATGCAAGGATTATGAAGACGGGTATCATTACTGGAGTTAAGGAAGAAAATCAAAAGCAAATTCAGATATTATTAGGCAGAAAGGAAGAAAAACTTGTGCCAGACAAGAATAATCATTAATATAATAATCAATAATAGCAAAGAGAGAAAAAACACACACACACACACACACACACACACAGACAGAGATAGAATGAAAGAATAAAATAAAAACATAATTTGATTTCCAATAGCATTATAAGCAATTTTCTAATATAATATTATAAAATATGGTATGTCAAAGCTCATACTACAAGTTCCGTAAACTCAGAGGACATATTCCTCTTTAAATCTCAAATCTCCTATTAAAATGCCAGGCTTAGAGATGTTTGCTAAGTTCACTGCATTAATAAGCACAAATAGCTAAGTCCCTTCTTACTGTCTTTTCCAGCTTAGGAAACAACCACACACATGCTTGCAGCAGCCCCAGACCCTGAGTAGGGCTTGCTGTTAGATCTCAGCTTAAATTACACACACTGGGACCTCCTCAAGGTCCCCTACTCTAGATAATCCTTGATTATCAAGAAGAACTACAAAATACACTTCTTTTCTAGGTCTTAAAAGAGGCAACAGAGTCCTCAGTGTACCTCTAAACCAAATCTTTAAATGGCTATTTGCTATGCAGCTGCGTCTTTTGTCTTCATGTGTGCGCATATGCGGTGTCAATGCAGATGCGCACGTGACATGGGGTGGAGGTCAGAGGGCAATCTAGGGTGTCAGTTCTCACCTCCCACGCTGCTTGAGGCAGGATCTCTAGCTGTTCACCACTGCGTATACCAGGCTAGTTGGTCCACAACTTTCCAAAGCATTATCTCGTCTCTACCTCCCATTTCCCCACGTGAGAGTTGAAATAACAGATGCCCACTGCTGGGTCTGGCTTTCCATGGGTTCCAGGAATTCAGTTCAAACTCAGGTCCTCAGACCTGCATGACAAACATTTTACCCCGGAGCCACCTCCTTGGTGCATTGGTTTATGGAGGAATAAAGGAGAGTCTGTCTAGTTTATAGGCACACACGCAGGGCAAAAAGATTCAAATATTGGATTCTTTGTTGTATTTTAGGATCACTATCTTAGTTTTATTTCCTGTTGCTGTGATAAAGTTCCTTGACAAAAAGGAACTTAATGAGAAGGGGTTTATTGGAACACAGTTGCTAGTTACACGCTATTGCTTGGAAAAGGTAGCAGAAACTCAAAGGAGCTAGTCACATCTCATTCATAGTAAGGAGCAGGGAGCAGTGAATTGATGCATGCATACTAGTACTCAGCTAGCTTCTCACGTCCTTCAGAGTCCCCTTCCTAGGGGATGGTGCCACCTACAGGGAGCAAATAATGTAATCAAGACAAACTCCTGTAGACATTGCCACACACCACCCTAATTTAGATAATCCTTCACTGGGACTCTCTTACCATTGTATCAAGCTGACAATTACAACTAACTGCTATGGTTTTGATATGAAATGTCCACAATAGGGCTGGAGAGATGGCTCAGAGGTTAAGAGCACTGACCACTCTTCCAGAGGTCCTGAGTTCAATTCCCAGCAACCACATGGTGGCTCATAATCATCTGTAATGAGATCTGGTGCCCTCTTCTGGCTTGCAGGCATACATGCAGGCAGAACACTGCATATATAATAAATAAATATATTTTAAAAAGGAAGAAACATCTACAGTAGGTTCATGTGTTTGAACACCCAGTCTCCAGCTGGTATCAGTGTCTGGAACAGTTACGGAACTTTTAGAAGGTGGAGTCTTGCTGGAAGAAGTATGATTCTGAGGACAGGCTTTGAGGCTTTATAGGCTGGCCCAGTTTCCTGCTCTCTCTCTGGTTCCTGTACGCAGATGCAATGGGATCAGCCAGAGCCCGCCCCTTCCCACTTCCATGCCTTCCCCTCCTGTTTTGACGTCTTTTCTGCCATTGATCCCTCTGGGATGACTATTAGCCCAAATAATTATCACTTATAATTATGAATTATCAGCCTAAATCATCTTCTTTTGTAAGCTGCTTTTTGTCAGGGTTTTGGGTTGTTTGTTTATTTGGTTTTTTTTTTTTTTTGTTTGTTTTTTTTGTTTTTGTCATACAACAGAAAAGAAACCATAAGAATCACCAAAAATTCTATTTCTCAAGGGGGAAAAAAATCTACTCCTCTGATGAAAATTTATCATCTCCTAAATCAATCTTCCGATCTTGGTTCTGTTTTAGAAATCCGGAGAATTATAAAGATGTCTTGGAAATGAATAAGTTACCAAACCAGTGGCATAAAGGTATATGACTAAGGTTGCACGACATTTTTTGTTTTATTCTTTATATTCTATGCCACGTATTTCAATACAATATTTAATCAGATATGTATAGCATGGTATCTCACTGTGGTTTTATTACTTTTTTCTTTAGAGGTGTTAGGGATTGATTAAAACCTGGGTCTTATGTTTGTGTAGCTAGCATTCTACCTTGTTATATAGTCCTATACCTCGATTCCCAGCAACCACATGGTGGCTTTATTATACATTATAAACGAGGTATAAGACTATACTTTGGCTCAGTAAAACACTCAAAGAAAGTACTAAGCTTCAAATACAAAAATGTATATATGATCTGCTATTCATTTCAAATATGTATAATTTGAATAAAAAAACTTAAAACCAAAATCTACAATAGGCTTAAGCATGGATCGCAGAAAAAGAACTTAAGTACAATTGTATCTTGCTCAGATTCATAAAAATGAGTTAATGGCTATGGAGTTTAAATACTGTAGATCAAATTATATTTGATCCATTATGTTCCAACCTTCATAGTACTGAAACTGCGAATCTTTATGCTTAGCTCCCAAAATGTCTGATTTGTATGTAGCTCTTAAATTTTTCTTGGATGAAGAAGAAACTTTCCTCTCAGTAGACAACACCTCCCTGCCAGCTCATTTCTTTGCCTATTCTAGCTCATAGTCACAGTCAAAAATGGTGTCATGGTTTCCCTCTTCACCATACCTGGCAAGATGGTCCTATACATAAAGGCGAAGTGTTGCTTCAGCCACGGATGGCCAAAGTGGTTGATGTCAAAGTGCCTCTGAACGAGGAACATGTACTGGAACAGCGATCTAGTGGTGTAGCTGCCGTAAGCAACCCCTTCATAGAGGGAGCCATCTGTCACCTCTCGAAGCAAGACCAGAGACTTCTCCATGATGGTCAGGACTTGCTTGGTCCACAAGTAGGCCTCCTGAAGGTACCCTGAAGGATGAAAATAATGACTAGGGGCTGAAACAGAACGTGGATAAAAACATGGCCAAACTCTGCAAGCTATCCGAGCAGTTTATATTATTACAAATCACGTTTTGTAAAGTTCTAATTTGTCAACATGATAACCTACATTCTGTTCTAGTATGTAGTAAGTCCATGCTACCTTAGGCTAAGAAATTTTTGAATATAGGTCACTTACTAACTTACTAAGTAAACATAAATTCTTTAGTGAGGATCAAATAACTTTCCAATTTTTATCAAACTAAAGTCACACACACACACACACACACACACAAACATAAAGTGACAACTTACATTTAACTCTGGTATAAGTTTTCCTAAACACTTCTTGAAAACGTTTTTTTTTTTTTTGGAAGTTCATTACTCTCCAAAACTTTCAACATTTGTAATAACCTGAAAAAAATACTATAAATGCTAAAGACACTTTTCTCAATTTTTCACATCACAGAAGATGATTCCCGTCCTGCGCTTTCCAATTCCACAGAATGATCAAGTGAAATCTAATACTGAAATGAATCAGCTGGGAATCCCGAGGTGGTCACGGGCAAGCTGCATGATCGTGTTCAAGTATTCTTTCCCACGACCACATTGTTTGATTTTTCCATTGAAAAACCTTTCCACACCATCTTTGGATGGAGAAACGTGGGAATTCTTGCACTTAGGTAACAGTAACTCCTCATGTTACAATCTACACAGCACTGAACGAGAACCTCACTTAATCTTTTCAACAATCCAGTTATCCCTTATTGTCCCCAAACCACAGAAAAGTTGGCTTACTTGAGACCTTGGGTACATGACTCAAAATGAACAGAACTCTTGTCTGAACCTAGGGCTTGAAGCCTTGAAGCTTGAAGCCTTGCCTGTTTTGGTGGCTCATTTTAAAAACACACAATGACAGGGTAAGGCTGAGCTTCTGATGGGGTGGAGCCTGTGACTTACTCCACCAGCATGTGTGTCAGGGCAGTATGACCACACCACCACAGGGTGCTAGACAATGGGGCCAGCTAGCTGGTAGGGTCAGCAATGACCCAGGTCCCAGTGTCCCTGGGCCTAACTCAGCTCCGAGGCTAAGCTGTGTCCCTCAGGACCGAAGGACCACCCTACTCCCACACTTTGTTACAGAGGTGACAATTAATTGTAGTCTGGCTCTTGCTGCCACCCAGCTCCAGCTTTCCAGCAGCCCTCCTACCCTTTCTCATCATCAGTACTTAAAACTCCAGTCACTTTTCTTCCCTGTGTCCTCCATCTCCGGCCAGAGAGCAACATGGCTGATGAACCATTAAAGAAGCCCAGGTATCTTTTTATAGATATCACAGAACCTGGCTTGTTCTATTTGTTCTTTCTTTCTTTCTTTCTTTTTTTGTTTTTTTGTTTTTCGAGACAGGGTTTCTCTGTGTAGCTTTGCGCCTTTCCTGGGACTCACTTGGTAGCCCAGGCTGGCCTCGAACTCACAAAAGATCCGCCTGGCTCTGCCTCCCGAGTGCTGGGGTTAAAGGCGTGCGCCACCACCGCTCGGTCTATTTGTTCTTTCAATAGCTGTCTCTCCAGACAGTGTCTACCAAAATACGCTGCAGACTGGAAAAACAGCCGGTCAGTACAAGATTCAAGTTGTCAGTGGGAACTTTTCCTGAGACTTAATTAAAAGCGATGGCTAGCTGACAAAACAGAGACCACTGGGTATGGCAAATTCTTCTTGGATAATACAATAATGTTAATTAATTAATTAATTATTTCTCTCTCTTTTTTTTTTCCTTCTCTCTCCTTTTCTTTTTGGGACTGAACCTAAAGGCTTGCACATGCTCGGAAGACCCTACCACTAAGCTACATTACCAGCCACATAAAATGATACTTACAGGCAATATAAATAGGACTTAAGTTATTCTAGATTTCCAAGCTCCAATGAGATTTTCAGTATTCTAATAATTTACTATGATCATAGAGCTGCCCTCCTTAAATAAAGTCTTAGTCACAGATTTCCACAGGGGTCGTAACTAAATTAGAGTTACAAGAGCAGCTTGGGCAATCATGTTATGGATTACGCAAAGTAACTACTCAGACCACGTAAACTGCTTCTAACTCTGACCTGAATGATCGAGACTAGGTGTTCTGACAGGTTCTTTGTGTGTGTGTGTGGGGGGGGGGGGGACAGTTGTATCTGGTTCGTGCTCGTACATGCTAGGAGTATGCATTTCAAATTTACAACCTGCTAGGCTTTTAAAACTTCCGTTTAGTCTATGTTGACCATCTTCTACTGTCCGAAGTCCCTAGAAGAATGAATGTTCATCACCAATCCTGTGTTGCAGGGGTGTGGTCTGGGACAGTTATTGGCCAGCAGTAGAAAACCTACAGGCTGGGGCTGGAGAGATGGCTCAGAGGTTAAGACCTCTGCCCTTCCAGAGGTCCTGAGTTCAATTCCCAGCAACCACATGGTAGTTCATAATCATCTGTAATAAGATCTGGTGCCCTCTTCTGGTGTGCTGGTGTATATGCAGACAGAACACTGTATACATAATAAATAAATCTTTTTTAAAAAAAAAAGAAAGAAAAAGAAACCCTGCAGGCTAATATCACTAGCTGAAATTTAAAAAGTTATGTGTCCTTAGTTACTCAAGAGATGCCCTGGATACTCCTTCACCTGAGGGATTAATTAGGATCCAAGTATAGACATGTACCTAAGTAGAGTCAGAAAGACAATCATGCTTCCATCATGGGGCTCTGGCTGTGTTAGAATCACTCACTCACCTTGGTTCATCAGAACGAGGCTCCCTGTGAGTAAGGCCATGCAGTTGGTGGGCTGATGGTTGTGGAGGTACTGGAAGCCCCATCCTCTCCTGTACGAAGTTTCATACATATAGCCCGAGGCGTTGGCAATCACTTCCAGAAACGTCTCCTGCTGTGTCTTGCTCAGGTAGTTGTATAAGAAGTCATACGCAGTGGCAAAACCTACCAGGGAGTGGGCGAGTGGGACTTCATCCCAAGGAGCATCTTTTACTAACCTGTAAAGAAAAACCATCCACGACTGAGTGCGGGCCTCACCACTTCCATCATGCTTCAAAGTGTACAAATGAAAAGATAAACCAAGAGGTCTGAGGACACATAACGGACCTGAGACTCCAGCACAAAGCCCATCTCATGTGAGGACGACGGAGTTAACATTTCTCTCTCCTCCCAGGCTTCTGGCTACCCCAAGAGTTTTAAGATTTTTTTTTTTCTACTTTAGATTTTCCATTCTTGATGAGAGGTGGAAGAAAAAAAAAATTCAGGCATATAAAGAACAGAACATGTAAAGGCAAGCAAGCTCAGTGCTCACCCCTCCTTTCCATATGCTGTTTTTAGGGTTGCCTTATGAACACAGCTGAACACATCATGTCCCGCAGCTGGTCAGCATGAAGTGTTGTGGCCTACAACATTGAGGTCTGGACAGAACTTCAAGGTCAACACCATGAAGGAAGGCGTGGCTAAATCACTAAGGAGGCTGACTTGGAGATGAGAAGACGTGATCTTGGTGAGGCCTTACCTGTCAATTTCAATGCTCCTCTGTCATGGAGTTCTACCCACCTTGCTTTTCTGATTACAGTGTGTGTGTGTGTGTGTGTGTGTGTCCCTGTCCATCTGAACTAGAATTTTAGGTCTTAAAGGGGTCTTTTCTCTGTTCCATTCACAATTGGATCCCCAAACACAGAATAGTGACTCTCAATAAACAGTTTTGGAAAGAAAGGAAAAATGAAGGAATTGATGTATAAAATCAGGCCACATTGCTTGCAACAATTACATGGTCTTTTTAAAACCAGGCATTTATAATCTCTTTGCATTTATAATAATCTCACCATTCCAATTAGCGGTCTTGGTACCACAGCCTGGTACTGAAAAGACAAAGATTGATGGGTTTCTTATTTATTTGGTCATATTAACAAATGATGCCCTTTTGTGGCAATTCAGCTTGCCGGCATTGCCATGCTTGTAAACAGATTCCTGCTTCCAGAAACAAAACAGAAGGTGAGATTGTGCTACTGTCAGGGAGCTGGGAACACATGACTGACAGGCCGACAGGCCAGTGGTTTGCTGCCCAGCTGTGACACTGCCCCAGGTAAGGATGCATCTATAAATAGCAGTGCACACACCTAGCCACAATGGTGCTGACGTCAGTTGCTTGGGATCAACCGTCACGCCCTTACACACCTGTGTAAACGATGATTTTATTTTTACATGTAGATCATGGGCTATAATTCCTAACCTTTGTAAAATACTGCAATGCTACTTTCTTTCATGTTTTCTAGGTCCGGGACGTTCAGTTTGCTCCTTTTAAGCAGTTTCCAACTCAACAGAGTATGTCAATAGATGAGTTTATGGCACCTTCTGGTTCACCCTGCATCATTTTCAAAGCTGGCCTGTAATAGCCGAATGTCCAGAAGTTTATCCAAATCCATCCCCCAACAGTCTTATCTAGCCTCAGCTACAGAGAGCAGTAATAAAAACTGTACTTTTATGGCCATGGAAACTAAAAGAAATTTGCTCTCAGCTCATGAATGAAGCAAGAAAAAAATCTCTTATTCAATATGATCTGGGCAGTGATTAATCAATTTACTGAAAAATCTAGTTAAATGGGGAGTCATTAAGAAAATAAGCAGACATTTATAAATTTTCTTTCACCTTAGAACAATGGTTCTTAACCTTCCTAATGCTGTAACCCTTTAATATAGTTCCTCATCATATGTTGTGATGACGCCCAACCAGAAAATTGTTTTTGTTGCTACTTCATAACTGTAATTTTGCTACTTTAGCAAACTGTAAATATCTGATATAGGATCCCTAAAAGGGCCGTGACCCACAAGTTGAGAACCACTGCCTTAAACTATATATGTGTGTATACACATTCACCAATCTTCTGAGGTGCGTTAAAGCCTATTATTTGAATATGAATGTCCAGATAGAGTTGACTGCTCCTTCCTGCAAAGCACACACAGGCCACGACACAATTTCCAGCTTTGCTTTCTTTACACCATAGGGAGAAATGAAAGATTTTGTGAAGGAATGCAGACTCCTTCCAGATTTCAAAGTTTTCCCATATCATTTACAACTCTTCACCTACACTAAATAGTGATAGCAATGCCTTTAGAGTAAGTTTTCCCAGTTGGTTTTAGAAAAATTAACTGTCTTTCAGCTCACATTTCAGCTATTGTCAAATGTTTAATACTATCGAAATGTCGTTAGGGGTATCAGTGACACCTCAGTAGCCAGCTACAAAAAGCAGCCAGTTGGTGCTGGTGCAGGGCACCTAACACTCTCCTGATGAAATCAGGAAGAACACAGCAGATTCATTTTTATATTGCACAGCTAAATGTGTCAGACTGTAAACAAACACCAACAAATACCCGAAATAACAACAGCATGATACCACACCACCACTCATGGACAAAAAGCTCTTTATCATGGTCTGTGGATTTCACACTGCCACTAATGTTTATGCAACCAACATAGTTTTGGTGTAGAAATGAAGATGAGGACCCATAAACATCTGAAGAGATTACTCAAATACTTTTCAAGCACGCATCGGTGAAGCGACATTTTTCCTCAAGCATGTCATCTTAGAAAGCAGAAATGCAAGGTTGGTAAGAATGTAAGACCAGTATCTCCCTTTTCACAAAGTACTTACTGTTTTTATTTATTTATTTTTCCCTTAAAAAAAAACCTTTATTAATACCACTGGAGCTCAATGGTGGAATGCTCCTGGCATGTGTGAACCCTGGGTTCAAGAAAAAGAAAGGAAGAAAAAAGGCACAAGTATCTTTCCAAAATTTAACAGCCTAATAAGATCAATTTTTTATTATAACAATTCTATATGTGTAGACCGCTACACTATCATAAATGCTTTCTGAATTACATTCATATCATGTACATTAGACAGCAGCAATCTATGAAGTTTGCATTGCTTCAACTTTGATAAATTACTTGATTGAACACCAATAAAAAGAAGTCTGACAATAAGCCTGGTGTGCATATTTTCTAGATCTGATTTTAAAACATCAAAACTATTCCAGTTTTAATTTTTCATATAGTTTTCATAGTGTAGATAGTAGACAGAATATAATTATGTGGAAAATAGAATTATTTAGTATTTGAAGGCTCACAGAACATATATTGCTTAGATTTTCCTGGTGTCGTCTTAGCTTGGGCTGCTGTAACAAGATGCCTTAAATAGTAGAAATGTCACTTTTCACAGTTCTGCAGGGCCAAGTCTGAGGTCAGCGAGATGGCATGATGGGGTGTTCCTGGGAGTTCTCTCCCTGCTGCGTGGATACTGGGTCCCCTCTGTCTGTGTTCTCGCATGGCTTTTTCCCGGCTCCTGAATATATGCATCAGGCCAAGAGAGAATGCTCAAAGTGTCTCTTCTCATAAGGGCATTAATCCCATTATGAGGGGCCCACACCCATAACCTCATCTACACCTAACTGCCTTCAAAAAAAGCCACATCTTCAGAATTGTCCACATTAGGGGCTGATCTGAATGAAATTTTTTTAAGGAGGGGCATAATTGAAGTCATAGCAACTGTTTATTTCATTTATATAACTACTACTAGCACAAATGCTTGGAATAAAGGAATTTAGGTATTTCGATTATTATTTAGTATATGTATATCTATATAATATTGTTAGTCAACTATATATAAGAAATAAATGTGGGTTTCCCTTTCCCCACATCTGTACCAACATTTGCTCTTATTAGTTTTCTTTTTTAAGATTTATTTGGGCTGGAGAGATGGCTTAGCAGTTAAAAGTACCAGAGGACCTAGCACTACACTATACCTTCACGGCAAAAATGATTTTACAGATGTGCTTAAGGACTGTGACGGAAGTTAGTAAAGACTGTCATGTGCATGGGTCCTGAAAGGCAAAGAACCTCTGGCTGTGGGCAGGAGACGGAGCTGTCGGGCAGCAGCAGCAGAGAGACATGATATCATCACACTGACAGTGGAGGAAGAAAACCACGAGCAAGGGGTGCAAATACTACAAGATGAGGAAAAAATTCTGCCTTACAGCCTGCAGAGGAACATGACCCTATTAACAACACCATTTTGAGTTGTGTAAAATTGGAAAATAGTACATAGAGCGGTTCTGTTGACAATAGCTTTTGTCATGTTAAAATGTACATGCCTAGGCCACTGAGTTCCCAATTAGTCATTATCTGGCTCCAGCGTGGAAGTCCATGATGCATAACTGTTCTACAGGATATTACTTTGTGTATTATGTGTCTGTAGTGTACACTGAAATATTATGTAGAAAGTAAGATCTACATATGGGCGATGCATCCAACTACCTAAGCGTCATGCCAACAAAAACACCAAGTAAATCATGAACAGTTAAAAAAAAAATGCAAACACAAAATTAAACTCATTAAAACTGTAATATATCTACAAAATATGAGCTATATTGCCATTAAAAAGATATAAGAAGTGTTTTTAAGACAAGACAGCTGTGTAAGAATGTGAGGGAAGATGTGTTTATTGTCTTATGACTTTCTGTAACCACCTGACAGAGAATGACATGAGACACTTTCTCCCTCAGAGCCTACTGAAGGACGCAATCATCAACACACCTTGTCCTCAGAGTTCCACCTCCTAAACTGAGAGAATACTTTCCTGCTGTTCTAAGCAACTTATCTGTTCTTAGTTACAGCAGCAATGAACATGACCTAAAGAGGCCAGCGTTGCAGCTCTCCAGAGGCTGCTCCATTCTCTCTTCCTGTTGCTGCCTCACATTTGGTTATCACCCTATTTCCTGCAACACGTGATCCACTAACATGGAAATTAAAAAAAAAAAAGAAGCACAATCTGAGGCAACAAAGCTCAATTTTGATTACAGCAAAAAATTATAATCAAATTGATATACCTTTTCTTCTTAGGGTCAAATTTCTGTATTGGTTATATTTGTATTGCTGTGATAAAATACCCATCAAAAAACATCTTAGGGTAGAAAGGGATTATTTGAGCACACAATTCCAGGTAATAGTCCATCCCTGTGGGGAAGTCAAGGCAGGATCTTGAAGCAGCTAGTCACATCACATCCACAGCCAAGCACAGAGAGAAATGAATGCACACCTATGCCCTTGTACTAGAGGAGTTAAACCTTGGGAATGGTGCCACCCACAAGGGATGGGTTTTCTCAGCTCAATTAAAGTAATCAAGACAATCAAAGGATATGCCCACAGGCTAATGCAATTTAGACATTCTCTTATTGCGACTCCCTTCCTAGGTGGTTATAGGTTGTGTCATTGACATTCAAAACTAACCATCATAAATACTAAAAACAAAATGAAGTATCCTTTACAGTACAAGGATGCAGAGAATAGAATCTTACCTTTCCCAGGACACTCTCTCAGTAATGACATAGTTGTCTCATTCTCCTACTTTAGAAGGATTTATCAAAATCCTTCTCTTCTTATATGATTTTTTTGATGGTTTTGCTAAAGTGGTATACAAAACTTCATGAAATCTAGGTACCTTCTGAAAATAGTGACTGGACTATGGCTGATTTTATTCTGAGCATCAATAGAAAATAATACCTGAAATGTGCTTATTAATCACAGATGTGTACTGCTTCTTAATGAAAAAGAAAAAAGATGCTTTTCAGTATATTTTGGGAAGAAGCATTCTAACCACTAGAATTACAGAATAAACAGACCACTCAGAGAGGGGTGAGGCCTCTCACTGGAGATGCTCAGGGAAATGGGGTGGTAAAAAAGGACTCTCTGAAGAGGAGTCATGTGTTTATCAAAATGTTAAGCCACAGTTTTCAAACTACAGATCATTAAATAAGCATTTAAGCTATGACCAGCATGTTTTAATGGAACCTAAAGAAACAGAATGAAAAACAGTAAGACTACAAAGCACACTTGTCTTCGTCAGTGTTCTATTGCTGTGAAGAGACATCATGACCAAAGCAATTTATAAAAGAAAACATTGGGGCTGGAGAGATGGCTCAGCGGTTAAGAGCACTGACTGCTCTTCCAGAGGTCCTGAGTTCAATTCCCAGCAACCACATGGTGGCTCACAACCATCTGTAATGAGATCTGGTGCCCTCTTCTGGCCTGCAGTCATACATGCTGTATACATGATAAATAAATAAATCTTTAAAAAAAAGAAAAGAAAAGAAAACATTTAATTAAGGCTTGGTTTCAGTTTCAGAGTGTGAGTCCATGGTCATCGTGGCAGGAAGCAGAGCAGCGGGCGGACACGGCACTGGAGCAGTAGCTAAGAGCTTACGTTTGATCCACAAGCAGGAGGCAGAGAGAGACTGAGCCTGGTGTGGGCTCTTTAAACCTCAAAGCCCTATCCAGTAGTACGTCTTCTCCAGTCAGGCCATACCTGATCCTTCCTAAAACAGTGCCACCACCTAGGGACCCAGTGTTCAAACACATGAGCCTATGGGGTCATTCTCACCACCACAATTCCACTCCCTGTCCCCCATGCTTGTAGCCATAATCATAACACAAACGCATTTAGTCCAACTCCAAAGGTCTCTGTTATAGCCAACCGATGAGGACATGGGGCCATTCTCAGTCAAACCACCACAATTATTTAAATTTAAGGGCCATTTTCTACACACACACACACACACACACAACACACACACACTTTTCATGAAAGATTGTGTGTGTGTGTGTGTGTGTTGGGTTATGATGCAAATTTTGCTTTTTACTCTAAGTCATATTTTAAGAGGTCTGAAGGTCACTCACTGTCTTCAAGGAAAATTTGATATCCTGTAAGTAGCTATGTCCTTCAGACAGAGAGTTTCCCAGCAGAACCTGCTGAGCTGAAGCCGATGTTGCCCTAGCACTCCTGTGGAGGGCACGGAGCACAGTGGGGGCCCACCAAGAGATCATTAGGAAGAGCCCAAGAAACCAGAGGAGTTCAGAAGGTCCAGAGCAGAGAGCATAAGGTGCTCAGCGGTGATACAGATGCGAGCACACTACCTGTGCTCAGCAGCCAACTTAAGAAAGATACATCACAACTTAAGAAAGAAAGATGTAATTTATCACTTGTACCAAAAACAAGGAGGCCATCGCCTGTCTCCAAACAATTTTTTTTTTTTTGGCTTAGAAGCATTTTACATTCAAAATAAATAATGACATTATGCTTGTAGCAGCACTGTATTCCAATAATGTCTATTTTGGCTTATGGCCTGGTACATAATTTCAAAGACTACATCTATCTATCTATCTATCCAGAAGTTTAGCTAGCTAGAATTTTCCTTTGTGAATCATTTAAAACGGTTTTTGGATTATGTTATTTCATGTTGTGATAAAACAGAATAAACTTAAAAAACCACGAGAAACTATGAGCCAAATTTGTGAGCTATCTTCAAAACTTAGGAAAAAAAAAAAAACTTCCCCAAGTTTTAAATCTAAAGATACCCAAGACTTAGATCTAGTCATATTGCACAAGTCGACCTCTTTGTTGAATGAAATCACATGCTCTCATCCTCTCTGACCATGTGGCATGACATCAAACTAGTTTGTCATACTTTAAAATCTCCATATCAAGAGTCAGCTAAGGTAAAGTACTTAACATCATTTTTTAAAGGTTCTAGGCTCAGTCTCTAGCAAAGAAAACAAACAAACAAAAATGCTTTATAAGGGATGGAGTTCATATGTGATCACAGTTACATGTGTAGGTTTTGTTTATTCTCCTCTTGCCCTTTCTCTGGACTTTTTTCTTGTCATAGTGGATTCACTGCCAGGGAATCCTGAACGAACTAACAAATGCTCACTGCACTGCTCCAAGCTCAAATCACTCTGCGCTCATCAAGGACCTTTTCCTTTCCCATCTGATAGACTTCCCCATCCTCCCGACTCCATGATCCCTCCAGGCGGAGACAGCATGGTGTTTCCGGTTGCCTTTAGCTCCAGAGAAGGATCTGAGGGTGCCCACATGGCTCCATGCCTGACTTCTCTGCTCATTCTCCCAGCTGTCACTCGCGAGTGACTTACTGCAGTAGAACCACTTTAAACCTGACCTTTAAAACTTCCCTTTGAAACATTCTTCACCATCCACAAAAAATCATGCCTATTATATTTAAAGGCATAGTTCGTATTTCATAATGTTTCCTGGTGATAACTATATGTATGTATGCTGATATACCTACACACACACACACACACACACACACACACACACACACACACACACTTGCAATGTATGCACTGGCAAATAGAAGTCGTGAAAGTCAAGCCTGAGAGAGGTGAACTAGACAATGTCTCTAGAGTCCACAGGCATTTTTAAAGCTCAGTATCTCCAAAGCCTGTTCTCAGAATATTCCATCAGCTCTATGTAAGTATTTTAAGTTCAGTGATGAGCTCTATCATTCCTCCAACAACTGAAAAATAAATTTAAAAAATCTGAAAAATAAATTCTTTGCTCCGCGTGGGTCCCAAACACAACTATCCATTCTCATCAATGCTAACTCCTTATCATGGGAACTGTCATTCCCTCCCTACACCAGGATCTTATAAACCTACAAAGACCTAACACTGTCCAGCTTGACCTCTGCCACCTTCTCCTCTATGTGAGCAGAGACTCTACCTAAAATACAAATTGCTGCATGAGAAAACACCAGCTAATTCTGTCTCAGGATGAAAGACCAGATCTGAACCGGGTCAAGCCACAGCGGCCAGCAGAGTTACCCACTGTACCGCCGTGAGTATGCAGTCAGCAACATTCAGACTGTGAGAGGGTACACAGGGCGAAGAGTCCCTGTTCTTCCACAAAGTGGACAGAAAATAAAGGGGTGCAGAGGAAACTGCAGAGGGAGACTTGCAAATGAGCAAAGATGAGGCAGAGTACAGCTCAGAGGCAGAAAGAATGCTTGTCCGCAAAGCCCACGGTTACGTCCCCAGCACCCACTTTCAACACACACTCACACCCCAGAAAAAGAGCAGACTGAGGCCAGATGTGGGGGCAAGCACCTGCAACGGCAGTACTTAGTGGCTAAAGCAGAAGAATCACTCCAGAAGTTCAAGATGAACCCAGAAAACAGTGAGAAGTCTCGCCCCGCCCCCCCCACAACAAAGCAAAGAATGTGTGAAAAAAACTCACCCTTGCTGAACTAGACAGAAGCAGGGTAAGATGACTATAGAAGTCTCTCTCTCTCTCTTTCTCTTTCTTTCTTTCTCTCTCTCTCTCTCTCTCATAGAAGGGTTGTGGCTGGAATCCCCAGTTTTTGGCTTGTATTGTTGCCACACACATTGTTCATTTGCTCTTTTATTTCACAGTAGAAAGGTCGCATGCACACATTGGATCACGACACCCTTCTGTTACACCCTTCAATGGCCTTGCAGTGCTCTGAAGAAAAAAGCCCAAGCTCCATCACGTGGTACAGTGTGTCTTCCAGCAGCTGCCTCCAGACTCAAAACCTCACAGCTGACCTCTCTTTCCTATAGCAAAGTTTCAGTTCCTTAAAGGCACTCACTGGGCTTTCTTGTATTGCCAGGCTGCTATGCATTGGGGCTTTTGTCTGGGACAGCCAAACACAGTTCTCTCCTTCCATCACTTGGTTGATACATATTTTTCGTTCTTGTCCCAGCGAGAAAGTCTTCCCCCAAGCTTCAGGCCTTAGCCAACCACTTCTCAGATCTTCCCGTCGTGCCTGAACATGGCCGATGATATTCTCATCTGTGTTAATGTTGTTCATTAGTTTTTCTTTTGTATTAAAACCAAAGAACCCTAGGCAAGACAGGTGCAAAACTTGTGCCTATGTTTCTGTTCAATATTTAGCAAAATGCTTAAAACTGAGCATGTTGATGATTAACTTACATGAAATAACTAAATATATGTATTACAAATGGAACTCTCTGTTGGCATTAATCTGCAAAAGGGTAGACTTAAAGCAGGGTAACAGAGAGCACAGCGTCGTGTCACACAGTTGCTATGTGACAGTTTTTCTGGAGAGAACCAACATGTCACGTCTACTCATCCCAGAAAGGGAGTCTACATCCAGGAATGATTGCACCTATTTCCAAATTGGTGAACCAGTGAGTTTTTGTTGGGGTTAACAGCAGGAGCATGGATGAAGAGTAGGGATGACTCAGAAGCAGCTGCTGCAACAGCAGAAAGCTCACCCTCACATGGGTGATGACTCCCTGGAGCTCTCTCTACAGCTCTATAGTCCCACACAGCCACAGTCCCTGGAGTTCTCCACACAGACCCACAGACCCCGGAGCTCTCCACACAGACCCACAGACCCCGGAGCTCTCCACATAGACCCACAGACCCTGGAGCTCTCCACACAGACCCACAGACCCCGGAGCTCTCCACACAGACCCACATACCCTGGAGCTCTCCACACAGACCCTGGAGCTCTCCACACAGACCCACAGTCCCTGGAACTCTCCACACAGACCCACAGACCCTGGAGCCCTCCACACAGACCCACAGACCCACAGTCCCTGGAACTCTCCACACAGACCCACAGACCCTGGAGCTCTCCACACGGACCCACAGTCTCTGGAGCTCTCCACACAGACCCACAGACCCTGGAGGTCTCCACACAGACCCACAGACCCTGGAGTCTCCACACAGACCCACAGACCCTGGAGCTCTCCACACAGACCCACAGACCCTGGAGCTCTCCACACAGACCCACAGACCCACAGACCCTGGAGCTCTCCACACAGACCCACAGACCCACAGACCCCGGAGCTCTCCACACAGATCACGACCCACAGACCCACAGACCCTGGAGCTCTCCACTCAGACCCACAGACCCACAGACCCTGAAGCTCTCTATGCAGCTCCAGTGTGAACACCGCTTTCCACAACTGAGCCTGTCAGTCTCCACCCACAGCGACTGTTGACTCTCCTCTATGCTGCCTGGTAAGAACCTCAAAACTCTTCCAAGTTTTTGTTCTCCAGTACATGTGACCTTTTTTAACCCCCTTGCAGCCCTGGAGCCTTCTGTAGAAAATGTTCCAGTTTGGTTGGTTATTGCGATTGGGAAGAACACACTTGTAGCAACAGTGTTTCATTAACGCACTGAATTCTCTAAATTACAAACATAGTATTTATCTCCAATTCATCGAACAGGAACTGACCTAGGAAAGCCAAGTAATATGCTCAAGGTCCCGGAGCTGAGACTCAAGATTAGAACACAGGCCATCAGGTTCTGCAGCCCTACGCCTTGACTGCAGTGATGTACAACTTCCTACCGTCGTCAAACAACCCTAAGCAGCCTCTTCAAAGACAAAAGGCGGCTTTAAAAGGAAAACACCAAAGATGTGCAATGGGAACACATAGATAAGATGATGGACTCCAAGGTCAAGAGTTCTGGGAAAAGAGATAATACTGGGTAGGACAATAGCTCTGCAAGGAGCAGGTAACATGAGACCCTGGGGAGAAGGAAACGATGCAATCCTGACAGTCCTACTGTTTTTAAGACCTCCCACTCAGCTTCAGCTGCTCACAAATTCCCAGCCTTGCACTCTGCTCTCCTCCTGCTCTGCCAGGCCACCCTTGTTCTCCCTCTTCTCTGAATACAGGCTGACAGACTAGACTAAAGCCTGATGACAGGTGGGTCTTCAGAGTGAAAGTGGGGACACACACACACATGCACGCACGCACGCACGCACGCACGCACGCACGAGCAGCCACAGAGTGCAAGTTGCCAAATTACATTCACAGCTGCACAGACTCAGGATTTCTGCTCTTGGCAAACCCAGTCACTCATTCATAGTAAAATCCGTTCTTCCTTCAGTGTTACTTAGTGTCTGTGACAGGTATATTATTATATTAGGTCTTCTAGGTCCTCAGTTAAGTGGACAGGCCAATGAGGAAGCCTGACACATAAAACCAAAAATTAAACTTCAGGGGAGACACCCTACAGAGCATCGGAAGGCACTGTCCCGACAGAGGCAGAGTCCAGAGGGTTCTGGAAAGAAGTTTCTTTGGGACACGCACTCATAATCCAACAACCAAATGTGTGCTCTGGTTCCTAGCACAAACCAATACGCTGAATTAAAAAAACAAAACAAAGCAAACCAAGAAACCAGCCGAGAGAACTGCAGGAGATGCAGGGCTGGAGACCCAGCGTGGAGGAAGCAGTTAATTCTAGTCATGGAGTCTGACAGGCTTGGAAGAGAAGATGTGGGTGAGTCTGGCTCCCTGGAAGTAGACAACCTTGTATTGCTCAGGTCCCAGGCGTACTTGAAGATGCCAGCGCAAGCTGTCTCAGGGGAGACAACATGTCAGTCACCGGAAACAATAAAGTCACAAAATGCTTGAAAGCCACAAGAGGACAGAGAAGCTGTTCTTTCTGGATGAACATGGTTTGTAGTGGAGGTGACAGCTCACCTTCATTCAGTCACCACAGAACTGACGTCAACAAACTGTGTTCAAAAGAGTTGAGAAGAAACAGGGGGAGAAAGGGGAAAAACAAGGGTGGGCCAGAACAGCAGAAGAGCAGAGTGGAAGGCGGTGAATTTGTGAGCAGCGGAGCTGAGTGAGGCGGTCCTAAAAACAGTAGACACCAAGATATTCACCAAGGACTTAACTGTCTGTCAGCTTCTCATAGCGTAACCAAATACCTGACAAAATCACCTCTCGAAAAGGAAATAATTAGCTCTCAGAGTTCCGGTTTGCAGCCAGTCACCGGCCCTACTGTTTTGACCTGTGGTGAGGAGAACATTATGGTCGAAACTAAATGGTAGAGTGTCATGTTCATGCCATGGCAGCTGGAAACAGACAGGGAGGAAGAGGCTAGAGCTCCAGGATAGGCTTCCAGGGCATGACCCACGTGATTCCTCAAACTGGCTAGCTCTACTTCCTAAAGTTCTCATCACTGCCCACAGTACCACTGGTGGAGGGCCTCTACCATGTGAACCTTAGGGTTAGTTCAGATCCAATCTACACCATCCACGAGCCCTGGCATCCTTGAGCAGGGGCGCCAACAGCCACCTGCCTACATGGTGACCCATGCAAGTGAGACAGACCAAGTGGACAGAAGAAACAGATAATGTCATAAAAAAGACATGTAAGCAAGGGAAGCGTTGTCTCTCTCTCCACAGCTGACTCCCCCTCCAACATGCCCTATCTCACCTAGGTACCAGCTACCCAGGCCCATCCTTCACCAGCTTCTCCGCTACCATATAAATGTCAGTGGCCCTCCGAATCACATGGATGACTGGTTAGAGGTACAGTTCTTGGGGCTACTACACAAGTCGGGAGTCAGCAGCAGGGAGAAGAGCTGGGACCTGTCTTCTGAAGGATGGCCCAAATGCTGAAAGAATCAAACACTGTTGCATCCTTTCCCATCCTTGGAATCTTAATCATTTCCGTCCTTGACTGATGTGACAGCCACTAACTAAAACAGCTTCTCTTTTCCCGATTCACCAGGCCATCCTGCACCATGCTTTCTAAATCACAGGCACATGAGGGAGACTGTGTATCTTCCTGTTGTTGAAAGGCAGCATGTGGAAAGAAAAAGAAAAGATGGATGAGAGAGCCTGTTAAGCTTAGTTAAAATGCATTCCCTTCATTGATAAAGCTTAGAACTTGAAAAGTTAAAGACCATTTTGAAGACAACTAAGAGAAAATGAAGTACCTGGCTTTCCAAGAGGTCCATTATCAAGAGAGCCAATGAACACACCTGTATCATTAGCAACAGATCCAATGAGCACACCTGTACTATTATCAAGAGTGCTCATAAGCACACCTGCACCACCATTAGCATATCCAACAAGTACACCTGTGCTATTATCAAGAGCTCCAATTAGCACACCTGTACCACCATTAGCAGATCCAAGAGCACATCTGTACATTATCAACACATCCAATGAGCACACTTGTACCATTATCAACAGATCCAATGAAGTACACCTGTACCATTACCAACAGATCCGATGAGCACATCTGCAACATTATCAAGAGATCCAATGAGCACACCTGCACCATCACCAGACTCAGCAGTTTGTACAAATATCCATTTAGCATTACTATGACTGCCCTGACAGCAACGTCACTATGTCGGAACGGAGTTCTCATCTCATCCAATGGGCAAACCGAGTGTTTAATTTTCAGTGATGTTGTGTAATCATTCTTTAAAGATCTCTGTGAAGCGTCAATGCAGATACACTCAGTACCCACCAATTAACATTATCCCTCAAGATAGGACACAAGGAATCAAAATATCAATCAACACAAGGACACAAAATCCAAATATCAGGCTTGCCAAGTTTTTGTTAGAAAATGTTTAAAGACATACTTTAAATGTTTATATATAAAGATGGCGCAGAATTTTATACACATGTTACCTGTGCTGTATATACAAAGTAAGAGACTCTACTACGAAAGGAAGGTGACTTCTTCTGGTCTGAAACACTCCTTGTAGCAATTCAGAAAGCCCACATTGCATTTAAATAGGCAACAAAGGACACTGAGGGTAATTTAACACTAAACAACAAGCAGATCCTATAAAAGAAAATGAACTTTGCATTTCTTGCCACATGATTGTGACTGCAGCTGTCATCAATTATCTTAAACGGGTGTGGAAAGAGGCATCATTGAAACAATTTTATCCCCACCTGCATGTGAAATAGATGGAGAACAGTTTAGAGCGAAAGGTAGCTGAGCAGCAAGAACTTAAATGAGCTGAGCATTCAATAGCTGAGCAGCAAGAACTTAGGTGAGCTGAGCATCCAATAGCTGAGCAGCAAGAACTTAGGTGAGCTGAGCATCCGATAGAGAGGGTGACGTCACACAAGTTCAGCTGTACGCCAAGGATGCTCAGCTCGCCTTCACCTGCCAACCTTACGGGGCTTCCTCCACAGCTGGTGGGTCCCCTCGCATCCACAGAGGCATGTGTAATGACGCTGGTCGGCAGCAACCTGCTCGTTACACGACAGTCAAGAAGGGACTTCCCAACCATCAGGGTCCTACTGCCGTAAATTAAAAAAACTAACCAATGTCAAAAAAAAAAAAAAAAAAAAAAAAAGACTCAGCGCCATCTGTGATTTTTCTCCTTCTATTTCCAAAGATCTAAACCGACACAAAATGAGAAAACTGTCGCAGAATGGAAGAAATAGGGAAGAAGGAGCGGTAGAAAGAGTGAGGGGGAAGGGCAAGAGAGAAGAAAAAGATGAATGAGAAAAAGCCAGAACTGGAGGCCGGGTTTTTGACAGCCCGGCCTTTGTTTCCACCCGACCACTGTAATGGATTCCAGGTGTCTGCCGGGCAAAGCTCCCTGCCTTTCTCACTGGCAGGTCATGAGAGGAAAACCTGATCTTTTCACTCACAGCGCTGTGGCTCCATGTGTTGGGGCCCAGCTACCTCCTCCTCCCCTTTGGATTCTCAATCTTAGTTTGCAGTTCAGAAAAGCAAAAGGCCAGAGCAGCAGCTGGAAGGAATTCCATTTGAACCCTGCAGGCAGGGGCTGAGACAGGCCCCACAGTTCAGCTTGGTTCGTTTCAGTGTGACAGAGATTTCTCTCTCTTTTTTTCCCCATCTATTTTGCTGCTTTACATTATTTTACAAATACATCCTAGGATGTCAGAAGTTTGCCATCCATAAGTAAGGATTTAATAATCTGCTGTAGAAAAAAAAAAAAAAGTACAATTACTTCTCTGTCCAAAAGTTCAACTTTTGTTTTCTCTCTCACCAGCTCTCTCTCCCGATCCCTGTAGCCAACTGGCTCCAACACAAGAGTGAAGTCATTTCTTCCCTCTGTGATTTATTTTCTGTCTCATGATAAGGAAGAAAAATACTATAAGGCAAGAGAGAGTGATTCACAACAAATACTTCTCGAAACACAACTCCAGAGCGCCAGAGTAGTTAAAACAGAGTACTGGGCACCCAAGACTTGACCGGCCTGCTTCTCCACATTCTCTTCCTGTATAACAAAAATAATACATTCCTAGTAAAGCCACGTGCCGAGGACATCGTCTTAAGAAGAGCTCTCTGTGCATCGCCTTCTTCCCTCTTCAGAACTATGGTGGACGCAAAGACTCTCCATTCTCAGGTGAAAAAGCATGTTTACAGCAGCTATGAAACCTGCCAGAGGACACGTGGCTAATTTACAAATGGCAGAGCCAGGACTCAAGACACAGATCTCCTCCAAGAATGTGTCAGGTCCGTTTTCCCTGGGTTTACAATTGAAGAGGAAAGTCCCCCAAACCTGCTACTGGAAAATGTGCACTGGATGCTTCCCCATTATCAACTTGCGCTTGAGTTAATCTCCTCTGTGAAACAATCATATCTTAAATCTCGTTTCTTTTTTTTTTTTTTGTTTGTTTATCTTTTTGTTGTTGTTGTTATTTTTTGTTTTTCGAGACAGGGTTTCTCTGTGTAGCTTTGCACCTTTCCTGGAACTCATGCTGTAACCCAGGCTGGCCTCGAACTCACAGAGATCCACCTGCCTCGGCCTCTCAAGTGCTAGAATTAAAGGCGTGTGCCATCATCGTCCGGCTTAAATCTCTTTTCAATGCATCCATCTCCGTGTATGATTAAGAGGAACATGGCAAACTTACACTTTTCTGAAGTAACTAGAACATGGCAGGCTCCAATAACTGAGTGAGCCTTTTGTCTTATTTGCATTAAGTTCTAGATCACCAAATACCTAGAACTGAGCAGATCAAGCTCAGAGCAATCCATCTACCAAAAGCTTGGATGAGATACATAATATGAAGGGATACTGCCTGACAGATGCTGTCCTTTCATTTTCTAATGTAAGCAAAAGCCTACTAAAAAATTCAGCTAACTTAGGGGGAAAAACATGGCTGGCTAAATCATGCATCTACTCCATACCTGCTTCTTCCTCCCTGCAGCTTTTAATGAAATTTGCTCAGGGCAGCCTCCATTAAGGGGATCCAGGCAGACACCAAACAGCTTGTGAGAATCAGTTCTCTCCTTACACCATGTGGGGTTCAGAGTTCAGGTCATCAGAGTTGGTAGAAGAACATTTACCTCTGAGCCATCTCAAAAACTCGAGATAATATAGTTTAATTAACTGAGTTTGTGAAGTAAGCTACACACAACCTTAGCATTAACAAAAACAAGAAGACAGGAGAGACTTCCTAGAAAGGATGTGGTTACCTGCACACAGGCAGATAAAACACACAAGCAAGCAAGCACATCTTCCCGTGATGCCCGGTTGTTTAGAGATCCATAGGATTATACACATTTCTCAGACAATCTTTCCGATTCCGTCTCTACTGCATAGTGTATTAGGTTAAAAAAAAAAAAAAAAAAAAAAAAAAAAAAAAAAAAAAAAACAGTTATGTAACATCTACAATTTCACTTTTCTTTCACAGTGGCTGAAATTCTGGTTTTTTGGGGGGTTTTTGGGTGTTTTGTTTTGTTTTGTTTGAGGGAAGGTTTCTCTGTGTAGCCTGGACTGCCCTGGAACTTGCTCTGTAGACCAAATTGGCATCAGACTCGAGATCTGCCTGAACCTGCCTTCAGAGTACTAGGATTAAAGGTGTGTGCCACCATGGCTGAAATTCTTAAGTTACTCTATGGATGTGAACCTTGAAATCTCTTTATTTACTAACATTCATTGGATTCAATAAATGTGATGGTTCATGTTGTCAACTTAACAGGATCAGGGAGCTGAGCCTCTGGACCTGTTGTGAGGGATTCTCTTGATTAGGTCACCTGACATGGGAAGACCTACTCTTAAAAGTAGTGGCACCTTTCTGGACGTAGGTCTGAGACTGCATACAAAAGAAAGGCTAGCTGACCATGGGAACCCATCATTTCTGGACGCACCGTGACATGACCAGACACTGTTTTCCTGACTTCCTCATCATGATGGCCTGCACCCGCAAACTCTGAGTCAACGTGAACCCTTCCTTCAAGCTGCTGCCTGTCTGTGTTTCATCACAGCAAAGAGAAGAGTAATACAGCTTTAACACCAAACAGAAGACGCGCCATTTTTACTCTCTCCCAACCTGCCTTCATGGCCCTACCACCAGATTCCTCCACACAGAGAGCATCCTGGAGGGCAAATGCTACAAGCTTTAAAGGACATTGTCAAAGACAAATTCTATGAGTGTTATAGAAATTTGAGTAAGAGTGATTAAAAAAAAAAAAAATCTCTGAACAAAAAAAAAATGTCCTTCTTAAAAACCCACAAATGACTATTAGAAACCAATCAGGGTCTGTGTCCTAGGTAAAAATAGCAGAGGCCATAATTAGCACCAACTGCTATTATTCTTCATTGAAGCCTTACTACATGGCAAGAACTTTCAGAGTACCATGTACTAGGTTATCTCACTTAGTCCTACTAAAAATGACGCTGGGTGGTAGACACTCTGCTGCTTTGCTATCATACCCTGGGATGCTAAGGCTCAAACTGAGAAATTCATCTGAAGGGACACGGAGTTCAGGATGCCGGCGGATCGACACTGGAGTCAGCCCCTTTGCACTGCTGTTGGAGTAAGTCAGGAATGACAACCTTTCCTGTGCTGTCTTCCGGCTCAGCTCTGAGCAGAAGCACCACTGTGAGACTCCTCATCCCAGGTACCAATGATACAACTGCCGGGCCATTTCTTCAACCCCGAATCCACATCACTAGCACAGTAGATGCTCAAAAGGTTAGTTGATTAGGTGAAAAACACAATTTAGTTTTTAAAAGAGTAGAAACGTTCTTCAAGGAAAATCGCTAATCCATTCCATATACAAAGCCATTGTAGGGATGGTTCTTTTAATTCTATGGTATTTATTATTGTTTTATAAATACAGCTAGTCCTTTTTTTCCTGAAATGGTTATGTGCACACTATATCCTAAGACAAGGACAACATTCACAGTATACTGTTTGTATATAATGAAGAATAGGATTAAACTGAGCAATTTAAGCACAGGTAACTAGAAAATAAAAATATTTAGTCATGTTTTAAGTTGCATAAAATGATTATGATCAACCACATACCTAAACGAATTTGAATGTGGCTATTTATAAGTAGCTAACATTTCTGTCAGAGCGCTAAAAACCACAACAGAAAAGGTTCAATTATCGAAAACGAAAACCCAGATATCAAGGGTCACTTTCAATTTCTAACCACACCTTAGCCTGATCAAAAGAGTCCCGCTAAGTTCAATGCAGCATACTAGGTGACTGACTGGCTTCTGGCCACTGAACAACCCACCTCCACCGATTGGCAAATCTGTGCACAGTTAGACAGGCACCCCCTTCCCACCTCCACCAACTGGTAAATCTGTACTTGTTGAGACGATGTGACTGTTAAAATTTGTACTTGAAATTATTTATATCCCTTCTTTTATCAGAGAAGGTATTTAATCCTAGTGATGGCGTTCACTCATTAAATACATACACCAGATGTGTATACTAATGAAATTATACTGGTCTTATACAATTTTTACTAACATTGTTATATTCGTGCTTTAAAAATCCCAATATGAGCCGGGCAGTGGTGGCGCACGCCTTTAATCCCAGCACTCGGGAGGCAGAGCCAGGCGGATTTCTGTGAGTTCGAGGCCAGCCTAGGCTACCAAGCGAGTTCCAGGAAAGGTGCAAAGCTACACAGAGAAACCCTGTCTCGAAAAACAAAACAAACAAACAAAAAAATCCCAATACGAAGGCATTTTTTAATCTTAGTCTTTTGTGTGATGAGACAGGTTTTTTTGCAGCAACTGTTATGTTGTAGAATATTACTTTAAGGTGTGTTACTTTTGTTCATGCTCTGGAACATCTGTTTAATGATGCAAAGATGTGTTTAATATCTGACAGTGTTTAATATCAACTAGCTGACAGGAAGTGGTAGGGAGGAGCCAGGTGGAGAAGGGTTTTTAAGGAGGGGCGAGGAGAAGCATGAGAGCCTTTTTTGGAGGACGTGAGCAAGGAGAGAGGTGAGCTGCTTGCTATTCAGCCTCTTGGAGGAGCAGAATTCCACCTTAACCTTTGAATCTTGAGTTCTTTAGAGAGACAAAGGTTTCCTAGCTTTGCAAGAGTTGGTGCCTGAGGAAACAGATTTCCCTCCTGCTAAGGCCCCTGCAGCCAAACCACTGCTGGTGGCAGCAGAGTTGAAGTTGCTGGTTTGAACCTCCGTAGCTTAAAAGGCAGCAACCATTAAATAAAAACAAACAAACAAACAAACAAACAAAGCAAAACACTTTCTCTGGGACACTTCATGAGCACCATCATCTAGCAAAACCCACTTACCTATGTAAAACAAAAGGCTATAAAAGAGCAAATATGGGCAAAAAGAGGGTTTTTTTCCTACCTAGTATAATACTAAGTTACTGTAACATTGGATGTCATCTTGCTGCTCAAATACTAAGAATGTTTTCATACATATTTCGTTTTCTTTCTTGGTGTCAGAACTAGAATGCTGTCTGATGAGCATGAGTCTAGCTCAGAAAACACGATACACACAGCTAAGCTGCATGTTTGGGACAACATTTTCAGCCTAAAATATCATAAACTTCAGAATAACCACCTGTGTTTAACTAGAATCTTACAAATCCAGCTCTGATGATGTTTGAAGGCCAGTTCTTCCATAATTCTGTCCGTTAGGGGCCGTCCGACAGTTATCGGAGGGCTGCAAATCACTACTCTTGACCTTTGGCACACTGAGATGTGCTTCATGGAAGATGTACTCACCCACAGAACTGCTACAGATGTCCCTACGCATGTAAAACTAGTCCTCTCCAGGCCAACGACAGGGGGCAACTCACATAGTCTTAGGACCACGTTTCATACAATTTGTAAGCATTTTTAGCCACCGAGCTGTGAATGTGTATTAAGCTAGAGTTTAGAGAAAAATACTTACAAAATACTGAGTTTAGTCAGTTCAAGCCTTATCTTTGAAAAAGCAGACAGATAGGAACATGAATTATAAACAAATTTAAGCCGACCAAAAGGAGACGGGAAGTTTGCTCTTGAATCTTAAACTCCTGAAAAGTAAACTACTGAGATAATCAGAATTCTTCACACATGTGTACTGTAGCATGAGTTTTCACACAGGGCTGGACCCTCTGCTGCTTATTAAACAGAATCTTGTTTATAAATTGCCAGTCAATCCCATCACAATGACTTTTATCTCCTTCGTATCACAAAGTGCATATAAATGCTAATTGGCTGAAATGCCTTATAGGCAAAAACAGGTCAGTCAGTTTGGCAAAAAGGGTGTCAATCAAAGCCTAACACCAACCAATAAGAAACAGTCATGTATCATGTAATGGTGTTCCGCTCCAAGAAAGAACACATGCAGGATTACAACCAAGTTGAAAAGTCCTAGTGCTTAGTGTCACTGTAGCCACCCTACCAACAGTACAATGCTCACATGGTCACGGGGGTACTGGTGTCCACTACCAATCATATAAGGTTAGCACACATAACTGTCTATAGGACACAGCATCTGATAAGCAACTAGGTTATTGATTTGTGGGTTTATGCACTACACTTCATTGTTATTTTAGAGCATACTTCTTACACTTATACAAAATTAACCACAGACATGCATGCTGTCTTGTGCAGATAACAGCCTCCTATATGCCCTGTTTAACACATGTCTTATGCTTGATTTCATTTTACACTGTTTGCTCATCCTGGTCCTAGGAGCAATAGGCTACATCCTATATAAATGACACCTAGGTATGTGTAAATATATTCCATGATAGTCACACAAGGACAAAAATCACTTACTAATGCATTCCTCAGAATGTGACTCAATCCACAACTGTAAATATATGTTAAACAATGCAGAAAGAACCCTCAGTCACTAACATGATGCTGTTTGCTCAATTCTACAATTTTCCCCACTTTGGTGAAGCAGCCTCTCAATATGCTCCTTCTAAGTTGAAACATATCAGGTCTTTTAAAACTGTTAGATGAGAGGACCCAGCAGATGCCATAACAGGCTGCTTGGTCTTCTCTCAGAGATCAGGACTCAATTTCAGTTTCCTGAGACTGAATACGCAGTTTCTAACAGAGCCACAAACAAAGGGCAATTAATCACTCGTACCCCTGATAACAGGGACAAGGGAGACAGGACACACCAAGCCTGGGCCACTGAGCCGGCCCCCACAGTCAGTATTTGCTAGGCCAGCCAGCTTCCACAGCAGCTCAAGGACAAAGCCTGGGACTTGTCCAGGCCTGCCACAAAATGGAAAACGGTAGCCCTGACCAGCCCAGACTAGCCTTGGCCAATTAAAATGTAATAATGCGATTGCCACTTGCTTAAGCCAATCATATCTAAAGTGACCTAACTGCCTTAGGATCTCCCCTTAACTGTGCTTAAAAGGAGCCTACACATCCTTCTCGGGGTCTTCACCATCTTGCCTTTATTTGGGATGGCAGGCCCCAACATGCTGGAAACTTTCTCGAAATAATAAACTCTTACTGATTGCATCCATGGATGGTGGTCTTTTGTGGGACTTCTCCATGACCCTAACATTAGACTTTTTCTTTCCTTCTTCCTTCCTTCCTTTCTTTCTTTCTTTTTTTCCTTTTCTTCTTTCTTTTTTCTAAATCAAGACAGGAGCTTAAGTATCAAAAGGCTAGCCTCTCACACACTATGCAGCTGAAGATGACCTTGAACTACCCACCTCTCCCTCTCCCTCTCCCTCTCCCTCTCCCTCTCCCTCTCCCTCTCTCTCTCTTGTGTTGGATTAAGACCATGTAATACCACCCCTGGCTTATCTGGTGGTAGGACCAACCCCAGGGCTTCATATACATGCATGCTAGTCAATCATCCTACCAACTGAGCCAGATCTCTAGCCCGTGGATCATTTCTTTAAGTGACAAGGTTAATACAGTAAGAAGGAAAAGACAAAAATCTACCAACTAGGCTGCGCTGCCATCCTTTCCATGTAGTCTTTGGCCATGTCTCGGGCTTCAATGTTCTCAGGATACAGCACACAGAACATTGCCAAGGCACCCAGGTTGTTGCCATAGATCTCATTCCAGCGGGCACTGTAGTCCTTGTGATCCCAGGGAGGGAGGTACTCCAGGGGGTTAGACAGCATGGTGTGCACTGCCTCCGTGAGCCGAGCGGCGATGTGCTCGTGGGAGCTGGCAGCCCTGAGCTGGAGCTCTGCCACCTCTGTCCTGGAGAAGTACAACATCGGGTGGCTGTCATAGTTGGCATTCGTGAAGGGAATCATGACTTCTGGGTTCTCGTCGGTCATGTAGGCTGACACGAGGCCAAGCAAACATATGAAAAACACACTGGGAGCACCCCGTGTGTGAGTCCTCATCGTGGCATCGGATCTCCAGATCCCCAAGGCAGCCAAACCATCTTCGAACGATCCTGCAAGGGGCACAGAAGAGAGTGCATGTCAGTCACGCCTGGTGGAAGCACACAGTAGGCATCACTGTCCTGTGAGGGCTCAACATTGAAAAGGCAAGCTTGTGCATTTCTTCATAGGCAGCAGAAAGTTGTATTAGGGAGAAACCTGCTAAAACCAAGTAAGGTATGATTTTATAGACCTAAACACACTCTAGGGATCATCACAAAAACACAACCTTGGACTTATGGAGAAGGGAAAAAATATGATGTTTTTCTCATAAATTATCAGGCAGAAAAGTTGAGATTTTTATGGCATTTTAGACATTAATACATAAACCACAATAACCAAAAGCCTGTGGTAAACTGTCTGTCTTCTGGGAATCTGAGAAGGCATTATGAGAAATGGAGAAAATCCTGCATTTCTTAATCCAGCCTCCTTCACCACAATGATGTCCCTCTTCCTTACATTTTGCACTGTGAATCAAACATTTGGATTAGTATATCTGTGGGAGTCTATGCAGACAACACAGTGTGAGTAAGGTTAACTATCCTCTTTGTGGGAACAGAAGGTGGGCTAGAGAAGACAGAAGAATCTGCCAAGCTCCCTGGACTGACATCAGCTCTCCAGGAAGTCCAGACTCAGGGCTCTGGGACTGGGAAGTTGACATGCCTTCATTTGGAAAAGAAAATCCCAGTATGGAAAGATGGGATGACTAGTGGATGTGCTTTCCCCTTGTGACTTGAAACCTCTGTGTGCTTTTTTGATTTGCATAAAGGACTTTGTTGTCATTCAGTAAGTTAGACATTTAAAGCAGGCTCACATTATCTTATCTAGTTGTTTTCCTTTATAGTTCTTTTTTCAGTGGTATATTCTGTATTGGCTAAAAGAACAACCTTCAAACAGAAGCGCGCGCGCGCACACACACACACACACACACACACACACACACACACACACACACACACACAGAGCGTTGTCCATGTCCCACATCTGGGATAAAGCAGGCATAAAATCCCTCAGAGAAAAGTCAGGGAATTCCTAAAATTCTTATGAGGGGAAAGGTTATAGAAAGCAGACCAGGAAAAAAAAAATGTTTTATGTAAATAATGAACAGTGGTTTTCAATTATTAAAGGGAAAAGCTGATGGTGAAACCAAGTGATTTTTCCAAGGAAAAATGGCCTCATCCCAGACAAATGAGAGAAAAATAAAAATATGACACCAAATTCAATCCACATTCTCAACTTGCTCCATCTCCCAAGGAGCAGAGCGTGGCATCGCTGTGGCTACTCTTACTCTGGTGGGTTTTATTCTTCAATGTCCTTTGATTATAAACACATATATGAGAAAACGTAATGGCAGTGGTTTGGGGACACATTGTAGGTTCAAGACCAGAATTTCTGATGAATAAAAAATGTGAACACAGTCATACTAAATCAGATAATATAAAAGAGAAATAACTCCGGGACTCCGCCAGTATTATGTCTAGCACCCAACGCTTCAAGGCAGCTGGCTAGATCCTTCAAGGTCAGACTCAGCCAAAGGAAATAGTCTTCTGTGGTTACACAGAGGAGGGTGTGGTCTCTGGCAACCCCGAAGCGGCTGGTGTGAAAGAACGCTCAGTCCCCCGAGGGGATTGCCTTTTGCTTCTCTCAAGAGAAAAATACTGCTCGCCTTTCTCCGAAAAGCGTGTATGGGTATGAACCTTCAAAGTCCAAGACGTGACTCTGTCATCAGTGCAATTAGCGCCGCCGGGAAGCAGGCACCCGGGGTGAGGACAGGTTGGAAGTTCTTTTTTAATTGGCCCCACATGCACACAATTCCAGTCCTCTCCAGTTTTACATGTGGTGGTTGGTACGGCAGGGATAGGGTGACTCAGGCTACTGGGGAGAGGTTAAGAAGACAATGTGGAGACCAGAATTTTTCCATCTCAAGCTTTTGGACGAACTTTCTCCCAAATGACAAAGCCTGGTAGGCTTTATTTGCTCTTCCCTCTCCCCTGCTGCGTACCACATCCCACCTTCCTACCCAGCCAGCTCGCTGAGATAGTAGAGGCTAGTCTAGAGTCCTGAAAGGCTGTGGGGTGGACATGCCCAACTTGACCAAAGTCATCCTGTGACCCCCCCGGCTACTTCTGCCATGATGCCTCCAGTTACTCGGGACTCGCCTGCATACGATGCCTAAAGAACAAAAGGGTTTCCTGAAATAGAGAGCCCAATCAAGGCTGCCATCTCTTTCTGCCAACTATTTTGGAAGGTTCCTCAGCTACTGCTTCATGAGAGGGCGTGAGAGCAGAAAGGCTGGGATTTGCCACACGTTAAAACCTGCTGGAAAAATCGCTCAGGCCAATGCAGAACCCACAAGACATTCTGTAGAAAACGCATGAAGAGAGATGGGCTGAGGAGCAAGGGCCCGGCATTTACCAGCCACAAATTACACGCTGCCTTCCTCATGTCTCAGTCAATGGGCCAGGTTCCCACCATCCTCCAGCTAGCAAGACCTTCCTTTACCTACCCACAGTTACTCCTGGGCCTGGCACAAGTGAACACACTAGCCGGGTTCAGCTATCTACACATCAAGCCTTCCAGACGGTGGCAGGAACGTCCTCTGCATGCGTCGTAGAGCTCAGCACTGAATCTGGCGCCTGATGTTCACAGATGCCACCTTGGAACTAAATTCCAGCTTGAGCGTTGGTAAAGTCTCACCACTCAAATGAGCAAGAAGCAATCCTGTTCTTCCTTATGTGATGCCGCGGCAAGTTTAAGACTTTCCAGAAAAAAAGAAAAAAAAAGAAAAATCTCTGCCAGTAAAGTAATAGAAAACACCCAGAAGGTCTAGAAACTTCAGTAACCTAAATGTGATGTTTTAAAATGAAATAGAAGTCTACCTCAAACTTGCTTTAACCTACAGAGACACCTGGTTCCCATTCATTAATTGTAAATGTCTAGCAAATTCTACCCGACAAAATTCCATTTCCAGCCTTTGGCTTTTTTCCATCAGTACCCCACCCTAGCCACCCTGAGTGAACACTTTAAAAGACAGGCACGTTTTTTTCCAAGATAATTTAAAGTGGGCCCAAAGCAGGCATGTTGTAGAGTAATTTCATGTACTTATCTCGGTATACATTAGGAAAAGCTGTAACTACCATAGCACATCTGGGATATATATTCAAGTCTCAAAGTTTAAAAAAGCAAACAGAAAAACCAAGATGAACACAGCAAAGATGTCGACTGTGGTATCTGTAATTGTGGTACCTTCATGAGCAGTTTGGGAGACACTGAGAATATGCTCAGAGAGACAGACAGGGGCTTATGAAAGGTTAAGGCGTTCAGAAACTTCAACGCTCCTTTCCCCAACCCCTCCCCCATCCTCCAAAGCACAGAAACCAGTCCGACTTGGAGACTTCTAGAGATGATCTCAAGAAATCCCTAGCTCAGCTCACTGTTGGGAAGACAGCAGAGCTCTGCCAGCTCACTGCAGTCTCTGCTCTAGTTCAAGAACACATGACCAGACACACTTAGCAACTCAGCCTGTTAATACAGTGCTTACCCAGAATTCCAGCCTCAGGGTGTTTCTGAAGGATCCTAGGAGCCTCATTTCTCCTGATTCTCTTTCTTCTTTTCCATGGAATACAGTAACTTGCAGAATTCAGCTTTCTTTCCCATTCTCTTGTTCCCACAGAACACACACCACTAAAACATTCCTATGCCTTTGCCCAATCAGTAGATACAGTGTAGTAATTTAAGAAGCACTGTTGCTACAAGAGACTTCTGATAGGACTGAGATGCCAGCCACCAGCTGCCACCCCGTTCAGTACATACCCAAGCCAAGCCAGTTATAATTATCTTAAGTAGATCTTCACAACGCCACACAGCCCCAAATTATTCTGCTTAATTCCACTTCCAATAATGCACCACAGCTGTTATGACTGCTAATCCAGAAACTGTGGTTCTGGGATCTAAATGCCTTTCACATATCGGATCTGTAACATTACAATAACAATGTGGCAAAGAAGCATTGTTTGCCCCGACACTAAATCCATTCCAGAAGCAGAACTAGAATTTAAATCCTAAACCAAGGTTGTTTTTCTTAAACCAAACAGATTTTTTTTTAAGCATTTTAAATTGAAGTTTCACTTTTGCTAACTGTACATAAAGCACAGAAGGAATGTCTGGAAGAACTAAGAACCAAAGCAGTGTGGGACTGGGACCATGTATAGAATGAAGCATACGGTACCCCAAAAGGCCTTCCAGCTCCTCGTGCTTTGGAAAATGCGGAGCCTAGCAGACAGAACAGAAAAAATGGCCCGGAAGAACGTAAGACATGGCCCAAATGGAGACGGATGAAAAACCCTCTTAGGTGCCAAATCTTAGGAGCACAACATAATGACTAACTGCAGAGTGCAGACTTGCCTAGACACCAATGCTGTCTGCTGGTTTTGATCAGCTGACTTTCATTCTCAAAGCCTCCATTCTTTCCTTTACAGGATGCTACCTATTTCATGGAAGTGATTAAATGTAAGTGATGTACTAAGACTAGAACCTGACCTGGAGGGAGAGAGCTCGATAAATACGTATTTTTAATAAAAGATGAAAAGTCTCACTCATTTAAGACGATATTAACCTATCAACAAGATATAGGAAAGAAATTACATCTTCATATTTCACAGGCCAAAAAAAAAAAAAAAAAAAAAAACGAGAATCAAAGTTGCCTGACTCAGTCAATACTGCATGCATCTCAGCTGGTAATTCTGGGGAATGAGATATTATCTAAATGTTTTTAATCAACCCCCACATTTGTCTTTAAGTAAATGAATGTGCTGACCTTCTGGACTTTATCTAGCACATTAGGAAATGCTTCCGGCTTCGTAGAAAATGGACAAGAAGTAGAATGGTAAGATACTTGCCTAGCAAGTAGAATTAAACAGAACAAAAACAGGAAGGGCCTAGGGTCTGGGCCACCTTGACCAGTCAAGATCTCTATCTTTACTGCACTTGGAAGGAGGCTACACTGCCAGCGCCTGTCACAGATGCCTTCCTGGTCATCAGGAAAATATTTTAAAACTAAAAGGAGCAACATGGACATTCCCCTCACAGCGCCCGCTACTCCTCAAAGCTCTGCTTTGCCCAAATAATGGGGTGGGTCCAAAAACTAGCTTATGACTGAAACACTTCAAGGCATCCCACGCTGCTCTGTCCATTTCTACAGGAGACAGAAACTAGCCAGACCACTGGTCTGAAGGTCTTGACTGTTACGTCCTCTTCCCTAGAAACGGTGAGCACTGAGGAGTTCAGCGCCGAGCCCTGTCGTGATCACATTACCATCTGCTCCAAGTTCCTCCGTTGAGACATCTCCGGTAAGCTTCTAGGCCAACCATGATGGACCAGACAGAGACCCCCTAGCACATGCCAAGCAGAGATGCACATTCTTCTGCCTCCCATTTTGGGTGTGGATCCTTGGAGAAACTTCCTTCCATGTGCCTGGGGGTGGGGGGTGGGGGTGGGGACACATCTTGCTATCATCTCTTGTATACTTCTTTATGCTTATTTTAATTTTAATTAAGGGAATGTACATACTTTCAAAGTTATTACTTTTTTAAATTTCAGCCTTAATAAATGGATAATTGAAATAATTTCTGAAAAAAAAATCCTCAGCATCAAATAAACCCTTAAATGTCTTGTAAATTTTTGTAGTGAAATAAATCTACTCTTCCTCTTAACTATGTCAAATCCTAAGCAAACATGGTTTGGGTACTATATAATCATTCCTGCAATTATACTCCCCAGTGTGTGAAGCCCCCAGAGCCAAATAGAAAAAGAAAAACCATGAGCTCTTAGTCAGACTTGAAAGCTCCTTTCATGGAGCAGACTTACTATTTCCTTATTTGAGGGTAAAGTGAAATATACCTCCCCTCAAAGCCATTTTCACACAAAAAATCCACAATATGAAATGACAGCATATGGAGCCCTCTAGAATTTGCACATGTTTCTAAAGGAGTAATTATAACCCTGGGCCCACACAGCAAAACCACACTGAAGGTAATAATGGTGTTCGACATCATCACGTAACAGAGATGCTTTAGTTTGGGTTTTAAGAGTAGCCTTTCACAATCAAAAAGCATTCCTATCCCTGCCTCCTGGTAGGTTCTCAGGCAGGTAGGTACCATGGGTTTCCATAATAGAACTTGAAGTCTACGTTCTATCCATTTTCTTATGTGAGACTATTCATTCTTCTAAATTATGTTTAAAGATGATTTTCTAATGTAAATCTGAAGCCTCCGTCACCCATTTATTTACCAGAGACCAACTGAGTAGATGATTCAGTAGCTACCAAGTCATATGTAAGATTTAGTTGTAGAAGGCTGTCTGATACATGTGACAGATGGATCCCTGAATAAAAATGCTTGTTCTGCACACATGAAGTAAGCTTGATTCCCCGTTACCCATGGTGTATGTGCCTGTAACCCCAGCACTAACAGGATGTAGACCCGGAGACTCCAGGGCTCACTAGCCAGACGGTCTAACCAAAATGGGGTACTCCAGGTTCAGTGAGAGACTCTGCGTCAACATGTAAACAAGCAAACAAACAAATGAATAAATAAAATGGAGAGAGAGAAAAGCACCTAAGGGAATCTCTAGCTTCTACCTGTGCACACACAGATAAGCACACTCATGTTTGTGCTCTCCCACATGTGCATATACACCCATTAATTAACTAATATTACTAATTAAATAAAATTAAAGACAGCCTTTGAAAGAGTGCTTATGACTTAAAATGTGAAAAGTAAGCAAAATCTTTTTATCATTTCTGTGCTGGCAGAGATCAAGGCTGAAGTGGGAGAATACAGTCAGTAATGATACTACAGCAGCACTGAATTTTACTTAGAAAATGGGTGAAATTGTAGGGATTATACTGTCCAAGGAACATGAGAAGTAAACTCTAGTTTATTTAGCAGTCTAACATGATCTTCTGACTGGTACATTTTACAGTTTTAACTGCCTTTCTTAGTAATGGTCTTACAACAGAAGACCCAAAGGTATTTTCATAATTTTAGTTATATTACAGAGTAAATTGAAACTGTGTATAATTAAGTGTATGCTTATATCCTGATTTGTTTTGTTTTGTTTTGTATTTCAAGGCAGGTTTTCTCTGTGTCATTTTGTTGCCTGTCCTGGCTGGCCTTAAACTCACAGAGACCCGCCTAGCTCTGCCTCCTGAGTGCTGGGATTAAGGCGTGTGCCACCACCACCTGGCTTGCTTATATCCTGAATTTTTAAAATGTCACAATTGATGGATATTATACATTTCAATGCACTGTTACTCAGAACTAAGAGATCAACTCCCTTACCATGATGGGAATAAGGATGCTATATAAGTCAGTTCATTCTGCTACATACCAAGCAACTCCTAAACTCAGAACTATATGCTAGGCATTGAGCACACAAGTGAACAAGAAAATATACCTATTGTGATAGTTAACCTCACTTGCCTAGATTTTGAATAGCCATAGAAAAAGCACTCCTGGGTGCGTCTATAAGGTGTTTCAAAAAGGTTTAAATGAGGAGGTAAGAACCCAGCCTGAATGACCTCAGCATCTTCCATGGGTCCTAGACGGAGTAAAAAGGAGAAAAGAAGAGAGAGAGCTGACCACCACCAGTATCCATCTCTCTCTGCTTCCCAAATGTGCACACGGTGTAACGAGCTGGCTCACTCCTACAACTGTAGCCAAAGCTGTTCTCTGGCCGCCGTGTCTCCCCGCATGATGGACTGAACTCATTTCCAGACCATGAACCAAAACATACCCTGCCTCCCTTAAGTAGCCTTGTCAGGCACTGAAAACTAATTAATACGCCCTATCCCAAACAACTGTAGGCCAGAAAACAAAGAAATAGGCCTCTATGGGGTTTTGTATACCTCAGTACTTACTTGCATTACTGTCCGGCAATCAAGATGAATGGCATTCTCCTCAACCCAAAGCAACTTGTTTATAGCCTATCGTTCCTAGTCACAGGAGAAAATTCACAATCTATTTTTTCAAAGTTCTGTCAATGACAACCAAAGGCTTTGCAGAAGAGTTGAAAGGGCCAACTCTGGATTTCTCAGCCATGGCTGCATCCATGCCAGTCTTAGGGCATTGTGGACCAAAAATAAAGGTCAGAAAAAGACAGTAATAATGAAGCCAAGGGCTAAATTTTAACCTTACAGTTTCAAATAACAGTTTAATTAAGCCATGCAATGCTCAAGGAAACTACAGGAGAAATGTCCTCTCACAGTTTTACAAAGGCAGGGAAAAGGTTAAGAGAGCCCTCATGGGGGCCAACAGGGCTTGTTTTAGACAAACTCTCTAGACCTACTCCATTAAAAATGAGCTAAAAATGCTATCCTGACTCCTCAACTTGTTGATGTGAAATTAAATGGACTAGTACCTACACAATGCTTGTCCTGTGGTGTTTTAACATAAGCAAGTCCTAAGTCAGAGTGGCTGAGGAGGGTCCAAGTTAGAGAGACTTCTGGGTTTGAATCATAACATCACCTTAGCTCTGCTCCTGTTTAAAATAGTGGCATTTGCCCACAGGGTTTCCGTGAAGCTTTAATTGGCTAATGTGTTTGAGGCATTAAGAGGATGTGCAGGATTCAGCAAGTGCTCAGTGAGGGCTAGCAGCCACCATTATCATCTTGAGGAGAATACCAAAGTCAGCACAACTGGAGGAAGTCCACTGTGACCCCACGAGGAAATGAGCATTCGCAGAACTCAGAGAACTGTACTCCCAAAATAGGTCCAGTGCATTGTTTATTAAAAAAACCTTCAGTTTCTTCAAGGCCCTGACAACTAAATATTTTGACAGATATAAAGCATTGGATTCCGAGACAGTGTTTCCTGTTCAACTGCATGTTGACAGCTGTGGGGCAACATATTCTAATAACTAAATATACCTAGGGGGAAAAGAAGTTTTCAAATCTAATGCTAGTTCATCAAACATAACTTATAGAAAAAGATCGCTGAAATGTATGTGCCTATATAGAACAAGACCTTACATGAGGAAACAGCAGTCCCAGTCAGATATAGACACAGGAGGACCTCTGTCTCAAAGAGAGGGTGTGTGTGTGTGTGTGTGTGACATGATATTTAATGAAAATACATTTTCCACTTCCTGTCAATGAGAGCACACCTTAGCTAAAACTAAGTTCATCCTCCATTCAAAACAAACTCATTTACTACACTTTCTCACTCTAGTTATTTGAAATCCCCCTCAATGCATTCCTTTCTTGGGTCTTCTGCACCCAGTTTTACACTCACCAATGTTCCACTTTGTCAACACAGATTCCTGCTGGTTCCTGCTGGAGACTGACTCCGTTCTAGGACTAACCACCAACTTCCAGACTAGAGTTCCGTCTTCTGGCCTCTTCCCTGAATCCAGCCAAAGCCACACACATTGGCAGGTCAGTGTTCTCTTCTTCTAGACTAGAATTTGCAAAATTCTACGGATGAGTCATAGTCTACTGCCGATTTTCAGGGGAAATGTTCTGAAACACATCTAACCTCTCTTGTATAATCTCTGGTTCACTGATGAATTTTGCTACATATGTCTTGAAGTGACATAAAACTGGGGAATGCATGTCTGTATCTCTCCTAGGATTGGAGTCTGCCAGTTTATCCTCTAAAAAAAGAAATGGCCTAGGAGACTGGATTAACTCTCCAGGCCTCTGAGCTGCTCAAACCTCTCACAATCAGGAAGGAAGCCAGACTTCAGGCCTGCCCTGGGAGCAAGCAGCCCATGGGAGACAGCTCTGTGATCCTGGATTAGTTTCCCTGATAATCAGGTTTGTTTTTGCATAGGGTTAGTGGTCTAATGACACCAGTTTAATCAGTTATCTGCGCTGCAAGGGTGGGTGGGGGGGGTGGAGTCTGAGTAGCTGGCGTCAGCATGCAGGTGTTGCATGCTTGGATGGCTTGAGTCCAGTAAGAACCCTAGGCAACAAGGCTCAGGAGCCAGCAACACTGCACATTGTCCCACAGTGGAGAGGACACCTGGAAGCTTGTCCCTGGTTTCTCTGGGAATCTGCATCGTATGCCTTTCCCTCTGCCCCATTACCTCTACCTATTGGTTATACTCAACCAAACTGTGATGATAATAAATTCATCGTCCATCTTAAAAGCCACTGAACTGAATGGTGCCACAGGGTCTTCCAAATCACATCCTGGTCTTTTTTACCCCTTTGGTGGACTCATTTACATTCACACTAGAATGATGAGCATCTTGCCTCAATACTTGGTGGTTGGAAAATTTAAAGTTTCTTTATTGATATATATTTGTTTATGAGGGGAACACACACCTACCACAATGTAGGTGTGGAAGTCAGAGGATACCCTGGGGGAATCAGTTCTCTCCTTCCAGCGTGTGGGTCCCAGATGGTCAGGTTTGGAAGCAAGCACCTTTGTCCTCTCGGCCATCTCAAGCAAGCCTCTGGTTTTGTTTTTTTTTTTTTTTTCTTTTTTATTCCTGGTCCTCAAATAGTTATCAATAATAAATTTGCCTCTTCTGCTGCCTTTTTACATTCTTAAATATCTTTACATGTACTTATTCTTTATTTTCAGGTTTTTTTTTCTCCCAGATTATCATTCTCTGACCTCAAAATTCCCTGGGCACTTTGTAAACATGCTCCTATGAATCATAATCAACCTCAAAATACCACAGACTCAGTTTGTAAAACAATGGTACATCCATGCAATTAACCCAAAGATACAGAACTGCCTGCTCACCCACCCCATCTCCTATTCCAACCAATCCCGCTGGGAATCAGGCCAAACTCCCTTTCTCCCAGTTCATTCCTTTCTTTTTGTAACTAAACTGTCAGCAAATGTTGGCTCTTTCTACCCACTTTGAACACTGCTTAATAGCCCGGCCCATACCATGCTTTACCTGCAACGGCTTTAAAAAAACAGTCACCCAGGCTTTAATTCTTTTCTCCCATGGTTGTTCTCAACATAGATGCTGGAGTGATCCTGGCCAATCACAATTCAGATCAAGCCCTGCACTACTGGAAACCCTCCCAGGGCATCTTCACGTGTTATTAGAATATCATGGGGCGGGGGGTATGTCAGAGACAACAAGGAGACCAGCATGACTGGAATTGGGGGAGAGAATGTTTAACATTTAGGAAGCACTCAGCAAGGATTTACTGAATGGACGAATTTAATTGATGTGTCAAGATGTAAGCCTTTAAATACTCAGAGATAACTATTTATATAACTCCACAGCTACCTAAATAGAACTCTAGAGGAAGAAGCAATAAAAATCTTTCTTCAACTATCAAAACAAACCATTTGGGGGTAAAATGTACCATAATGCTGGAATCTCCAGGCTACTCGGCGTCATCACCACACTTTACTAGAACTGCATTCACGCCGCGTCTTACCAAGAGTCCCCCTAAGTCAGGTCCCACGCTGCCTTGTGACTGACTAGCTTTACCATAAGTCTCTCCATGCCACCACCACCAAGTCTGGTGTGCTCACGATCACAGAGCACTTCCAGAATGCCCCTGTTTCACCACATCCTACAGAGGGTTTCACGAGTCTCCTTGGGTCTATTTAAAAAAAAAAAAAAACACTAAAACACCTGGCCTAGGACATAGCTCTAATGCCTCTCAAAGGGCTCTCTGCTGGATGAATTTTTGGCATAAATGCTTTTCTTTACATCATTCTATTTTGAAATTTAAAGTCAGTCTCTTTAACCCTATTTCCAGTGATAATTACCTTTTTTTTTTTAACTGTTTGGTATAGAGGCTTTATTAGCATTACTATTTTTAAGGTTTAAATTAAGGAAGCTTTCTCATCTAGAAAATTCATACTCTCTACCATGTCTTCTGTCTTGCCGTTAGATTGTGCAAAGAAAGCTATTGTGATATTTATAGCAAAGTTACTATTGGGAAACACGTTTTGAGGCAACAAAGGGATGTAGAAGGGATGAATGAATAACCTAGATGTACAGGATAAAAACGTGCTCCCACAGACGTATTCCAGCTTAGTTCCGTGTCTGTAAGGCAGGGATAAACACGTACATGCCACAGGGCTGTAAGAAAGATGTGTGATAGTATGAGCAAGGTTCCCACAGCGATGACGGCATATAGCGGGTAGTTACCAGAAAGTTCTGACTAGAGAGAGGGCCAAGGGAAAGGGAAGAGGAGGAGACACTGACAACTCAGAGCTGGAACAGCCACATGCAGAATATTTGTGGCTGTGGCTGTGCACAAGGTCAGGAATGTTGGACGTGGAGCCTGTGTCCCCCGCATCTCGCTGAGCCAGCTGTCCTTAGTGACGTCTTTAGCATCTTGTTCTGACAATGTTAGCACCATTCATTATGTGTCCCTCCTGACCCTAATCTCTTCCGTAAACTTTTCTACCCAAACTTCCACGCTCTCCTTACCACTGAGATCCCATTTCTACTCACAGCTGGCTTCCCCCAGCTAAGCTACTTCTTTTGATCAAACCTGGTGAGATTCTCTTGGCCTGTGTTGGAGAAGACTCCTTTTCAAATTTTCTTCTCATGTCCGGTCTCCAGGGTAGACGGAGGTTAGATAACTAACTGCCTCCGTTCAATGGGGAGAGGGAAATGGACAAATGGCCATTAGGCTCCTTTCAAATGGACACTTTTTTCAAGTACCTGACTCCTCCAGTGACACCCATTCCCTATCCTAATCTCGCAGGAAAGATAAGTTGTCACATTCTCCCAATCCACAAGCAAGCTGGAACCGGCCACTTCTATCCATGAGGACACTTTGGTTTTCTAAGTGACTCTGGGAGCGTCCCTTGCACTTCATCATTTGAAATTGCCACCTGTCTACGTAGTTTCAATAATCTTCACTAGTCACTTGTATTGTTTGAGGAATATTTCTAGCTCCCTCGGTGGCTCAAGGAGCCGCAATCCTTAAGCATAAGCTAGGAGGCAATTTCTCTTACTGCTCAGCTTCAGACCCACCTGCTCATTCACCTCCGACTGGCCCCTTAGTAAACTCTTACCACCGACACATTTTGCCCCTTTCCAAAAGCAATCATCTCTCCCTCTGTCGCCTATAAAGTAGACAGTGAGGTATCAGAGTATCCAGTACATGTGTAATAGCTATAAATTGATCTCGCCATCCGTGCTGGCTAGTTCTACGTCAACCTGACACAGCTAGTTATTTATTTATTTATTTATTTATTTTTAAAGAAAAGGAACCTCAATTAAGAATATGTTCTACCAGATTGACCTGTGTGCAAGCATGTCTTGATTGATGATTGATGGGGGAGGGCCCAGTTCACTGTGGGCAATGCCACCCTTGGGTTGGTAGTCCTGGGTGCTATAAGAAAGCAAGCTGAGCAAGCCCCATGAGGAGCGGGCCAGTAAGCAGCACCCTTCCATGGGCCTCTGCATCAGCTCCTGCCTCCTGCCCTGACTTCCCTGGATGATGACAGACTACGAGCTGCAAGAGAAAATAAACCCTTTCCTCCCCAAGCTGCTTTTCGGCCGTGGTATCTTTGTCACAGCAGTAGAAGCCCTTGCTAAGACGTTACCGTGATCTCCAACCTCAAATAGAAAGAAGTCACAGATCGCGCCACACTGAAAAGCAGAAAGACACAAGACCCTTGCAGGAAATGGGGCCCACCCCTCTACCCCAAGGCCCTTCGTGGCATGGCTATCTATGGCTGTGTGGAGAATGGTGCAGGTCCAGGCAAGCAGGAGACAGACAGACACTGGCACTCTGTGGGGGTGAGGAAAGAAGGATGGACACACTGAGGAAGTGCTATCTGACTGGGCCTTAAAAGGGGGTAGTAAGAATGCACACAGATTTACCCGTCTCCGCTCTACATTGATGACTAATTACATGCATATTGAGTATTTTCACATCTGTAATTATCTCTCCTCCTCACATTGTACCTTGGTCCCCTGTGGATTCCCAAGGAACGTGAGGTACCAGCCTTCCAAAAGTCCATGTGGCAGGGCTGGGAAAATGGCTCAACGGTCTTGGGGTACAAGTTGGAGGTCCTGAGTCTGTAGCACGTAAAAAGCCAGGCATGTAGCAGACATCTACATCCCCAGGGCTCCTGTGGCAAGATGGGAGTTGGAGCCAGGAGAATTCCAGGCAGATGCAGTAGCAAACAGCAAAGAAGAGACGTGGTTTCAAACAAAGTGGGACCACGCCTGAAGCTGTATGCATTCCGACCTCCATATGCACACTAGGGGGCACACATGTACACACATACACATATCACACACACACACACACACACACACACACACACACACACACACCACATGCATGGAAACAGTGGAAAGCACGTGAAGGGAAGGGAGACATACAGGGAGATAATCAGCTGCAACTCAACCACTCTATTTCCGCTCGTCCTCTTCCTGTACCTTTGCTCCTCAGCCTACCCGCCAGCAATGGTGTCCTACCCCCTCCTTTTATTGCGTAAACCCGGGCCCAAGTCCTTATCCCTTCACAGCTGTTTTCCCTCTGCCCTGTCATCTTCCCCGTCTCTCCCTTCCTGTGGTCCTGGGGTTCAGCTCAGTGTTTAGTTGATCTCATTAAGCTTCAGAGTCAGTCTCTGCCGAGCAGATTTGAAATTCCCCAAGGCCAAAAGCCGCATCGTATCTCTTTTGCATGCCTCCCCTGTTCCTGCCACCCAGACATGCCCTCCAACACAAAAGTACCTGGCAAACACTTGCGTAAGGACTAAGTCCCTCCGATCTGATTCTCCAAGTTCAAAAGTGCACTGGGCAGAGTTAGACACCAAAGTGTTCTTTCCCAGATAACACAGATCCGTCTCTTCTAAAATGTGCAGTCACTGAACCAACAGTGAGTGACTTTACTAATTACAGAGAATTAAAAAAATGTAGGCACACAAAGAAGGATTACTTTATAACCTCCTTCCAACACTGCCGGCCCAGCAGCACTGAAGGCCACAGGCTTGTCACTCCAGGGCAATTCAGTATCGTAAATACTTACCAGCATACACACTTTTCCCAACAAAGAGATACTGGAAGAGGTCCAATGATCTCAAACTTCCAAAATGAAATTTAACATGTTGAAATGAAACTGTACTTTTAAAACTCCCAGAACAGACACTCAGCTACTTTTCATTACATCTGCATAATAATTCTATGCAAATCACATTAAATCCACAAATTTCCATGATGAAAAGCTTTAGGATCTAAACATAACAAATGGATCAGAATGTGGCCCTAATAACATTAATTTCCCAGGGTCGGGGAGGCAGATCTTGGCCTTTCAAACTAGTGTATAAGAAAGAATAATCTAGATGGTTGAATAAAATTGACAGCTCAGTCCTTAGACGGTCTGGATTCTCTTGGGAACACACTTTAAATTCTGGAAGACATCAGGTAAACAGAGAAAGACAAAAATAAATAAATAAATAAAGCTAGAGAAGCCAAAAGAAGACACTCTGAAGTAAGATAACTGAGGGTCTTCGGTGATTCCACGAATCAATATCCCTGGAGAAGGGAAATGTAGAAGTAGAGGCTCTAACAGAGTGTGAGCACTTACAGCAGCTGTCTAAGACACAGACCTTCTCTACCCACTGGCACCCCCAAACTGGGCTCATCTCAGCTGACAGCATATTTTTCACTTTTTGTAGGAAACACACACACACACACACACACACACACACACACACATACACACACACACACACACACACACACATACACACACACTCATAAAAATCACATCTTAACTAAAGTACCACCCGGAAGCCATGGAATCAATATTTTTGAAATTATCTTCTTAAACAAGATGAAAAAATTCACATTGTTCCTAAAAACTATATTATTGGGTTTTTGTTTGTTGTTTTTAATCATAAATACCACTGTAAGAACATTTCTATGGGCTCTAGAGAGAGGGCTCAGGGTAAGAGCACTGGCTGCTTTTCTAGAAGACCTGGGTTCGATTCCCAAAAGCACATGGCAGCTCACAACCATCTGTACCTGTAACTCCAGTTCTGGAGGATCTGACCCCCTCTTCCGGCCTTAAAAGAACATTCCTGTGTGAAATTTCCAGAACTCTTTTTGGCATTGGCACCCTCCCTAATGTGACCACGAGAATGTTGAAGGCCCCACATGGTCGTGTGGCCACTGAGATTCTTTCCCTCTGTCAGTCTGAGCCTACCACAGCAAAAGTGTGGACAAACTGGACATGGTGGGCTGCATGTGCCTAGAACCCTAGCACGTGGGAGCTGGAGCGAGAAGCTCAGAAGTTCCAGGTCATTCTCTGCTACACAAGTTCCAGGCCAGCTTGGGCTACATGAATGAAATTCTACCTATTAAAACTCAACAACCATCAAAGACAAAAGAAAACAAAAGATGACTGAAAAAAAAAAAAATTAAAGACAGCTGAGGTATAATATGATAAGGATGGATAAGCTGGACAATTTGACTGTTGAAGTAATTATGCGATGTGTCTACCAAGTTAATGTTAATAAAATGTTACTGTAACTTCTTTTAAGTAGGAAGAAAATTTTGGCTCTCTGAGGAAGATAATAAAGCAGAAGAGTCTGTAGTAGCTGCCTCAAATGAAGGTTCGAGAACCCTCACATAATCAGAATTAATTTAACCATCCAGTTAATACTGGGCTCTAGTGAAAATGCTAAGGAACCACTGCAGGGGCAACTTTCACATAAAATAGTAAAACTGACCACTTCTTTTACATTCCTATAAACGAATCATTTTTATTTTCTGATTTCCAAGTTCAGACGAGCAGAAGTCACAGCCCCAGAGCACCACAGCACACATCTTTTCAAGATGTAAACCTTTCCAGAGAACTCAAAGGCCTCCAGAAATCATCCTGAAGGATAAAAACACCAAGAAAGCCTTGCTGTGGTCAGCAGAAACCCCTCTTACTCGCCTCAGGTTGTAGCTGGAGTGTTTCCCCTTCTCTTTCCTAGGGAAAATGGAAAACAGCTGCTCAGTTTTCCCTTTCAGACTCCATTTTCCTTCCCGCCTGCCCCATCTCATCCCTTCAGAGTAGAAACACAGCAGGTGATTGCAGCTGGCCCTGCCTGATTGTCCCTGGGGCTGGAGAAAGGAACCCCCTTTCCATCTCCTGCAGTGATGTCACTACTAACCTGCTAAAAGGAAGGTTCCCCAAGAATGTGTAGAATTCTAGAAATCTACTGCTATCAGTCTAGCAGAGACAGTCAGACAATAAAGGCAGCCTGTACAGTCAGCACTGGCCGAGGGTCAGCACCCACTGGCATCTGATTTCACTGCAGTCTGGTGTGTGTCAGTTTGGGGTGAAGCTAGGCACAGGCTATTTTTGACCTACATCAGTGACTTATACTCTTGGGTTTCTTGTCCGTGGCAACCTCTGGATATAAGTAGTCTTAGAAATGCAGCATCCCTCTCTATGCCCCAATCTAGACACGGACTCTGCCACGTCACTCAGTTACTCCGACATTGCTGTGTTTACTGAGGCAGGAGTTGTCCGCAAATATCCTCACGTCAGACGAATTTCTAAATGGTCTTATTAAATAAAAAACACGGAGCAGCCGCAGCAAGAGGGAACAGTACCATCACCTGCAATTTCATCAAGGAAATATTACAGATATACAAACTGGTGAGCACAATTTCTTCACAAATCCTTTTTAGGATTTATCAAACGCTGGTTCAGCTTTCCTACAGAGTCTCTTCCATATGTGCTACTCTGCTTCATGACTATTAGTATCTTCTGCGTTAAACACCTATTGTTCTTACACATGAAAAGAAATGTAAACACCTGATTTGATCAACAAACACAACTTTACAACCCTATGGTATGTGTGTATGATGTGACTATCTCCAGCAGAAAGATTCATATGATAGCTGTCTAAACTGCCTATTCGTGGTTTTTTTTTTTTTTTTTAAGTCTTTTATCTTTGTGTTTAGTTTTGACTTTTGAGATAGGTCTTACTATGTAGCCCTGGCAGACTTTGAGCTCACTATATGCTAAGGCCAAGAACTCAAGGCAATTCTTCGGCTTCAGCATCACTACCATGCCAAAAGTTTTCAATCTTTGCTAAAAGAGTGTGACTGCTAGTTAATTAAAATACTGGGGATTTTTAATATGACTAGCTAGTATATTCCACACAGTAACTGGGAAGGATAGTAACTATTAATTCTACAAATAAGCCCCCAAAAGGTTTGTTTGGGGATGCAGATGTATTAATGAGTGACAATCTCCTTCTGACTCTGTCTAGGACAAAGCTGATGCCCATAGCCCACAACAGATATGCCATATGTATAATTAAAGCTAGTGAGGAGACTGAGGAAAGAGCTCAGTTAGTACAATGATCTTATGTCCACACAAGCAGAAGGACCTGAGTTCAGATTTCCCAGCACCCAAGTAAACAGCTAGTAACACATTTATTTGTTACATTTTTATAACAAGATTTTCACTCGCCTAATAATGACTCACTTAACAAATATTCTCAAGTACAAAACCTTAAAGCATATCGAACTCATTATCAGGGCCTGTACGTACTACTGAACATAGAAATTCTGTTCCTTTAAGGACAGCTTCCCATTTCTACCGAGATCATGTTGCTAAATGATTCCAAGAGGACTGAAACGCACAGAAGGAAACCCAGGGATAATCTTAACACACATTAAAATTCAGTGTTATTCTTGACTTAAGAACTGAACAAACGACTCCATTCAAGAAATAAACAGATGGCCTCAGCATCTTTTCTTCTCTGTCCAAACTAAAATCAGCCTCTTTCTTCTCTGACCCTAACAGACTCTGAGAATCTGCCTTCTCCGGCAGGTTTGTACGGCTGTGGGCATCCGAAAAAAAAAAGAATTCTGGAGTTCAGCCCTTCAACAGGCTGCAGCCTGTCTCCATATGGCAATTAGCAACACTTCTGATAGCACAGCAAGGCCAGTTAGATACCAAAGCCAGCTCCTGAGAATTGAGAACGCAGCCTGGGGGTCTGCAGGCACGAGGAGAGGCCTCCAAGTGAGGTCCTTACCAAGCTGAGATGGGGGGGGGGGGGGAGATGGAAAAGGAGGGCTGGAGGACAAGCGAGGATCTTGTAAACAGTTGCAGAAGCCTGGGAAGTACGTGAGCATTCAGGAAGCCGACAGTTCATGGGCAGTAACTACAAAATATAATAAAGCAATTCTATAGATAACTGAAATGTGAGCCTCCAGTCATGTGAATCTGGGGTTGCAGAGGACAAAGTGGCATTATGTGTGCAATTTATGTTTGTCTCTTTCAAGTTAAGGTATGTCACAGATCACCTATACAATGATAGATTGAGTCTCCGACCTTCAGCTTTTCCACGCTACTAAAATGAAGACAAGACACACACCCCACCTCACGCTCCATCTCCACTAGGCAAAGATGTAAATTAGGATACTCTGAGCAAAATGCAAGGGTGCTAGGCCATTTGAAAACGTTAAGTGTGCAGGTAGCTGCCTGATCTATCAAGAACATTGCCGGTCCTTCAGCTGACTAAATGCTTACGAATTTGTAGATGAGTTTAAAGTAATGACCCAATTTTACCTAATTGCCCAATACTTCTATTTCTGAAATATTTCACCATCAGCTAATCAAAACACCCTTCTAAACAACACTGAGCTCTGAAACACCAAAGGACCTCAAGAAACAGCCTGTGTGCTACATTTATTTATTGTACACATAGAAATATTTGTTTTTGAAAAACAAGTCTAATTTGTAAAAGAGAATTTCCATTTAGAATGGGACAGTAGAGAAGGCCTTTTGGAAACATCCATTTCCAATTCTTGCTACCTAGAGCAAACAACTGCATACAATGTGTCTCAGGAGTCTGGGATTCTGACCTCTACTTCCTACTCTGACACTAATTCATCATATGGATTTTATGGGGAGATAATTTCCCTTGTGAGTACCCTGGGTTTAGACACCGGCTCCGTTCCCATGTCCACCCCTGACTACAGGTACACAGACTTGGGCTGTGCCGTCCCAACATCTGGTAGTCATTTAGTGACCTCAAGAGGGTTTTTAGTCTACAAATCACAATAGGAAGAGATAATGTAATTCCAATATGAGACACTCTCAAGGCACCAAAGAGAGAAATAGGAAGGGTCCTGCCCTGTGTCAGACATTCTTTCAACAGGGCTGCTGGTCAGAGAAACTTTCCAGGTGCCTCCCCCCACTTTAGAATGGCAAACACCCAGCCCCTCTCAGGAATGGAATGAAGCTTCCGATGATGAGGTTCCCACCATCATAGACCCTGGTTCTCCCCCCCAAAGGCCAGCCACAAACACCACTGAGGACCATGGACGGCTAAGGCATGTTAAAATATTTACTGTGTTTAGGACTGAGATATCCTAATGGCTGAAAAAAAAAAAAAACTTAAATTAGGCTGTGATCAGTCTTCCTCTGATTTCTTTGACTGTTTTGAAAACAAAGATTATCAATGCATTAACCCAATTATTCCTCTCCTTTTCCTTCACTTGTTAAAATCATAATATCAAGAATTATGTGATTTCCCTCATGCAACACAGAGGAACCAAGAAGAAATAAATAGCAAAATATTCTATCACAAGTATTATTCCATTCCAGAATGCATTTTCACAGGTCTTAAACTGTCTCATAGACTGAAATAATTTTCTATAATGAGGCAGTAGGAAACTTCTGTGAAGCTAAGAACTTCATCCCAGGGATGACCGAGGTGTTCTCCACGACCTCACTTCAACCTTCTGCACCAGACACACCACTTACCTCATTAAAATGAACCACATTAGCCTATTTGTGAACTACTGCTAAATACTAAAGTAGACGAATACGCAAGTATTGCTCCCTAAGACTTAGATTTCACCGGGCAAACCTAGCTGTCCTCTTATCCTGTATTTTTTTTCTCTCTCCATCAGGCCCCAACCTCAAGGGAGAAATGTGAAACAATCTCCACCCAGTAGGACCAGGAACAGAGCCTAAAAACCCCACCACGTGAAGAACCTAGATTGTATCCTTCTGACAATTTCTCTCCTTGTCAGGGTAATTTGTTGTTGTTGTTATTTTAATTTTCTTTTACTGGGTAATTTCACCGTTTCTTTTTAGTCTGAATATTAAAATGTACCCTGTAGGCCCGTGTTTAGTTATTGAAACTGAAACTGCTAACGTATCCCAGGCACGGGGTAAAATGACTCTTCCAACACACAAGTGCTCCAGGTTGCTTAGTCATGGCCCTTTCTACAGCCAAAGACACTCCAAGAAAGCCGGGGCCCTCCCTCACGTATTCACTCCCGCCTGTCGCCCTACTAACCAGCACTGTGTGGCTAAGCCCATCCTGAGGCATCACTAAGATCACATATTAAATCCAACCTTTTCTCCCTTTTCACTAAAATAGATTTTACTATACTTAAAAAAAAAAAAAAGGCAGGTTTAGGGGGTGGAAGGGTCTGTACAGGGACTTTAAAGGAAAATAGTAATGCATGGGCAAACACTCAGATGATCCTGTTTTATTTTTTCCACGCACATTACACTTTGTAGTCCTCGTTAGTGGAATAGTGTGAAATCTTCTACCAAATACTTAACCCCAAATTTTCATCTCATAAGGGGTTGAGAGATGGATGGCTCCGTGGCCAAGAACTGGTACTGCTCTTGTATAGGACCAGAGTTCAGTTCCTAGCACCCATGTTAGGAAGCTCATGACAGCCTGTAACTCCAATTCCAGCAGATCTGATGTCCTCCTCTGACCTCTGCAGGCACCCGTACTCACGTGCACATACTTCCTAGACAGACACCTAATTTAAAAATGATAATAATTTTTTTTAAATTTCACCTCACAAATACTATTGTTTATTAAGAAAATGTAAAAACTAAAGAAAACAAAGTTATTAAAAGTGAAATCTGTAACGTGAAGGAAAATGAAAATATTTCTAGGGTGAGGTCTTCCCTTCCTTATTATATCGTTGACTAAGCAGCAATAAACACCAAATGTTTTCAAGAATCTGCCAGAAAGTCCCTAGAAACCAACGTGTCAATTCCTGACCTAAAGAATTCCAGGTAAATGAGGCTGGCTTCTTGCATTGGAAGCAAGGGATTGGGTTTCAATATGAACGCCAGCTGGCCTAAGCGGACGCCGCTGCCTCAAAGGAGGGATGAGAAACTTCTCAGGTCACAACTTAGCTCAGATCCATCCCGTGCAGACTCTAAGCCCATGTGGCATCGCTTACAACGATCCCCAGCCCAAGTCAAGCACATACACAGATGCAACACACACACACACACACACACACACACACACACACACACACACACATATCGGGGCCGGCCCAAGCGGCCTCCGGCTGAGGTTACGCAGCCACCCCGGGGTGTTGATGGAGTGTAGGGGGTGGCTCAGTACCGGCTTTCCGGGCTTCTGGGTCCCGAGGTCGCACAGACAGAGCCAGCAAGGGCGCACACGACCACCACCATCCCTAGATCTTTGGTGTAGAGAAGGAAGGGGGACACGCGGCTGTGCCACCCAATCCCGCGGGAACCCCGGAGTCTGGGGGGCCCCGTCCGGTCCCCGCTATTTGTTCCTGATCCCCTTGCTGCTGTGGAGCCGGGCTCGGTGCTGTGCACTGGGGTGGGAGACCGTGGAGGCAGCCTAGCCGGCCCGGGTGCACAGCCCACGGGGAATGGGCGCGCAGCGGGGGACGTGGCTCTAGCTGCCCGGCCGGGACCGGTCCCGCACAGGAGGGAAGCTTCTCCCCGCGTGGCCCAGAACGGCGCCCACGCCGCGCCCCGATCCCCTCCTTCCGTCCTCCCCCGATCCCGGGGAGGCTCACCGCTCCGTCCTCCGGGGCGTCTTCTCGCCGCGTCCCCGCGGGGCGCCCAGACTCCGGACCCCTGGAGTCCGGCCCTCAGCGCGCACGCCGAGCCATCCGAGCCCAGGGCGCCGCGCCCGGGATGCGCCGCTGCAGCCTCCGCCGGCCGTGCGGACGGGGCGGGGACCGTCGGCGGAGGGCAGGCCGCGGCAGGGCTCGGCCTGGGGCGGAGGAAGCCGCAACGTCAGCAGAGCCCGGGAGGCGACGATGGGGAGGGGGAGAGCAGGACCCCCAGCCGGCCGGATCTCGACCTCCGCCCGCGCTCTCTCCTCCGCGGTCCCGAAACGCCGCTCAGCCTTCCCGCCCACACACCCTGCCCTGACCGGCCGCTTTGGCTCCCGCTGCTCTGGTTTCTCGTGACCTGTGAGCTCCAGGTTCCACTCTGGAATCGCACCCAAAGAAAAGATAACTTTTGGAGGCCCAGGGGGAGGGGCCGATGCGTCTGTAAAGTGCTGGAAGAGGAAAGCTGAGAATTTAAAGAATCCCACTCCAGACGCGCGTGCCCAATCCCTTCTCCAGGCTCCAAAATAGTTACACTCCAGTTGCCTCCCTCCCCCTCTTTTCCTGAATTCAGTTTTACTCTCAAAGAGAAGGAGGGGGGGGTGGGGGGGGTGGGGGAGAATCACCTAATCCGAAGCAGTTGTCGCCTAGAGTGGAGCAGCAAAATAAAGGGAATCCTACCGAATCCAGCAAGCTGAACTGATTTTAATCAGCAAAGATAAAGGGTTGGGGGTAGACCTTTTGGAGTTCGCAGCTCACAAGGGAAACTTTATCTTATCTCGTGTGTGTGTGTGTGTGTGTGTGTGTGTGTGTGTGTGTGTGTGTGTGTGTGTGTAAAAGAGATAGACAGAGGAGAGAGAGCGCTCATGCACCCAAGTTCGGTTTATTCTTTCAATGAAAAGTAGCCATCAAACTCGGCTATCTAACCAGTCCAGGGTTGGACCTCCTCCCTCGGAGTTAAGTAGTTAACCTACTAGAGCTAGATTCTGTGAAACGGCCTGGCAGGTGTGGGAGTTACTTACCGGTTCATCAGAATGGGCTGTTTTACTCAGTTAGGCTCTCTCCATCTTTGCTACGAAGTGCTTTGAGTCCTGAGAGTCGACTACACTGCTAGGAAAGCTTACCGATTTTGCAATCAAGAGAGCTTCCTCACCACAGATTTTAAAAGAAAAGAAGAAAAGTGCTACTGTTAGGCTTTTAAATGCTAACTCAGATAAATCACCGATTTGCATAAACTTCCTGGTATTTTAGAAGTGGCCTGTGGGGAGGAGAAGGAGCAGGCTAATTTGCTATTAGCTGTAAATTAATATTCAAATCTTTATTCTGCGGTTTACTGGGGGCCTTGGAAATCTAAGCCACCTTTGGTGTCTGTCATTCATCCGTAAAATAAAGTTATTATAATACCTTCATAAATGCAATAAAATGGCTAATATTTGTTGAAAGTTTGTTCTGTTTCAGGCACTGAGCTAAGGTATTTATTTTAACAGGATGAACTGTGTCCGTGCCTAGCTGTAGTATATGAGTTAATTTCCATTTGTCCTCTCAAATTGGAAAATGACTTTAGGAAAAACATCTCGTTTAACTTGTAGTCACTGATTCTCCCAGCTAATATCTTAGTATCATTAAAGAATGTTAATAATTCTTTCTAATGGAACCCCATACCTGACTGATGAATCAGATCATTGATCATATGTGCAAACAAGATGAAAAGTTCTTCAAAGGGAGTAGGACCCGCTGCTGTGGGATGTCTTTCTGTATGCTGTGAATATGTGTTGCTGTGATTGGTTAATAAAGAAGCCGCTCTGGCCTATGGAGAGTCAGGATATAGCCAGCCAAGAAACACAAGAGAGAGACAGAAAGAGGAAGGGCAGAGTCAGGAGCGTCAGCCAGACACAGAGGAAACAAGGTGACAAGGCAGAACTCAGAAAAGGTACCAAGCCACTTGGCTAAACATAAATAAGAATTATGGGTTAATTTAAGTGTAAGAGCTAGTCAGTAATAAGCCTGAGCTAATGGCCGAGCAGTTATAATTAATATAAGCTTCTGAGTGATTTTTTTGTAAGTGGGCTTCAGGATTGCAGGGGTTTGACAGGACTGGAGAAACTTTCCAACTTCAGCCCACTGCCATGTGCTTGCCAGCCCCCATTTACCTTTGATTGATGTAGTAACTATGGAAACCTAGCTATGGATGACACTGACTTGCAAAGAACCCCATGGTACCTCTCAATACATTTACATTTCTGCTTTCTGGAGTCCATCGGGCACATTTTAAAAAAAAAGATTTATTTGTATTTTTATGTACATACAGGTTTTTCTTCCTGTAGGTACATGCATGTGACTGCAGGTGGCCACAGGGGCCAGAAGATGGCACTAAATCATCTGGAGTTGGATACAGAGTGGTTATAAACTGCTCAGCATGGGTGCTAGCAGCTGAACTTGGGTCTTCTGCAAGAGCAGTGTGCACTCTTAGCCACACTCTCCACCCCAACATGTCTATCCTTGACTCTACAGGAGAATGCTTCAATGTGTCTGTGAACATACCCATCTCTGTCACCTTTCCTTTGTCCAGTGGATGTCCTTTTTAAAACCTGATCCCTAGAACTGTATCCAAAATTTCATTTAAAGTCAGAGTAGAAAGTTGTATAATGGCTTTGTTCTGAAGTATATTCTTGGAGCACTGACTTCTTTATTACCATTCACTGAAGTTTGGTTTTTTTTTTTTTTTTTTTTTTCTTTCCATAGCTGATGGTACCACAGGCTTTCTCCAAACTACATTCACTGCAGTGTGTCCAACACTGCCATATTATTCTATTGAGTTCTACTGTATTAAATTTGGCCTATTCTTTACATTTGTGGCATGCTGGGTACTACTAACATAATGGTTAGTTCTACCGCCCAACTGTAATGAAGGTCTGTATTCGACATCATCATGTAAGTTCTCTGTCATCTTCCATCTCTGACTGACACTGAATTTGAATGTTCTTGCCGAGTATTTTCATCAGGAATGACCCACATTATCTGCTCGTATTTTCTTCTCTTGTTGAAAGACATCAAGCATGGGCCATTGCCACGGCATCCTTTTAGATTCAGAAAAGGACCCTCCCAGTTGAGAAATTCGGGGAAAGTGATCTGTCCTCTCGGGTGCAGCTGCAAAAGACGGCATGTGGTTTCTTCATCAGAAGTCTGCTCTATTGTTGGTATAGCAAGAGGAAATGACTACTCAGGGAATTCTAGTTAATTCTACTAAGTTGCCTATGTACCAAGCTTTTTCTTGTGGGCCACCAATCTGCTCCCCAATTATGATACTGAGACTTAATATTAGTTATGAAGGTTCAGCCTTAGCTTAGGCTCATTTCTTGCTAGCTCTTATAACTTAACCTGTTTCTCTTCATCTGTTTTGCCTCAGGGCTTTTTGCCTGCCTGCCTTCCTCCCTCCCTCCGTTTCTTTCTTCCTATCTTTCTTTCCTTGTCTTTTTCTTTCTCCTGCTGTCCCATGGCTGGCTGGCAGCTGCCTGGCTTCTGGCCCCAGGCATGTCCCTCTCTTTCTCTCTTGTTCTCTTTTATCTCTTTTTCCTCATCTGATTATTCTCTCTGCCCACCAGCCCCACCTAACTCTCTCCTGACTAGCTACTGGACATTCAGCTTTTTTATGAGACCAATCAGGCTCTTTAGGCAGGCAAGGTGAAACAAATGTAACACATCTTTGCATAGTTAAAATAATATTCTACAACATGCCTCTTCCTTTTCTAAGTGCCCAGATGTGACTTTAGTAGGAGGTATCTGTAGTAGCTCTGCAGTGCTGGGGTCTGTATGCACAGTTAGGAAAATAATAACCATGTCGTCTGTAATCAGTCTGCAGTGCTGGGGTCTGCTGGGCCAGAAACAAGAACAAGGAAAACAAAAGGAAGAAACAGAGATTCAGAAAATGGAAGTGAGCCTTCTGAAAACATAAATAGCTCAGAACACTGGCGATTAGGGTTTGCTGATTTCAAATCCAGCTTCGGCCCACACTAAGCCACTTGGTATCTGTCAACTTCTCATATAGGTAAAACCCAGTCTGTGGGTTAGTGTTGGACTCGGTGGAAATAAATTCTCCATTCATTCACAATTAACTCCTCAAATGGATGATTTTCTACCACCTGTGGTTTATTCTAAGCCACTGAAGATATTCTGACAAAAAATCATCTTTGGTATTTGCTGAGCAAATGTGTGAAATTAGCTGTATCATTTCCTTAGGACTTAGTGGGACCAGAAGAACTATTTCATATTTTTCTTGAACATGATTTTTTGGGAGCTATAAAGAATTATGGACATCAGTAAGGAATTTAGAAAATGAATGCTGATTGAAGCCAGGGTTTCTGTTAGTCATTATTTATAAAGCCACATGGATAGTATTGAGTCCTCATAATATCTACAAACTTCCTGGATGACGGGAGGCTTACATGCAGAAGGTTCTCAGGCCAGGTCCATGCTCAGGCTGCTGGCTGCCCAAAGTCAGGTGCGGTTACAGTCTATTCACAAAACAGCCCGACTTCGGTCTTCACTACCCGACTCTATCACCTGCTGAATTTATTCTCAGGCTTCTTTTGATGATCCTTTTGTTTTCACAGCACCATCAGGGAATGGAATTTAGTACATATTTTTCTAAATGAGTACTAGAACACTGGATATGCAAGGCCAGAAGAGACCCATTTATTAGGAATTTAAGTACATGTGCCTCCAAGAATGTGGCTGCAAGGGCATCTAAGCCTGCCTTTCAGGGTGCAAGTGCAACTGTGATTTCCTAGATGAACTGTGCTTCCTACTTCTTTGTGTTTTGCACTTACTTACTTTACTAAATTATAAACCCTTTTCTGCTGGAGACTGCCTTTCTCATTCTGTGTCCTTCCCCATCTTTCCCAGTACGCTGTCTGTTTATTAGATCAGAATACAGTCTCAGGTAAGTAGTGACAAGCCCCACACTCGATGCAGTGATGAAAACTTAATGCATACATCAGTTAAGATGGTACTCATTGAAGGTAAACAACACTGGGCTCAAATCCAGACTGTATGGTTTCATGAAAGCAGGTCTTTTAGCATCTTTGGATCTCACTTTTCTTCACTGGAAGAATTATGATATTATTCACTCTTGTCCCATTTCTTGAAGAAATAAGCACGCCATTGCATATGGAGTTCCAGGCAAGGAGTCATAATTCATTCATAGCTGTTTATTGTCACAGCATAAGATGGGTCTAAGGCTTTTAGCAAAAGGTGTCCCTTAGTCTTGTGGAGACTAGAACATTCCTGGAGCTGGAGGTGCTACATCTAAATCCAAGCAAGGTGAGTTCCACTCCCCCTCTCACAACATTGCTAAAAGTAGTTGAGATCAGGCCAATTTTGAACTAGTGGTTGGATTCCAATCCAAGCTCTGTGATTTTTGTGCTCAAATAGATGGTGGTAAGGACTGACCCTGGCATTATAGATTTATAATAGACTTAATATGTAGCCTATAATGGAATTAATCTATACTGGAACTGTCACGTCTGGCTACATAGTAGAATCACCTGAGGGTGGCAAAATCATGCCAATGTTCAGTCTTGCCCTTTGAAATTCTGGGCGAAGTCTTTTAAGAATAAAACTCAGTAACCAATGTGATGTGAAGGCCCCAGATGGTTCTTTCTTATGTGTGGCCAAAGTTAGAGCTCATGTTCCATAACAGTAACCCTCCAACTTTGCCAAACTTGGACCATGTTGGAGATCATTTAGACCTTCTGATGCCCAGGCTGTAGCTGGTGCCAATCAAATTATACTGTCTGAGGTACCCATAGCCTCATGGTTCCAAAGGCCAGAAAGTTTAGGTAGCACACTTCTGTAGAAACTGCTGTGAACAGGCTCTGGAACTAAACCAAAAACATAACTAGATTATGCTTCTCTGCCACTTTTGTTCTGAGTTAATAATTATATATTGTGAAGAGTTTTCTTTTTCTGATATATTTCTTTCTAAGTGTTTTTTTGGACACGAAATTTGGGGGGAAACACTACTTGATTTCAGTATAGGCTGAAGTAGTAAATTTGAATTCACCCTACAGTTAGTGTTCCACTTTGTGTTTTACTGTCCAAATATGATAAATAACAAACTCTAGCAAAATATTTAACATCCAGGCAGTTTGGAGCTTTTTTTCTTTTCCTGTTGAGCTTGCATTAAGCTTAGAACATCTTGGCTGTGATTTTCCTTTTTATGGTTTTTTATTTTGGTGATTTTTAAGTTTGGCTATATGGAAATGGAAAATACTACCGATTCTTTAATATATGCTAAAATATACTTTTAATGCTCACTTACAACCTTCTAGGAAAACAGTATTCCTTAGGAGCACTTCAGAACTCAGTGAGATTCACCAAGGGAACTAGAATTAGTTTTAGTCAGTTTTTTTTTTTTTTTTTTTTTTTTTTTTTTTTTTTTTTTAATAAAGAAGTGAGGTTAACCTCTGTGGGCAAAGGAGAGTCATGTGAGGCTTCTGGTCACTGTAGAAGTGGGGAGAGAAATCAAGCCACATGTCACTTAGCAAAGCTTTTTCTCCCCCAACTTCCACATGCTCTGTCACTGGCCAAGAAAGTGCACATAATGTCTCCTTTTAAGGTTCTCTGATTTCCTTGGCAATTTATTAAAAACAAATAAACAAACAAAAGTAAAGATGCCTTTCCCCTTGAACAGAGTTGCTATAATGATTTAGGGATGGGTGGTACCTTGGCAGGTTGGAACCAATGAGCTCCATAAAGTTGCACCATGCAACATATCCCATGTGAGAGGTTTACTGGGTGTTGGGGGTGCAGAGACAGCCTCTGAGTGTAGCCGGAAGATTTCCTGTGTCCCGGCCTGCCAGTGGTCGGGACAAATCTCTCCCACTCGCATCCCCCAAATAAACATGCAGAGGCTTATGTTGATTAAAATTGCTTAGCCATTAGCCCAAACTAACTACTGACTAGCTCTTACACTTAAACTTAGCCCATTTCTGTTAATCTATATGTCTCCACGTGTTCTGTGTTCCATGGCTTTACCTGTGTGCCACTACATGCTGCTCCATGGATAGTGGGCTGGTGTCTCCCAACTCAGCCTTCCTCTTCCCACAGTTCTCCTTGTTTGCTTATCCCATCTATACTTCCTGCCTGGCTACTGGCCAATCAGCATTTTATTTATCAATGAATCAGAGCAACACATTCATAGCATTCAGAGGGCATCGTCCATCATTTCCCCTTTACTTTCTATTTAAAAGAAAGGCTTTAACTTCAACATAGTAAGATTACATATAACAAAAAAGTTATCAAGCAAGAATTACAGTTATAATGTCTAGTCTATTTGTATTTGACAAAATTAAAGAAAATATCCTATCATATATTTGTGAGTCTAAAGTTTCATATCTAATTTATCTTTTATCATAACCAAGGAGAATTATAACTATCTAGTCTTTATTTTTTATTTTATTTTTATTTTATTTGGTTTTTTGAGACAGGTTTTCTCTGTGTAGCTTTGTGCCTTTCCTGGATCTCACTCTGTAGATCCGCCTGCCTCTGCCTCCCGAGTCCTGGGATTTAAAGGCTGTTGCGGCTTTCTGACCACCTGTAACCACGCTGCTCCGAGTCTGGATAAATCTACAAAGTCATAAGACCCCAGAAGGATATAATATTATCTAAGTAAACAGCAAGTGCATTGTAAGCAACTTCCAAAAATCTAGAATGGGGGGCTGGAGAGGTGGCTCAGAGGTTAAGAGCACTGGCTGTTCTTCCAGAGGTCCTGAGTTCAATCCCTAGCAACCACATGGTGACTCACCAGATAGTGAGATCTGGTGCCCTCTTCTGGCATGTAGACAGAACACTGTATGTATAATAAATAAATGAATCTTTAAAAAAAAAAATCTAGAATGACAGAGAGAGCTGGCTATAGATCTGGTTGTCTGATGCTGCCAAGCTGACAAAGTTATAGCTAGCCTAGCTGTCCATACTACTATCTGAGAAGGATAAATTGTATCTGAGTGTAGACCAAGCAGTTTCCAATTCTATAAATGACAGGGACCAGTCCGTACCCCGGTCTCCATAGTGTTGGAGGCACAAGTATTGGAACAGCATCATCTTCAGCCATCAGGCCCATAAGACAGAGTTTTGTTTTTTTTTTCCCTGTGGAATAGGGACACAGAAGACTGACCTTACTTTGTCCCATTCTTCTCAGCTTGTGGGTGGCTTCATCTCTTTTATTAAATGCCAGTCTACTATTGAGAGGTTAGAATCCTTTCAGCCTAGCTACTCTTTCAAGAATAACTGTTTCAGCTACTGTTCCAATGCACATCAGAAGCCATCGGTCCATTGCCTGTTCAGCTGCCTTTGAAGAAAGGGGCACTGTACCTTTTCCAGATTGCAAAGGCCACTTCAGCAATGCTGCCATATTGTCTTGGCCTCAGAGGACACCTGTTGCTGAAGCGGCAACCACTCTTGTCTTGGCAAGGAACATTAGTCCTTTGTTATGTGTCCTGTTTGTCCATTTTGGGTAGCATACTGTCAGCAGTTGATATGAGGGCACTTTGCTGCCCAGTGGCTAACTTTTGCCACAATGAAAGTTAACTCCATATGCAGTTTTCTTCAATGCCCGTATCTTCTCTGAAGTAGATTTATAGCTGAAGTTTTCTCCAGTCCTGCCTGGCCCACAGTCAGGACAAACCTCTCTCACCTGCCAGTCCCACAGTTGCTCAGACCCAACCAAGTAAACACAGAGAGACTTATATTGCTTACAAACTGTATGGCTGTGGCAGGCTTCTTGTTATCTAGTTCTTCTATCTTAAATTAACCCATATCTATTAGTCTGTAAGTTGCCACGTGGCTCATGGCTTACCAGTACCTTACATCTCGCTTTTCATGGCGGTGGCTGGCAGCGTCTCTCTGCCTCAGCCTTCCACTTCCCAGAATTCTCTTCTCTGCTTGTCCTGCCTATACTTCCTGCCTGGCTACTGGCCAATCAGCATTTTATTTACACAGAGTGATATCCACAGCACTTCCCCTTTTCTTTTTTTTCAAATAGTAAAATTTCACATAGTAAAATTACATATAACAAAACAATTATCAAGCAAGAATTACAGTTACACTATCTAGTCTATTTGTATTTGGCAAATCTATGTAAATTCAAGGCTACAAAGAAAGTTCCAGGACAGCCAGGGCTATACAGAGAAACCTTGTCTCCAAAAACAAATCGAAACAAAAACAAAATAAAGCAAAGCAAAACATTAAAGATTTATTTGGTGGTCAGTGTCTTTTCTTAGGACAAGACAAAATTAAGAACTTGGAAGAAGCCAGAATCTTATGAGATATTTTCAAAGAATCTTTAAAATTTAGAGTTTATTAAACCATATAAACAAAGGGATTATGGGTCATCCTTAATAGTAAAACTCTTACTCAGTTATGTAGTTATTAAATGGCTTTTCATTTTAGAGGGTGAATGACTCTATGATACAATTCCTTCCAGAATTTACAACAGTAATTTTGAACAAATGATATTTCAAATTACCACAGCTCTGACCAGTGAATTTTTTTGTTTTTTGTTTTGTTTTGCTTTTTTTCGAGACAGGGTTTCTCTGTGTAGTTTTGGAGCTTGTCCTGGAACTCGCTTGGTAGCCCACCTGGCTCTGCCTCTGAGTGCTGGGATTAAAGGCGTGCGCTGCTGCTGCTGCTGCTGCTGCCGCCGCCGCCGCCGCCGCCGCCACCACCACCACCCGGCCTGACCAGTGAATTTAACTGTATTATTGTCATGAAAATGTTAGTGATAACACTGGGAAACAAGGCTCTATGATTTGTGAGTGTAATTTTTTTCCTCCAAGGTGTATAAACATTTTTGAAAATTCCATTTAAAAACTTCAAACTTAGCCAGGTGGTGGTGGTGGATACCTTTAACCCCAGCAAGGGAAAAGCAGAGGCAGGCAGATCTCTGAGTGAGGCCAGCCTGGCCTACAGAATGAGTTCCAGGATAGCCAGGGCTACATAGAGAAATCCTGTCTCAAACAAACAAACAAACAAACAAAAAACAAATATAACCCCCAAACAAATAAACAAACTTCAAAACTCATTATAGAGTAATAACTGTTGAATTAAAACAAAAAGTACTTGATATCTTGATGTGAGAAGAGTGTTATTAAGAATGGTACTGAGGCCAGGCGGTGGTGACGCACGCCTTTAATCCCAGCACTCGGGAGGCAGAGCCAGGCGGATCTCTGTGAGTTCGAGGCCAGCCTGGGCTACCAAGTGAGTTCCAGGAAAGGCGCAAAGCTACGCAGAGAAACCCTGTCTCTCAAAAACAAAAAACAAAAAACAAAACCAAACAAAAAAGAATGGTACTGAGGCTGGAGAGTTGCCTGAGTGGTTAAGAGTACTTGTTCTTGCAACAGATTCAGGTTCAATTCCCGACACCCACATAGAGGCTTACCACTTCCTTAGTGACTGGGCATGCAAATGATGCACAGATATACATGCAGGCAAAGTACTCACACACAACATAAATAAATAGAAAAACTTTAAAAGTAGACAAGAATGGTATTGAGTATGTGGCTTAATGATAATTCTGTATTTGTGAAAGTTAACATCAAATTGATCTGTTCACTCAAAACTTCAAGCATTATTGAAAAGGGTATAATGATGTCACCTTTGTTTATAATTCCTTTAAAGGCCAGCCTTCAAGAGTTTCCCCAATATTTTAATAAGTAAACATCAGCAAGAAAATTGCCAAAAGATATTAGACTTTATGTTAACATATGATGTTCTTTCCATATGCAGGTGCAAGGCAATGTTTCTTCTCTTGAAGCAAATTTGTAAGTCACACATAATTTTGTAGAGAATCATCCAAAAGCATTCTAGTCATGGTATCTTAATCTCTTTTGTGCGGAGAGAGCAAAATATCTGAGACTGGGCACTGCATCATAAAGAAAGGAAGGTTCTTTAGAGTGCCAATCTATATGTTCAAGAGTGCAGTATCAGCATCTGCTGAGCTCAGGGGAGGCCACCAGGAACATCTGCAGAAGAAGAAGGACACACAAGACAGGGAAGCAAGAGACTCAGGAGGACCTAGGCTCATTGCACGTCCAAGAACCCATTTCCTCAGGAAGTAACTTTTGCAAGACTAAGTCTACAAGGTGGCGCCTTCCTCATCGAAGTATGTTCCATTAGGCGCCATTTCTTTCTTTCTCCTTTTTTTATTTTTTTGGTGTGTGTGTGTTTTTGTTTTGTTTTTTCATGGCAGGATCTCTCTGTGTAGCCCAGGCTGGACTCAAACTTAGAGATCTGCCTGCCTCTGCCTCTCAGGTGCTAGGATTAAAGGAGTCTGTCACCACCACCAGACTTAGGCCACATTTCTTAAAGAACCCAACACCTCAACACAGCTGTACAAGGGACCAAGCATCCAGCATGTGAACCTTTGGGATGGGATCAAACTATGTCCAACCTGTCACAACAGGAATTGTGTTGTCATTGGATGCTACTGAGGATGACTTGATGTTTTGGCTTAAGAGAGCTTTCTCACACACCGACAGATGTTACTCTAAAGGTAAAATGTGCACCATCAACACCAACACTTAGAAGCGTATGTTGCTAAGAGCAACATATATTTGCCGAGAAAGAAAGGTATCATGGAGTTGTGGTCGGGGTCAGTGACAAAAGCTCTCATCTGTTTCCCTACATGTACCACCAGCCTATGAGCTGTGTTGAAGTCAAAGGTCTAGACTACAGTTCCTACTCTGGGTGCCAAAGAACAGGACTAACTATTGGGTGACTCTGATCTGTCAGCTGCAGCTTTCAGAAGCGTAAAACTAGGCAAAAAGCTTCTGAACATCACTCATCGTAAATGTGCTAATTGGATACAGGATTGGCTAGACTAGCTGGTCATCAAGCCCCAGGGTCCTTCCTGTCTCTGCCTTCCCAGTGTTGGGATTAATGACATATGCCCCCATACCCAGCTTTCTTAAGTGGGTCCTAGGAATAAGAACTCAGGTTCTTATCCTTATGTAGCCAACAGTCTTCTCACTGATCCATCTCCCCAGCCCCAATATTTAGAGTTTACTGTGATGACTGGCAACACATTGTAAAATCCATAAGATTTCATATCACTACCCTTTTTATAGTCTATAGAACAGGGTTCAAAGAAAAGCTAGGCCACACAATCTCAGAAAGAAACAAACTACGTGTTCTCCCTTATGTGGGGATCTGATGCTATAATGTCTATATTTATATATCAATATACATATGTAAACAAGTGCACATATGGGGACAGATTAACACATAGCAAGGAGAACAAAAATAAGTAAACATAGGTGATGAGGAAGGATCGATGCAAGCCACAGATGCTTGAGTTATAAAAGAGAACACAAAGCAAATTATTTTTCTAGTTTTAATTGTGTAATGGATTTGAGGAGTTGTTTTTTGCTTTTCTTTTGTAGTGGATAAGTATATAAATAATATTTGCTAGTGAGATTGTAAAATCTAGTGTGAAGCTCCACAGTTTTAGAATGGCTGTTCTAACTGCCCAACACTTCACTGAGATATACAGACTTCGGGCCTGGCTAACCACTGTGCAATATTTTTATTTGCAAGTTGTCTAGAATAAAGTTTTATTAAATATATTAAAAATTAAAACAAAGCAGCTGGGTGGTGGTGGCTCACGCCTATGATGCCAGTTCTCAGGAGACAAAGGCAGGCAGATCTCAGTGAGTTCAAGGCCAGCCTGGTCTACAGAGTTCAGGACAGCCAGGGCTACATAGAGAGACCCTGCCTCAGAAACAAAACGAAACAAAACAAAGGGTTAAAACAAGCAAACCATCAAACTAGTATGTAAGCTGCGGGAAGAGGAAGTTCCACACAAATGCTTGTATATAAAGTCTTGTCCAGGCTACTACAAAACCAAAGAACTATTATGCTATCTAATAACCTAGTTCATTTCTGATATTCCTTTATGGCAGATGTCCTTCAGGCCTCTATTAAGCTATAAACTAATATGTCTGGGTAGATCATACATACATAATACACACACACACACACACACACACACCTTTAACAAAGTTTCAAAAAACAAAGTTTATGTCTATATTTTCTACTGTAGTCTATTTCATTAAAAAGGAAGATTAGGATCAACTACATCAATTTCAAAACCCACCAATCAATTGTACCTTGACAGAGACGCATTTTGCTATTGCTATTATGTATGTTCAGAGAGTCTCTGTGTTGAATTTTAAAGTTCAAAAGTGTAGACCTCTGAGAAGCATGAGGGGATGCTTTGATGTTTTTGCCAAACTAGAGGCCAAAGTAGAGACAACTGTGCTTAAACTCAAACTCTGGAACCTTCGGAGGCACACTAGGACTTGCAGAAAGAGATAGAGAGTAGATATAACTTAAAACCTAGGGGGCTGGAGAGATGGCTCAGTGGTTAAGAGCACTGGCTGCTCTTCTAGAAAACCCGGGTTCAATTCCCAGCACCCACATGATGGCTCACATGACATCAGTTCATCTGTAGTCTGCTAGCCTTCTGGTCTCCTACGGCACCAGGCATACATGTGGTATGTAGACATACATGCAGGCACAGCATCCATATACATAAATTTTTTTTTTTAAAAAATTGTGAAGCCTAGATAAGATGTGCTGTACTTTCCCCAGGCCACGGAGATATTCTATCACAAAGATCATCTGTTCACAAGACAGACTCGAAGTTTTACAGTTGTCGATATGGTAAACCACAGGGCATTCACCACGGGCTAGAAGGCAACAACTCGTTAATAAGAAGGCCTATCTGAGCCAGGGAAGTGGGGGTTGGTGCACACCTTTAAACCCAGCACTCAGGAGGCAGAGGCAGGCAGATCTCTGTGAGTTCAAGGTCAGCCTGGGCTACAGAATGAGATCCAGGACAGCCAGAACTATACAACAGTCAAACCCTGTCTTGAAAAACAAAACAAGGACGACCTTTCTAATTGGTGGGCAGTCAGCATCTCTGAGTTTTAGTCAAGTGCCATGACACAATGGCTTGAGAGCACACATGTATGGTATATATGCACACATACATGAGTGGATGGGTGGATGCTTGGAGGGGTGAATGAATCATTGTAAAAGGCACTATCTCCTCTATCTAGGAAGGAAAGCATGTCCCCTAAACTAATTTTCCAGGCCATGCCCGCTGCATTTTATTACCAGCTCATCTTGGATTTTTAATGATGAAAGAAGAGCTTTTCTCTCCTTTTATAAAGCAAAAACAAAACAAAACAAGAACACCCCCCCCAAAAAAAAAAACCAGCACTGTGGTGGGCTTGGCAACTTGGGATGCAGGCTGCTCTTTAATCTTTATTTTTATTAATTTCTTTTGAAAGGATGAATATCATCACCCTGGAGACCGATGGTTAAAAACAATCAACAGAAGGAAAGAATACCCACACGTGACGTGGGAAAGAAAGCCATGTGGAGAACTTTTTGCTGCACTGGATACAGGGCTTTGGAGGCCAGGCAAGGACGCTTGTGTCCCAGTGAAGACAGGACAAGACAGTACATGATGGGAACCGGAAAAGCGTTCTTATCCTACAAAATTTTGATAACAGATTTGTTCGTTTATTTTTATCTGCCTCGGAGCATTGTGGCTTATCAGTAACTTGAAGTAACTTAATTACTCTCTGTAAATTCTTTTGACAGCTCGGCCTCACCCTGAGGAACGCAGAAGAAAATGTATGAAACGTAGGAAAGCAGTCAGTGATGCATTTCTCTCCATCGGCACTGCCTCCTTCCCCTCTCCCTCATCTCTTCCTCTCTTCCTCTCTTCCTCTCTTCCTCTCTTCCTCTCTCTCTCTCTCTCTCTCTCTCTCTCTCTCTCTCTCTCTCTCTCTCTCTCACACACACACACACACACACACACACAAATGGGGGTTTGATTCTAATGCATCTTTAGACACTCTTGTGCATGGATCTGAACAAGCTTTGGCTAATTATAAAAAGTGGGATCCTGGGATGCACTATTAAGTATAGTTGAGAGACATGTCCTTTGGATGTCACCAACAGCACCGCTTTCTTTAAAGTCTCAGGTGTTGGACTGGGTAGATGGCTCTGTCAGTAGAGTGTGCAGCACAGGGTCCTAAGGTTTTATCCCCAGAATCCACATTAAAAAGCTAGGCGTGGTGGCACATGAAACCCCAACACTGGGGAGGCAGAGAGGAGGTTCCCTGGGGGTAGGGGTGGGGAGGTGGGGGGCATGGGGAGTGTGCTAGCCTGCTAGCCATCCAGTCCAGTTTACTTGGTGAGTTCCAGGTTAATGAGAGACCCCATTTCCAAAAAGAGGTAAATTCACAGTTGTCCTCTGGCTTCCATATATATGTGCCTACACACACACACACACACACACACACACACACACACACACACACACACACACACACACAGAAAACAGTTGTTTTATTAAAGGATGATGGAGACACAAACTTTTTTTTTTTTTTTTGGCTAAAGGCTTAAAACATGATCTGAAATAAGCAAGACTGTGTTGATGACATTCAAGAAAAAAATAAATAAAACAAAACAAAATAATGACTTGTTTTTATGGCTGCAGAAGCCAGGGGCTGGGAGTGGTTTGATCTTTTTGGAGGACGGAGGAGAAAGAGGAGCAGGAACATTGCTCTTCGGGTGCCAGAGCAAACAGGCCGGTAGTAAACAGGAGAGAATTAGTGGCCTTCCTAAGTTCACACTGTTCAGTTAAGTAGAATTATTTGAAAATTATCTTGCTTTGGAAAGACATTCCTCGTGGAGTCAAGACGAGTAATTATGTGAGGTGGTGAAAGGGGAGGCATCAGCCAAGGCTCTAGAACACGGCTGTTTGGTGAAGAATTTGGAAGCCCTGGCTGTGAAATCAGAATCCGGTGAGCAGAGGCTTGTATAGCAAGTGTCGGCCCTGAGTCTTTCCTGCCCAGGGCCGTGGCACCCCTGAACATGGTGTGGCTACTACAGCCGACCATGGGCATCGTGGAAGAGAGAGGCTAGTGCAGGGTCAGGATCCAAGGCTATTCAGGGACATTCTTGCTCAACTGTCAACTCAGATGACTTGAATTAAGAAGTCACTTCCCCACATGCAATTTCTCAACTGTTTTATCGCTACATCAAAAGAAACCGGACACATATTTTTAAGGTTTCTATAAAACTACTAGTTAATTCAGTATGTGCAAAATGCTATTTCAACGTGAATTTTTGAAATCTTGACTAGCTGTATATTCAAGTGTTGGGCAACCGTACATCGATAATGGCTAGTGGTTGCCATATTGGATAGTGTAGATCTGAACAGATTTATACATTTCATGAGATGGGAACAGGAATGACATTTCTCTTTGATCATCAGAGAATAATTGTTCCAAAGACTAGTCATCAAAAATACTACAGGGACTTTAAAATGATATTATGGTCCCTCGTTTATGTATTAGTCATGTCCTAGAAAAAAATTCTTTCCAAGAAAATAGATGTATAACCTGTCCATGTCCGGGGGAAGTTTGAAAACCTTTCCACACCAGCACATGGGGAGCAAGCAAATTTCTGTGAGTTCCAGGAGAGCCTAGTCTACATAGTAAGTTCCAGGACAGCTAGGATTATATGGAGAGATCCTCTCTCAAACAAACAAACAAAAACACCTCTTTACTGAGATGACCACACCTTCAGGTCACTGTGGAGATGGGAAGGGAGGCATGGATGAGTCCTGTGGTGGGAACTTTCGGTACTGTGCCTATAACATCACAGAGTACTTTCAGTAATTAAAGGCTGTGAAACTTTTTTTTTTTTTGAGACAGAGTTTCTCTGTGTAGTGCTGGCTTTCCTTTAACTCGCTCTGTAGACCAGGCTGGCCTCAAATTCAGAGATCCTTCTGTCTCTGTCTCTTTGCTGCTGAGATAAAAGGTGTGCCCAGCCCTAGGGCAAGTTAACGTCTATTAAAGAGTAATAGCCAGTCCGAAAGAAATTTGATTTCTCTTTGCTGGAAACATCCACCTGGCAACTTGAGGAGCTGCAGCTGGTGTTATGCATCCATTTTTTGAGTCTGTTTAACACTTGTATGTAGATTGGCTGTTCTCTATCTTCCTAGGGCTGATTCTCACATGAAGCATTTTCAGTTTAACTGCCAACTAAGTCTTATGGATTATCAATGTGAGGCATCTCAAATACTTTTATTTCATGAACATGGAAGAAGTATCTATATCATGTGTATGAAAATTCTCCTTTCTAGAGTTTCATAATCATTTACTCTTTATCACAAAGGATAGCAGAAGAGTCTAAGAAAAAAAAAAGATAAACTGAATTGAGATGTTTAAATGAGTTAACTCCAAAAATGTTCCACAGGAAATGAGTTTCAAATAGAGTGAAGGGGATCTGTGGCCTAACTGGATCAGAAGGTTTACAGGGTCAGCTAAGTAGAAATGAATAGATGAGCAAGTCGTAACCCAAGTCTACACCCGGGTAACACCTAGAGTTCTCAGACAAGTGTGAATGCTAGATGAGGGTACAGGGAAGTGACCACTCTCATAAAGTGTTGGTGGAAGTGTGATTTGGAACAATCCTGTAAGAAAGTAAATATGTAACAAACCTATAGCAGGCCTGTCTTGCATGTAGCAATTCTAATCCCTGGAATATGTATACAATGTGTTAAACTCTGTGCATGCAGGAATATTCCACATGGTATTGTTTACATTAGTGAACTACTAGAGATAACCCAAATGTACGATAATAGAAAAGTTAGTTAAATAAATTATGGTTCATATATTTATGTATGTGCATAAATAAATGTGTTCACGAAATTAAACACTAGTAGTATCAAATATGGGATAGATCCATGAAAAGTATATTAAACTAATCAGCCAATTACAAAACAGAAAAGTATAATTTTCATATAGGTGTTGTGAAAAGACAAGCAATTTTAATTTCATTTATACAATTATGAATAATGGATTTCCTGTGTCTACTCAGTGATATCTGCTTTCAGATTGGACCCACTCTTAAAGTTCTTCAATGGGCAGTGGTGGTGCACACCTTTAGTCCTAGCACTCAGGAGCAGAGGCAGGAAGATCTCTGAGTTTGAGGCCACCTGGCCTACAGAGTGAGTTCCAGAAGAGCCAGGGCTACACAGAGAAACCCTGTCTTGAAAAACAAACAAACAAACAAAAGCTCTTCTTGTCCAAAGTGAGAAGAATACTATTCATTGCGGGTGGCTACCCACCTATCCCACAGTTTCCCAGAGTTTTCTTGAGTGAGAGCAACAGGAAATATTAGATAGAAGGATTTATATTGTGGAGATAAACGGATAGAAAATACAGGATAGCCTAGAGAGGGCCTGGAACCTATTCCAATGGGCTCTGACTATCTCTGCCCTAAGATATTTATAGAAATGCCAAGGGGTGGAGCAAAAGACCTCCCCCCAGCACAGCTAAGTGCAGACCATCTCAGACACCTGCACTCAGGCCCATGGTCCAGTCATCCCCTCTATGCAGACCTTCCGGGTAAAGCCACTAGGAACCTGAAAATGGGCTCCCACAATCCATCCTTGAGATAGGAGAGGAAGTTCTACATCCTCTTTCTCATTCTGAGAGTTCTAAATGAATTTTTGGAAGATCGTTTTTTTGGCAAGTCCATGAGCTTCCTAGCAGGGGCAAGTGTAGGAAGAACTCAATCCTGAGTAGCCTGCACTAAGTGTTGTCTTTCTTACTTAAGAGGAAGGCTGCATTTCAGGAAATACTGCAGCCCAGTATCATTAACACTATAGATATAGGTGTGCATTTGATTCTAGAAAGTGATGTTATATCACTCAGAAGAAGAAAGACATTATAATACAATATCTGAAGTCCATTCACATCTGAGTCTATTCTATGAATTCCATTCATGCCATAGGAACAGATTTAGAGTGTGGCTAATACTTCCTAAAATTTAAAACAATTACCAATTATTTTGCCCGCTGGGCGGTGGTGGCGCACGCCTTTAATCCCAGCACTCGGGAGGCAGAGGCAGGCGGATCTCTGTGAGTTCAAGGCCAGCCTGGGCTACCAAGTGAGTTCCAGGAAAGGCACAAAGCTACACAGGGAAACCCTGTCTCGAAAAACCAAAAAAAAAAAAAAAAAAAAAAAAAAATTATTTTGCCCTAGCCATTAAAGTTCCCACACAGCTCTCAATCTCTACAGACAAGCTCTTATCAAAAGAGAACCATTACAAAATAGACCTCATATAACCAGGTCCCTTCACATAGCAATGACAAGTGCCATTGGTTGGAGCCTGTTTTAATGGCTTCTCTATTGCTTTGCTAAGACATCATGACTAAGGCAATTTATAGACTAAAGAGTTTATTTGGGTTTAAGTTTCAAAGGATGAGTCAATGACCATTATGATAGGGAGTGTAGCAGCAGGCAGGCATGGTCCTGTAGCCATAGATGAAAGCCTACATCCTGATCTACAGGCACCAGGCAGAGAGAGAGAGAAAGCTAACTGGGAATGGCATGGGCTTTTGAAACCTCCACACCTACTCCTAGCAACATATCTCCTTCAACAAGGCCACACCTCCTAATCCTCCCCGAACAGTTCCACCAACTGGGAACTAAGCATTCAAACATATGAAGGGTCATTCTGGGGGGGTCATTCTCATTCAAACCACGGCAGTGCCAGCCAGTTAGATTTATGTTCGGAATACTTTTGCAGCATACTATTACCCCCGGCAAAGTATTTAACCTCCCTTGTTTCAGCTTTCTGAGGATATTCAATACCCAACTTTTAAGATTATGTATATGGGAGATGAGGAATGTAACGTGTCAGGCACCATGCCAAGCAGAATAAACGCCCAGGTTGTAGCTGTTATAATTAAAATGCAGTTTATTTAAATACCTTAACCGGAAACATTTATAAAATTTTCTGAAAGTCAAGTGTGTCCTCATGATGATGTTTATTCCAAGGAACTCTCCATGACACAAACGGATTTACTTGGAAGACTACAAAGGAAACTATCCCTGAATTTTCCACCCACTGTTACCTAACACTCCACCACCCTGAGCAATCCTCTCATTTCTCCCGAGAGAAGGCAGAACATAAAGTTCCTTCTGAACCGCAACTCCGAGGTCAACATCAGTTCATTGGAAAAAAAAATCTCCGTCATTGTTTATACACACAGACCCACACATATATACCCGACCATATACACGTTTGCACACAAAACACAAGGGCACACACATACAGATGTGTAGTTGAACTGTACATTAGTAAAAAACCTTAATTTTAGCATTTCGATAACATAAATGAATGACGTAGTGGAGAAACACCCATTTATGAGGACCGTAAGACTCATTCTTCCTGTTAATGCTCAACTTCAGTTCCTATACAGACATGTCATCCTGTATAGAATTCACACACACACACACACACACACACACACACACACACACACACACACACACACACGGTGGGGGCGGGGATTAAATGTGAGCCGCCATGGGCTGGCAAGCTGAGTCAGTTTGGTGAAGCCAGTTTTTGTCTGCCCAGCACTCACCCAGACTTCCCCTAAGGGGAATGATTTCTCTGCCAGGCATATTATTGGAGTGAGTAGAGTCCCAGGCCTGACTAATATTTTCTTCTTGGCCCTTTTACTTCTTTAGCACAAACCTCTGAGGTTATGGTGGTTTTGAGTGAGCTCCTCAAAGCACCCTAAAATTCCTGGTTGCTCAAGTTGTTTATTTACTTAATTGTCTTTTATTTCTCAATTCTTCATGTTTACTACCCAGCTAAGTGCTGCTGCCCGCTGCCCCATTTAGCACTAAAGGTGGATTTTAAGCCATGGGGCCTTTTATAACCACTGTTCAAGCACTGAGGCCTTCATGCAGCGCGTGGAAATTAGGGCCAACAACCCGCACAAGTCAGAGCCACACTGAGAGAGTCTTCTGAGGCAAGCTTTCATCCTGCAGCCAGCCTGGTGTTGGGGTGACACCTGTGTTCAAGAGAGGATGCCCAGGAGCCATTTCAGATGGACGGGCCCTTAGTAGCAGGACAAGTTAAAGCCTGAAAGTTTGTGCCGCGTGTAGCTAGATCATAGCTGACTCCAGGAAATACCATTTGGTCCCATGCTTAATTGGTCCTGCCTCCATGGATACACAAACAACTAAAATCAGGAAATATTTCCAGGTGTGGGTATACAACTGTAATTTCAGCACCCAGAATACTGAGGCAGGGGAGCTGCAAGTTCAAAAGAAGGCACACACACACACACACACACACACACACACACACACACACACACCCCTCATCTCAGGAAGGAGGGAGGGGAAAAGAGAAAGATGGGGGAGGGGAGAAAGAGGAGGGGAGGGAGGGGAGAAAGAGAGAGATTATCGAGCATGAAGATTTTTCTCTTTTCTGCAGTGATCTGCAGAGGCTGAAATGAACTTTGGAGGCTGATAGAAACTTGGAGTAATGAGGAGATTACACACATCGGTAAACACCTGACGATGGGACTTAATGTTCCCATAGCTACAGAGTACCAGTGTGGAGCAGGAGCCCTACACGAGTGTGATACAAGGCAATGACAACCCCCCAGATTCAAGCAGGGACGAGATGATTGTTCCACAAGACCTCATCACCATTCATAGCTGATGAGGGAGCATTTCGATTACAATAAATAATAAACCCTCAATCCATCCATGCTGGAAAGTTAAAGACCCAATTTCCAGTAGGTCTTATCCATAGCAAGTGTTCATACTTGCAATGACTATGTCATATCCAGAAGCCTTCCCCTCACCCTCTGGCTCTTACACCCTCTCCAATGCCTCTTCTACAGTGTTCCCAGACCCGGGGAGTGTGATACAGATGCCTCGTTTAGGGCTGAGCATTCAACAGTCATTCATCCTCAGCATTTTGAACAGATAAGAGTCTCTGCATTAACCAACATCCACAGGGGAAAGAAGCTCCCTGAGCAAGGCTAAGGGCGGCGGTTGGCTATGAACATGAGTTATGTAGAAGGCCGTTTGCCTATGCATCCATTTAGCAAAGCATTAGTAGATTTCTGCCCCTGAGTGATAGCCCTTTTTCTTTTCATTAATGTTTTTCCTCCTTTGTTGAACACTGATAAACATTGCAAAATGCATCTTGCTGTTCTATAATGAGGTAAAAATAAGGAAATGACTAATAAATTAGAAATGAACATAATGCAGCACAATGTCATTATGATATGTTCAGTGGCTAAAATACATTATAATCGGCTGCAAAATAAGTTCTTAAGAATTTAAATGCGAGGTGACCGGATTATTATCACATTTCGTAAATAAGGAACAAGAGTTTGAGGGTGTGAGGGTGACACAGCAGGCCTGTTTTCCCTTCTAACACCCTGAAAACAGATCCCTTGTTTCTTTGCGCTTGGGTACCGCAAGGGTTAATCCACTGCAGCCAAGAGAGCTGGGTGTGGGCCAGCCACACCAGGTCAGATGACTTCTGCTAAAGAGCTCTGGGCTTCAGAGGGAGGAAGGCATGTTGCAATTCTCTTATAGGAAGTTCCGAACAGTGCTGACTTATGTGGAGGGAAAGAGAGGCAAGAAACGAAGCCCCGGTAAATCAAGGTGTTCTACTAACCACTAGGTAGATGTAGTATCAACATAAACCCAGGCAGGTAGCTGTTCACGGATGAGCATTCTTTTCTGGTTTACACATTCTACCTAAAAGAACACAATTCAGAAGAGAGACTGGAATGTTTCCTCACAGACTCAGTCCCCCACCAAAACCTGATGATAAGCTAGGGATATCATCCTGTCTAAAGTCATGGAAAAGACTTAAGAGCTATTATTTAATAGTTTTGTGAGACAGGCTTCACCCTGTGCCGCTGGTTGGCCAGGAACTCACTCTGTGAACCAGGGTGGCCCTAAACTTGTGGTGATCCCCCTGACTCTGCTTCCTGAGTATGAGGATTGTAGGCACGGGCTACCCTGGTTTACTTTTTATTTGTTTGTTTTTTGAAGGAAAGCTGTACAGTAGTGTTTACATTAATGACCATATATATGTAAGGTATAGCTTATTTTGAGAATAAGCAATGAAAGCTAGAGATTTAGAGGGTCATATCCTCTGCTGTTTAAGGAGCTATGTAAATGGAGTTTTCTTTCCTGAACGTCCCAAGTTATGACACAGAGCAGAAACTTCTATACTGAACATCATATTCACCCAGTGTTTGACTCTTGGGTTCTTGGTTCATTCGGTGGATAGATACTGTATCAGTGCGTTTTTGCATTATTAACAGGCGAACACTTCCTACTTATAAGATTTTTGGAGAATATTTTGGCAGAACATCATTGTGGAACCAATATAAGACCAAAATGCTCTCACCCCAAAACTAAAGGCCTAAGACTGTAAAGGCCTAAGACTGCTCTTTTTAGCTACAGGCCATAAGTTACTGGAACAGGCCAGAAGTTACTGAGACCAGTCAGTTCAGATTCCAGAAACCAGGAAGTGTAAAAGTACAGAGTCACAAGGTAGTCAGGAGGTAATGGCTGCCGGACTATGGAATGTCCTCTCCCTGGCCCCCTAGGCAACTGCTTGACCATAGAATGTCCCAACCCTAGTTTCCATAGTGAAGGTAGTCAGGAGGTAATGGCTGCCGGACTATGGAATGTCCTCTCCCTGGCCCCCTAGGCAACTGCTTGACCATAGAATGTCCCAACCCTAGTTTCCATAGTGACTGGTAATCACCAGATACCCCCATCTGGGGCAGCCAATGAAAAATGGTGGTGGCAACTACTTCCTTAGAAGGAAAACTGAATTGTGATTTCTGGAATTCCTAGACACAAGCCAATCAGAATTGTACCCGTACTAGCACCCCCTAAATGATGTAACCTTGTGATTTTTCCCTTTAAAAACTGAGCTTGCAGACAGGTGGGTACTTCCTCCAGCTTCCACTGCGTTGATTGTTGGACGAAGTCCCTGCTAGTTGTATTGCTTTTGGATATCCACGATTAACCTTGCTTTTGCATTCGGCTTGCTCGTCCTTGTGTCTCTCTGGGGTCGCGATCTGGGCACAACAATCATGATCCTGCAAATTCTAAATTTGATTTTCAGATTCATTTATACAGAGTTTTCTCAAGTCAGCATTTGTAATATAAAAAGAAGAATGACTTTGAGCATGGTGCTTATTTATAAGGAGTTCACACCCAAAGAAATACACAGGTCCCAGAAAATGCAGACCATATTGCAACAGCCTTTCTACTATTCTTCATCACATCTTATATTCACGTGCCTCATCAGTTCTCAATTGTCTTACTATCGGATTCTCTTAAAACAGAAATCACTTTATGAAATAGAGAAAATGAAAAATAAAATTTGAGAATTTCAATCTGGGATAATTACTGTCTTTTAAAGATTGAAAGCAGATTCTTCTTCTGATCTAGCATATTCTGATATTGGTTCCCTCCGCCTTCTGCTCTGGCTGGTTTTGTCTGTCAACTTGACACAAGTTAGAATCATCAGAGGAAGGAGCCTTGGTTGAGGAAATGTCTCCTTGAGATGCAGCTGTAAGGCATTTTCTCATTTAGTGGTCAATGGAGGAGGACCCAGTCCACTGTGGGTGGTGTCATCCCTGGGCTGCTGGTCCCGGGTTCTATAAGAAGGTGGGTTGAACAAACCAGAAGAAGCAAGCTGCCTCCCCCCCCATGGCCTCCGCATTAGTCCGTGCCTCTGGGACCCTGCCCTGTCTGAGTTCCTGTTCTGATTGCTTCAGTGTTGAACGGCAATGCTGAAGTATAAGCTGAATAAATCTCCTCCGCCCCAGCTTGCTTGGTTGGAACCTCCAGCTCACTCCTGCATGATCCAGAAATCCCCATTCTTGTCTCCTTCCAAACCCCACCCACTCAGAGAGTCTTCAAACAAAGGAAAGGTGCCAAAAAGCCCAGTTCTGAATTCTTGGCAACTACTGCAGATCCTCCCCTGAAGTTGCTGGCCACTCAAGTTCCCGCCTAAAGGGCTCAGCTTTTGATCACACTTGGGCACAAACCCAGCCTGTAGCTGACACATCATCACCCCTCGCCTACAGGTTATAAAGTCTCCCTGCTTTCATTTTGTGGGCCTAGCTTCTCTGGCCTCAATCTCTGAGACTAAAGAACCTGTCTGGGAGTTGATTTGCTCAAATAAATCTGTAACTATACTTTTTCAATTCAGCTAGATCTGGCTTACTGTGTCGGTGGAGAAACCTATTAATGGGGGTAGAAAACCTATTACAGAGTAGTGGAGTATTAGTGTGACAGACCTGACCATGTTTTGGGGGAGGATTGTGCGAGAACTTTGGGCTAGAAAAGCTATTGAGTGTTGAGACCTCAGTGTGATGCTCTATGGGAACTTGGAAGATAAGAATATTGAGAGAAGTGCAGAGGATGGAGACCTGGCTTGCAAAGTTTCTATAGGAAGTTTAAAGACTCTTGTACTTGAAGTTTTCTAGATAACTGTTTTGTTATATGTAATTTTACTATATTGAAGTTAAAACCTTCCTTTTAAATAGAAAGAAAAGGGGAAATGATGGGTGATGATGTGCTGTATGTTGTGAATGTGTTGCTCTGATTGGTTGATAAATAAAATAAAATGCTGATTGGCCAGTAGCCAGGCAGGAAGTATAGGCAGGATAAGCTGACAAGGAAAATTCTGGGAAAAAGGAAGGCTGAGTGAGGAGACGCCAGCCCACTGAGCAGGGAGCAGCATGTAATGGCACACAGGTAAAGCCATGGAAAATGTGGTGACATATAGATTAAGAAAAATGGGCCGAGTTTAAGTGTAAGAGGTAGTCAATGGTAGGCCTGAGCTAATGGCCAAGCAGTTTTAATTAATATAAGCTTCTGAGTGATTATTTTATAAGCAGCTGGGGGGTCTGGGGGCTGGGCAGGAGTGGAGAAAACTTCAGCTACAAATTCTGTCAGGCCATTTGTTATTTTTAACCAAGATCCCATGATTCTGGTTAGCTGGGGCTGAAGAATCAGTTGTGATTAACAAGATACCAGAACTACTAAAGCAAAATTTTGCTTTGCTGGTATACTTGATGCTGGTCAGCTGGAGCTAAGAATTTGTGGTGATTAAGAAGAGACCAGCATCACTGAGGTGAAATCTTCTGGGATATGTTTCCTAAGAGCACAGAGAGCTGTGTTCCAGAGGTAGTCAAGGTTGTACCTTGTGCTGGCAGTCAGACTTGGTAATGTATAAGCTTCACCCAGGTAGGACTGGTTTTGAAGGCATGAAGGAATCACAGAGAGCAGTTGAGGAGAGGCCAGGAAAGGCCATTGGTGAAGGTTCAGCCTCAGTGGCAGCTGAAGGCCCAGGACTGGAGGGGTCATGTTAAAAAGCTGAGACTTGGGACCATGAAAAAAGCCTATGAGAGGCTATTGGTGAAAGTGTAGCCCCGTTGTATCGAGGGATCCCAGCATTTTAAGAAGCCAGTGCCATGGGAAGACCACCAAGAACAGTAGTAGGAGTGGAGTGGAGCCAGCTGGAGCCTACAAGAAAAACTGTGTGCTGCAGAGGGCAGAGTTGGGGAAGTGACCCAAACCCTTTGGAGGAGTCCAGAAGGTCATGAGTGAATCCCAGATAATTCACATTGAGTTATTTATACTGTGGGAGTTTGGTTTTACTTGGTTGAGATTGTGGCAGTGCCCTGGTTCTTTCCTCCTGAAGAAGGTGTTTAATTTTGATTTTTTTAAAAGGAACTCACAGATGAAAGACTTGAACTTTTAAAAGAGATTGGTATTTTAAAGAGACTGAAATTCTAATGCGTTGGTAAAGACTGTGGGACTTATAAAATTATTATTTTTATGTGAGATCTTGGGGATGAATAAGAAAGGAAGGGTTGTGGTTAAATAGTGGTGTGTTTGTGTGTGTCAAGTTGACAAGGGGTCCGTTGTACTGGCTGGTCCTGTGTGTCAATGTGACACAAGCTAGAATCATCCGAGAGGAAGGAGCCTCCGTTGAGGAAATGCCTCCATGAGATCCAGCTGTAAGGCATTTCTCATTGAGTGATTAGCGCGGGAAAGCCCAGCCAATGGTGGGTGGTGCCCTCCCTGGGCTGCTGGTTCTGGGTTCTATAAGAAGGTTGGTTGAGCAAGTCATGGGAATCAAGTCAGTAAGCAGCACCCCTCCATGGTCTCTGCATTTATCCATGCCTCTGGGATCCTGCCCTGTTTTGAGTTCCTGTCCTGACTTCCTCCGGTGATGAACAGCAATGCTGTATGTGTAATCCTTTCCTCCCCAGCTTGCTTTTTGGTCATGGCGTTTCATCGTAGCTAAATATATTGAAACCCTAACTAAGACACCCCCAACTCCTCCCAGATTCTCTCCACCTCCCCACCCTCCCAAGTCCACATCCTTTCTTATTTTCTCTCATTAGAAAACAAACAGGTTTATACAATCCCTCAACTGGACTCCTGGAGCTCAGCCCAGTGCTTGACTGTGGATCTCTGCATCTGCTTCCACCAGTTGCTGGATGAAGGTTCTGAGGTGATAATTAGGGTAGTAACCAGTCTGATTACAAGAGAAGGCCAGTTCAGGCACCCTCTCCACTACTGCTAGGAATCTTATCTGGGGTCATCCTTGTGGATTCCTGGGAGTTTCCCTGGCACCAGGTTTTCCCTAACCCTACAATAACCCTCTATCCAGATATCTCTCTTATTGTTCTCCCTCTCTATTCCTTCCCAACTCAACCATCCCCCATTCCCTCCCCTCTTACCTCCCCTCCACCCCCAGTTTACCCAGGAGATCTCATCTATTTCCCCTTCCCAGGGAAATCCACGTGTCCCTCTTAGGGAACCTCCTTGTTACCTAGTTTCTCTAGGGCTGTGGACTGTAGCCTGGTTATCCTTTTGCTTTATATCTACTATCCACTTATGAGTAAATACATACCATATTTGTCTTTCTGGTCTGGGTTACCTCACTCATGATAATTTTTTTCTAGTTCCATCCATTATTTGCCTGCAAATTTCATGATGTCATTGGTTTTTACTGCTGAATAATACTCCATTGTGTAATTGTACCACATTTTCTTTATTCTTCAGTTGAGGGACATCTAGGTTCTTTCCAGGTTCTGGCTATTATGAATAACACTGCTATCAACATAGTTGAGCAAGTATCCTCGTGGTATGATTGAGCATCCTTTGGGTATATGCCTGAGTGGTATTGCTGGATCTTGAGGCAGATTGATTCCAAATTTTCTAAGAAGTCACCATACTGATTTCCAAAGTAGCTGTACAAATTTGCATTACCCACCAGCAGTGAAAGAGTGTTGTATAAAGCAAGAGGAGTCAAAATCATGAAGGGGAAACCCATAGAGTCAGATGACCCGAGCTAAGGGGAGCTCACAGACTCTAGACCGACAGCTGTGGAGCCTGCATGGGACTGGACTAGGCCCCTTGCATGTGGGTGACCGTTGTGTAGCTTGGTCTGTTGGAGGGGCCCCTGGCACTGGGACCAGGATCTGCCCCTGGCACGTGAGCTGGCTCTTTAGAACCTACTCCCTATGGTGGGATGCCTCACTCACCCTTGATACAGAAGGAGAAAAGCTTGGTCCTGCCTCAACTTGATAGGCCATGCTTTGTTGATTCCCTTACCCTTTCTGAGGAGTGGGTGGGGGTGGGGAAGAGTAGAAAGGAGGTGGGGGAGAGAACGGGAGAAGGGGAGGGAGACAAAACTGTGGTTGGTATGTAAAATAAATTTAAAAAATAAATTAACAAAAAACCAGCCATCTAAAGGAAGAGGAGGAAGGAGAGGAGGAGAAAAAAGAAAGTATTAATAAAATAAAATAAAAACAGATTTAATAGGGCAAAACAAACAAATGAAGAGAAAAAGGGAGTCAAACAAAAAAAATAAAAGAAACACGTATAGACGTAGAGAGACACTGACACACACAGAAATCCCCTAAAAGCATAAAATAAGAAACCACAATATATAAGCAAAAGGCCTGTAGGGTAAAGGAAAAAATAAAAAGTCCAGATAAAGTATTATGAGACAACAAAAGCATATTTACTTCTTGCCCCCCTTCCCAACTGCGGTACTAGGATCCAACCCTGAGTCTCCCGCACACAAGGCAAGCCCCGCCAACAGATCCGTCTCCTTAGCCCCATTACGGTAATCCTTTAAAAGGATATGATAGGCCTAACACGGTTGGGGAGACGGCTAGGTGGGCCGAGGACTTGCTGTACAAGTGTAAGGACTGAGTCCGGACCCTGAGCACCGTGTAAAAGCCGCAGGGTGTCTGTAACGCCAGTGCTGGTAAGTATGGGGCAGAGACGGCCACATCCTAGGGGCCCACAGGACAGTCTAGCTAGTGAGTCCTGGGAGAGGGGTGGGGTGAGTCCTGAGGTGCGTGGTGGTGGTGGTGGTGGTAGGGGAACTGTGTGCACATATTGAATTTTAAAACAAATGGAAAAACTCACCAGAAGGGCTCACTAACAAACTGAAGATGACAGAAAAGATAGCTGAGGAACTCAGATACAGGAATTGCCTAAAGTGAAGAACAGAGAGACCTGTGGGACAGTGAGTGTGCTGATTATATATATACACATATACATACATCATAGGAGTTCAAGGGGAGATATATATATATATATATATATATATATATATATATATATCATGGGAGTTCAAGGGGAGTCAAGAGAGAAAAGAAAGCATAAAAATAGTATAAGAAATATAATGGAAAACTGAACAGCTTTGATTTGAAACATTAATTTGCACATCTAAGAAACTCAAAGAGCAATTGGTAGCTAACTAAACCCCTGAAAAGTCTCCTGGCGTTTTGTGAGTGTGTCTCTCATTGGTCCCTTCACCTCTTTGGCTAGTCTGTGATTTCCTTCCTCAAAGGGAGGAAAGTTTTCCTTGGTGTGTTTTCAAATACCATGTAACTCAAATCTTCCTATACGCCACAGTCTCGGGGAGGAATTTAACGCCCGTCCATAATCCATCAGTAAAGGGACTCACAATTTATAGCTTGGCTTCTGCACTTCCCCTACCTGCTTAATAACTCTGTGGATGTTTCCCTAGCATGCTCGGCATAGAATAGCAATTCTTCCGTTGTTTCATCAGTCAGTAAGAGTACTAGAACCAACCAAGGATGAGCAATAGCAGATCCAACCTCAGGGGCCTGACATTTTCTGCCCCTTGGCTTCCTCTGCAGTGAGGCCTGCCAATTTTACAGGCCAGTGTCTGCTCTTATTCATTTCTGGGATTTCATGACCTGCTCATCTGATGGATCTGAGAGCTCTTGTGATCTCCTTCTTTTAATCAATCTATAACAGTTATTTTTCAATCTTTTATTAATTAATTAAATGAATTCATTTTTTTTTTACATCCCCACCGAAGTTTCCCCTCCCTCCTCTCCTCCCAATCCCTTCTACCACCTCCCCTTCACCCTACCCCATCCACCACTCCTGTTTCTGTTCAGAAGGGAGCAGGCTCCCATGGGTATCAACAAAGCATGGTATATCAAATTGCGGTAGGACTAAGCTCCTGCCTTGTATTAAGGTTGGGCAAAGAGATCCAGTATGAGGAATAGGTTCCCAAAAGTCAGCCAAAGCGCCATAATACAGTTTTAACACTCCTAAGCACAGTGCTGATCATTTCACCGTTAAAACATTAACAACGAAAAAATATTTCATAGCTTTGTATGGCTGATAAAAATAAAACCTGAATTTCTTAGGAAAAGATTCCTCCCCCAACTGTATTTGCCACGTTCCTTCACCAGAACAGATTTCAACTGTGAAAGAAATCGGGAGACTTTTTTCAATCCAACTGAAATTAATCCACCAGGTATAGAAGAAAGGAAAAAAGAAAAAAGGAAGAAAGAAAGAAAAAGAATGGCCAAGGAGAGGCTTTTACTTGTGGGTGGATACATGTCCCCTAACAACTTGTAAATGTTCTAAGAATTAACATTATGTAAGCTTTTGGAAGCTAGAGTGGCCACATCAGCTCCAGGGGATGAAGAGTTCAGGACACGTGGCCATGGAATATGGTGAGCAGATGGAGCGGCTGCCACCCTGGACTGTTTCAGCAGTGCAAGACTAGAAGATAAATTGATGTATCTTCCGAACAGGAGCCTGTTACCCATAAACGGATACAGATGAACAGGGCTTCGAGTTCACTTCAGGAGGCAAGCAGAGGTTGAGGCAGGAGCACAGGCATGCTCCGTTTAGTTGTTTGAAGCTACAGAAGAGCTTGCGGTTCCCCAGGCAAGGTTGTCTGGGCAATCCCTCAGAGGCGCGGAGACCCCTGACAACAGGAATCCAGAGAATCCTGACAGCCCTGCAGGGGGGAGGCTTTGTTTGTAGACACACCTGCCCTTGCCTGTCCAGAGCTTTGCAGGAGAATGGGAAGCAATCCTAACATTCTACAGCTTCGCTAATGGAATAAGCTCCGTGGAACCTGCAAATTAGGTAACAAGAACTCGGCAGCTGGTTGGGGGTGGGTCAAACTGGGCAGCTTAGCCTTCCCTTCAGAGTGGGCCCGTTCAGTCTGTGAATTGTAATGAGTTTCGGATATCTAGCACTCAAATTCATGAAGGAAGGATGCCCTAAAAATAAAGGGCAGGAACAGGAACCAATCAGGACAGGAAATAGAGATGTGAAAACAAAAACCTCTAGTCACAGCAAAGAACTCACCAAGTTCCTTCTGTCTCGTCATCTCCTGTGCCAGTTAGAATCAGAGCAACTGAAATGTCTGTCCCTTTTATTAAAGACATCATTTAATTATACCAAATGTCATATTACTTCCCCCTCCCCCCAAACCTGCCAAGGGCATTATTACACGCACAAATGAAAAGTCTAGGTAAATCAGAACAAACTGGATTTATCCTCAATGTCCTCAAGCCAGTGCAAAAAACAAAACAAATCTCATGAGTATTTTTCATAAGCATTCTGTTGAAGCTCCACTTCAGCCCCCTCCTCCGTCTCCAAACCCCGCCCCTCAGAAAGCCCACCAAGCGGCAGCTCCTCCCCCAGGGCTGCTCAAGACCACGCCTACAGGGTATTTAAGCTCCGGTCCATAGACCTGCCCTGTGATTTCTCCTCCTTCCTCCCTAACCCCCCAAAATCACCCGGGAGTGCTTTGCTCAGATCAACCTGGTCCTTTACTTTTAATTTGGCTCAATTTGGCTTACTGCATCAGAGGAGGAGAAACCTAGAACCAGGGATTCAAAATACTTATCAGTAAGAAGTACATGAAATAATTTTATTTACTCTATCTGAAATCTGGTTTTCATGAGTAGTTTTCTAAGTCGTTAGCTTTTATTTTACCTGAAGACTCTCTATTCATTAGTAATACCATTGCTTTTTTCCTGGATCGATTCTGTAATTAAAGGGTTCTAAATTTTAAATGAGACTAATAGCATTCTAGTAAAATTCTCAATGAAAGTTCCGCACAAGGTCTTATGTGCTTTCCTCGTACATAGAAGGTTCTGGAACCTTGTGGTGAGGAACTGAATTCTTCTTACATTTATGTGTCTGCATTCGTCAGCTATGACACTGAACAAATACTACTCTGTGGACCTCAGGGGTTTTTGTTTGTTTGCTTTGTTTTTTTATCTGCAATGCAGTACTCATAATTAGAGCTCATCGGGCATTTAAAAGGATACACACACACCAGCATTGTCGGGAAGTCACAAGCACTTGCTGACCTCCATTTCACTCTTTTTATTTCTTTGTGTCTTTAGTCGTGAGGGATGATCTTATCTATATTCCTAACTTAACAAAATTATTGCTTAATGTGACTGTTGGAAATAGAATATAGAATATGGTAAGTGTTGTAAATCAGGTGCTCTGCTAACCCATCTTCTAGTGACTCAGCAGCAGCAGCTTATATCATCCCCAGTCGATGCCAGGAGTGACGCATTTCCCTGTCACTTCCAGTTATGCAGTAACATGTGCACCCCTTAAAAGGTTCCTCTGGCCAGGCAGTAGTGGCACATTCTTTAATCTTAGCACTTGGGAGGCAAAGACAGGTAAATCTCTGTGATTTAGAGGCCAGCCTGGTCTACAGAGTGAGTTCCAGTACAGCCAGGACTGCACAAAGAAACCCTGTCTCAAAATAAATAAATAAATAAATAAATAAATAAATAAATAAATAAATAAATAAGTAAGTAAAAGGTTCCTCTGAACATCATGGCTGTTTCTCTCATTCTTTCTCTGTCTTGTTCATTCTCTCTGTCTCCAGGTGTCTCTGTCTCTCCCTCTCTCTCATGTCCACACTCTGAGATGGCCTTTCTCTCTCCTCTCTCCCCCAATAAACCTCTTGTTTAGGTCTGTTGCATTTCTTAGCAGCTCACCTTGGTCCCCAACCCACCAAAGGTTTTTATAGTTTCATCCTAACAGTAAGATTAATAGCTTTGCAAGAAAGGACATGAACTTAATCAAAATAAAAAGTCAGATGTTTGAACACAATGTAACTACATGGACTGAATTTGATGTTTTTTTTTTAAATGTGTCAGTAAAGTATACGTATTGCTCAGGTGTAGTAATGTAATAACACTAGTTTTCAAATAATACTTATTTGTCTAATAACATTTAGAAATTATGACTATTATGTTTAGATAAGCAAGACTTGCAAAAATCCATTCTATCTTACTGTATAACACTGTGGTTTGTGTATCATTCTCTCACTCAACTCTAGACTCTCTATGTCAGAGAAAGCCTTTTCAAGAGAAATGTTTTCTGTTAACATATTACAAGATGTATATTTTTAAACTTCCTTTCTAAAGCAGTTTTATTTTACAGTGTGGTTAAATATAACCAGAATAAAAAATCTTCCCGGATTCTGAAGCAACTAATATCTGATTTTAAGTACGTAATAAAGACCCTAAAATGAGACACACAATTCTAAGAGGAACACGTACAACTAGAGAAACTTGTTAAAGTTTGCAGGAGGCATTATTTTAGATTGGCCCTGCATTTAGGTCCAGCAGAACGACTAAACCCAAATAGCCATCCATGGTGAATGCCTGAAGGACCACACTGGAAATTTAAGGAAGCAAGTGATTCTCCAGACAGTTGGGATTTACCTAAAAGCAGATTCACAGCAAAAAACCAGAAAGAGCTCAGTCTCCTACAGGACACAGTAAAGACACTCCCGATGCTATGAACTTGATGACTTTGGGGAGCCTGATCTAGCCATTTGCTTTTTTAAAAATATTATTATGAGCCCTGTGCGCACGCTTTATCCAGCACTCGGAGCAAGCAGCAGATCTTTGTGAGTTCGACCAGCTGCACCAAGTGAGTTCAGAAAGCGCAAAGCTACACAGAAAACCCTGTCTCGAAAAACCAAAGAAAAAAAAAAAAAAAAGAAAAAAAAATATTATTATGATGATTCCTTGTCCCCACCCACCCCCCCCACACACAAAACACAGCACAGCACGCACACACGCACACACACACACACACACAACAAACAAACAAAAAACAAACAAAACCAAGCATTCTGTCGTGCCCACTGAACACCGTTCCATTTTAAAGAATGCTGTAGTGGTCCTTTCTAGAGTCACAAAAAAGCTGATTAAACCAAACTTGTCAGAAATGGTCACTTCTAACAATATGAGCAAGCAAAGGAAAGAGAGCAATTGCTTCCCCCAAGAGCAATGTCTTCTTGTGGTATCTGGGCAGTATATGCATTATAAGAGAGTAATAGGAATAACTTCAGATGGAAAAACAAAGCCTAGCTGTAGGGTATGGGACAGGTTTGTTTTCTCTGCCCATTAAAGAGTTAAATGGCAGGAAGGAAATTTTGGGGTATCCCATGAGAGCCATTGTATGATACCTCAGACACTGGGGTCTCCTCTTGGGGTTCTTGGTTCCATTAATAAAAGACTTTAAGAACGGACGTAAACTGAAGCTTAAAGGCAGTTTATTAGAGTTAAAAAGGAAAACCTCGAGGCAGGCCAGCTGTAAATCTCACAGCTGCCAGGGAGGGATGGGGAGAAGAGAGAAGACCAGGAACAAATGCTCTGAGGAAGAGAGAACGCTGCAAGGAGGTCATCCCCCTGCGGTAGGCAGCCACTGAGCAGAGAGGAATTCAGAGTTTTAGAGAAAGAGGAGGGCCCCCATTGCATTAGCCAGGAAGTTTAAAAGCATAGCTGTGCTGTGGCCAGCACTCAGAGAAAAAGACGGAAAAGGAAAATAGTGGTCGCTATTGCTTTCTGAGTCAGGCCTTAGAAGGGTAGGCAGAGACGGCTCTGAAGGACTGCAGGAGGAGGCAGGGATTCCGAGAAGGCCAAGTACATTATCTTAGGGTGGTGCCCCAGCCAGTTTCCAGACATCTTCCACCCCCAATCCCTTCCCCAGATTAACCCTTAAGGGAGGAAGACAGGGGCCTGTCTCTACTCAGAGGTAGCTAACATTCTTTATGAACTGGCTTTAATGTACTGGAAAGCAGCAGCCAGAGATTTGACACTTTCTCTCCGATGGATTGATGTGAGAACCTGCAAACTCCACATCAAGATGGTAAGGTTGGAAAAGTGATAGTTATTCATCCAGCCCACAAGCGCGTGTGAGGCTGAAGATGCAAAGCCACAAAGTGAAGAAGTTCGTTCTCAAGAACATTAGCATCTGCTGGTGGGGGCAAATGTGCAAATAGATTACAACAGCGATGGCAAAGTAAAGAGAATACATTAAAACGAGGTAGCCGAGACAGGTGAACACAGTAAAGAGGGTGGGAGTATTTTGCAAATGGCTTCCTCTTAAGAGGCAAGGGATCAAGTAAGGTAATTCCAGTGATATTGACATGCTACAGGCCACAAGAATAGGAAGCAGGAATTCAGCTAACTATAGCCAAACCAAGAAGATGCGGGGGCTCTTTCAAAGAAAAAAGTCAAACCTCAAAGAGTTTTGACGATATTAGCTTTTAAATATATATTAGCTGGTTCCTGCAATGATTTTCTTGTGTGCTCTGGTAACTTTCCCAATTTATTCTTCTTCTAAGAATTTCTAACAATGTATTTTGTCTGAGTTACCTCTCGAACATCCAAAGACAAATGGCAAACAGTATAAGCATTCTAGACCACCTGCTCATCTCCTGAATTAAGGTAAATATCCGTATGGAAACACCACCTAGACCAGGCAGACAAGGCAGATGTTAGGTACATAGCTTTGTTTCTTGAGCAAATAAAGCTCAGACCCTCCTTTCTTCCTCAGGCCAAATGGCACCCTCAGAACTCCCCTCTAACAATTAGCTCAGAACAGAAGGGCTTTTTTCTTATCAGGTGCATTCAAGCTATGACATAAGTTTCCTAGCTACCAAGCAGACTCACCCAACCTGACCAGAAAGAGGCAGGGCATTGTATTGCCAATTGCATGAGTGTTGAGACGGTCATGGGAAGAGGAGAGGAAGGAATGAGAATGGAGAAAGGAATGAAGATGAAGATGAGAACAGGATGGAAAGAACTTAGATAGAATTACAGAGAGGAGCTAAGTATGAGAACAGAATTGAAGCTGTGTAGATAGAATTTGGTCTTAGAAGAACAAAGTGAATGGACTAAAGAGTTTCGTGGAAGTAGATTCCTTTGATATCCCCAGATTAGTATTCCTGCTGCTTTTAGCACCTTCCCCAGGACTCTGGGAGAAATCGCCTCAGGGCAGGCACCTGAGGGGGTTTCCATATTAAAAAACTTACAGAAAGATAAATTTATAAACTAAAATAAGGTATATCTTTAAAGAATACAATTTTATAAATTGGGTGGGGAAAAGATACAAGGTTGAGAATGAGAAGAACCTGCCTTAGCTGGGTTTCCTGCTTTAGTAGACTCTGAAATTATTAGAGTTTATCTTTCAAGAGCCTCAGTCTCCTCATTTGTGAACTAGAAATTATGTGTATCACTAAGAGCCACTAGTACAGAAGCAATAGCGGCAAAAGGAAACACATAACATAGCTGAAGGAATGCCCTGCAGAAGCAACAGGAAGCAGATGGCCACCTACAAAGGTCCCCATAACAACCAGGAACACACACTTTCTAATGTTGCCCTACTTCGGTGGAGACAGACCTGCAGACCTAATTGTGAACTTCTAGCAACTTTTGACAGGCACAGGGCTCTTTTCCCTTCCCCCAGGGTTTGACAGCTCTTCCCTGATTGGTCTTGTTTTTCACTTTATTTGCATAGACTTAGTCATTGTTCAGCCATCGCCCATCTTCTGTGCTGATTCAGACTTTCCTCAGCTAGGGAGCCGGGACTGCTGAGGACCAATAGAGGCAGCAGAAAAGGAAGGCTTCAAGGCCCACAGCCCAGCCACAGGAGCTCCTTCTGCTCTCCTTGAAGGAGCCTGAAGAGTCAGAGCCCAGCTGCCACCTGGCTTGCTCATTACAGGAGGAAGAATGACAGGCCTTCAAAACTGCTGAGGACAGACGTGACTGAGGCTCCCTCCACCTGAGCTGACTGGATCAGGCTCCAGGACCCACCCGCAGCTGTAGGTGGAAGGACTCCTTCCTACCTCAGCCTCTAAGACTTCCAACTTGGCTGGGCTGAAGGGAATCCAAGTCTACAGCTGCTTCCAGCCTCCAAGACTCACCACATCTGAGACCCTTGGCTCAAGACTATCTGCCCTGCTCATGCATGACTCCGCCTTTGAGATCTGCTGGACACCAGAGACCTGCTCTACTGTTCTTGGTCATCACTCCAAAGCCCTCTCATAGCTTTTGTGCTAGCCTTCTCAGAGCTGACTGCTTCTCGGAGCTGTGACAGCATCCTGCTGCTGCTACTTAGAGTTCAAACCCGTTTTATTTTAATCCTGCTTGGCAATCTATTTCAAGTTTTCTCCCAACTAAAGGTTGTTAACCCTGAATTGCCAATCAAACACATCCAGTGTGTATGTGCTCTTCCCTGCCTGCTCTCTCTATTCTTGGAGGAGGGTTAGAAACTGGACATGGTCTCCAACAGCCACCTCACCTAGACTGAAAACCTGCAAAGCACTTCCCAAAGCCAACCTTAAGCCAAAATAGTGATTGGTAGCAGTGGTCTGCTGCCGGTCCTGTCCACTACAGTTTTATTTATTTATTTATTTATTTTTGGTTTTTCAAGACAGGGTTTCTCTGTGTAGCCTTGGCTGTCCTGGAACTCGCTCTGTAGACCGGGCTGGCCTTGAATTCCACTACATTTTTCTGAATACCTGCAAAACCATCAAATTTGAGTAGAATGCTCAGCGAATGGACAGAATGCACTGAAAACTGCAACTCTTGCAAGCAAGTTAACAAAGGGCTCAATCCATAACAATGTCCAGTTTAGCACAAACAACGCTTAAAAAGTTACATTAACTGAGTTGTCAAGTTTTGCCTCAACCACCATATTCACCGAACCGTTTACCAACCATCTCCTACTTCTTCAGACACCTTGTCCACTTTGCAGGGAAAACATTTCCACACCTTCAGGATGCAGAACATCCTTATCAAGACATCATGAAATCTCAAAGGATTGATTCCTACACTAGTGTAATAAACAAGCGTTTCTCATTGGCAAAAAAAAAAAAAAAGTATTGATTATAATTATTCCTAGTTTGATTAATAATATCTTGTTTTAGCAGCATTATGATGATTTAAAACCCACAATCCAATACTGCGATTCCTTTTGCACTCTCCTAATATTAACTATAGTTTTAATTTGCATTTCCTTGATTACAAAAGCAAAACAAAACAAACAGACGTTTTCAAAAAAAACTTTTTTGTCAGTTGGGATATTACTGCGTGTGTGTGTGTGTGTGTGTGTGTGTGTGTGTGTGTGTGTGTGAATGCCTCATGTCTCTTGCCTATTTTTCATCGGGTTGTTTTGTACACATATTAAGGTGTATATGTACTACATACAGTACCTACATAACACAGTATTTTATCCTATAGCTTGATTTATTTTTGTTAATTAAAGATATTCTGATAAACAGAGCTTCTGAATTTCAACATCTGTGACTACTCGTCTTTGACTTTGTCTTGGTCCTGTCTGTGTTTTGCTTCATGTGGACATGATCTAGTTCTGAGTCCCTCTTGTTATGAATTCTGGTTGCTTTGACCTTTTTCTCTATTTTTGTGCCCCAGGGCTATGGTTTTTAATCTCCATGATCAAAGAGACAGTGATTAACATCTAGCGTAGCAAATTCTTTTTACTGTTTACTTCCTATTTAAGGGTAGATTGTTTATGTCTAATTCACTAGATTTTTTTTTACACATTTTCAACATTTTTAGTTTTTTTTTCTCCTTTCTCTCTCTCTCCTCTCCCTCTCTCTCTTTCTTTCTCTCTCTCTCTCCCTACACACACACACACACACACACACACACACACATAACACAACTGGAATTTGAACTTCATTTGAATTGTATTAGTTCTTAAAACTTACTTTCAGGAAAATGACATTTTTTAAAATTTCAATTCTTCCAATGTACCAACATGATACAGACTTTCACTTATTTGTGCTTTAACTGTTTCTCCAAAATGTTTTCTGTTTCTTTCACAACTTGAATGCATCTATTCCTCAGTTTTAAATATTTTTCATTCTAGTATAATTTACCACTTTATTTTTTATCATCATAGAAATTAAATTTTTTAAATCCACAGCTAGCAGCTGGAGAAATGACTTATTGGGTAAAAGTGCTCTCTGGTCTTCCAGAAGACCCAAGTTCAGTTCCTAACACCCACATCAGGTGACTCATAATCACCTGTAACTCCAGTTCTGTGGGCTCTGACATCTCCTTCTGTCCTTCATGGACTTTTTTCCACATATGCCAGACATTCATACAGATATACACACAAAGAAAATGTAGGGAAAAAAAAATCCACAGACACAGAATTAAGTGAGTTAATAAACAAGGTTGCTGGAAACAAGCTTACTAAATCAGTTCAAATGCCTATGTATAGAACTTCTAATATTTTCTATATGCATTGCCATATCAGGTTTTTATTTGTTCTTTTATTTATTTATTTGTTTGTTTTCTTACTACACTAAGGAGGAGCTCAAATGAAGGTTCCCTAAGAGTGCTGACAGCTTAGTGTCTCTCTTATTTCTGATCACAGACAGACAGCTATTTCTTTTGTCTATTTCTATTGTTTGCTGGTGGTGTTTTGTGACTATCTTGTATCAGATTGATGGCTCAGCCAGTAAGGTCCCATGCTGCCAAGCCTGACGACCTAAGTTCAGCCCCTGGGATCCACATGAGAGAAGGGGAGAACCAACTTTTGCAAGTTGTCCCAGAGCTCCACACGTGGGCCACGAAACATGCTAAATTATTAAATGCAAAAAAAAAAAAGATGTCATTTTCTATTCTTAGTTTTCCAAAATATAATGTTATAATCAGAGATACTTTGAACTAATTGCTTCTCTGCATTTAGTAAGGTAGTAACATGATTTTCTTTCTTATTTTGGTAGTGCGATAAGCAACTCAGCTTGCTTGTGGCATGCTGTCATTTTTCCAATATTGTTTGTCTTGGCACTTGCTCGTGGCTTAAGCTGCCCTGATGTGTTTTGATGTCATTGTTAGGCTGGCTTCATAAATCAAGGTGGAAATTTTGCCATATTATTTTGCCATACCTTTTTCTAGGAAGGTGTAAAATTAGGGCATTTACAAAAATGGATAATGGTGGAAGAAACATAAAATGATATCAGGCTGAGTTCATTGATATGGGCCAGCTGAGGGGAGATTGTAGGCATAATATAGAATCTTAAACAGTTGAACACAGTGTTAAAAGTTTGTTAATTGGTTGGCTGAAGCATTTGTCAAAAGATAACCTACATAAAGGAACTGGAGATGTCTAATATTCCTTGGCTCAATGTTGCTGAAGTGTTTTAAGCCTAACAGAAATTACAATGCTAGAAGGGTCTGCTGTCTAAAACCTAATCCTCCACAGTGGGAAGGCCCAGACACGCCCTTCACAAATCCTGTAGGATGGTGAGGACCAGCACATTTGAAGAGCTTTATGTCACCCGTTTCCTTGTGCCAGACTTTAGGGTTGGAGATGCTGCATGTTAATTCAGATGAATTAAGTGCAATGAATTTAATTGGGGCCTGGAGCAGCAGGGGCTGGGTGGCAGCACTGAATACCCAAACACAAGGTGGTCACAGTTATCACAATGGGCAGTGTAAGCAACGCAGTGTTTATAATGGCCTGACCTGTGATGGGCGCACAGGCAAAGCGAATTTTATGGTGGCATAACTTGTATGGACCTTTGGTACTGCTAATCAGTTCCGGTGTTTCCAGGCATGAAATAAATTAGAAGCCTATTGTATTTTTTGTTTGATCTGTATAAGCAGAAAGCTACACTGGATCGTGGCAAAAGGCAGCCTCAGCCAGTGAACCAATTTCCAGGCTTGAGCCAGTTTGCAGACCCAGACCTCTAGAGTGAAAGGATGGTGGCCAGGTTCCCTGAGGAAGGACTTTGATGAAATACCTAAGAATTTTACTGTTAGCCTTTCTCCAGTCCTGCCCCACCGAGTCCTACACCCTTTTACAAGAGTAACTGTACACCAGGGGAAAGGTAACAATCAGACTTTCCGGGTCTGTGGGATACGGGTTCTGAACTGATCCTGATTCCGGGAGACCCCAAGAACATTGTGGCCTCCAGTTAAAGTAGAGGCTGATGGAGGTCAGGTGATTAGCACAGTTTGGGCTGAAGCCTAACTCACAGTGGGTCCAGTCGGTCCCCAAACTCATCCTGTGGTTATTTCTCCAGTCCTGGAGTGTGTAACTAGGATAGATATACTTAGAAGTTGGCAGGATTCCCAAATTCGTCCCCTGACCTGTGGTGTGAGGGCTGTTATGGTTGGAAAGGCTAAATAGGAGCTTTTAGGGTTGCCTTTGCCAGGGAAAATAATGAATCAAAAACAGTATCACATCTCTGGAGCAATTGCAGATATTGGGGGGTTAGGTGTGAGCAGGACATGGACTTCCACTCACCAAGGCTGGCTGGGCTACAGCTGCTGCTGAGTACCAGATCTACTGAGAGCAGCACTGAGCTCCAGATAGGGCACCATTCCCCAGGGGACCAGCAGCAACCTGGTGGCAGGGTGACTACATTGGATCACTTCCTCCATGGAAAGGACAACACTTTGTTCTTACTGAAGCAGATACTTATTTGGGGTATGGATTCACCTTTCTTGCATATAATGCTTCTGCCAAAACCACCATTCATACACTGACAGACAGCCTTATCCATCACTGTAGTATTCTACACAGTGTTGCGTCTGACCAAGTAACTTACTTTAGAGCCAGGGAAGTGTGACAGTGGACCCATAACAATGGAATGCATTGGTCTTACCATGTTCTCCACTATCATTAAGCAGCTGGTCTGATAGAACAATGGATGGCCTCTTGAAGACGCAGTCATAATGCCCATTAGGTGACAGTAGCCTGCAGGTATGGGGGCCCACAGTGTGTGTGGCCTTATTCCATTTTGACTCAAGGTCAGAGAGTTCGAGCTTGTTTTGCCCCATAAGGCTGCATAATAGGGTGCTTTGGCCAAAGGTGTAATTTCCAGGTGTTTTATACTTCAAGGCCTAATTACAGGATGTTTTGCCCTAAGGCATGGCTAAGGTTGTTTGGGGGATTAAGGAAGTGTTTACACTTGTCTGTACTTTGTACCTTGAACCATGGTGTCCTGCTGTGGGATGTCTTTCTGCATGCTGTATGTGTGACTCCCATTGGATAATAAATAAAGCTGTTCTGGCCTATGGCAAGAAAGCTTACAGCCAGGTGGGAAATCCAAGCAGAGATACAGAGGGAAGAACAGAGTCAGGGGGAACCCCAGCCAGCAGTGGAAGGAGCAACCAGCAGACCGGTAAAACCACAGCCACATGGCAACATACAGGTTAATAGGAATGGGTTAATTTAAGATGAAAGAGCTAGCTAGCAAGAAGCTGAAGCCACAGGTCATACAGTTTGTAATTAATGTAAGTTTCTGAGTAATTATTTTATAAGCGGCTGTGGGACCATGAGTAGAGAGATTCGTCTGGACTCTGGGCAAGGCAGGAGCAGAGAAATTTCCATCTACAGTGTCCTTGGAAGAGACAGGTCTTTTTGTCTCTCCCCTTGCTGGTGTATAAAAAGCCCAAGAGGAATAAACTCGGGATGACTGTGGTATTGACTCAGAGCCCTCCCGAACCTATCCCGTGTCTCTGTCTTTTCTTTGTCTACTTCTCTATTTTTCATATCTATTATTTTTCAATCCACACTCCTCTATACCAAGGACTGTCCGAAGGTTGGGTTGGACTCAGCATGCAGGGTTGGGGAAGGGTTCTGCAGAAAGCAGTATATGCTTTGATTCAGTGTCCAACATACGGTACTGTTTCTGCCATAGCCAGAGTCCATGGGTCAGGAGTGGAAAAGAGAATGGTTCCACTCACGGTCACCCCTAGTGATGCACTAGGAAAATTTTTACTCCTGTTCCCAGGACCTTAACTTCTGCTGGACTATAAGTTTTGGTTTCAGAGTGGGCAGTGCTCCTCATGGGAGATACAATAAACATTCCACTGAGCTGGAAGTACAGACTTCCCCCTGGCCACTTCTGCTGCCCTTAAGCCAACAACAGGTTAAAAAAGGAGTAACAATGATAGGAACGTAATTGATTGAGATTACCAATAGGAAATTGGATTACTTCTTCACAGTGGAGGTAAAGAAAGATTGTGTCTGGAGTGCAGGGGATCCTTCAGGGCATGTCTTGCTGCCACCGATGACTTATGATCAAAGTCAATCAGAAACTACAACAACCTAATCCAGGCAGGATGACCAAGGGCACAGACCCTTCAGGCATGAAGGTATATGGGTCACTTCTCCAGGAAAAGAACCAAGACCAGCTGTGGTACTTGCTGAGGATGAAGTACAGAATGGGTAATAGAGGAAGGTAGTTATAAATACCAGCTAAGGCCATGTGACCAGTTGCAGAACTGGGATTATAATTGACATGAGTGTTTCTATTGTATTTTGTTAAGAATGTGTTTGTACACATTTTGTGTTCTCTTTTCTTGATTTCTGTATCATGCAATGTTATATCAGTTGAGATATCAGTGTTTATCATATTTAAGTTTTGAGACCTTAAAAATGTCCCTCAAAAAGGACATTGTCACCTACTCTAAAATATATAATGTGTTTGTGGTTGTATGTGGGATAGTTAGATCATGTTAGATGTAATTATGACCTGGTGAATGTTTTCATTTAGAAATTAAGCATGATACAATTGTGTGTCAAGTTGACAAGAGGTGGACTTGTGATGGCCGTTCTTGGTTGTCAACTTGACTATTTCCGGTATTAACTAAACAGTCCAAGTTGCTGGGCACATCTACAAAAGATTTTTAGTTAATTGGATCATTTGTGGTAGGAAGACCCACCTTAAATCCAAATCACTTGAGATGGAAAGACCTGCCTTAAATCCGAATCTTGTGAGATGGGAAGACCCACCCTAAATCTGGCCACACCTTCTGCTGACAGCCTATGTAAAGGACATGGAAGAAAGAAGCTTTTGTCCTTGCCTGCTTACCCTCACTCTGGTTGGCAAGTTCATTCCCTCACTGGTATTAGAGCCTACTTCCTCAGGATTCTGTTATATGCTGAAGACTACCTGAGATATCCAGCCTCTCAGACTAAATAAATATTGGATTCTTAAACTTTCTGGAATAGCTGGACCACAGCCTTTAAGTTACCCTAATAAATCCCCTTTATATATGCAGAGATTCAGTCTAATCAGTCATGTTCCTCTAGAGGACCCTGACTGATACAGCCCAGGATGACTGTATTGATGGGAACCAGCCAGTCTTTGATCAGCTGAATATGAGAGGTAAATACAGTGGGGAAAAAATGGGACTGCCAAGCAGTGGTGGCACATACCTTTGATCCCAGCACTCGGAGGCAGAGGCAGGTGGATCTCTGAGTTCAAAGCCAGTCTGGTCTACAGAGAGAGTTGCAGGATAGCCTGGGCTACACAGAGAAAGTCCCCACCCTGACCCTCAAGAAAGAAAAAGAAAATGGGACCAATCAGAGAACAGATGTCAAACATAGTGAGTAAGGGGAAGAAACCCAAGCCTAGAAAACATGGCAAAGATCTGAAATCAGCTGCACAGGTCTCTGCCTCTCCAGTGATAAGAACAGCCACCCAACTTGTCGAAGAGCCCTGCCTCTCCTGAGCTAATGCTGTTCAACTGGGAGTCTGGGGTTTTATTTAGCTAGGGGTTTTCAGTTTGTTTTTTAGTGGCTTCTTTGCTCTCAGGGTTTCAGCCTGCTAGCTTCCAGAAAGCTCTGTTTGGGGGAAGGAGGGACACCTACCCCTAATGGAATCATGATTTAAAAAATTATTTACATATTTTACTTGAAAGAGGAAAAAAGTTGAGGTTTATTACATTTTTATAATTTTGGGAAAAGGGAGAAAAATACTTCTGCGTGGGTACACTGTGATCAATAATCCCGTTATGGTTTCTGGTTTTGTTAACTTCTGCAAACTAGTTGATGGATTGGTCAAACTGAATTTTATATACTCATGGGAATCTATATAGTCAGCGTGTTATTTCCCATTCATAAAGAATTTTTGTTTATTTTAACTTCAAGTTTCTTTTACATGAAGAGATAGAAAACCTTAAAAGAAGTTTACTGGAGAGCCCCAGCAATCCCAGTTAACAACAAATGCCACGAATTACAATAGTGCCCTGTACTTTGTGTCTTTAGGGTCAGTTCTAGCAGTTTTTAAATATTTCTGCTGCTGAAAATTTTTACTGAAGTAATGTATCTTAGTGAGGGTTTTTAATTGCTGTAAAGAGACGCCATAACCACGTCAACTCTTCTAAAGAAAACATTTAATTGAGGTGGCTTACTTACAGTTTCAGAGGTTCAGTCCATTATCATCATGACAGGGACATGACAGCATGCACACAGATGTGGTGCTGGAGAAGCACCTGAGAGTCCTACATCTTGCAGGGAACAGGAAGTCAACTGAGACACTGGGTAGTATCCTGAGTATAGGAAACTTCAAAGATTTTCCCCACAGTGACATGCTTCTTCCAACAAGGCCATACCCACTCCAACAAAGCCGCACCTCCTAATAGTGCCACTCCCTATGAAATTATGGGGCCCAATTACATTCAACTACCACCCACATAATGTCACCAGAATTCCATTATAAATTTCTGTAGTATCTGTTAAAATTCTCCAGAGTTTGCAATAGCTGTGAATTATTGAAGTTCACTCCAGGCTCTCTTCACATCTGCGGTCTCTGTGCCTCCCTACAGGCCCATGTTTAAATATAGACGCAGAATAAGCAATTATGGTGTCGTGATTGTCAAAATGAAATGACTTAATTGTTTATTCTTGAAATAACAAGTGTATCTGGGAGTGAACTTTATTTGCATATAGAACATAATATTTATTATAGAATGAGCACTAATTTTTAAAGAGGATGGTATTCATATTGAATATAATTGCCAACTTCCAGTAACTGCCTCAGTTGTTCGGCACTTACACCTACAAAAGTTTTGCATTGGCATTACAGAATTGTCAGTGTGTAGTGGTATAAAAACCAAGATAAACAAGCTTACCTTTTATCATCATTACATTTGGGGAGGGGGTGCGAGGGACTTTTTCATGCATGACCAGTGCTCTGCCACTGAATTCTATCCCCAGCTCCTTTTCAGGTTTTTATACACAAAGCTCCCCTCTGCCTGTCCTGGGGGTGAATGACTCTGCCATCCCATCCTCGGCACACGCTCGCTGGGTACCAAGAAGAATCAAGCAAACACCACTTCCTTCCAGCAGCAGGCCCAGCGATCTCCTGAAATCAAGAAAGCCCGAGTCATCTTAAGAATGATAAGTGGCTTGTTGGCTTATTTCTGGAAACACTCATAAAGCAGACAAATGACATCCCACATTGCTTTCCCTAGGCTTACATCAGTCCTTACAGGACCCTCAGTTTTGGCCTGTGGATGGGGGCAGGGGAGTGCCGCAGCTCACGCTGCCTGAGTGGGATGGATGGCCAACTGACAAGCTGAGTTTTAAGATCTTGGCTAGCCGGACACATCTCAGCTGTACCACTTGAAGTGCTGCCTGGGAGCTGAAATATCAGCTTGCTCACTGTGTGTACATCCTCTTCAGTCTAGAAAGGAAATATCTGAGAAATTTAATTAAGGTTGAAGTGGTTCATAGCATGATTCTTAGCACATTGTGCCACATGTTCAATTTCTGATTAATTGTCTTTTTTTTTTTTAAGACAAAAATAATCTACGGTCAGTTACTTCAAAGTTCCAGCATTCTTATGGCTTGTTATATAACAAGCTGTGACAAGTAAAATTATTGGGGAAATCATCTCAAATTCTTCTAAACTCAGACCTTCCGCTAGCTGAAATGATTGTACCCCGTGTATTCTTTGTGCCTACTGACGAATCTGGTTGAAGGAACGGAGTTATGCCTTCCTTAATAACCACAAAATTCATAGGAGAAATGGCCATTTGCTGCTTCCTGTTTGGTTTTGTTGACGAGCTGATGTTCCCTCCTGCTGCAGCAAAGGAGGATGTTTGTATTCTTGACCCTCTGGAGGGAAGCAGGAAAGAACCTAAGCTTTAAAACCTTGCTGCGCTTTGATGGGCTGCTCTGGCCTCCAAGAAGTTCAGTGCTCAGAGGAACAGATCTGAACTTACACCAAAAGCAGCACCAACAGGAGTGGAGGGTCAGATATTTAGCACCCATTGTCTATAAGTTTGTTTGCATAATAAGAGAATAAATTCTGTACTAATATCCACAACAGGCTCAACTTGCTCTCAAAACGAGGGAAGGAAGTATGTTGCAATTGATTTTCTAAAAACTCAGTAGAAAGACCAATGAGATCGGATAATGGGCACATCGATAAGAAACTGCATTTTGGAGTCCATCAAGTATTATAAGAATGCTTTGTAGTCTGAACCCTACATATCCTGTAGTCCAGAGTGTCCCCTGGAAACCAGGTCTGGTTCTTCCAGCATGTCATTTACTCAGAGTCCCGACAAGGCACCATCTTGCAAATCCACCTCTTCTGGAAAGTGGAAAAATTGTTTACGGCTGAAGTTAGGGCCTCCCAGGTCAGAGCTAGGATCTCTGAAATGTAATTGATGGTGTTCTTTAACTTAACCTCCTTTCCCCTGATGGTTCATTTGGTAATAGTAAAGAGGAAAGAATCCACAAAACATCTTCTTACATTTTCTGCCAGGACATAATCTGGTTAAGCCTCAGCTCTGTTTGAGCCTCAAGGGCCAACAGCTTACTCTGTGATGTGCTGTGTACTGAATGATGGAGATAAACCAGTCTGCCCTGGTGAAGGATGGAGCTGCATAAGTTGCTGGGACCTGTCCAATTTTCTGATTCTTGTTTGTCTGTTTTCCTTGTGTTTACGATATGTTACGAGAAACTTTAGACTGTGCTTTTCTTTATGGAAATGATTTTTATTGGAGTTAGAAGGCCTATGTATATTTGAAAATCATATAGGTGACTCCCAATATCAGCTTTATGAACATCGTGAGACTCTAATGCCTGACGAACCACCTTTTTGAAGAATTTATTTAGGACTATATTTTAGTTTCTCCTCTCTTCAGCTTCTTTTTCCCCTCACACACTCTTTCCCCATTTAAACTTTGACACATTTTACTTTTCTTTCCATTAAGTCTTCATCTAAATTCATTCTCTGTAGCTCAGTGCTTTTTCAGGGGCCACCTGATAGGCTTACATTTGACAAATAAAGAGAGAACCTCACAGTTTCTTGGCCAAATGAAAAAGGCATGGAGTCTGACTGAAGTGAGTCAGGACTTGGCTGCCTCAGCATCCACCCTGAAGACACAGGACGCCACGACACTAAATGAAGGCAGAGCCAGTGCAGAGGCAGATGGCCAACAGTGTTATGATGGCATCTTTTAACTCTTATTGGCAGGACACTGTAACACTGTGGTACAAGCAGCCTGTATGGTAAGGTGTGTGTGTGTGTGTGTGTGTGTGTTCTCAAAGGAGGAACTTGGGGTGGACACACTTACCTCATATTTCCCTCTCTCTTTTCCACAGCCTCTGACTCCTTAGGCTTCCTGCTTTCCTCTTTTCAAATCTTTAGAATGAGGCCTGTCTCCAAGTTGCCACGGTGATGGCCCCAGAAAATAATTTAAATATTTGCCATAAATCAGAAAGAAAAGGATAGGTGAATCGCATATTTAGGAAGCAGCATTATGGAATAGAGAGCAGCCATCCTTAGGCAGAAGACAATTCCACAACATGAATCAGAGTGTGACCAAGTCTGAAGACGTGAACATTGCGAGGGACCACCTCTACAGCCTGCACAGAATATTGTGTTTTGTGTAAAAAAACAGCAGATGAAGAGAACAGGAAGTTAAAAAGCCCATTGCTTTCTGTAGTTGCTCGAATCTAAGGGAGAGCGGGACTAAGCCTTTCACTGAAGCCTGGCCCTGGACTGAATAGATAGCGAAGCCTTCCAGACCACCGTTTGTGGAAGCACTGACCCAGGATGCACGACACAACTTGTACTTGTGTGTACTTGTGTACAAGTGGGGTGCTTGTACTTGTGTGTACTTGTGTACAAGTGGGGTGCTTGTACTTGTGTGTACTTGTGTACAAGTGGGGTGCTTGTACTTGTGTGTACTTGTGTACAAGTGATGTACTAGTATTTGTGGTGTACTTGATGTACAAGTGGGGTACTTGTACTTGTGTGTACTTGGTGTACAAGTGGGGTACTTGTACTTGTGATGTACTAGTGGTGTACCTGTGGTGTAGATTATTTGAAAGTTTGAAATCATCCGACCATGCCCTACACCTCCTGAAACAATATTTGAAAGCGAGGCCTCAGAAATTGTAAAGTTTAGGCAGCTGGTCATCTTACCCAACTGGACTTGTTCTTTGTAGAAAATTTAAAACCTCTCTACACTGAGGCCTTTGGCATGTGGGGGACTCCTTTGATGCTACCAAACATAGTCCTGGGCTAGCAGAAACCTGACCTTAGTCTCTTCTTTGGTTAAACTCTACTTCCAAGTCACACAGCATTAGGACAGGTGGCATGCTTCTTTGCTTCTCCAACTGCCGCATAAAGGAGTCGTGATTATCTTCATTAGCGTCCTGAGATACAAATACAAATTGGAATCAGCTGAGGGAAAACTAAAATCAGGGAAGCAGCAGGGTGTACACAACAGTTTTGGCAAAATGAATGGACAGCTCGGACCCCCAGAAGGGTAGTTTGACCCCCATAAGGAAGAGGGAAGAGCAGTGAATATCAATGGAATGGCAAGGAGTGGTGGAAATCTCAGCTTGTTTTCTTCAAGCTGGTTGAATACGAATGAGAGGGGACCACGGGCCTGAGGTGGTGGTCAGCCACTGGCGTTCACCCAAGCCACGTTCTCTTTGTGTTTTACACACATCATTGCTCACCATCCTCAGAACCTCACACAGGCCAGAGCTATGTGACCTCTTCCCACACGGCTGCCCGGAGGCAGCTGTGTTTACCCTGCCTTTTGGGTACAGCTCAGAAAATTCACAGAGTCAATTCCAGCAGCTATAAAAGGGGGTGGAGGGAGGGTTCCACCTGAGACTGGTTAGACTTTGTTGTAACCAGTCTCAACCGCCAGCTCCTATTAGCTGTTAAGACAGAAGAGGGGAAGCAAGCAAAATATCTTTGTCTCTGGATCCTGCATGCTCTTGCATGTGTCTTGGCTTCAAGCCCAACATGAAAAGAAAATCTGCCAATAGCAGGATGACAGAGGAATGTATTAAAGTCACATCAAAGTGGTCATAGAATTAGCACGAGAGGGTAACAGCAGACAGCTCTGAGACCTGTGTTTCCTGTGTAAATGGGAAGATAATCCTTGAGGTCCTAGAGCGACAGGGAGGAGGTGAGCTCTCTCACCTGCCGAGTTCAGATTCCTGCAGGTGGGTAAGGCTCTTGCTTCGTGATTTGCTACTGAGGATTATTAATGAGACACGGCTTTGCTATGTGGGCCACGGAAACAACATGGGGCCCAGGAAGAAGCCAGAAGCCAGACCAATCAGCCCCTGAAAAGAGCGGCTCATTAAAGAAGCTCATGTAACTAAACCCGAGACCGTGGAGTGGGGTATGAGGGCCAGAGGAGACCAAGAGATGAGTAACAAGGAGGAAGGCACCATAAAAGTCACACACCGTCTGACAAGGGACGGTGTCTATTTCCCCTTGTGGAAATGTCACACAAAATTAACTAACTACAGCTTGCCACCAACTTACACTCCTCTTGGCTCTGCTTTTGTGAGTTTCCTATTATTTTTCAATTGGCTAAGATTATCTTCAGAATATTTTAATGCTTCAGAATATTTTAATATTTTTGTGCTGTTCAATACAAAGGAAATACTGTCACATGCCATTGTGTTTAGAACCAAAATGAACGGAGTGCATTATAACAATATATGTTTTGGAAACTTGGGAAAAATAAGTACATTTTGTACACCTTGCCGAAGCCAGTTGTCTCCTCCTATCATGTGGGTCCCGGTGGTCAGGATTGGCAGCAATCACCTTTATCCACCGAGCCATCTCACTTGCCACTCTCTGTATTTTTAATTACATTTTACTTATTTATTTTGTGTGTATGTATGCACATGAATGCTTGTGACACAGTACATGTACACAGGTCGGAACACATCCTGTGGAAATTGGTTCTTTCTGACCATTATGTGGGTCCCAAGACTGAACTCAGATCACCAGGCTTGGTGGCAAGAACCTTTACCTGCTAGGCTGTATCTACAGCTCCCTATCTTGTTTTTTTTGAGACAGCGTCTCTCCCTGGATGGAAGCACACCAAATAGGCTAGGCTGGACAGTGAACACCAGGTATTTCCCTGCCTCTGCCCTCCCAGAGCTGGAATTTCCAAGGGTGCAGTGTTATTTTATTTATGTGTACAGGTTCTTTGTCTGCATGTATATCTGTGCACCATGTGCATGTCTGGTGTCTGTGGAGGCCAGGGGAAGGCATCAGATCTGCTGGGGTTGGAGTTACAGATGATTTTGAGTTACCATGCAAACGCCGGGAATCAAGCCTCGGTCCTCTGCAAGAGTGGCCAGTGCTCTTAACCACCGAGGAGTTTCTCCAGCCCCATGCCTGGCTTTCTTTTTGAAATATGAATTCTAAAGATTGAACTCAGTCCTCGGCAAGGTCACCCAGCAAGCACTACTTAGTATCTCCATAGCTTGAATAAGAACATTTGAAAACAGGCGTATACGTAGTTTAAAGCCCATCATAATGTCCTAACTTCTTGGCTACACTTATACTACTGTATAGTATTGTATACTATACATGTATAAATATATACATTTATTGCCAAGTGTGGCACAGCTGGATCTCGGGGTAGGTCTATTTCTAGCTTGTTCGGGAACTGCCACACTGATTTCCATAGCGGCTGCACTGTCTTGCGCTTCTCCCAGCACTGAAAAGTTGTTCCTCTTTCTCCACATCCGTGTCAGCATTTTCTGTCATTTGTTTTTCCTGTCTTCGCCATTCTGAGTGAGGTAAGATGAAATAGCAAAGGGGTTATAATTTGCATTTCCCTGATGGCTCAGGATGTTGAACAATTTAAAAAATATTTCTTGGCTGGGCAGTGGTGGTGCATGCCTTTAATCCCAGCACTTGGGAGGCAGAGGCAGGCAGATTTCTATGAGTTCAAGGCTAGCCTGGTCTATGGAGTGAGTTCCAGGATAGCCAGGGCTATGATGCAGAGAAACCCTGTCTCAAAAAACCAAAATAAATAAATATTAAAAAAAATATTTCTTGGACATTTGTGTTTCACCTTTTGAGACATCTTTGTTTAGTTCCATGTCCTATTTTTTTAGTTGGGTTATTTGTTTTCTTGATGTTTAGTTTTGTTGGGTTTTTTTTATTTCTTTTCTTTTTCAAGACAGGGTTGCTTTGTATAGACTTGGCTGTCCTGTAACTTGCTCCATAGACCAGGCTGGCCTTGAACTCAGAGAGATCAGTCTGCCTCTGCCTCCCAAGTGCTGAAATTAAAGACATGCACCACCACCACTCAGTGATGTTTAGTTTTTAAAAATTCTTTCTATATTCTAGATACTAACCCTCTGTTAGATATGTAACTGGTAAAGATTTTTTTTCTCTTTCTGTAGGCTGTGTCTTCACTTGAATGATGGTATCCTTTGTTGTACAGAAGCTTTTTGGTTTCATGAGGTCCCATTTCATTCAATGCCTGTGCTAACGGATTCCTATTTGGAAAGTCCTTTCCCATGACAATGAATCCAAGCATACCCCCTACTTTCTCCTCAGTCAGATTCAAGGTATCAAATATTATGTTGAGATTCTTGGTCCAGGGAAGGTAGAGGAGGGATAAAAACACTAAAGACCTTTTGAAAAAGTTTTATGGAACCCTACTATTGTAGAAGTTTCCTAAAATACACCGAGAGAGAGAGAGAGAGAGAGAGAGAGAGAGAGAGAGAGAGAGAGAATGTAGTTAACCTATAATTGGGCAACAATGTCCCCATTAGATAGCTAGTGAATAAAAATGGCTAATGAATAAAAATCTCTGTGCTAGGAATAGGTTATTTCTACTAGGTTTTCTGTATCTTGATAATAGGTTTCTCTGCCTACGCAGTAAGCCAGATCAAGCAGAACTGAACAAGTAAAAGAAGAGGTTTATTTGAGCAAAGCTACTCCCGGGTGAGTTCTCCAGCCTCAGAAATCGAGGCAGGAGAAGTCAAGTGTTCCAAAAAAAGCAGGGAGGTTATATAGTCTGTAGGCAAGGTGTGGTGACGTGTCCACCACAAGCTGGGTTTGTGCCTAAGTATGGCAAAAAAAAAAATGGAGCACTTTAGGTAGGGACTTGGGTGGCTGGCAACTTCAGAGGAGGAGCTATTGCAGCCACCAAGAATGCGGAACTAGGCTTTTTAGTGCCTTCTTCGTTGGAGATTCTCTGAGAGGGTGGGATTTGGAAAGAGAGGGGAATGGGGCTTTCAGGATTAAGCAGGAGTGCGTGGGAGGTTTCAGCCAAAGAAGCTCTTCTGGAGTTCTTTGCCAGTGATGTTTCATAACTGCCCCCCCCCAATATTACAGGCTATTGCCATTGCTCCTGGCTACTTCCTAGAACTTGGTGGTAAGACCCTATTGCTGAAGACACTGCACATCTGAACCATAGTATATGGAGAAATCAAGCTGGTGCTGACCTGGAAACTTTCTTTCTACTGGCTAGCTTCCATAGTTCTGGAAGGTGCTAAGCACAGTACTAGAGGAGAAAAGTAATCATCAGTCTTATATAACTGTGAATCCTGCAAGCTGCAATAATGATTGATCTGCCAACAGATAGCCACCGGGACAATACTGGTATGCAAGTAACCAAACACTTTCTGGTTGGGTTTAAGTCCAGTACCACAAGATGAAACCCACAGCATATGGAAAGCTACTATTGTAGATGTTTCCTAAAATACATGCACACGTGCGCTCTTACACACACACACACACACACACACGCACGCACGCACGCACGCACGCACGCACGCACGCACGCGCACAAGTGGGCCATCATTATTGGGCCAAGAACCTGTGGCTAGAGAGGTTACAGGTCCCAGCAGAGAACATTCTACCTTTATACAGCTAAGCAGACATAGTACTACAAACAACTCATAATGACTCATTGTCATACCCATAGATTAATGCATCCTTCAACCATCATAAGAGAAGCTTCTATTGGCAATAGATGGTGATTGACCCGAAGACCCACAACTGGTCACACGCAGAAAATGAGAGACTCCAGAATGATCACCTCTAAATGGAACATCTATAGCATATTCCCTCCTCCTAATACTTGAAAATCATTGTTAAAGAGGATGTGGGAAGAAAGTAAGAGCCAGAGGTGGTAGATGACTACAGAAAAGGAATATTTTCTGGACACATGAACTCATAACAGTTGTGACAGCATGCACAAGACTTTTAGAAGCTTAAGCCAGAAAAAGTTCCAACCTGGAGAAAGAAATCATTTTTCTTTAAGGGTATAATCCCTGGTGGGTCAACCACTCTCCGGAGGAAGGCCACATATCCAAGATTATATGGGCAGCATAAATCGAACTTGATGGATTAAAATAAACTAAAATTTAAAAAGCAACATAAAGTTGGATGCACTGGGAAGGGAGGTGGATCCGGGAGGAGATGCGGAGGAGTGAATGGATGAAAATACATTGAAATTCTCAAAGAACTAATTAAAAATGAGAGAATGTGTTTATTATATGCACCACTCTTATTGCATTCTTTCTTTTTCTAAATAATTGAGTATTAATTTTACTACCTAGTTATAAAGAGAGGCATCAAATTAGTTATCCACATAATGGTAGGATGATCTAATATGACTGGATATATCCCTCTAGTAACAGGATTTCCTACTCTATCAATGATACGGCCTTACTAGCAAGTGGGGAAGGATGCACTTTAAAGTATTGTGTTTCAGAAGCTGGCTGATGCTTGACAAGTGATTTTCACATGACAAGGTGCATGGAAAGAAAATTTCCACTGACTTCTTTAAAAACACTACAAAGTGGAGACTATAAGAAAATATTAAAACTATGGATTTGATATTCAAATTTCAGCAAGGTACAGACTCCCAGGAACATGCTTTTAAGGCTCCATTGTGCTTTTTCTGGAAGATCCTTCATCTATCCTCTAGGTTCATTCACTTCCTTCAGGTAGTCAGGCAAGGACTCTCCATAGCCAAGAAGCGAGAAGCGCCCCCCTCTCCCAGCTCTCCAAGGTGTACCGAAGGACAGTCAAATCTTAGAAGTCAGCTTTCTGCAACCTCCTCTCTTGCCCTGTCTCTCTTTCCTTTCCTTACTAAAATACGTAGCGGGTTATGTTTACACAGGAGCCACCATCACTGCCATCTCCGTCTCCATCGCTGATTTTCACGTAAACACATTGGTGAAGGAGAAATGGGAGACTTGATCCTATATGAAAAATGCTGGGTATTACCGACGTGTTGTTTTAGGACAACCAGAGACCTAAAAATCATGCTGAGTTTAAGTAACTGTTTCCAAAAGTAATTGTTATTGAGGGTGGGGGAGTTACTATTTTGTTTGTGAGCATGGTGGAAAGGGTGTGTCCCACCTTTCTGCTCCCTCTGGAAAGCCACCTGAGGCCCATAGGCATCTTTGTATATGTGGATATTAGCCACTAGAACATATCTCTAGACAGACGCTACTAGAGCAGAGCTGCCTTAAAGCCCCGCTGCTGAGATCTGAAATCTTTAGTGCTGTGCTTCCCGCAGGCTGCTCCCAGTCAATGGCTGTGTCCAGAGACACTGACACAGGTTCATCCCTGTGAGACAAGGGATTCTTCTACTCAGAGACTGGCTTAAGGACCACTGAAAACCCTGGCCTAACTTTTCATGCAGCCAAGCAGCATCTAGAAACACACCCCTCACTTACTGGGGTCATCTTCTTCTTAGGATGTCAGAGTAGTTTTATCACTTCTTCTTTTTTTTTTTTTTTTTTTTTTTTTTTTTTTTTTTGCTGCCTAGATATCATATTCTTTGCAGGCACACAATCCAGGTAATAGAGAATTAGGATAGAAGGCCAAATTGACAAATGGTTTCACCACTGATTTTCAGTCATGTATATTGCTGGTAGCTCTTTGTCATTCTGCAGTGAGGTCTCTGGATAGGACACAGGCCATTTCTATTTACTGTTTGGGATCAGCTAACTACATCTCTGTGAAAAGATCTATGAACCCATCCATAATCTGAAGTTGGGACAGACCATGTTCTGTTTTCTGTCTTCCTTCTGGTTTCCATGGTCAATATAATCTTTTCAGGGTAAATTTCAAAGACTTATACAATGAAGTGAGTTATTGAGATGGATAAGCTTTCATGCTGGCTCTCCATTTACATCTAAGTTCAGTTCAGTTTGGAGTTTTAAGACAAAACTTCAGGACTTTGGAATCACAAAATATGAGAGAACAGCAGACATCTTCATTTTTTTTTTTAAAGCACCACCTATAATCCTTTATGAGAGTAATCTATGAACCATGACTTGGAAAGGCAGAAGTATGACATGACGCTTTAGAATCTGGGATCTGGGAAAGAATAACCTCTAGCCAGTTCCCAGCTGTATCCTTTTACAAACATCAGTAAGTTCATCTCGACCTCATTTATTCAGCGTTAACATCCCATCTAGCTGGTACCAGATTTTCTCCTAGAAGTATACCACTGAACAAAACAAATGGACATTTCTGCCTTCAGGATATTAAAGTTCTGCAACAAGGAGACCAACAAAACTACAGATGCAGTATAAATAAGAAACTGCAGAACTGTGGAGATTAGGCAGATTTTACATGTTTGGAATATGGTGTTTGGCATACAAAGCTCCGTGTCATTGTTTTTCCCTTCACCATACTGAGAAGGCTACCAGAGCGACAAAAATGGTGGAATCTGCCCAAGTAAGAGTTAGGAAGTGAGCTACGTACGCCCAGGACGTTCATCCCATGTCCATATTCAATTTCCTTTCAGAAGAACTTCCATGTGGGCCAGAAGGCAGATAACACAAAGATGCCATAGCCTCCCTCTGGGACACAGATTTCTGTACCTGAATTTACCGCACATCAGAAACAAATATTTTAAATGGAACTTGACTTAACATTCCCGGGGCATAGATCAGATAAAGCAACACACAAACTGATCTTGCCTGTAGCTCCAGCCAACTCCTTAAGTATTTTTACATAATAGCCTCCATATAATAACTGATCTCCATTTACATGATAGTAGATAAGCAATGGTTTTAAAAGTACAAAATAGTTCTATACGGTGAAATTTTACAGGATTTAATAAAATAAACAATCACTAAGTATTGTGTGGTGTCATGATTCTATGTGCTCAGTTACTTGGGAAATTGAATGGGGAGATCACTTGAGCCCAGAAGTTTGAGAACAGCCTGGGAAACAGAGCCAAGATCCCATCTCAGAAGGAATCATTACATTTTTCTCTCAGTGGGCTGAGAATATAGTGAAATCTACAGTGCTTGACCAGTCTGAGCAAGCCCTGGGACCACTAGAATTTTTTTTTCCTTAAGCAAAATAATATTATCTTATAAAAATGCAAACTTGACCACACTTAGGTCAGAGGGGGATTTTAAAGTCTTTTAAGAGTAAGATGGAACTCAGGAAAGTTATCAGAAATCAAGAAAGCGGTAACTGAAGAGAGTTCGGCCAAAGTCCTAGAGATTTCCACATTATTCTTCTAGCCTTTATCAGAATGACTGTTTGTTTGGGTTATGAGTAACCATAAGGTTAAAACACATATAATGGGACTAAGTTCAAATTTGTTCCCATGACCTCCTAGTCTAGAAAATCCTGAATTAATTAAGAAGGAAATTTGAGGGTGAGGGGTTGCGACTTAGCTCAGTGGGAGAGCACTTGTCTATGAGAGAAAGGAAAAACTAAAAGGAAAGAAAAAAATGAAGAGAGAAAGGGGCAGGTGGGACTCTGTGAGTTTGAGGCCAGCCTGGTCTACAGAGCAAGTTCCAGGACAGTAAATACTACACAGTGAAACCTTGTATTGAAAAACCAAAACAAACAAACGAACAAAAACCCAAGAGAAATAAGAAAATGATATAAACAGCAGAGGACATTGAAAACATGTCTAAAAGAGTGCAAGCTCTGTGAATTTTCTCCGTGATTCAGAACAAGTTAGCATCATGATCAGAATAATGATTCTGAGATCCCTTATTACAGTTAAAATAGTAGATAAAATAAATGATTATGATGACGTGCATGTCCATGAACTTAAAGCCAAGAGTTAAAATTTGTTCTCCAGAGGAAAGCAGTGACTAAACCCTCTGATTAAGTATAAACAGAAGTTGATGTTCGAGGAAAAGGAAGTCTGTCAAAGAGAGATTTTCCCTGAGAAAATGTAAACAAAGAATCTACATCAGATCCTGCTGGTGATTCCATTTATGGCTAAGTTACTCCATCTCAGCTTGCAGTTAATTTATAAAGGACATACATCCAAAGCCATTCGAAGATGCTCCAATGTATGGGGGTTATAATCATTCAATATGACTAATCAACAAATCATACATAAAATTTAATTCAAATTTACCCAACGCTTCACAAACTCAGTTAGAATATAATACAATGGTCTGTTTCTTGTAGTTGGAATTTTTTTAGGTCATCAATCAGTTCCCAGATAAAGACATGGAGACTTATTACGGATTATGAATGCTCACCCTTAGCTTAGGCTGGTCCCACTAGCTCCTTTAACTTAATTTAACCTGTTTCTCTTCATCTACATTTTGCTTTGGTGCTTTTTACCTTTCTTTCATTCTGTATGTTTTAAAACTTTCCTGCTTTCTCAGTGTCTGGCTGGCCCCTGGCATCTCCCCGGAGTCTCCTTTCTTTCTTTCTTTCTTTTTTTTTTTTTTTTTTTTTTTTCAAACCTAAATTCCTACTTAACTCTCCCTGCCTGGAAGTTCTGCCTATACCTCCTCTCTCCCTATTGGCTATTCAGCTTTTTATTAGACCAAGGTGCTTTAGGCAGGCAAAGAAAAACAGCAACACATCTTGACATAATTAAACAAATGCAACGCATCTTTACATAGGTAAACATTCTGCAACATAAACAAATGTAACACATCTTTGCATAGTCAAACAAATATTTTGCAACAGCTTCTACTCATTTTCATTTCAAAACAGGGTTGTGAAAAGTTCTGGGTTATGTATTAGGTACTTATTTACTGCACCCCAATTCTGGAGGATAGAAGTTTTAAGTCCAGATGCTGGCAAGTCCACCCTCTTGCTGATGCCTCCAGGGAGGATCCCTCTACTTCTCCAAGCTCCTGGAAGGCAGGGCTTTCCTGATTTAGGGCAGTATAATTCTGACATCAGCCTTCATAGCCACAAGGTTCTTGTAAGGACACAGATCATAAGAATCAGGGACTTACCAACTTTCACTGTGATTTCATCTTAACGAGTTATATCTGCACCAACGCCAATCCAGCACTTTTCTACGGTGCTAAATTTTAGGACTCCAGCAAACTTTTTAAGAGAAAGATAGAAACAATTTGTAATGAATCCATAACCATCCACCATAGCTGTTTGATTTACATTATTCATCTACAAAAACAGAAATTAACAGCTTATTAAAAATTTGTGCGTGTTCATGCATGTATGTGTGCAGTTGTGTGCATGTGTGGAGGGCGGAGGCTGACACTGAATATCTTCTATTGCTCTTTACCTTATTATTTGAAACAAGGGCTCTCCCTGAATCTGGAACTTACCAACTCATTACACTGGTTGGCCAACTAAGATCCCTTTTTAGATAAAACACTAAGGTCCTAAAGCAGAGTTTTAGTTTTTAGTGATGTGTTATGAATAAATTAGGAATAATACCTTTTCTATTGGTAGTATAAAGTTCACCTACAGTGGGAGTCTTGATCTCTATTTGTTAGTTTTACTCCGGCCTATCTTCTGTTGAAAATATTTTTCCTACCTAACCCATGTCCCTTCTTGCTTAGGCACAGTATTTCTGCAGATCTTCTACTGATAACAAGGCATGTGGTGATGATACAATCAATTTTGAATATGATAACACCTTGTTTCTATTTCTCATTCCTTATGTTCTATGTCCTTATTTTCTATGTACTCTAGCTACTGTTGTGGGCTCTGGGAATGCAGCAGCAGACATGACAGCCATGGTTCCTTCCCTTATGGTGTTACCCTTCTTATAAGAGAGACAGAATTTAATATATGTGAATATATGAGGATATAATTTGGGATAATGATAGTGAAAATACAGAAAAATGAAGCCAGGTGAAAGATTAGCAAGTGAAGGGTTAGAGAAGACACCTTAAAAGGTGTGTTGAGAAACAGCGGGGGCATGTGAGTCCTGAGAGGGAAGAACACTGCAGGCGGAGAAGCTGCAGGCAGAGAGAGGAGAAGCTGCAGGCAGAGGAGGAGCTGCAGGCAGAGGAGAAGCTGCAGGCAGAGGAGAAGGTTGTGCAAAGGCCCCAAGGCAGGCACATAAATGTTTAGATCAGGTGTTACTCTGCACACATCTTATTTTCATTTTATTATAGAGACAGTGCATGGCGGTCTTTGTTATGTTTATAGGGGCATCTTTTTGTATGATATTCATGTTCTGGGATCTATTTACTAGTCTTCTATTGATAAGACATATAGGTTGTTGCTAATCTTTTGTTGTTGTCTGCAGAAAGCCACAGACAACGGAAATGTCAGCACTTCATGGTGCAGTCAAACTCTCAGAGCCAGAATCCACTCATGTTCTTCTCTCCTCTCCTTGAATCATGTCCATCTGTGTCACTGACTGTTTAAGCCCCAGGAGACAAAGTCGAAAACAGCGTGGCCAAAGTGGCAGATTTTGCAATAACCATAAATTCTAACTGAATGTCCCAGGGCCTAGACAAAATGAAATAAAAAGAAAACAAAAGCAATTTGTGTTTTCAGAGAAATTCCTAACAAATGGCTTCGAATTAAGTGATGTCTTCATTTTCTAAGACTTCTTAGTTGTGCTTAGTTGTGCTCCTGACAAATAACTCATATAACATTTCTCCAGTTTTCAATGGGAATATGTATTTTCCTTTCCTCTGATTTCATATACACATGGTCTACTATCCAGTAAAAGTTACAAAGTCTTGCCTTCAGTAAAATATCCCCTTAAATACTGGGGCCAGAGCACAGAGGCACATATTAGGTAGAAAAGTATTTTCAATAAAAGATAAGCTGGAGTAAAATTAAAAAGTAGAGATCAAGATTTCCACTCAAATTAACCGCTATGTGGCCAGTAGAAGAGATATTACTCTAAGTTAATTAACAACATGTCACTAAATATTTTCTTTACTGTTTTGGTATACATTGTTTCCTAGCTCATGTTCACATAAAATGTACAGATGAATAAGTTTTCCATAACTATATATATTCAGCATCTTTTCTAAGAAACTCTCTTGAATCACTGATTTCCATCACTGAAAACAGAACCCGCAGGTAGGACAGTGTGTAATGTTTCCTTGATTTACTCTGTGTTAAATGCTAGATTAAGTTGGTCATAAGCTTAAACAAAGACACATTAGAATCAGTGAATGACTGAGATGGTTACAGATTCTGCCTCATCCACTTCGGAAACCTGGATTGATAGGCCGCTGGTCAGTCAATGTGTTTGGAAGAGGGAGACAATGTACACAGATGATGCTTTCAGCCCCATAATGCAGTGGGAGCGATAGAGCCATTAGCCAACCAGTAGAAGACACAGTACCAACTCAACATTCTAGCTCTACAATATGTGTTAGTCCAAGCAGGTGGTCACATCCAAAGCCGTAAACTCGGTAGCTGAAAAATAGAAATGTATTTTTTATAGTTCTGGGGAATGGGGAACCCAATCAAGGTGCCAGTGGTTTTGCTTCTACTGAGACCATTGATGGTGAGAGTTTTCAAGGGACAACGTTTGTTGATCCCTGTGGTTTTGTTGTTATGGTGCTGGTTTTCCTCCTTCTTTTGGTTTGCTGGTCTGGGATTTACTCCCTTTTTCTTGGGTATGATTAACTTCTTCAGTTAAGTCTTCCTTCCAGCTCCATCTATAGATCTGGGTTTGTAAACTTGGTTTTGTTGTCATGGAGTGTTTTTCTTTCTGCATCTATTCTAGTCAATAGTTTTGTTGGGTCTAGTAGTGTGGGCATGTAGATATGAATGTAAGTGAATGTGAATGCATATATATATATATATATATACTGGTTATCAGCGGATTTGTGCATTAATCTACTTTTTTCCCTTTTGTTGAGTCTTTTTTCTTTTGTTGATTTCACACCATGTGTTTTGATCCCATTTATCTCCCAGACTCCTCACATCTGCCCTCTCTGTCTTTGCAACCTCCCCCTAAATCAAAACCAAATTTAAAGTAAAACAAAACTAAACTAAAAACTAAAAACAAAACAAAAACAGAAATAAAAACAAAAACAGAAAGAAAAGAAGAATCTAACTGTGGAAACTGTGGTGTGGCCCATTGAGTCACACAGTTTACCCTTTAATCCATTCATCTTTACTTGCAAATGTTCATTGTCATGAGTCATTAGTCTGACTCGAGGTCTCTGGTTTCTGCTACACCACCAATAATGAATGGGCTCCCACTGGGACTCCTCTTGGATATCCTGGTGTTGCCCTGTGTCATGGAGACTCTGCTGTTTTGGATCTGTGGTTCCCTTCATATGCTCCAACAGTTCATAGATGAGGTGGGTGTTAGGTGGGCCAATGCATAGTCCTAGTTCTGGGCCTGAGTGATAGCCTGTGCCTGAATGTCTCCATGATTCCAGGTAGCAGCAGCACTGGCCACTCTGATCAGCTTAACCCTGGGCATGGCACAGTCCTCGGACACCTACATGGTCCAAAGTAGCCGACAAGACCCTGATCACCTACATGGCCCTCAATGACAATAGGAGTCCTGGACATCAACTCAGACCCTGGCTGCTATAGGGCCACAGACCCAGACATGGCCCTCTGCAGCAGCCCTAGCCCAGATGACACCATGGCTTTGGGTGACAGGCCATTCAGATCAGGATGTCCCTGGTGGCAACATGGCCTTCAGACACCTTCCTGGCTACAGGTTGTGGCCCAGACCCCTGGGCATCTATGTGACCTTTGATGACAACATGGGCCACTGACATCAATACAGACCCTCGCTGTGGTAGGACCATGGACCCAGACATGGTCCTAGGCAGTGGCCCTGGCCTAGATGACACCAAGGCCCCAGTGGCAGCGCAGGCCACCTAGACTGGTATGGCCGTTGTTGCAGTGTGGCCCTTGGATACCAACATGGCCCCAGACGTCAGTCCAGACATCCTCTCCCCAACCCCCACTCCCTCACTGGCACAGTCTTCGATGGTCTCAGGGGCCACAGACATCAACATAGATCCTGGGTGCAGCAGGGCCACGGACCCAGACACCACCCTTAGTTGCAACCCTGGTTTGGATGATTCCATAGCCCCAGTTGACATCCCTAGCTACCCAAATTGGCCTAGCGGCACAGGCCTTAGACACCAACACCCCTCCCCTGGTGCCTACATGGGACAGGGACATTGACAGAGAACCCTGCCGCAGCAGGACCATGGAACTAGACATGGTCCTTGGCAGCAGCCTGGGCCAGGTTGTCACCATGGCCCCAGGTGGCTGTGTAGACTACCCAGATTGGCATGCCCCCCCCCATGGCAGCATGGCCGTCGGACACCAATGTGGTCCAAGGTGGCAGCCCAGACCACAGGCCCCTGCATTGCCTCCATTGGTGGCAGGAGCCACAGACAACAATGCAGGCCCCCTCAGCTGCTCCAGGGTCCCAGACCAAGACCTGGCTCTTGGTCATAGCCCAGGTCCAGACATCTTCCTGGGATGTGTGTGTTGTGCAGTTGGAAAGAAGGCATGGTTCTCAACTTTCTTTTTTCTCCAAATCTGTCAAAGAGGAATGAACAGGATACCAGAAAGTCCTTTCTCCTCTCTAAAATTGAAGACATTCTGAATTCCAAATTCATGTCCCTGTAAAGATTTCAGAAGAAGCAATTTGGAAATTGTCTCAGGGTTTTCTATTGCTTTGAAAAGACACCATGACCACAGCAACTCTTATATTTTTGGTTGTGTGCCTAGCCTTTAATGACTGAGCCATCTCTCCAGCCCCCCCCTTTTTTTTTTTTTTTTTGGTTTTTCAAGACAGGGTTTCTCTGTGTAGCTTTGTGCCTTTCCTGGAACTCACTCTGTAGCCCAGGCTGGCCTCAAACTCGCAGAGATCCGCCTGCCTCTGCCTCCCGAGTGCTGGGATTAAAGGCGTGCGCCACCACAGCCTGGCTCCACAGCAGCTCTTATAATGGAAAACATTTAATTGAGGTGGCTTACAGTTCACAGGTTCAATCTACTATCACCATGGCAAGAAGCGTGGCAGCACACAGGCAAACATGGTGCTGGAGAAGGAGCTGAGCATCCTACAACTTGATTCACAGGCAACAGGAAGTGAACTGTGTTTCACACTGAGAGTAGCTTGAGCATATGACACCTCAAAGACTGTCACCACAGTGACATACTTCTTCCAACAAGGCCATATCTACTCCAACAAGGCCACACCTCCTAATAGTGCCACTCCCTATAGGGGCCATTTTCTTTCATACCACTACAGAGACATGCATGTGAAAAATTATGGTAATCCTTTTTAGCCTACTCTGATACCTTTATATAAACATTTGATCCATAACAATGGGGATGGAATTCAGAGAAGCTGCCATGGCTCTTACATCTCACATAGAACTGCTGGGAGGGTCTTTGTTGCATGTTCTAACACATTGTTTCTCATGTCAACAGCATTTTACTCTTGAGATGGTGAGGTTTACCCATACAACCACTCAGCATTCTGACTTAAAGTTCCTGCTTCAGGGTCTCCATAGCTTTTGCTATTTGATCTATAGTTTCTCCTAATTGTAACTCCCTCTAAATTAAGGGCTTATCACTTCTCTTCCTGAGTAGCTCTTTTGTGTGCTCCCTATCTCTAAGTCCTATGGGACTTAACTTCTACAGTCCTGGTCTGAACCCAAGAGTGAGCAATGGAGAGTGAAAAAATGAATCAAACTATCTAGGCTCTTAACCATCCATGTGGCCACTTGTTCATTCATTTTTTTCTTTTTATTTATTCTTCTCTCATACAACATATCCCAACACAGCCTCCCCTCCCTCCACTCCTCCCAGTTCCCTCCCTTCTCTCATCTTCCCTCTCCTCAGATCCACTCCTCCTCCATTTCTCTTCAGAAAAGGCCTCCCAGTGATATCAACCCAACATGGCATAACAAGATGCAATAAACCTAGACAAAAACCCTCATATTAAGACTGAGCAAGACAACCCAGTAGAGAGAAAAGGGTCCCCAAAGCAGGCAAGAGTCAAAGACATTCCATTTCTATTGTTAGGAGTCCAACAATAACCCCGAGTTAAACAACCACAGCATGTAGGCAGAGAAACTAGTACAGACCCATTCAGGCCTGTGGTTACCTCTTCAGTCTCTGTAAGGCCCTATGAGCCTTGCTTAGTTGATGCTGTAGGCCATGATCTCCTGGTATCTTTGACCTGTCTGGCTCCTACAATCCTTCCTCTCCCTCTTCTACAGGGTCCCTCAGATCCACCTAATGTTCCATTGATTAATGTATGTGTTTTTAATGCTAATACAATGAGGTTCTTATTACTATTGCTCCATAGAACAGCTTGAAATCAGGGATGGTGATACCTCCAGTAGTTCTTTTATTGTTCAGGATTGTTTTAGGTATCCGGGTTTTTTGTTTTTCCACATGAAATTGAGTGTTGTCCTTTCAAGGTCTGTAAAGAATCGTGTTGGAATTTTGATGGGGATTGTATTGAATCTGTAAGATTGCTTTTGTAAGATGGTCATTTTTACTACCAACCCATGAGTGTGGGAGATCTTTCCATTTTTTGATACTTTCTTCAATTTCTTTTTTCAAAGGTTTGAAGTTTTTGTCATACAAGTCTTTTTCCTGCTTGGTTAGAGTTACCCCCAAGATATTTTATATTGTTTGTGGCTATTGGAATGGGTGTTCTTTCCTTGATTTCTTTTTCAGTCCATTTATCATTTGTATATAGGAGGACCACTGATTTTTTAAAGTTAATTTTGTATCCAGCCATATCACTAAAGGTGTTTATCAGCTGTAGAAGTTCCCTAGTAGAATTTTGGAGTCATTTATGTATCTTATCATATCATCCACAAATAGCAATATTTTGATTTCTTCCTTTATAATTTGTATCCCCTTGATCTTCTTCATTTGTCTTATTCCCTAACTAGAACTTTAAGTACTATATAACTAGATATGGAAAGTGGACAACCTTGTCCTGTTCCTCATTTTAGTGGAATTGCTTTGAGAATCTCTCCATTTAAGTTGATGTTGGCTATCAGCCTGCTGTAAATTGCCTTTATTATGTTTAGGTATGTCTGTTGTATCCCTGATCTCTCCAAGACTTTTTATCTGAAGGGATGTTGGATTTTGTCAAAGGATTTTTCAGCATCTAATGAGATGATCATGTGCTTTTTTTCTTTCAGCTTGTTAATATGGTGGATTACATTGACAGATTTTTGTATGTTGAACCATCTCTGCATGTCTAGGATGAAGCCTACTTGTTCATAGTGAATGATCTTTTTGATGTGGTCTTGGATTTGGTTTTCAAGTATTTTATTATTTTTCCATGTATATTCATGAGAGAAATTGGTCTGAGATTGTAAAAGTTCTTTCTGTGGTTTAGGTATTAGAGTAACTGTGGCCTCATACAATGAATTTAGCAATGTTCCTTCTGTTCCTATTTTGTGGAATAATTTGAGGACTATTGGTTATTATTATCTAAAAGTCTGATGGAATTCTGCACTAAAATCTTCGAATTCAGGGCTTTTTTTTTTTTTTTTTTGGTTAACAGACTTTTGATGACTGCTTCTATTTCCTTAGGGCTTATAGATCTATTTAACTTGTTTATCTGAATTGATTTAACTTTGGTAATTGGTACCTGTCAAGAAAATTGTCCGTTTCTTTTAGATTTTCCAATTTTGTAGAGTACAGGTTTTTAAAGCATGACTTATTGATACTTTGGGTTTTCTTGGTGTCTGTTGTTCTGTCTCCCTCTTCATTTCTGATTTTGTTAATTTGGATATTCTCTCTCTTTAGTTAGTTTGGACAAGGGTTTGTCTGTCTTGTTGATTTTCTCAAAGAACCAACTCTTTTTTTTTTTCATTTTTCTTTATTAAGAAATTTTCTACTTACTCCTCATGCTATCTATAGACACCCACTCCTCCTCCTCCCACCCCCAGCCCTCTTTCCCAAGCCACCCCGCATCCCCACATCCCCCAGATGGAGGCCTCCCATGGGGAGTCAGCAGAGCCCAGAACACTGAGTCTAGGCAGGTCCAAGCCCCTTCCCACTGCACCAAGGCTATGCAAGGTGTCACACCACAGGCACCAGGTTCCAGAAGCCTGCCCACAGACCAGGGACAGGTCCCCATCCCCCTGCCTGGGTGCCCCCCAAACAGTTTGAGTCAAACAACTGTCTTCCATATCCAGAGGGCCTAATCCAGTCACATGGGGGCTCCACAGCCACCAGTCCACAGTTCATGGGCTTCCACTAGTGTGGCCAGTCATCTCTGCACATCCTCCCATCATGATCTCAATGTCCCTCGCCTACATTATCCCTCCTCTCTCTCATCAATTGGATTCCTGGAGCTCAGCCTGGTGCCTGGCCATGGATCTCTGTATTTGCCTCCATCAGTCACTGGACCAAGGTCTATGATGACAGCTAGGTTATTTGCTAGGCTGGTCACCAGAGTAGACCGGTCCAGGCACACTCTGGACCACTGCCAGCAGACCAAAGTGGGGTCAACCTTGTGGATTCCCGAGAGCTTCCCCAGCACCCTGCCTCTTCCTATTCCAATGATGTCTTCATCTATCATGGTATCTTCCTCCTTGCCCTCCTACTCTGTCCCTGTTCCAGCTTGACCCTCCTATTTCCCTATGTTCTCATCCCCCACTCCTCACCCTCTGCCAGTCCCCCACTCCCAGTCTGCTCATGTAGATCTCATCCACTTCTCCTTCACAGGGTCATCCATGTGTCCCTCCTAGAGTCTTTCCCTGTTAGCTAGCTTCTCTGGAGCTGTGGGTTACAGTCTGGCCATCCCTTCCCTCATATCTAGTATCCACTTATGAGTTGAGAACATACTATGTTTGTCCTTCTGAGTCTGGGTTACCTCTCTCAAGATGATATTTTCTAGTTCCATCCATTTACCTGCAAATTTCATGATATCATTGTTTTTCACTGCTGAGTAGTACTCCATTGTGTATATGTGCCATATTTTCTTTATCCATTCTTCAGTTGAGGGACATCTAGGTTGTTTCCAGAAGAACCAACTCTTTGTTTCATTGATTCTTTGTATTGTTCTCTTTGTTTCTATTTATTGATTTCAGCCCTTAGTTTGATATTTCCTGTTGTCTACTCCTCTTGGATGTGCTTACTTCTTTTTGCTCTAGAGCTTTCAGGTGTGCTGTTAAGTCGCTAGTGTGAGATTTCTCCAAATTCTTTATTCGGGCACTAAGTGCTGTGAACTTTCCTCTTAGCACTGCTTTCATTGTATCCTGTAAATTTGGTATACTGTGCATTCACTTTCATTGACTTCTAAGTAGTCTTTAATTTCTTTCTTTATTTCTGTCTTGACCCACCCACCATTTTGTTAGGGAGTTGTTCAGCTTCCATGAGTTTGTAGACTTTCTATTGTTGAAATCCAGCTATAATCTGTGGTGGTCTGATAGCATGTGGGGGGGGATGGTTATTTCAATTTTTTTTGTATTTGTTGAGACTTGCTTTATGATCAAGTATATGGTTAATTTTGGAGACAGTTCTGTGAGGTGCTGAGAAAAAAGTATATTCTTTTGTGTTTGGGTGAAATGTTCTGCAGATATCTGTTAGGTCCATTTGGTTTATAATGTCTGTTAGTTCTAGTATTTCTCTGTTTAGTTTTTGGCTGAATGACATGTCCATTGGTGAGAGTGGGGTATTGAAGTCCCTCATTATCAAAATGTGAGGGTTGGTCTAAGCTGTAGTAATTTCTCTCTTACAAATGTGGATTCTCTTGTGTTTGGAGCATAGATGTTGAGAACTGAAACATGATTTTGGTGGATTTTTCCTTTGATGAAAAATTCCTGTATCTTTTGATTAAATTTGGTTTGAAGTCTATTTTGTTCAATATTAGAATGGTTACACCTGCTTGCTTCTTAAATTCATTTGCTTGGAAAACATATTTTCAACCCTTTACTCTGAGGGAATGTCCATCTTTGATACTGAGGTGTGCTTCTTGTATTCAGTAGGAGGATGGATTCTGTTTTGGCATCCATTCTGTTGGCCTATGTCTTTTTATTGGGGAATTGAGTCCATTGACACTGAGAGATATCAATGAGCAATGATTGTTAATTCATGTTATTTTGGTGGTGGTGGTGGTGGTGGTGGTGGTTGTGTGTATGAGTGTGTGTGTGTGTGTGTGTGTGTGTGTGTGTGTGTGTATGCACACAAGTACACTTCCCTTCTTTTGGTTTTCCTTCTAGTACCTTTTTTATGGCTGGATTTATAGACAGATATTGTTTAAATTTGACTTTATCATGGAATATTTTGTTTTATCCATTTATGGTGATTGGAAGTTTTGCTCAGTATAGCAGTCTGGGCTGGCATCTGTGGTCTTTTAGAGTCTACAACACATCTGTCCAGCCCTTCTGGTCTTTAGAGTCTTCATGTGAAGTTGAATGGAATTCTAATATGTCTTCCTTTATATATTGCTTTCTCTTTCTCCCTTGCAGCTTTCAGTATGTTTAGTGTTTTAATTATTATGTGGCAAGGGGACTTTCTTTTCTGATCCAATCTATTTGGTATTTTGTATGCTTCTTGTATTTTTATAGGTATCTCCTTTAAGTTAGGAAAATTTTGTTCTATGAATTTGCTAAAAATATTTTCAGGGAACTGGGATTCTTCTCCTTCTATTCTGTTATTCATACGTTTGATTTTTTCATAGTGTCCCAGATTTCCTGGATATTTTGTGCTAGGGAATTTTTATATTTAACATTTTCTTTAACCAGTTTATCTACTTCTTCTATCATAGCTTCAACACTTGAGATTCTTTCTCCCTTTTCTTGTTCTGTTGGTGAAACTTGCATCTGTCATTCCTGTCTGCTTACCTAGATTTTCAATTTTCAGAATTCCCTCCGTTTGGAGTTTTTTTATTGCTTATATTTCCATTTCCAGGTCTTGAATCGGTTTTATTCATTTCCTTCAACTATGTTTATTCTTGGCTTTTTTTTTTAAAGGATCTACTCCTTTCTTCCAATTTTTTGTTTGCCTTTTCCTCAATTTCTTTAAGGGATTTATTCACTTCTTTAAGGACCTCTATCATCTTCATAAAATTGGTTTTAAAGTCTTTTTCTTGTGCTTCAGATGTGTTGGAATATTAGGGGCTTGCTGTAGTAGGATGCTCTGGCTGTAGTTGGTTGTGTTCTTGCGTCTAGGCATCAGGGTTTGGGATTATAGATCCTAGGCGCCGACTTCCGGCTTTGTCTTCGCTGAATGAGTGTTTTGTTTCTTGGTTTCTGCTTCCTCTCTAGTCTTCTGACCTGTGTGCTCTGTGATTGAGCAGGGGGTTTCCACCCAAGTTGGGGGCTGGAGTTTTGGTGACCTGTGTGGCTTCTGACCCAGCAGGAAGTCTCCATCTGAGTTGAGGCAGGTCTTCTGGCAGGTGTGGCTTGGGATTGGGCTGGGGATATCTGCCCCAGTGAACTGAGTGTGTGTGTGTGTGTGTGTGTGTGTGTGTGTGTGTGTGTGTGTGTGTGTGCATGTGTGGTGTGGGGTGTGGTTCTGCAGGCAACTAGCCTACCTGGTTTTGTGTCAGGCTTGGCCTGTGATTGAGCCGGGGGTGTCTGCCTAAGGAACCCGAGAGAGTTAGGGAGGTCTGTGGGTGGCTGGCCTACCTAGTCTTCTGTTCATTCATCTTTTATTCATCCACTCAGGAAGTATACAATGATCATTTTATAAAGTGCCAGGCTAGATTATTGCTAGACACTATTTCGTTATCAGAATAGTCTGTGCCCTCACTTAGTTTTCAGTTTAATAAGGAGGTGCCAGACAACTACCATTACAGCAAGTTCTAAAGAGAAGGGTGCAATACGCACTGCGAATGTATAAGAGCAGAAGGGTCCGGCCTGGTATGGTAAGGTATCCTAGGGAATGTGACTTTCAAGTTGAGGTAAGGGTGAGGAGAAGGTGGCTAGGACGGCTGAACTGGGGGAAGGGTACCAGCAGAGAGAAGTGCAGGCAAAACAAACTGCATAAAAAGTAGAGGCAGGGGGATTTGCTGACTATAGAACAGAAAGCTTAACAGTGGCCAGAGGAGATTGGAAGAAAGAGCAGTGTTGATCTCAGAGAACTGCAGTCTTTATCCAAAAGCACCAGTTAGCCACCACGGGGATTTGAATCTTAACTGAACAGTACTTATCTGATTACTCTGGCCATGATGTGCCGCGGGACGGGAGGCTCGAGGGTAACTGTGAGAAGGATGAACTAAAGATAAAACTGCCCTCCTAGGACATGAGCATAGAAGAGATAACACAGGAACACACCACGGGTGAGATAACACGAGTTCTCCCTGCTTATCGGACAGTGGGCTACACAGTCTGGATTCATAGGAATGAGGTCAGGGCTTCCAGAAAGGCCTAGTCATGTTCAAGGGCAGGAACCAGACTTTCCCGGTGGGTCCTCAGGATCTTTCACCTGTGAGAGAAGCTTGTGGAGACGAGGCTGCCTTAGCCCATTCTCTTTCCCTCTCTCTGCAGCCCTACCTACAGACTCCCACCAAAGCCTTCAGTCTGACTGCCCCAGGAATCTACCAGCACTCAACTACCCAGCATCCTCTGTCCCTTGGGACATTTCTTTATGTTTCTTATCGGACTTGTATCCAAATTAAAATCACATCCGGGATGATTTCACCTATTAGATTGTTGCCTATAAATGCTATCAATTAAACTGGAGGCGGAAAATGGCTGTGAAATTGTATGAAAACTATAATCATATGTTATTGTGTATAAACGACTCCGCTCGAGCAGAATTTTTCTTGGCTTCCTTCCATACTCCAAGGCTTCTCTGCTGCCTGCTGGCACCAGGAACACTGCCGGGATTCATTCTTGAGCAGAAGTTTTTCCTGACTGAAATTCTATGCTGAGAACAGTAAAGGAAACTTGCTCCCATTCATTTATTTTGGACTTAGATGCACAGACTGGGGGGAGGGGAGGGGAACAATAGTGCTTTACACTTACATCAGTGAGTTGGTTGAAGGCTAACCAGTCCTCCACTTGACTTCACGGTCTGAGCTAGAACAGTCAGGAAAATAATGATGCAAAGCAGATCTTCAGCAGTGGGGGAAGGTGACAATGTGTTAAGAAGCCCATGAGGGCATCGCCAAATATTATGTATGGTCTTTCGAATTCTGAAGCTTCTCAACTCCTCACTCTTGTGGAGTGTTATCAATGAAGGCAATGGAATCGCATATTCAGAGTTAAAGTAAATTGTACAGTTGACATAGACTTTTTTTCTTTAATTTTGGCATTTACACGAATACCCAAATATGGTAGGAAATGAGTATCACATTCCTAAAGATTATTTAATATTCCCAAAATAGTAACAGCCATGCAAAATGGACTGTTTGAAACACATTCTTCCAATATGACTTTCTTATTCCTCTTATTGTGACTTTGGATCCTACTGTGCTGTGGTACCCGCTGAAAGTACAAGCTTGATGCTTGGAACTAAGTACTGTTTACTTTTCTTTTTTTTTCTTTTTTTTTTTTTTTTTTTTTTGGTTTTCGAAACGGGGTTCTCTGTGTAGCTTTGGTTTGGAGCTAAGTACTAAGAGAAGACAGTCTCTTGTGCAAGACCAGGAGGTCTGTCCTCTCTAGGAAGTCTATCCTCCTTTACTCTCCTCTATGGCAGGTAACTTCCTATACATTTGCACATCTTTCTGGAAGACTTTATGAATAATTCCTAAATTAAAAAATTACTTGAATAATAGTAAATTATTAGTGGATCATCAGTTTATTAAAATTTTACAACTTTATTTCCATTTACTATTGCAAATTATCCTTGGCCACAACAGTAATCTTAGAAAACAGGGCAATGTTTTAGAGTATACTGATCTTATTTTCTCAGATTTAATTCACAGTCTAGAATTAGCCTCTTTGATTTTTTTTTTTTTAGTTTGGGGGGCTGAAGAGATGGTTTAGCAGTTACAAGCATTTGTTGTTCTTGCAAAGGACCTGGGTTCAGTTCTCAATATCCACAGGCTGGCTCACAATCATCTATAACTCCAGCTTTATGGGATCTGATGCCTCGTTTGAACTCTGTAGGCAGACATGCATGTGGTGCACATATATGTATGCAGGCAAAACACCCATACACAGAAAAAAATACATGTAAAAAGTTTAATTTTTTTTTTATTTTAGTGGTTATTGTGTGTGCATGTGCATGATGTGTGAATGCAGGCATGTGTGTGCCAGGGTGTGCATGAGAAAGTCAGAGGACAACTGTGGACTTCCACCTCCACAGAGGTTTCAGGGATTCCACAAAGGTCATCAGGATTGAGAGGCAAATGTGTTACCCTCTAGGCTGTCTCATCAGACTTAGTCATAGTAAGTTTTAACAATATGCATGCCAAGATCAGTTTATCCCTCTTGGGTAAGAACCAAAAAGATGCCATGGTTTCTTTGACGTTTTAGAGCAATCATAAAGTGAAGTTGAATGTAGAAGAAGCTCCCTGCTGGCTTTGTTACTGCCCCGACTCTCTCTTCTCCTCCACCACCACATCTAGCTTCACTTTTATCTTCACCCAAACCTGTATTTCTATCTGTATTTAACAGATATCGATCTTATCTGTATCTAATCGCTCTGTACACATGCATGTTTGGATTGTGCTTTCTACTAACGCGGCCTTCTGGGATGGTTCAGGATGGAGGAAACAAGGCACCCATCGTCTTCGGTGACATGGACCCACACTGCTAGTGATGGCTGTATCAGAGCAGAGGTTCAGTAACAGAGAAAACTCCAGATAAAAAAGAACATCTCCGAGGATTGCAGTAAGTTAGAGTTTCTGTTTGTTCATTGTCTTCCTCCTAAAATTCCCACTTACACATCAAAAAATATCTTCAAAACATTAGGACACAAGCCATGTGGTGGTGGCACATGCCTTTAATCCCAGCACTCAGGGGTGGGTGGGCAGAGACAGGAGAATCTCTGAATTTGAGGCCAGCCTGGTCTACCAAGGGAGTTCCAGGATGATCAGGGCTACACAAAGAAACCGTGTCTCCAAAACAAAACAAAACAAACTACAAACAAACAACAAACCAACCAACAAACAATGAGCACACATGGATGTAACTAGAGCACACATGCATGTAACCAGAGCACACATGCATGTAACAATACTTAGAACTCTGCTCACTTTTCTGCCCATTCCCATGGCTGGCAAGCATGGCATAAATTTATTTTGCCTTTCTTATTCTTACTCTGATCCCTATTAGAGTCAAGATTTCAAACAAGAAGAACTTCCAAAGGGGAGACTACAGTACTAATCCTGCTTGCTTTATTCTCTTAAAATTCATGGGCCACAAGAAGAGTGATTTCTGGTTATCATAGTCCTAAGATTTATGAGCTCAAACTTTGTAAAACCCAAAGTCAAGAGTCTATTTTAATTTTATTTATTTATTTATTTACTTATTTAGTTTTTTTGAGACAGGGTTTCTCTGGCGCCTGCCTTTAATCCCAGCACTCGGGAGCAGAGCCAGGCAGATCTCTGTGAGTTCAAGGCCAGCCTGGGCTATCAAGTGAGTTTCAGGAAAAGGCGCAAAGCTACACAGAGAAACCCTGTCTCAAAAAAAACCAATAAATAAATTAAGAAAAAAAAGGCATGCGCCACCACTGCCCAGCCTATTTTTTCCTTTTTTGTTTTTTCCTTTCTTTTTTCTTTTTTTATCTTAGAAGCTTCTCAGGGTAAGAGTTTACTTACATGTTTAGTTTACCATACCTTTGGGCACTTTATGCTCACAGTCTCTAAAGCTATAATTATAGCGAATTGGCTCAATTTATTGTCAAAACCAGCCGAGGGAGAAACTTCTCACTGTTCCTCAAGAGTCAGACCTCTCTTTCCTGGAGAGTTTACATAGCACACAGCTATATTAATGAGGACTAACTTCTCTATCTCTCTTGCAAACGAAGTTTTGCCCCGGCACGAAGGTAGGCATGCTCACTTTCTAAGCCTCACGGTCTCCTCTATACTTACAGCTTGGCATGTGTGGCCTTCCTCATGCATATTGATGCTATCCTGGGAAGAGTTAAACCTCGGGAGAATCTTTCTCACATTCAATTTGTTTCCAAACTGGGAAGGATAAGTCAAATAACAAATAACTCGGAAAATAAAAGAAGTATCATAGTAGATATGTAAGTAATGCCTAAGGTTCAAAAAAAGAGAATATATCTAGACTAGGGTATTTTTTTTTAATTTGGGGTTCAATGAATGGGTAAAGGAGGAAAGGACTGTTCATTTTTTTCTGGATCATTTGGTGAAATGCAGAAAGGTCAAATGCTTCATGTAAGACCTGAAATTGCAAGAGACGAAAGGATTGTACGAATAGTATAAATGTAATACTTTATTAGCTGTTTTTCATATTTTGTTATCCGCAATTGCTGTAACAAGTTAAAACAAATTTAGTTACTTAGCACAACACAAATTTGTCATCATACAGTTGTGAGATCAGAAGTCCGAAAGGTTTCACTGGACTAAGCTGGAGGCATTCATCATCAGGGCTTCCGTGTTTTCAGGGCCTCTAGAGATGAAGCTATTCCCTTGATCTTTGCAGCTCCTGTGAGTTGATGGCATTCCTTGACTAATGGTGCCTTCCACCGTCTTCAAAGCCGGCAGTGGAAGGTTGAATTCCTTACCTATTACATCACTCTGACCTCTTCTGCCAGCCTCTTCTACTTTAAAGGATCCTCGCAATACATCACTGGGCCCACCAGAATAGCCCTACTCCAAGGTCAGCTGATGAGTGACCTTAGTTCCATCTGCAACCGTAGTTCCCGGTGAAGGCAACACACTCACAGGCTATGGGGATTAGGTCATTGATGTCTTTGGGAGGGGTGAGAAGAACACTACTCTGTTCCGCCTGCCCTTTCTGGAATGTAATGACGGGTTTCCAGATTGTCCCGCTGCATGCACTGTGGGTCTGTTAAGGGCAAGAGCAGCTTCTTTTATGGTGTGGTTGTCAACATTTACACTCGTCAAGGAGTTGCTGAAAATGCACCTGGTTTTAGGATTCCCTCAGAGGAGAATGGGGGAAGGATGCCCCAACAGTGCTGAGAATCTTTAGGAGGCTGTCCAAGCTACCAGCTGTCTCTGTCTATTCTCGAAATTTCTTGGAAATTGCTTGTTTACACTTCCTGTTTTCTCAGGTAATATTCTCCTTCTTCAGTCTTTGATGGGGTCGAAGAGCAGATAGTAACAGTTATAATCCTCTCATATCTTAGCTAAGAATATTTCAGATAATAAAATTAGATTCTTTAGGCTAGGACAGCTATTGGAGTAATCTCTGTTACATGCCATTTACCTATGATCTGGACATTTCTGGATTTTAGTACGTGTCTCTTGTTTGATGTTGATCTTGCTGGTTGTATTTCTGGTTTTGTTTATGTTATTACCTTTTTCTTCTCCTGGACAACACTTGATAATTGTTCCTATTGTATCTAGTTTTGTATTAGGTTAGAACTTTCTTATTTAGACAAAAGGGGGAGATGTAGTGATATCTGTTCTATCTATGACCTTGAAGCACCACCTCTGGAGATGTAGCAGGTAACTGTCCTACCAACCTACGCCCTTGAAGTTCCTGCTCCTGGGGCGTGGCCTCAGGGCTACCCTTAAGACCTGAGATGCACTTACACTGCTCTCTTCTCTCCCTCATGGGCCAGGATGCTGGGGTAGACTCAGGCAGAAGAACAGCATGGGACTGTACCTCGGCCTTCCAGGACCCTACAATAAATCTCCTGCACTGCTGTGAGTCTTTCTTCCTAATAAATTCCTTTACCCTTTAAGCAGACTCTGTGGATTTCTCGAATTACTAGACCTTCCTTATGCTAAGTTTACATAAAGAATGGGCATTTTTATTAATTGTGAAATAATTATTAGTTTGCATATTTTAAAATATACTTTAGAAAAAAAAGAAATAATATCAAATCTATCATCAAGGCAGTATGTAACTCATTTATTAAAGCAACTAACACACCCCATTACTTGGAGTACTACTGCTATAAATTAAGATTTTGACTGAATTTTAGTTGTTTTAAATCACTGTTCAAACTAGTACTGATGTTTTAATCAGTTTTATTCTTTTAAGTCTTTTGTTATTGCTCATCATATCCCTAAAGATACCTTCCTTGATGCTGTCTAGATTTTTAAAAGCATTTCACAACTGATATCCCAGCTTTTAATTGTACAACCTTCCATATGATGATTAATTTTATTTCCTGACTCAATTCATGTAACTTTGTTTTACACCCTACCTCAATACTCTAACACTCATAGAACTAATAAAGGCATATAAAATCATTATATTTAACCCACTATAGTTTAATATACACATATAACAGCACAGAAGAAGGTTCTTACCTGTCACATTCCATTCTACTGAAAACATTGCACCCAAAAAATCATCCCATCTTTCCCTCTCAGACAGTCTCGACTCTTGCTTGTGATTTGGTTTTTATATTAAGGGTGTTTTGTCAGCCTAGAATTAGTTTGACTTCCTTTTCCTGTTATAATCTTGTTTTTCCTATTAGGATTTGTCTCAAAAGGATCTCCTCTGTGAATCCTGACTCACTTCTATTATCATATACAATCACAGAAACTTCCTTCTCCGCCTACCCAACGTCCTTTGTTCTCATCTCTTGGTGCATTTAGCATGTGGTGTTTCAATGATTTGTTTCTGTGTCTTCTTCGCAGTGCCATACATCCCCAGTGAACACAGACCATGTTTTTGGGTCTCTGTGTGGCATCACATACTCAGTGTCCTGTGTGCAGTAGAAATTAACAAATAAGTTTGAGTTGATAGTGTCTGGAAATAACAAATGGCATGTACCTCCAGTCTTGTTCCACATTTAATAATTGCTTCTACTGAAAGGTACTTACCTCCTAAAGTTATATGCTATGTTTAAATTAGCATGTTATAATTGACACTAAAGTTTTCATAGTTACACACATTAGCCTTCATGGTTGTGTTGGCTAGTTTTGTTGTAGTTTTTTCGAGACACGGCTTCTCTGTGTAGTTTTGGTGCCTGTGCTGGATCTCGCTCTGTAGATCAGGCTGGCCTCGAACGCACAGAGAGTGCTGGCTAGTTTTATGTCAACTTGACACAAGGTAGAGTCATTGAGGAGGGAGCCTCAATGGAGGAAAAAAAAAAAAAACCTCCATAAGATAGGGCTGTAGACAAGCCTGTAGGGCATTTACTTAATTATAGATTGATGAGTGAGGGTCCAGCCTATTCTGGGTGGGGACGTCCTGTACTGCTGTGCAAGCTGACCAAGCCATGAGGAGCAAGACAGTAAGCAGCACTCTTCCATGGCCTCTGCATCAGCTCCTGCCTCCAGGTTCCTGCTGTATTTGAGTTCCTGTCCTGATTTCTTCAATGCTGGTCTACAATGGATGTGGAAGCATAAGCCAAATAAACCTTTTCCTTTCCAACTTGCCTTTAGTTATGATGTTTCATCTCAGCAATAGAAACCCTAACTAGGACAAGGGTAGGATCATTCATTCAGTCAATGAAGACAACACTGCTTAGGGATCCTGGGGGTTGCTATTATTCAAGATATAGATCCTGGAAATGTGTCAATAGAAATCAGCAGCAGTCACTCTCAGGTTTCCATATGTTGCTAAGTGTTTCAAGAAATCAGAAAAGCAACATGGTATAGCAGGGAGAGCTCTGGCATCATGGTAAAAGGGGCTATACCTATGTTTCACTAAAATTAGTTAACATAACATACAGAAGCGCGTTAATCTTTACAACAAAGTGAAGTTGCTTCTAGTCATGGAGACATTTAGCATAGTACATATTATTTGGCAAAAGTTCAGTAATTATGAACCTTTCCACTGATAATTGAAGGATCGAATGGTGGTTTCTTTCCAAATGCTGCCTTCACATTTTTGAAATAGATACGCATAGAATGTTTGCTTGCAAACCAAAGGAAGTTACAATGTAATCCTAGAGCCAATGATTTCACAAGACAGAGTTTTCAGTTAAAAGATGAAGAGTTATGACAACTAAGGTATTAAATTAGATATCAAAATATTAGCTTTTCGTATTGAATTAACTTTTATTTGGAAAATGAGTGACCTTGATGAACGTTCTTTTAAGACAGAAGGGCTCTTTGTTTTTATTTATTTTTGTTGTGTTTTTAATTATAAAGGTCTGGTTGTTCTAAAAGGGTTCTTTGACTCTGGAACTGTACCCATATTTTTGAAAGTTGCTTGTATTTTTGTAAGATTATATATGAGGTCTGGTGTTTTAATGAATGGTAGCTAGCACAAATTCATGAGAACAATCTTTAAAGGACTTTGGCTACTCATCTATACCCCACACATAGAAAATACTCAGAAATATTTTCCCTTGTATGAAATTTCTGAGCCTTAGGAATTAGAAATGTTTCAAATACAAAAGCCATATTTATGAAGTGGCTTCACTGTTAAATTCAGATATTATACTCCCTAAATCTCTGTGGTTCTTAGTGACTTTAAAATATCTATATAATGTACAAATGTTTAAAAAGTTATTTACACTAGTACTTTACAAAAATATACTAGGTATCTGCCAATAGCCATTTATTTATTTTATAAATAATTTAATTTTCAATTTTTTCAAGGGACACTTCAGCACTGCTGTATTTAGCATCATTCTTCTTTCCAGAGGGTGATGGCTTAGTCAGTTTTGTAATTTATTTTACATCCGTGGGTTTCTTAGTGATGGTACACATCATCTGGATCATCTTTTGTATTTTATTTTATTTTTATATCCCTCCCTCTTTTCCTCCCAGCCCCCCCCCCTCGCTTTCCCTCTGCTTCCCCCATCAACTCCTCCTCTATTTCTCTCCAGAAAAGGGCAGGCCTTCCACGAATATCACTAAAAACATGGCACATCAAGTTGCAGCAAGACTAGGCACCTTCCCTTATACTAAGGCTGATAAGGCAACCCATTATGAGGAAAAGGGTCCCAAAGGCCAGAAAAAGAGTCAGTGACAGCCTCTGCTCCCACTCTTAGGAGTCCCACAAGAAGACCAAGCTACACAACAGTCACATATATGCAGAGGGCCTAGGTCAGTCCCCTGCAGGCTCCCTGGTTGTCGGTTCAGTCTCTGTGAGCCCTATGAGCCCAGGTTAGTTGACTCTGTGAATTTTCTTGTGGTGCCCTTGACCCCTCTGACTCCTACAATCCTTCCTCCCTCTCTTCATCAGGATTCCCCAAGATCTGCCTAATGTTTGGCTGTGGGTCTCTGCATCTGTTTCCTTCAGTTGCTGGATAAAGCTTCTCTAATGACTGTTGATTGGGCTAGGCACCAGTCTATGAGTACAGCAGAGTATCATCAGGAATCATTTCATTGGCTTTTTTTTTTTTCTTCCTGCTAGTCATGTTTGGTTCTATCCTAGGTCTCTGGGCTATTCAGTCTCTGGGTCCTGGCCCTCCAGGCAGTGTTAGTGGTGGGCTCTCTCTGGTGGCCTGGGTCTCAAGCTGGACCAGTCATTGGTTGGCCACTCCCCCAATTTCTGCACCACCCCAGCACATCTTGTCGGCAGGACAAACTGTAGATCAGAGGTTATGTGGCTGGTTGGGATCCCAGTCCCTCCAGGGGAAGCCTTGCCTGGTTACAGGAGAAGGTGGGTTCAGACTCTCATCCCCCATTGCTAGGAGTCTTACCTAGGGCCACCCTAGATAAGTTTCCATTGCACTAATGTGGTGATATGTGTCCCCCAATATATTGTGCACCCCAATAAATTTATCTGGGGGTCAGAGAACAGAACAGCCACTATATTAAACATAGAGGTTAGGCAGTGGTAGCACACGCCTTTAATCCTAGCATTCGGGAGGCAGAGATCCATCTGGATCTCTGTGAGTTCAAGGCCACACTGGAACAGAGCCAGGCATGGTGGTACACACTTTTAATCTCAGGACTTGAAATCTCATGCCTTTGCTTGGGAAGGACACATGCCTTTAATCCCAGGAAGAGATGGCAGGAAGCAGAAAGGTATATAAGATGTGAGAACCAGGAACTAAAGGCTTTTAAGCAGTTCAGCTGAGACTCTCAGGGGTGAGGATTCAGAGGCTTTCAGTCTGAGCCTTCATGGAAACAGGATCGGCTGAGGAGTTGGCAAGGTAAGATTAGCTGTGGCTTATTCTGCTTCTCTGATCTTTCAGCTTTCACCCCAATATCTGGCTCTGGGTTGTTTTTTTTTCATATTAATAAGACTGTTTAGCAATTCGTCTTACACACTAAGTTTCTAGCTTGTTCCTGAGATGCCCCCCTCAATTCCCGTTGTCTCTCCCCACACCTGATCTCTCCTGTTCCCATCTCCAGTGCCCCCTACCCCACCCCACCTATCCACCTGAGATGCTGGCACATCTTTTTGATATTATGTGAGACAGTCAGTACTTGTAGTAATACCGTTCCTTCCCAATTATATATAAATGAAAAACAAAAGGATGAATTCCACTGTTTTGTCTCTATCAAGCATTTATTCGTTGCGTCCCTGCTGTCTCTTTGTATGGCATTTTAGTTCCCACAAGCCTGCCTTCCCCCATGATGCTGTGTCTAGAAAAACGCGGAATCAAACTGTCCCACGATGGAATGCTGTGCTCTTCAGTTTAGCAGCCGCTACTCAGATCTCGCCACTCAAAGGAAAGGAAGTGACTGTGGCTGACCAGCTCAAAATTGTATTGCTCTTTGATCGATATGAAAATACTAGCCACACGGGAACGGTGGTTTTTTTATTAGTCAAGTGTAGCACGAACAATGGCGTAGCTGCATTAGTGTGCAAATATACTTCCTATGTTCCCGGGCTCCACCTCTTCTCCAGCTGGTTAGTTTTTCTCCAAAGTAGGAACCAAGTCAAATTTCATTTCCTCCATAAGCATACACCGGATACTCTCATCTGCATGAATGACTTTGTCTTTGAACTCTGTGTCCTTACCGCTCTAAAGGAAATCATTAAGTAGTCTATAAAAGTTTAATTAAAATATACGTAAGCTTTGTCATAAAAGTAATATTACTCTTTTCTATTAATTGAAAGCTTATAATGCTACATACTTTCTACATCATTTTTTATTTTATACATCTTGGTCATCTTCATATTAGGGTTCGAAAATATGAATGGTAATTTCCATTTTAAATATAAACATTCCTTTAGAATCACTGATTTATTAATTTTGTGCGTGACATAGGGGTACTGGCATTGGTCAGAGGTCAACTTGCAGGAATCATTTTCTTTCTTCCATGTTGGTCTTAGGGATAAAACTCACCCTTAGGCTAGGTGGCAAGCACCTTTCCCTGAGGAGCCATCTTGCCGGCCCCCAATTTTTTTTTATTAGAAAACTGTGGCCTAGAAAGGTGAGGTGACTTGTCCAGGTCAACTAGCCAATGAACGATGGAGCTAGAATTTGAATCAAGTCCAAGACTGGTGGGGACCTTATCAGGCGGAACCAAGTGGGGCACTTCAGTCTGATGGTTCCTGGAACATCAAAATAAACTAATCCTGTCTGAGATGCATCTTTTAACAATCGTAGTTTAATGGGAATAACAGATTGTGGGTCAATTTACAAGACTCCAGGTCTGTCCTAGGCTTATTGTCACTTTCTAAAGGACAGGTGGCTCCCTCTAGTGAGAGTTAATGGGAATAACACAGCCAGCAAATATTTAAAAGTGAAAATACGTTTCTTGGTGAGTGTGTGTGTGTGTCACATTTTTTAACCCAGAACTTCACCAAAATTTGATTACAATTTCAGAATACCTGATATGGAAATCCGGGTCAGGCTTAATCTACAGTGACTTTTATGAGAAGTATAACTTTCTAACGACGCCACCATCACAGGGCATACTAAAACCGCCATTACTAGAACTTTTATGGTAAAATTGTTATATTAAGTTTTTCTATTTATGTGTGTAGCGAGGTTATATTGTCTATGAACTTCATTGCACGAAGGTGAATAATGTCTTGGAAATATCTGTTAGACAAAACGTGACATTTGTTCTGATAATTTTGACAAAATACTGAATTTGAGGACCAGACATAGCTATCTGCTTTTTTTTTTTAAAAAAAAAATAACAGAAATGAAATGAATCAATCTGTCCTTAAATATGAATCTGTGTGTGGATGAGGAGGGAGAAAATATGTCTCAACTTGACACTGACTGCGTTTCTGCTTTTATATTAGAGTGGCGTCATATTCTGTTCGGAGGGCATCGGAATCAAACCTCTGGGGGCTCACATCAGTCCTCTGTCATTTTCTGCTTCATTTTAGCAAGCGACTCGGTTTCTCCTCGTCTCAGCTCCATTGTGAGTAAAAGGAATACCATCAACACTTCACAGGATTCTTGTTAAGAAACCATATGACGTGGTGTTTATCACAGTAAGAGCGCAATCCTTAACTATAACCACAAAACATCTTCCAGAAAACAAAAAAACAAAAAACAGCAATTCCTAAACAAACCCACAGAGCTTTGTTCCCCAGCAACGTCAAGAGATTGGAAGTGAATTGCGTTTTGATTATTGTTTTGAGCCGGGATGGGCGGGGGGTTGGGGGGGGGCGTCTCCCTCTGTAGCCCAGGTTAGCCTAGAAGTCGCGATCCTCCCCAGCACCGGCGGGCCGGGATGCGACAGTCCAGGACCCGTCGTCCTAGGAGGTTAGAATCCACAGTGGGGGGACGGACCTTTGGCAACCGCCTCGGTTAAATACGGACATTTCTGCTCCCGGCTCTTCCGGATGCCCGGCGACACTGTCACCCTTTTCCACATCGCTGGAGAGCGGAAGGCGGTCCGCCGCTGCCCGCCCCCGGCTCTCCGAGGACGACGCGCACTCCTCGGCGGGCATCCACGGGACCATGGCAACCCGCAGCCCCGGAGACAAGGGCAGCCAATCCGGGCGGCGGAACCAATCCCCGGGGGCGGCCGCCAGCTCTCGCGAGACCCGCGGGGCTGCCGCTCTGACGTCACCGCCCCGGAGACAGGGGCGGGGCGTAGCGGACGCGGCGGGCGGCGGTGGCGGCGGCGGCGTGGACTCCCGGAGGGAGGGGGACTCGGGTGTCCGCTGCGGGTTGTGGCGCCACCGTCCCGGACATGAGCGCCCCGGAGCCGGGCGAGGGGACCACCCTTGTCCCCCGCAGCCGCGGCCTCCGCGATGCGGCTGACGGTGTCCCGGGGAACCCAGGCCGGCTGCCCGGCGAGGAAAGCTCGGCGACCGTGGTGGTGACAGGTGAGGCCCGCGCGGAGACCCCGGCGCCCCGGGGTGTCGCGGGGCTTGACCCCCCGCTGTGGGGGACCGCAGCCCGGCAGGGAGAGACTCCGCCTCCCGCCGAGGGTCCCCCGGCTGCCGCGGCTCCGGAAGACGGGGAGCAGCAGGCCCTGGAACCTCGGGGCGCCGAGGCGCAGGCCGCGACGCGGAGACCGAACCGGGCACCGTGGCGGTGGCAGCCGCCGAGGAGCAGCAGCCCGGAGTGGCGGCCGAAGGAAAGGAGGAGGAGGAGGGGATGCAGGTGGAGCAGAAGCCCGAGGAAATGGAGATGCTCATGGAGGCGAGTAGAGAGGCCAGGGAGGTGGAGGAGGAGGAGGAGGCAGAGGCAGGGCCCTGGCATCTGGGCATCAATCTCCGCATGAACCCCCTGGAGGCCATCCAGCAGGAACTGGACACTGTGAACGCTCAGGCCGACAGGGCCTTCCAGCATCTGGAGCAGAAGTTTGGGCGGATGCGGCGACACTATCTGGAGCGGAGGAACTACATCATTCAGAACATCCCAGGCTTCTGGATGACCGCCTTCCGGAACCACCCCCAGTTGTCCGCCATGATCAGGGGTCAGGATGCAGAGATGTTAAGGTACGTAACCAATCTGGAGGTGAAGGAACTCAGGCACCCCAAGGCCGGCTGCAAATTCAAGTTCTTCTTTCGGAGAAACCCCTACTTCAGGAACAAGCTGATCGTCAAGGAGTATGAAGTGAGGTCTTCGGGTCGGGTGGTGTCTCTTTCCACGCCGATCATCTGGCGGAGAGGACACGAGCCGCAGTCCTTCATTCGCAGAAACCAGAACCTCATCTGCAGCTTCTTCACCTGGTTTTCAGACCACAGCCTTCCAGAATCCGACCGAATCGCTGAGATCATCAAAGAGGACCTGTGGCCAAACCCACTGCAGTACTACCTGTCGCGTGACGGAATCCGTCGACCCAGACGGCGCCCCGTAAGAGAGCCAGTGGAGATTCCCAGGCCCTTTGGCTTCCAGTCAGGCTAACCCTTGCCTCTGAAAAGACCCCTGGAGCAAGTCCCTTCTCACCTGTGCTTGAGCAAATGCAACGGGTATGCAGTGATTTTGATTTTTTTTTCCTGCTGACTCTTCTGCATCAAGATGAAGATCGTAGACATGCTTCTGCTTTCACATGGCCGCCGTGCTGTTGTGTATTAGTATCTGCTTGTTCACGACCCTTGCTGAGCTTCACACATGGTACTGACGGCTACACAGCTTTCACACTCCTGGGACTCGGTTGTGTTCAGTCTGCCACCTGTGTACTGCCACCTGGATTTTTTTTGCTTTGTCTAGGGGCCCTTTTTTTTATTTACCTGTTGAGCATGTGGCAATATGGACACCAAGTTTGCAGACAGTTACTGGGCATTAATGATGTTGCAGGAGAACGGGAGTGGGCCGCCTTCTGTCGGTTTTTTGTGACTCTTTCTGCACCACTTTCCAATACTGCTTGCTCTTGGCTATACCAAGCTCCACTGGCGCTTGCCAAGGTTCCTCACACTCACTCTCCATCTTTCTCCTGTTACTTTAAGTGAAAAGATGTAGTTCAGAAATACTGCAAGGTCAGTATTCGTAGTCCATTTAGACTGGTAGCATTTCCAGAGAGGAACTCTTGACTGCCTTGTCTCCTCTCTTCCCAACTCCCCAGCCTGGTTAGCAAGTCCTAATAGGCTTATAGGGAGCTGAAGCTAGTTGGGAACGGAGGAGATCTTGTTCCTCATAAGGTATGGAAGAACTAAAGGGTTTGTGATGGGTACCTTAAGCAGGGAAAGTGAACTGAAAAGAGTTAGGATCAAAGTAAGTCATAAAAAATGGGGCTGAAGATGAACACAGGGCTGACAGAGCTTTCAAGTCCTGGTTGGTTAATGGTGATGTGAAAAATAACTTTCTCAGGATTGCAATAGAAACATTATAGGAGTTTGAGTGTTAAATGTTGCCTAGACAATGGTTCTTTTAAGAAACAGTACAAGTTTGGGTTATTTTTCTCTTTTTATATATGGCCTGATGTATCTGAAAGAGTAATATTGTGCCCATTTTACCAACATTTAGTAAAATGCTATTTGTTTCTATTTACTGGGAAAGTTTAAATACTTTCTTTTGCATTTATTTGAAACCATTTGGAAGAACAATAATCTTGACAATACTTAGACTTAAATGGATATTCATAACAATTTTCCATATTAATCTAAATTATTAGAAACGTAGTTTAGATAATTTGGTCTTTATCAAGTTTGTCAAATTATTGTCTTCATGGAAAAATAGGTATGTGACTTGACTGTTTTGGTAGCCTCTTAAATTGCACAATAGTTGTACTCTGTCAAATTAGAACTGTACTAGGAGTATATTTGTTGTCACTTGTATGCAAGATGGTAAATAAAAGCATGGCACTCTTTTGGACGTTTATTTTTCACTTTGGCCATACACTGCTTTAGTAAGTTTGTAGAACTGATGAGATTATGGAATTACCAAATTTCTTAAATGGACACCACCGACATTATCCCAAAGGTATGACCAGAGAGCACAGTGCTGTGTCTTCAGGGCACAAGTGTCGTCGCTACTGTCCTTGTCCTGTCGCTTTAAAATGTTGACAGTTACAGCTGCTCACAAGATGTCCCTAACTTCTGCACAGCTGTGCACCACAAGCCCCTTCCCTTCCTTCTCAGGCTCACAATTTCTGCCTCCACCGATGATATTTCCATGTTTGGTTCTAATGTACATTTCATAAGCAGGCACTTAGAGAGTCCTTACCATGGAATATACTGTTTCCAGACCTTTTCTTCTTAACTTTATCCTCCATTGGTCAAATCTTCAAGGCCTGTTGTAGTAACTCCTCTGCCTTGTATTTCTCCTCCTCTGTTACTGGAAAATAACATAATTATTCATGTGGTAAATTACCCAAGTTCTTATTAAGGCATTCTGCTAGGTCTTGAGAAGTAAAATAAAAAGATTCCATTCTTTTCAGTGTTAAAACATTGTCACACCTGATATGCAAACACCACCATGATACAGTAAATAAAGATATTTCACATTTTCACTTTTTCTTCCCTCTGAGTTTAGAAACCTGGTGAAAATAGTTAAGTGTATTTCACTTCCTTAATTCAGCTACCATGTTTTGCACATAGTTGTGAGCAAATTGTTGAATGACAGAATGAACCACTCAGATGAAAGAGGAAGATGCCCAGAAAGACTTGAAGTAATCTCACCTTAAAAACCATGGTGATAGTTTTCAGAGCCAGGGTGATGCTTGGGTCTTGGCAGCTGCAGGGGCCCGTGTCTAGGTTCATGACCCTGATGCAGTCATGCATCACTATCTATCATGCATCCACTATCTCTTGATATCTGAGGCTCCTGATACCATCAAAAATGAGAGGATAGGGAATGTACAGAGTTGGCCCCGCCCCTCACTGGCTGTAACACTAGGGAGAACTGGTCTTACCCTTCACTGGTAGAAACACTCAGGAGAGAGTCCTACACCTCATTTGGGCAGCACAGTAGAGCTGACCCTGTTCGCAGGGGGCATGGTTGAGCTGGCCCTGAGGGCATGAGAATGGGAGAGTAGGTCAGGCCGCTCCCATCTGCCATGTGGCAGTGTGGGTGAGGGAAAGATGCCCTTCCATCTTGCCCCTACTGCCTCCAGCTGGAGAGGGAGCTGACCCGTCCCTTTACCAGCTCTAACACTTGGCAAAGCGAGCCCTACTCCTCCTCTGGGGCACCACCCTATTGACCAGGGCACAGGTAAGCTGGCCTGAGGCTGGCCTGAGAACGTGAGCATGGGAGACCTGTGCCTGTCCCTCATCGGCCATATGGTAGCATGGGTGGGCGAGAGATGCCCGCCCCCATCAACGGCAGAGGTAGGTGTGAGAGCTGGTCCTGAGGTCCTAAGAGCAGGAGACCTTCCCCTGCCCTCCCCCCACCACTCAGGAGAGCAGACCCTGCACCTCACCTGGGCAGCACGGTAGAGCCAACCCTGTTGGTGGAGGGGTAGGTGAGCCAGCCCCCAAAGTGAGCATGGGAGAGCTATCTGTCTCAGATGCTGCTATCTGACTAGGCATCTGTCATGCGGAGGTGTGGATGGGGGAGAGATGCCTCTCTTTACCCTCCCCCTTACCAGCTGCATCACTGAGGAGAACAGGTGCTGTTCCTCACCTGGGCAGCACAGTAGAGCTGACCCTGTAGGCAGGGGTGCAGATGAGATAGCCCCGAGGGTGTGGGAGTGGGGTGGCTGGCCACACCTCCCTCCTCTGCCATGTGGTGGTGAGGGCAAGGGAAAGATGCCTCCCCCTTTACCCTGCCATCTGTGGTGGGTGAGGGAGCAGACCCTACCCCTTACCAACTGCAGCTCTCGGGAAAGTGGGCCCCTGCCCTTTGCCTGGGCAGCACAGTAGAGGTGACCCTGTTGGCAAAGGTGTGGGTGAGCCAGCCAACACGGTGGGGGGGGGCGGAGGGGGGTGGAGGTGGGAGAACTGACCCTGAGGCCATAACGAGAGAGCTGTCCCTACCCCTCATCAGCTGCAGCACTTGGGAGAGTGGCGCCTACACCTCGCCTGGGCAACACTGTAGAGCTGACCCTGAAGGTGGAGGTGTGGGAGAATCCACCCTGAGAAGGTGAAAGGGGAGAACTAGCCCCGGCCCTTGCTCATTGCTGCCAGGGATGGACTAACCAGGGCAATGCTAGAGAGCTCCCCCTGGTGGTGAAGACGGGAGAGCTGGAGGGCGGACCAGCCTTGCAATTACCCGGGCCCAGAACCAGGGTTATGCATTGGCCCACCGCGACATATACGCCATCTGTGATCTGCTGGAGCATGAGGGTGGGGGAGTGTGTTGGGGGCGGATGAGGGGTGGGAATCCGGTCCTGTGGGCCCAGGGTTGCACGATGTCCATGACACAGGGCAGCAACAGGATGTCCAGGAAGAGTCCTAGTGAGGGCCCTGCGTCGATGGTGTAGCAGAGACCAGGGACCTCCAATCAGACCAATGATTCTTTGTGATGAGTGCCTGCATGTAAAAATGTATGGTTAAAGGAGTTTACTGTATGATTCACTGTGTCACACTATAGCTTCCATAACGAGATTTTCCCTTTTTTTTTTTTTTTTGTCTGAAATTTTTATTTTCTTTTATTGGGGGTGGGTAGGTGGGATCAAGACGCATGATGTGAAAGACACAAAGAACAAATAAAAAGAAAGATTAAAAGAGCCAGAGGAATAGTACCTGTTTAAGCTTTTAGATTTTCATTCATTAGTACCAGGCCAACGCTGATCTTACAAATTAAGAGATGTGCAATCACCTGGTCACTGTCATGAGGTCTGCTCAGGATCTACTGCCTTGTAAACAGTGTTGATATACTCAAATTTAATTTTCCCTAGGGCACTGCCAAGAATGTGGGCCTTCCTTCCCATTTCCGAACATAACAGTGTTCACAATACAGTTCCCTGACAGCTTCAACTCCAATCTGTTCCTTTCCATCACACCTAAACAAGGAACTTTTAAGGGTAGCTCTAGTCTAGCAGGATGAACATTATGGATCATATTAGAGATGCCCCACTCAAGGCTGACTGAATCTCTGGAAGTAGTGTTCAGCAACCATGTTTGCTCATGCTCTAGGATGGAGGTGTGTGAGACGAATTCTAAATGGTCTTAGCCAGATATTGGGGTAAGAACTGAGAGACCAGGGAAGCAGAAAGCAGCCAGTCACGTTCTTACCACTAGAAATCCTCAGCCCAAGATACCTACTTCCTGTATACCCACGCCTATATGCCTTTCTGTCCCTGCACTCTTACTTCCTCTCTCTGCCCAGCTACATCACTTCCTCTTTCTGCCCAGCTCTGTCACTTCCTGTCTGTTGCACAGACCTCCAGACCTCCATTGTTAGTGCTGGGATTAAAGGCGTGTGCTACGATTGCCTGGCTTCTAAGTTTACTATAGTGGCTGGCTTCTTCCTCTGACCTTCAGATAAGCTTTATTGGGGTGCACAAATAAAATATCACCACAGAGGTGTTCAACCATTTCGGCTTCTCTAGGTCATATTAGAAGAGAATTATCTTATTTCGAATGTTAGATTGAATCTTTATGTGTTTCCTTTGAAAACTGTCAAGTAACATATGTATGTTGATGAAAATAGAGTTGTAACTTTACCAAAATACAATTTTCCCAGAAATCTTGAAATCTGTTTTCAAACTATATCAAACTGAAAAGCAAGGCTACATGTTTTTTTTTTTTTTTTTTTTTTTTTTTTTTTTTTTTGCTGTATACAAAACTGCTCAGCCAATGTGTTGAAAACTTAAAATTGTTTGTCTTAATTTGAGCTTGTCCTAATTCCAGTTTCATCTGGATTTCTGTTATAGTTGGAAACATTGCATTAATGAGTTAGTTTTCATTTTGAATACATAGGCTTAATCCATTTAAATATAGAAATATTAAATCTTTAAGCCAGTTTTTAATTATTAAGTGCTGACACAAATTCAGCTTTTGATTCCATAAACAACTTGATAAAATGTCCTAAACCATAAAATACTTTCAACATTTGGTCTCAACTTAGCCATCTTACTTTTGAAAAGTAAATGATGTCTCCATAGCCAACATCAACACTTTAGAGGAATTCCTGAATTGGCTATGATTCGATCATTGGTTCTTCCAAGATTCATAGGTTGGTGACAATATGCATGATATTGTCCATTTATAGCGATTTTGTGCATACATTTCATTGTTGTGTTTTGCAGTCATATTTCTTCAAACATAGATTTGGGACAATGGTTACACTGTCTTCTGTTACATTACAGCCCCTGCTCCTTTATCTTCTGTCTCCAAGGCATTAGCAGTAACTACTAGACACGTTGACAATGGACAAGAAAATTCCTTTAGCTTATTTTTTTACTGCTTGGTATAAATCTTTTGATCTAGTTGTCTTCTAATAGCATGAAAGAAGCCATTTCTTCAGGAGCATGATGGTCATAAATGTTTAGCAACAATGGCAAGATGAACTGTGTTTACGGCATAAGTGTGGCGACCCATCATTTAAGCATCAAATGTAAAATCTACTCCTCATAATTCATGCCACCCGATTTCCTCAAATTGCATGCTTATAGTCTGGTGAAACAAACTGATTTTAGAACTATTACTCTTAAAGGGGATATTAAACCATGTTCCATTCATGATTTAATAAACTTACCACCAGTAAACAGTTCTGATATTTTTTGCCATTAAATATGCTAACACATAAATAGATTTTGCAATAAAATCCCTCTGAGCTGTTACTTAGACAAGTTTTCTGTTGAAAAGGGAGATTTATGTTTTTCAGTTCAGGTGTTTTGTCCTTATGATGCAGTCTGTGGAACACACTGAATTTGCCAGCTTGGCTTTGCATACAATGTCTGTCTTCTCAAATTAAGTCTGTAAAAATTTGTCCAAATTCCCTGCAATTTAAGCTGAGAGCCTCAAAGTCATCTTTTTAATTTTTGTAGCAACCCTCCTTCATGCATAATTTTTCTTTTTTGATATTGTAGGGGCTGTGTTGGAGATGAAAAATAATTGACAAGAGGTTATGTTTGCTTATATCATGAAAAGTAATTGGCAGGAAAATAGGAAGTTTTGGGGCTTTCCCATCTCACCTGCGGATGTAGCATGAAGCACAGGACTGACTGTAGAGCATGGTGAGTGATGTGTGGAGTTCAGTGAGGTGTCAAGTAACCCTGGTGACATAGGAGAATATTTTCCTGTCTTCTAAACAGCATTCAATGCCTATTGTTTACGATAGAAGACTGCATCATTATTGATCACCACTGTGTCTCACTCACCAAGTCACTATGAGCACATGTAATCTATGATGGTACCACTTCAAGTGTCTGCACTCAGAAGACAGCATCCTGGAAATGCATACCACCATCAAACTGAAGCCTTTGTAAACACATTCATAGCTGTATCAACAATTTAGTGTATGTTCTTATTTTCTAATTCCATCATTTTTGGCTCATTATTTCCATATATAGGTTCATATTTTCAATATAGGTTCAGCAAAAAAGTCTATTACCCAAGATATAAATAACATGGACTGCATTCATTTTTTCATTTCAAGCACTTGTACTCTATTGTGGCAGCTTCTAATTTTGTCATAAATTATATATATGTAATTCTAAATATGTATAGCTTGATGTTAGTTTAATGTCATCCCCCCCAAGATTATAACTTTCTTGTCTTTACAAATATAATTTCTGATGTTTACTGGGCAGATTAAGTTGCTTGGCTACACTTGCCCTCACAGCAGAATGAACCAAAGAAATTCAAATATTTTAGCATGTGTAAACTAGCTACTGAGAAAAAAGGAATTGGCATCCTTATGAAATGTAGAGTACAACTGGCCGTGGTGGTGCACAGAGGCAGGTGGATCTCTGAATTCAAGGCTAGCCTGGTCTAAAAGTGAGTTCTAGGACAGCCAGAGCTGCACAGAGAAATCCTATCTTGATAAAACAAGAACAAAAGGAAAAAGAAAAGAAATGTAGAATATGTACATTGCTTGGATTTAGTCAATGGAGTGATGGCTTTTTTAAAACATAATTTTTTATTGAGTCTTTGGGTATTTCACATCATGTACCCTAATCCCACTCGTTTCCTTGTCTTTCCATATCTGCCCTTCATCCTTGTAGCCTACCCCAATCAAAGTTAATTAAAAAAAAAAAAAAAAAACCGCTCCTCTGTCAAATACAGTGTTCCGTGCATGTACCGTTCCACTCTTCTGTCTTCCCCAATCTCCATCACAGAATCTTTCATTGTAGTGACATTCGAAGTCGCCGTGTGTCACATAGTGTCCCCTTTGCCCCATCAGCCCACACTGCTTTTCTTTCAAATGTTTACTGCAATTAGTCATTAGGGCTAGTTCAAGGCCTTTGGTTTCTGCTACCACATCAATCCTGGACCCTCAGAGAAACTCTCAGACATCCTGCTCTTGCCCTGAGTTGTGGGGAGATCCTGCAGTTATGGATTGGCAGGGCCGATCCCTTCGCACGCTCCAGCAGCTCCTCAATGGAGAAGATGTTGGGGTGGGTCAATTCAAAGCCCCGGCTCTGGACCTGGGTGGTAGTTGAATTGGTCAGCCTGCCAGAATTCCCTCATCCACACCACCAGAGCCAGCTCCGCCTCTGCCCAGGCGAGGGACAGGACCAGCTCTCCAGCATCTGCATCCCTTTGGGCAAGAGGAGGGGCCAGCTCTCCCATGCCCATGTCATAGGGGCTGGCTCTCCAGTGTCTCACCACCAAGGCCAGTTCTCCCACACTGCCCAGAGGGAGCAGGACCAGCTCTCCCACCAGTAGCATCAACAAGAGGTCGGACCAGCTGTCCTGGGTCCTTGACAACAGGGCCTGCTTTCCCAGGCTGCCCAGGCAAGATCAGCCAGAGAGAGTTGGGGGCAGTTCACCCACATCCAAGCCATGGAAGCCAGCTCTCCTGAGCCATTCACTCGAAGGCCAGGACTGGCTCTCCTGCACCCATGCTGTTGGGGCCAACTCTCCCAAGCACATGTCACCCTTGGTACCACGGTGTACCAAGGGTGGGGGAGGGGGCAGGGCCATCTCGGGGCAGTCCTCAGATGTCAACACGGCTTCTGGCAGCAGGTACAGATGCCGGACATTCTCACAGTCTTCTCTTGTAGCATGGGCCACTGACGTCCATCCAGACCCCGGCTGCATGGGGACAATAGACCCAGACATGGCCCTAGGCCCCAGGAGGGGCCCACACAGCACCACAGTTTGGGTAGCTGAGCAGGGATCTCACATCACGGTGTTCCTCACATCAAGGTGTTCCTCACTGCCGTCCAGTTCCACCTCTCTTCGTGGGGCACAGACCCGCTCAGCTTCTCATTCTTTCCCGTCTCTTCACAACATATTTTGCTTGTTTCTTGCTCTCGCATCTCTCCACCACGTACTTGCTCGCTTCCTCCCACCGTGCCTGGCCCAGCGAGGGCAGAGCCCAGCCTGTGGTGTCCTCGCCAGAGTGATAGCTTCTAGCAAGCAATTAGTACTAGATTTCCACCCTCTTCAAACCCCAGAGTCACTTAGAACAATACAAGACAGAGCAATGATCATCTTTCTCTCTCCCCTCTCCCTATACATTATTGTATACTATGTGAATTTCAAGAAAGGAAAACAGTCATAGCCAGGCGGTGGTGGCACACGCCTTTAATCCCAGCACTCGGGAGGCAGAGCCAGGCAGATCTCTGAGTTCGAGGCCAGCCTGGGCTACCAAGTGAGTTCCAGGAAAGGCGCAAAGCTACACAGAGAAACCCTGTCTTGAAAAACAAACAAACAAACAAACAAACAAACAACAAACAAACAACAACAACAAAACAAAAACAAAAAAAGAAAGGAAAACAGTCATAATATTTATTATAAAAGTAATATTAGATGGATTGGGAACTGGTAAGATATTGAACTGGAGGATTATTTTCTTCTTTAAGAACTAGGTACGTCCTCCTCTTAATTGTGTGAGGGAAACAGATGCTGTAGATCAAATGTTTATGCCCCTCCAATAATATGTTGAAACATAAACCCCAGTGTGAGGGTAAAAGTGGAGTCTTTGAGAATCAATTTATTTGCTTATTGAGGGCTCAGTTGAGGATTAATATGGGGTCCCATTAATATGGGATTAGTGCCACTATAAGAAGATCTCCAAACGTCCTCCTCATGTAAGGACACAGCAAAAAAGTGCTGCTTCTGAACCAAGAAGCAGGTCCCCACCAGACAGAAACTCTACTTTTGACTTCATAGTCTCCAGAACTCCAAGAAACAACTTCCTGTTGTTCATAGTTCACCCAGCCTAGGGTGTGTTGTTATAGCACCCCGAAATGACTAACAGGGTTAGGAGGGCTAGAGAGAGGGTTTAACACAAGGCTGCGATGGCATGTGGTCTTAATGTTTCAAAAAGTGCTCTCTTAACTGTACATTTTGCACGTTTTCAGGATAGTATCATTAGTGAGCACACAAGGTCCTGAGCCAGGCTATGTAGGTGCAGAGTGAGGCTTCACCGTTTGCTGTGTGATTATAAATCAACTTCTCCTCACTTTGGTTCCATCTGAAGCAAAGTGGAGGTCATATATTTAAGTATGTAAAAGTATACAAAAGTGTGGAGGCCCAAATTACTCAGGGTCAGAGAATCTGAGCTCGCTTTACCCAGCAGGGCTGCATAAGGAGATGATTTGGCACGGGCGTGTTTACCAGGTGTTTGGAAGGGTCTCCACTTGGCTGTATGGTGTGCTTTGATCTAGCAAGGGGGAGATCTTTTGCCTCTCTCCTTGGTATGTTGTAAAACGCCTTTTGAATAAACCTTTGAGGTTGTTGGCTATTGATCCAGGCCCCCCCGAAGCTATCCTCTGTTTCTGTCTTTCTTCTGGTCATTCAGGTCTCTCTATCTGATATTTTCTTATCCTTCTCTCCTCCTCCTAAGAATCCTAGAAAAGGTGGGAAAGGTAGGAGCTGGACTCCCTTGGCCTCCCACACAAAAGCACAACTGAATATAACTCACAATGAACATATAATTAGAAATACTATTATTCTGAAAAAAAAAAACAGTCCTGAAGAATAACAGGGCATAGTTCATAAATTTGTTAATATTTACTATATACTTCAGTAAAATTGTTTTTCTTTGACTATTATGTTTGGACTTCTGACTTCCCAGTAAATGAAAACTTTCTATGAGATACTAGCTGGTACTGTATTAAATGTCAACGGAGCTGCTTGCTAGGTAGCATCATTGTCTTGCTAGGATGAGGAAAATGGTCATCATAAAACAACCAAAAATGTTAATGAGTAAAACCTAGGTAAGTTCTAAACTGGGTGTCAAAAGTCATGAGAACTACAGGAATCCAGAGGACCAACAATGCTAAGGTGGTGAGCAGTACAGAAGATAGAGCCGGGAAGAAGCAGTTTGTCACTAGTCCTAGTATGGATGGGCAACTTGATTTCTCAGTGCTTCCTGAATTTTTGGGTATGTTAAACAATGTGATTTAAATGTGCAATGCGATCTCTATAGACATTTAAAGGAGGGGCGTGCTGTGAGGGATAAACAAATGATTTAGGAGACAGGTATAACCAAATCAAAGATGGAGGCAGGGTTGTTTCATCGGTAGAGAGATAAATCTTTAAAACATTGATAAATACAAGAGAGAAAAAAGTCCACATGCGATTTTCTCATTGTTATGAAATGATATAAGAGCAAACTTTTTTTCTTCCTCCTACATGGCCCTGGAACTTGGTTCAGCATTTGATGCTTCTCTGCATCTTGGTTTAGGCTGAAGTCCAAGAGTGTCTGTTGTTCCCACAACAGTGTGAAAAGTCTTTAGGTAAAGAAACTGTGGGAGGTCAAAGAATAACTTAAAAGTCACAAAGTCAATTGCAGCTCAGTGTTTATTTGTTCACAAAGGAAGTAAAACAACACACTGACTTCAGCTCAGTAAGGCAAGTAGAACATTTGTTAAGAGAAAAAGGAAAGGGCCCAGAAAAATAATTGTATTTTTTTTTGCACATTTTGGAGCTAATCTTTTTGCACATTTTTATTTTATTTGGATAACTAACTGATTTATTTTCTAGCAGGAAGAGGCCAGTCTTTGCGTAGGGACACCCAACTTCAGAGTAGAAAGAAAAAAAAAGTTGAACTTCATGATATGCCATTCATTGCTAGCCATTGTCTCTCTCGTCACCTCCAGTCTTAGTTGAACCGGGTACTACTTCCCCCAGTAGAGTTTTGGGGGTAATGCTGTTTTCCTTTAAACCCTCATTGCCAGATGCGTATTTGAGCGTAACCATACTCTGAGGGAGAGTCAATTTCCCAACGCAAAGAGCTGTAACGCTTTGCTCTAACAGGAATTGAAACATTAAATATGCAGAATTTAAGTCTCTCTTTGGTCTTACCCATCCATAAGGGTTAACATTGGCATTCTGACTTTAGCAAACTAAGAGACAGTGGTGATTACACATAAATTCTCTAAGTTGACTTGAATGAATGACCTTTCTTCTTTTTAAGTAGATTATTATTTTTTTTTAAGCTGAGGATTGAACTCAGGGTCTTGCATTTGCTAGGCAAGCGCTCTACCACTGAACTAAATCCCCAACCCTTAAGTAGATATTTTAAAGAGACTGCCTGGAAAAACAAAACAACAACAACAACAAAAAGCACCTGATCATTGTTTCTACCCTCACAAAAGCAAATTTGGGCAAATGTTTGTTGACTTTATACCCAACAGCATGAAGCAGAAACTAAGATTATAACTCAATATGCGTCGTTTTAGAAATCAAAGTACTTTGAGATTGTATTTCCTCCAGTAATACCTAAGGGCTAAATTTGTGCATATGGCATTCATGTAGCCACCTGTAAGTAAGAAGCAGTTTTCTATTCATTTAAAAATGAAGAAATATCCAGACGCTTCATAGACATCGGGCAATGTATACAAACATCAAAATCGTCATAGAAATAAAAATTAACCTTATGAATGTCTTGTTTGCATGGCAATAAAAACAGCAACGACACTTCTTTTTCAAAATCGGATTCTGCGCAATTCCTCAGTAGCCGCCATGAATTTCTGTCCGCAATTAAGGAAGGCCTGTGAGCTGGTGAATTCGTTTTTCTATTTCTGAGAAGCTCGATGAGATCTGATTTCATTAGACAATAGCTCCTATTTTTTAATTTATTTTGAGACAGTGGTTTAGATACTGCTGAAATTAATTCAGAGATTTACGAATACACGTTAATATAATTCTGCATCCATTTATGTAAATAAACGCAATCTCCCAGATATGATTAAATTTACAGCATCGTGTGAAAAGACAAAAAGAATACACTTGATTGACAAGCATAATTACCTGGGTAGCGAGTTCTCGCGCTACAGCTAGACGCAGCTGCTACCCTGACGTCACAGGTTGCCATGGTAGCAGCAGCCCGAAGGAAAAGGGGTGGAGCTAAGCACTCACTGCGGTGCTGCGCTGCGTCTGCAGAGGACAAGGAAGAAACCTCTGCAGGGCTGACATCTGCCAAAATGAGCGGCCTGGATGAGGGCAACGAGCTCCCTCTCGCAACACCACGACCCCCGCCCGTGCCCCGGAAGATCTGGATCTGAAGCAGAACCAGGAGCTCCGCGAGGAAAGCGACGCGGCGCGGGCGATGGAGGCTGCAGGTGAGGCCGGTGCAGAGGGAGGCGCGCCCCCGGATTCCGAGCCCTGCGGCCCTGCGCTTTGCCTTGCAGCGGCTGAGAATCCCGGTGCTGCAGCGGCAGCCGGAGAGGGGCTGGTGGATGCTCTGTCTCCATCAAAGGGCGGGGACGCAGCCTCAGCCCCTGTGGCAGCGGACGACAGCAATGAAAATGGCTGTCAGCCTGGAGAGCCGCGCAGCCCTGCTGGGCCGAAAGCTCTAGAAGCCTGTGGTGCGTGGGCCTGGGGTCTCAGATGATCCGGGGGCAAAGAAGACCAAGGAAATGACGGCGACCAAGTGCGCCATCTCTGCAGCCGCGGGGAAGGAGGGGGAAGCGGGGGCGGCGATGCAGGAGAAGAAGGGGGCACAGAAGGAGAAAAAGGTAGCTGGAGGAGGGAAGGAGGAGAATCGTCCCAGGGCCCCGAAGATCAATTGCATGGACTCGCTGGAGGCCATCGATCAAGAGCTGTCAAACGTAAATGCGCAGGCCGACAGGGCCTTCCTCCAGCTGGAGCGCAAATTTGGGCGGATGAGAAGGCTCCACATGCAGCGCAGAAGTTTCATCATCCAAAACATCCCAGGTTTCTGGGTCACCGCTTTTCGGAACCACCCTCAGCTGTCACCAATGATCAGTGGCCAAGATGAAGACATGATGAGGTACATGATCAATTTGGAGGTGGAGGAGCTTAAGCACCCAAGAGCAGGCTGCAAATTCAAGTTCATCTTTCAAAGCAACCCCTACTTCCGAAATGAGGGGCTGGTCAAGGAATATGAGCGCAGATCCTCTGGTCGAGTGGTGTCGCTCTCCACTCCAATCCGCTGGCACCGGGGCCAAGAACCCCAGGCCCATATCCACAGGAATCGGGAAGGGAACACGATTCCCAGTTTCTTCAATTGGTTCTCAGATCACAGCCTCCTAGAATTCGACAGAATAGCTGAAATTATCAAGGGGGAGCTGTGGTCCAACCCCCTACAATACTACCTGATGGGTGATGGGCCACGCAGAGGAGTTCGCGTCCCACCAAGACAGCCAGTGGAGAGCCCCAGGTCCTTCAGGTTCCAGTCTGGCTAAGCTCTGTCCTTTCGAGAAGCTTCTGCAGGAGAGTCCCACCACCTCCTCGGCTCGGCCAGCAGCATGAAGCCTTCTGTCTGCTTCCTCTTCTTGTTGGATTGTGTCCTTTGGTTCTTCTGAGTCTCCAGTAGTTTCAAGAAGATTGTGGCTCCCAAGTCTCTGCTCTTCTTTCTCTAGGCCATCACGATGTCTTGCATAGTGTTCATGGTGTTCCAAGTGCATGGCCTCCAAACTGCTTCTATGACAAGCTCACAGTGCTGTAGTTTGTACTGCCTTCCTTTGCATGGCTTGGTCCCTGTCTGTGATCATGGTCTTCTTCCAGTTTTTTAAAGTGGTTCTCTACCACAGGAAAGCTTGACACATCCTTAACCAAGAACTTGCCAGGTTTCATATTCTCTGCTGCGTCCCTGATATCTCTAGGTACTGTGATGAACTGTGATGTTGACCACTGCAAGATGGAACTGTATCCCAACCCAGCAATCAGCCCAACGGGACATTCCAACTGATCCTAGCTGTCTTCCTGGGCCTTTGCTATTTATTTATCCTGCTTGTTACGGGTATAACAAGCAGGTGACTGGTGGGTTTGACTACTAGGTATGAGTGAAGTAACAGGTGAGGAGTGTTTTTATGTTACCACATTGGTTACTTTGGTTACTGTGCACTGTGATCAGCTACTGGTGAGTATGGAGGCCTGTGCAATTGCCCACTAGTTCTCTCCTGGTTGAGCTTTGCCCAGGCCAACACTGTTCCTCAGGAACTATCTAAGGACCTAAGCTCCTAGGCAGCCCACAGGACCCCCTTACTGTACCATTCACTTACCCATGACTCTGTTCGCTATTGGGCAGGATGTGTAGTCCCATGTGGCAGTGCCCAAGGCATAGATAGCTGGAATGGCTCCCTTCTAGCAGTTAGTTCTGAGCCCTAGCCAACAAATGACTCTGAAGGTAAACCCCTTCTTCCTGTGTCCACACCCACTCCGATTAAGTAAGTCAAAGCTGCCTAGGTTGGGGCAGTTAGAAATCATTTGTGGCACACAGGGTTTGCTGTGTCTTTCTCCCACTGACTCCACTGACTCTTTTCCTTTTCTTCCCCTGTTCCTTTCTCTTTGAAGCAGTCACAGCCAGAGACAGAAAAACAAAATGGGCAGCAAGGTTGCACCTCCCCCCCCCCCCCCCCCCCCCCGTTGTGTACAGGCAGGAAAAAGGTACTGTCAAGTAGACTCCAAATCTCTTGCTGCCCTCACTATATCACCCTTCTCTTGGCAACGTCTGAAAATTCCAAGGGAGACCACCTCCACTCTTGCCTCCTCCTCCTCCTCCTCCATTCTAGCAGAGGCTGTGTATTTCTTAAGCTCTAGTTTGAGAAGCCGGGAGAAGAGGAAGAAGCAGCCGGAGGACAGACCGCAGCCCCTGAGCAGGATGTGAATGAATGCAACTAACACGGCACCCAGGTCCCACGTTTCTGAAGACACAGCGGGGCATTTTCGGGCCTGTAGAATGACTAGAGAGCATCAGTGTGCGTCATCCCTGTTGTCTGCCGGGCTGTGGCCCTTACTCAGCTTTTGAATTTCTCTCCCCTTGTCTCCATCCTAACAAAGGAGGAAGAGGGCTGTAGAGTGCATTGTGGGAGACTCCAAGCATCTCCTGAGGGATGGGGGATGTGTGGAGTCTGGGTTTGTCGGACACGCTCCTGTGGGTAGGCAGCGGCAGCCCTTGCCCACCCTTTCTGACTTAAAAGGATTTGTCTAAGGCTCCTCCAGGGCTCAGGAGGTCTCGATACCTTCAGTGGGAGCTGGGAATTGAAGAGGACTGGAGGGAAAGGGTAGCCCATTGCAGAGTGAGTTCTTCTAGGCCTGCTGTGATGATTGACGTCTTACAGGAGCCGGGTTGGGGGGAGGGGTCCCCGAGGCATGTTCCAGAGCAGGTGGGTTGGGATTTAAAGGGGATGCTTGGAGGATTTTCCTATAGTTTTCCCTAATTCTCAACTTCACCAATAGATCTTCTGTAAACAGACGTAAGTCTGGGTGTTTTTTCTTCAGATTCGAGGAGTGACCTTTGTCTGTGGGAGATCAATGGTGTGTAATCCTTATCCCACTGTGCTTGGCCAAACCCTATTATTCCCTGTCAGCTGACTGGCAGAATTGATGTTTACAAGCCTGCCTCTTGCTTCTAATTGAGACCAACTGCAAACATTTGAATTACTGTCCTTTGCAATATGAAGACCTCCGTGAATATTCATTACTAGATTAACTTATTCTGGTGTCTGTTCATATACAGCTGTATTCTTAGAAACACAATCCGCACAATGTGATCTTTAAAGTCTGAAGACTTTGTAAACCGTTGCTGTGTCTTGTACAAGTGGTTTCAAAAAGAAAAATGTAACTCGTCTTACTGATATTTCTTGCTGTAGTGATACTTGACATGTTCTTAACCAGTGTGGGGACTAGAATTGCTATCACACTAAATGAGAATCTTAGTCCTTTGTCTTCTCCTGTGTGCTTGAAGGAAAAATGTTACTGTTATGTTTCTTGTCTTCACCAAAAAGAAATAAATGAATAAAAATGAATAAAAAGCTCTGTGCTGTCTGGGCTAATACAGGTTGGGCAATGATGAAATGCTTCACCTCTATTCACAGGGCAACAGAAACTGGGCAGACCAAATTTTTTTTTTTTTTGGGCCAGCAGGTGAGAGGCTCTCTGAACTGGTTTTGGGCTGCACAGAGAATAACTGGGGGAACTGGGTGTGGTAGCAACGTTCCTGACTGCAGCTCTTGGGAGCCTCAGGAAGGAGGAGCTGGGGTCTGAGTCAGCTTGGGCTACAAAGCAACTCACAGGCAGCTGGGCTGCCGTGTGTGTGTGTGTGTGTGTGTGTGTGTGTGTGTGTGTGTGTGTGTGTGTGTGTGTGTACAAGATATAGTCTTAATACAAGATGTCTATATGGAGTATAAATGGCACACATATCTATATATTTCCATATGTATCTTGTATTGAGACTACATCAAAGGAAGGAAATTAAGATCTAAAACTGAGGAAGAATGAAATAAATTCAAGGGAATGGCGCAGGCGCAGGGCTGTAGGAATGAACCAGCTGTTGGGCAAGTGATGTCGACAGGATGTCCGAGTCTATTTTCATGGTAAATTAAGCAGAATAGAAGCCATGTTAACCTGCAGCGAGTGAGTGACGCTGTCTCATCAGAAGGAAGACCTTTGTTAGACTAAGGCTGAAAAGAAAGGGATGGCAGGGTACAGCGGCATGCTCTGACTACATCTGGGATAGGAAAAGGCAGAGGCCGAACGGATGGTTAACCTGCAAAGGAAACCCAGCCAGCTCTCTTTAATCTCTGAGCCCAGAAATCATATTAGCAAGACTGGCATGTAGAAAACGTGCCAGTTGCCAGCAACTTCATGGACTGTGCAGCTACTTGACACATTTTAATTTAGCAGAAATCTTGGTCCACTTGTCAAATTTTTGCTTACATGGCTAAAATATCTGGTTATTCATTTTCATAAACCACGTAGCATCCATACCTTCCTTAATAGAGATAATACAGAAGTATTCAGCCTCTAAACCTTTATGGAATAGTGGCTGGGAAAACTATCACTAGTAACTGAAAATGTGAAATCTTTTAAGTCTGTCTAGATATATTTCAGTCACAAACTCATATTTTGGGTATTCCTATTAACTGTTTTGTCTTTTTGAGTCTGTAACCCAGGCTGGTTTCCAACTCTTGATCGTCCTGCTTCTGTCTCCCTAAGTGCCAGGATTACAGGTATGTACCACTGAGTACTCCTTTCCAAGCACCACACTGCTGCAGGGAAATCATTTAGCATTCACAGATTCCATGTTTCTTACAGAGGCTATTTTCAGCCCCTTAAGACAGACCAAGGGAGGTGCTGTTAGCAAAACTGGAAACAAGGTTAGCTCACAAAGGGAATCTTTCCAACGACAACAGTATTGTAAGGGATAAAAATCAGTACAGCTCCTTAAATTATTATAAAACCCCACTGGTTATGTTAGAAAGTTGCCTGCTTTTTGTGCATATGACTATGAAAGAAGACACACAGGCTGGAAAGATAGCTCAGTGGTTAAGAGCTCCTGTTGCTCTTGCAGAAGATTCCAGTTTGGTCCCTGGCACCCACAATCATTTATAATGAGGCTTCAGGGGAATCTAATGCTTTCTTCTGGCCTCCATGGGCAGTTGCATGCATGTGTACACACAGACAAGCAGGCACACACATAAATAAAAAAATGATACAATAAAAATAGCTTTTTGATAATATTTTTAATTAAAAAAAAGACTTGTCTTATATACGAGTGCCTGGTGCCTATAGAGACCAGGAGGCCAGAAGAGGGTTTCAGATCTCTTGGAACTGGTGTTACAGACAGCTGTGAGCTGCCCAGGTCTTCTGTAAAAGTAGCAAGTATTCTTAAATGCTGAGCCATGCACCTCTCCAGTTCCCTCTTCTTAATTTTTAATACTAATTTTTTTCTTGTTTTTGCTATTTTAAAGCTTAATTTTTTTTATCATCGTGTGTATTTGGACACGAGTATGGCACGGCATGTGTGTAGAGGTCACAAGTCAGTGGGGCCAGCTCGTTCTTTCCACCTTTACATGGGTTTCAGGGTTTCAGGTCATTGGATTCAGGCAACGAGCATTGTTATCCACAAAACCATCCTGTTAGCCCCATGTTCACCTTCCTTTTCCAGCGAGAAACACTGGTACTTTTTATGAACCATGAAATAAATTGAAGGGTCGCTTAGTGAAGAAGCATTCACGAGGGTCAGCAGTGACAAGGCAGCAGGTGTGACCGGAGGAAGTGCTCTAGTCTCCGACTCTTCTAGACGGAAAAGGTGAGGTCACAGGAGGTGGCGCCTCGGTCAAGGTCTTCAGGTGGGAACCGGGAAAGCACTTTTCACTTGACGTTACTTTCCCCCTACTCTTCAGTGGTCAAAAAAAAAGTACAATTACAATTTATTTTTAAAATTTGGGCTTCTCAATTCTTATGAGCATTGAAACACACAGTCTTGGGTCACAAGATGGCTCAGTGGGTAACGGCACTTTGCTCCAAGTGTGATGACCTGGGTTTAATCCCTGGGACACACATGGTAGAGAGAAAGCGCGCTCTCTCTCTACACACACACACACACACACACACACACACACACACACACGTTAAAAAAAAAAAGCTTTCTTTTCACTAACACAAGAAACACCCATAGGGAAAAATAGTTTTATTTTAAAGCAAAGTGAAACCTCTACTAAAGCATACAATAGATAGCATCTTTTATTTGGCCCTAAGCTGGATTGTGCGTGCTCAGTATAACAAACACTCCAACGACATTTTGGAGATCAAATACATCACTGTTTATGTAAACTTATTGATCAGCATCAAAGATACAGATAAGGAAAAATGTTATCCTTTTAATTACCCTGAGAAACACCTTCATAGTACACGTGGGATTTATCTGAACATTTACACATTTTAAGAAAATAGTTTTTCAGTGTATATGTTAATAAGCTAAATTCCACAAAAAATAACGATAATGTTTTCTAGTCTTGTCTGTTATGGACAGTGAGGTTAACAGGCAAAAGAGGACCCAGGAACTTCCATCAACCGAAGCAAACATCCTGTGTGCACATGATCTGATGCAAATGCTACTCACACAGCTCAGGGAACCGCCCAGGACACACCTACCTGAGCTGCACTGGACTGATGCAGCTCTGAACAGTGCTGCCTTCAGCCATTTCCTCCTCTCTCCCCAAGGACAAACTTGGAACTCAGTTTAACAGGTGTAAATCTAACTTCTTCCTAAGGGGGGAAATTAATACTAAGGAGTAAGGCTATATTATCTCAAGAAATCATGTTTCTTTATGTATTTTGGGAAAAGAAGAAATAGCAAAAAGCTTGGTAGCTTGGAAAAAGAACTGAGTTTCATTAGACTCTGGTGTTGGCTATCAATTCTGGTTATACTTTTTGAAATGGACATATCAAAGATATGAATATTCACCTGTATTTAACTATACAAATTTATTTTTGGAGCACAGAGTTTATTCACTAGGTCTCAAATCACAATTGAGAATCACATTCATTGGAAGGCTTGTTTAAAAGCCATTGCTGGGCCCTACTCCCAAAGTGATTCAGGAGGTTTGGAACAAGGCATTCAAATTTGCATTTTCAAGTTCTATGTTGCTCTGCTATCAGTCTGTGGACCAGGCTTTGGAAAATGCTGGACTAGGCAGACGTATAAATATACTCTTGCATAGGTGTTTGTTATCATCTTGGGAGAATCCTCAAAACTACTAGTATAGAAAATATTAAACATATTCTTTTTCAGTTTAGGGTACTAAAAATTTTACTATAACAAGAACTGTTAAACATTAAAATTATTTATATAAAATGATATATATTTCAAAAAGACAGATTAACAAGTACCCATTTGGTCAATTTTCACTGAAAAATTGTTCCTATAAATCGTTTGCATTTTTTGAAAATTAACTTTTTTTTAACAGTGTGTCCGCTGCACATATGGTTGGTTCATTTTTGAGTAAATATTTTGCTGTCTGTATCTTGAGAACCCAAGTCATAATGGACCAATGGATAGTAACCAGCTGTTTTTGAATTGTTTGTAGAGAATCTTGTAAATTTGTAGTCCAGGGGTAACTCTGTGAGGGAGGGAAGGAAAAAAAAATGATTGTTTTGTTATTTACCAAACGCCTTTCATAAATATAATTAGATTAAAATGCAGTGTTTCATGATCAGAACAAGGACAACAATAATAGTCAGATTCAAGTGGGTGGGGAAATAACCATGAAGCTTCCACACAAAGAACTACAGATAACTGAGGAATGATGGGAGTGGGAGTCACAGTCTTGACCAGGGAAGAGCACATCATTGATTACCTACCTAGTGCCAAATGGTTAACCTTGAAAACAGGTACATACAAGTAGCATTATACATACCGAGTAGTATGTATTTATGTATTTAAGAATGTGTGTGTGTGTGTGTGTGTGTTGTGTGTGTGTGTGTGTGTGTGTGTGTGTGTATTCATGTAACAGCATTAATGAGAAAAGAGGGCATGAATGTGAAAGAGGAAGAAGGAATATATGGGAAGACTTGGAAGGAGGAAAGGGAAAATGATGTAATTATATTATAGTTTCAAAAAAAAAAATCCAAAAAACCAAAAGAAAAAAAAAAATCAGTGTTTCTATTTTATCAGTAATTTTGATACTTGTGCTACAGATAGGTTGGCACCAGGGATAAGAGTATAGAGTAAATATATAAAATTTGTAACATGATGTATGCCAAACTGCATTTATATATACTATACACAATCCCCAGAACTCTGCCCAAATTACACTTTTTATTAGATGTCACTGAGAGGCATTAAGACTCAAGCAGTTAATCTCTACCAGAAAAAAACTACTGTTGGATAGGAAGGGGGAATATTGCTTTCTTGATGCCAGAGAAAGTCACGGTTATTGTAAAAAGGGAAACATTTAGCATTAGAAAGCATCAGATACCCTGGATTCTGGGTATTTAAATATGAATGACATTAACATGCAACAGCAATGCTGTTTCAGGGAACAACAAAGATTTGTTATTATCAAGAAATATGGAGCTTGGGCTGGAGAGATGGCTCAGAGGTTAAGAGCACTGGCTGCTCTTCCAGAGGTCCTGAGTTCAATTCCCGTACCCACATGGTGGCTTACAACCATCTATGAGATCTGGTACCCTCTTCTGGCAAACAGGCATACATGCAGGCAGAACACTGTATACATAATAAATAAATAACTAAATCTAAAAAAATATAAATATAGAGGCTGGTAAAATGGCTCCACAGTTAAAAGCACTTGCTGCTCTTCCTAAGGACTGGAATTTGGTTCCCAGCACCCACATTCACGAACACCTGTGACGCCAGTTTCAGGGATTGATGCCTCTTCTGGCCTCCATGCCCTGCCCCCCAAACACCTTAAAAAGTGGGGTTGGTTGGAGCGGTAGCTCAGTGGATAAGAACATGTATTGCTCTCACAGAGGACCCAAGGCTTGCTGGTCAGCAAGCTAGAGAGCTGTCTATCCCAGGCTCCCCTTTCCAGAACCCACATCAGCTGGCTCACACTGACTGTAACTGCAGCTCCAAGGGGATCTGATGCCTATGTGGACACCTGCATTCCAGTGTGTATACCAACAGAGACACAGACAGACACAGACACACATAATTTAAAGTAATAAAAATAAATCCTAAAAAAAAGTAGAAAAAGAAAAGACAACAGGGAGCTGGAGAGATGACTCAGGGGTTAACAGTGCTTGCTGGTTCATCAAGAGGATCAGAGTTCTGATCCCAGCAGCTCACCAACACCTATGTCTCCAGCTCCATGGTGTCTAAAGTCCTCTTCTGGCCTCTATGGGACTCATTCACACGTGTGTACATATTGTTATACACACCTCACTATGAATAATAGAAATTAAAAAAATAAACCTGAGGCTTGGGAGGTGGCTCTGAGTTGGATCCCCAGAACCCACATTTAAGAACTGGGGGCAGTGGTGCATGGTTATAAATTCCACTGTTGAGCAGGCGGGTATAGACAACTGTCTAGCTTGCTGACCAGCTAGCTAGCCTACCTATGTGGTTACTTGGTGAGTTCTAGCCCTGTGAAAGGGAAAGGTGGATGTTGCCTGAAGAAACACACATACACATACGCATACAGACACAGACAGACAGACAGACAGACACACACACACACACACACACACACACACGCATCTGGATATAGAATAGGCAAAGTAAGGTCAAAAACACTGTCAAACTCAGGATTCTGGAGCCCATGGAGTAAGCGAGAAGAAAGCAGTCACAGCTCTGTTGTAGGAGGTCGCTGATGGCGGCTGACTACTCAGAACAGAATAGAAAAGGCTCCCTTCTCCTGATGCTGGCTTATCGTGCAGCTTTCTCTTCAATTCTGTCACGAGTACACCATATCAGCCATGTTATCCCAACTCTGGAACAATTAAATCGAGTGAACCAAAATGAATACATTCCTACACTGTAAAATAACACAGAAACAGAACAGCTCTCAGGACGTCAACAGAAATCAGTAGGATTTGAGTCCTTTCGATTTTATCTTTCGGATGTGCACAGCCATGACCATCACACTTCTTCTTCGAGCTGCCTTTCTTATGCTGAGGTAAGCAACGCAGTGGAGTCTGTCACTGACAGAATCAAGCCAGGGTTCTGTAGGAGACATAACTCATTCCTAAGAACATGATTACTGTGTTACGTTGTGAGGAAGTGTCTCCAACATCAGAACAGATAAGATACACCTCTCTCCCCCTTTCCCAGCCACGACACCTGGCTCCTTTCAGCTTTGTCTGACCTGCTGTCTCTGACACACAGCTCAGCTGCCGGCCACTGCACATCTCCTTTGAACTATTTCACTTTGTACTGTGTCTAATCAGCTGTGAAGTCTATGCACTACAAATGAATTTTGATTTGGAAAGATTTGATTAAAAATTTCCATTCTCTGAGTTACATTTTACAAAATATCTCATTCCTTTGTTTTCTGCAGTTGGCTGCTTTTGTTATTATTTTTGTGGTTTTGAGCCTCATATTCCTGGCAATTACTCACTCTGGGCTATACATTATATGACTTGTTTTAAGGAAGTATTTGAGACCCAGAATAATGTGAATGGGTACTCATTTCCACCAAGTATGTGGAGGCATTAACCATTCATGGACTGTGATTTTTTGCTAGTCAGCCCCTGTGAAAATGTGGACCTCACCTTAATTCATCCTTACAACAGAGACCGAAGGAGCTCACCAGGCCCGTTATCTCTTCTAGTTCCTATTTGAGAAGTTACATGAGTTACTGAAAGGTTCACTCAACATCAGTGGACTCTTTGGGGGAAAGCAGTCCCAAAGTCAGGTTCATCTGACTGGGCTTCCTAAGCATCTTGTCCTGGTAGTTCTCCCAACCTGTATCCCATTTCTCCAAACAGTGTCTAGCCTTTGTTGTTGGCTCCAGAAAGGTGTGTGTGTGTGTGTGTGTGTGTGTGTGTGTGTGTGTGTGTGTGTGTGTCCCCTAACCCAGGCTGCCATATCTAGAAGCTCTTTCCCCTAAAACAAAACAAAACAAACAAACAACAACAACAACAACAACAAAAAACTCATTATACAGACAGAGCAGGATCTATTTAGGAACACACACACACACACCACACACACACACACACACACACACACACACACACACACACACATCACCAATTAATGAAAAAAAGCCATGAATTTGAAAGAGAACAAGGAGAGGTATATGAGAGGATTTGAAGAGAGGAAATGGAAGTGAGAAATGATGTAATTAAATTCTAATCTCAAAAGTAAAGGAACAAAGTAACAATGTCTTGAGAAGACTCCTTCTTTTAAGACAACACTGTGAGAGTTACTGTCTTGGACAGGCGGCCTCCCAGGTATTCCTCCATTACCTGCGATCGCTTCAATGCTTGGAATCGCAATCGTGCTGTAGGTGCTGATTCGCCTAGCGGACCACGTAGAAACCAAGGAGTCTTCTGCATCCCCTCGTCTCGAGACTGAGTCAGTAAAATATGAGCCCCATTTATTTGACAAGGAATTTAGAGGCTTTACCTTTGGTTCCTGAAAGAGAATGGAACAACTGTGATTCAAATGGCATCTGCAGTGAACTGCTCTTGCAAGTGTTTTATTCACTCACTAGATAAAAGGAAGTAGGAAAATGCTATAGAACCTGTGAGCCCAGCTTGGGAACTTATTACATTTTTGCAAAGAAAATACCATTTCCTTATTATGAGTGCCCTTTGACATGATCCAGAATTGGCTCTTTAATGGTCAGTTGTCACAATCTGAAAACTATCCTAAAGTCTATAGTAAGATATTTTCTCTACAGTTAAAGTAATTCTAATTTACTTACCATCATTACTAGTATTACTACATTGAAGGCTAATTAAAAAATCAATTTCATAGGAATTTTCTCAGGTTTTTTTTTCTTTGGTAGGAGAGGGTGAGGACATGAAAACTTACTTATTGCTTTCAGTATATCTGAAACATGAAGCCAGTCCATCAATAAAGGTTTAAAATGACTAGCTTTAGATCTGTTTGCAGAGTTCCTGGCAGTGGGACCAGGACTTATCCTGGGTGTATGAAATGGCCTTTTTGGAACACACTCCCTAGGGTGAGATACCTTGCTCAGCCTTGACACGGGGGGAGGGGCTCGGTCCTGCCTCAACTTAGTATGCCAGACTTTGTTGACCACCCCCCCCAAGGGAGGCCTTATTACCCTTGAGGAGTAGATGGGGGAGTGGGGGTGGGGCAGGAGAAGGGGAGGAGGGGGAACTGGGATTGGTATGTAAAATGAAAAAAAACCCACACCTTTTAAAAAAAATAAATTAATTAAAAAAACCATCAGTCTTCATTCATTCATTCATTCATTCATTCATTCATCATTTGCTTCTGACTCCCAAGTGCTGGGATTAAAGGTATGTACCACCATGCCTGGGTTACTAGTTTTGTTTTGTATTTATTTTTTCCTAAAAGAGTATTTTCTAGCTTTCTCTGAGGAGACTGAGAGATAAATATGTCCACTTCTAGGGCTAACCACAGACTCTTTCCCAGGTAGACTCTCTATGGATGGATTTTCCAAAGGGTAGGTATTTATTTAGTTCTGTGTGCATGTGTGTGTGTGTGTGCAGGGTAGAGGTCGATGTTGAGCGTCTTACTGGACTGGCTCTTTCTAAACCTTATTTTTTGAGACAGGTTCTCTCACTGAACCTGGTGCTCCCTGATTTGGCTGGAGTGGCTGGCCAGCAAGCCCTGTGGTCCTTCCCGACTCCACCCCCTATCTCCCACAGGCATTACAAACACGTGCCACCAAGCCTGGCTTTTTAAGAACATAGCTTCTGAGAACTGAACTCAGGTCCTTACGACTTTGAGGCAAGCACTTCACTGACTGAGCTATCTCCCCAGCTCCGTATTTCTGCTTCTTCTCCTTCCAGTGAGGTTACTGTCTTAGCCACTTTTCTATTGATGTGAAGAGACACCATGACCATGACAATTTATAGAAGAGTGTATTGGGGGCTGATAGTTAAGTTCGAGTCCAGGATCATCATGGTGGGGAGCATGGTAGCGAGGAGGACACAGAGAACTAACAGGGAACGGCTTTGGCTCTTGAAACCTCAAAGCCCCCCTGCAGTGACACACTTCCTCTAACAGGGCCACACCTCTTAATCCTTCCCAAACAGTTCCAGCAGCTGTGGACCAAGTATTCAAATATATGAACCTATGAGGGTCATTCTCATTCAGACCACCACGGTTACAAAAATATTTTCAAAGTTTTTTTCAATAAACATTACAGGTGTGGTTTTATTTTCAGGTCTGTAATCCCTTCAGGGGTTAATTTTATGTGAAGGATGAGGAAGGGGATCAGAGTACTTTTCTCCTCCTTTCACTCCTGACTGGAATGTTCTGTTGGCTCCTGTGTGGTCTGATAAGGGACTTTGTCTGGATGCTATTCTCTATACAACATTTGTTATATATGGGGTGAATGTCTCCTCCTGACATCTTGAGGCTAGGAGGATTACCCAGATTTTAGAATTTGTCAGTTTTGAGAATATCTGAATATATTTTACTTAAGCATCCATTATCTGAAAATTCAGAATTCAAAGGTTCTAAATACTGGAATTTTTGAGCAACATCATATTGGTATTAAAAAAATTTCAGAAACCAGCCAGGTGTAGTAGTTGATCCATATACTCCTGGAACTCAAGAGACCGAAGCAAGAGGGCTTCAAGCTTGAGGCAAGCCTGGGCTACATAGTGAGGTCAGACTCAAAATGCAAAAGTGTTCAGAGTATGGAGCTTTTAGAATTCTGGGTTAGGTTATGCTCACTTGGTACCAAGTCATGAGTACTAGAATAAAAAAAAATTAAAGCTTTGTAATATGGCTAAAAGTTCCTGCTTCCTTACCCATTTCATATCTTTAGTCTCATGAGGGCTGAGTCTTCTAAACTGCAGAAAACCTGTCCAAATCCTCCCAGGACTTTACACAGCACTGCATCAATCTTATAAATAGACTCTAACACACTCTCTTAAGTATATCTCTTCAATTATGTAGGTTTGTATTTAAAAACTTTAATAGAAGCTTAAGTTTTACTGATGGTGCTCTTATGTGTTTGGTGGGTTACTTCCTAGAGTTTTCACTTTGTTGTCTGTGTAGATAATTTGTCTCTCTCTACAGTTTGTTGCTATGACTACTGTAGAGAACAGCTGTTAGCTTTTGAATGCCAATTTGGTGCCAGCATTCTGACTGAACTTTCCTATTAATTTTGGTACCTTGATGATTCTTTCTATGCTAATGGTCATATAACTGTAAAATACGACAATTTGCTAAACCACCTTTTAAGCTCATTCCACATTTTTTCCTCTTTTCTCATGGCCAGTTCTGTTACATGGTGTAATCAAGAAGAGGTATCATTGTCCAGCTCAGAACGTGGAAGGAGACCCTGCTGGGCCCTGCCTCGGTCTCCACGTAATTAATATATTTACACAGGTAAGCATTTTCCCTCTTCCTTCATTTTCTTCAGCTACAGCACATTCCTACTGTGGATTCAGTAGATAGGCTTTCCCTAACTTAAGGATATTTATTACCTTATTTTTCTTATTTGTTAAAAATGCTCAGCATTAAAAGTAAATTATTTTTTAACTCAAACTTAAGACACAATATTCTAAAAAGTATGCAATTTCTTTTTCATTTGTTTTTAGTTAAAGTGAAGAAACAACCTAGGACAGTAACAAAGGAAGCCACAGGAGAGAGTCCTGGTCCTTCAACACAAGGCTGGCTACATGGCCAAGACTCTCAGTGATTCCTACTCTCAAGAACAGACTGTTGACTGGCTGCTTGTTTATGATTTATGAGGTAAAGGATAATATTCCTTAGTCACTCTAGTAGCCTTGTGAATCACTAACATGTACTCTTTCCTCATCTGTCACCAAGCTCTGACAGAAGCGTGCATAATGACCTGATGTACCAAGAGTCTAGAAAAAGGAGTTTGTGCAGAAGCTTGCCAAGTTCCATTACAGATGTCCCGGTCCTCATGTTTCCTGTCACAAATCCTGGGAGGTAAGAAGTGATCGTCAGATTCCAGATGGACTTTGCTTAGATTGGAAAGTATTACAAAACACTGTAGAAATGGAGTTCAAACAGCAAAAGGAAACTGATCAGCACAGAATGCGTCACCGCAGGAAAGTATTCCAGTTCACGGCATCAGCTTTGAGAAGATTCGGCTAATTCCCTGTTAACTAACTTTATTTGTGAAAGCTCATTGAATACAGTCATTAGGAATGTAAATCAGATCCTTCTGTAGGCAGTTTTTGAACTTTCTGAACAGAAAGAGAGACTCTTTTCTATATTACATGCCTGACACTTGGTTGGAAAAGCTCATTGAATAAAGTCATTAGGAATGTGAATCAGATCCTCTGTAGAAGTTTCTGAACTTCTGAGCAGAAAGAGACTCTTTTCTATATTACATGCTTGACACTTGGTTGGGAAAGCTACATTTTTTTTTTAACAACCTCAACAGACTCTCCACAGTGGCAGTGTTCTGTTAGTTTTCTAGGGAATGTCCCCTTCTGCTGGGATAGAAGATGTTTGAGTTCTGTTCCTCCACAGGGAGGCAGGAAAGTGACTAAACCTGATGAGGTGGTGTTTATACTGTGCTGTTCAGAGCAACAGGCCTGAGCTCTGCATCGCACAACAGGACATCATCAGGCGGGAGGCTCAGGTTTATGTCAAGATATATGTGGAAACAAAACAAAACAAAACAAAACAAAACAAAACAAAACAAAACAAAACAACATACAGTTGCTTCCTTTACTTTTAAACCTAGGCAGGGAGATACATGACAGATTACATTTTTTTCTTTTGTTATTTTTCCCTTGATTTCACACATGTATATTATGAATTTGGATTATATTCACACCCTTACCCCTCTCCCCCTTCCCCTGAACTCCCTCTTCCCAACAAGTCCCCTCCGACTTTGGCATCTTTTTAAAAAATGAGTCACTGAGTATAATTAGGGCTGCTTGCAGGAGCAAGGGTGTGAGCTTTTTTACTGGAACATGGGCACCATAGCAGCACCTACACCACTGAAAAAAAATGACTCATTGTCTCCCACAGCCAAGAGCTCCCCGGTTTAAGGTGGGGGTGTGTCATGCAGTTCTCTGCATCCACGATGGAATGATGATGGCACATACTAGGTCCTTAAAAGCAGATGATACAAGTACGTTGGCTACAGCTATCTGCTTAGGTGGAAGCCATTAAATTACAGCGATTCAAACGTAAACTATAGAAACATGAAGGTATTCAGTCAGACCAGAATAATTTGGTTTTTGAGACAGGGTCTCATGAAGCCAAGGCTGGGGTAAAACTCACTATGTAGCCAAGGCTAGCCCTGAGATACAGACCCTCTTGTTCCACTTATCATGTGGTGGGACTATAGGCAGATGACACCATTCCCAGCTCATTCTAGCGTAAGATAGCATAAGGGGACTTCAGCTTTCAAACACCTAAGAAAAGGACAGACAGGACCCTTACCTCATATTTTCCTCTCTTCTCCAGAGGCTCTGCGTCCTCAGCCTTCTCCATCTCTTGCCCCTGAAGCTCCTCAAGAATGAGGACTGTCTCCCAGTTACTGTAGTGATGGGCTGGGAAAATATCTGAGTGCATGCTGTCACCAAAGTAAACGACCTATGATGCAGACAGAAAGCTCTGAATGAGGCGTGGATGTGAGAACGGTGGCCACTGCACAGAAAATAGAAAAACTGCCCTCAACAGGCATCAGAGTCCGAGAACCAAAGTGGCGTAAGTGACTTAAACTTCATAAATAATTTCACGGATGACCGACCAATTATTTGTCCTAATTGAACTGGAGGTTTGTTTAAGATGGAAGGAAGGCAGAAGATGAAGAACAATTTCATTTGATTTTTCTAATGAAGAAGCGAGCCTGTGTATTTTCACACATCTATAATTAAATCTGCCTCTAGAACTAAAACTGACAACTTACAGGGATTACCTATTATTAAGAACACATACCATAACCACTGTTCAAGAGTTTATCCACCCTGAGAACTCACCCTGGATCTGCTGAAACAGAACTCATGAATGAATAGCTCCAGCATGTAAAGTTTAGAAGCCCCCCCACCCCAGGTATTCTGAGGCAAAGCCCTACTGCTCCAGACTACACCCCTCAATTCACAGAAGACAGTGTGAGGTTAAGGTAAGAACCAGAGGCTCCTCATTTAGGTCCTGTGTCCACGGAACCCCTGACCAGTTCTCAGGAGGCTAAGAAAGCCTGGACCAGGACTCAGCTACCCAGTGATTTTTCCTGCTCACTGGGCTTATGGTATACATCATGGAGAGGAAAGAACTGTGCTGTAAACACACACCAATGTCCAACCTTGACAGTGTGAACAGGGGGTCAAATGCAAGCAATTCAGGGGAAAGCTGGTAAGTCACTGCCATTTCAGACACTGCTTGTTTTATGCATAAAATATTCTTTGATTAGGTGTTATCAGAATGCCATTTCTCAGGCATCCCATGTCTGAATCATGTACTTCCTTGAGCTGTGGCCTCTTTGGAATCCTTGTTTCTCTGTCACAGATAAAGACCAAGTACCTACCAAAAGAGTATCTAGTCAGAAGAGGAAAAAGAAGAGACGCAGCAGATGCTCAGAGGCATATGACCCACCTAGATACTTAACCGTAACCATTTACAGCCATGCTTTTGTTTACAACCGTCTGCATCTGCACATGGGCATCCAGGACTCTGCCTCCATCAGAAATTACCTTGGGTTCAGGCTTGTCCGTCATTTTCTTCAGAAGCTCATAAAGGTGGGCGGCGTTCCCTTGGGAGTACCAGCCAGGTTTATCCAGAGAAGGCAGCTCCTCCTGCTCCTCATCGTTCTCTGCAGATATGGTTGACAACCACTTTTTAGTTGGGCTTCACCCAGGGCCACAGACCACGGACAGAAGGAAACCATGTGGGAAGGACTCGTGCATTCAGGAAGCACTGTGTGTGTGTGTGTGTGTGTGTGTGTGTGTGTTCACATTTATTCATACAGGCATGGGCATACATGCATGCCATGGTGCACATCTGGAGGTGCAAATCTCAGGAGTTGGTTCTGCCCTTCAACTAAATGGGTTCTATAGCTTAAACTCAGGTTTGTGGGTACTCCGTCTGGGCAGGAAGCACCCTTACCTGCTTGTTACCCTGCTTCTGCTTTAATAAAATGGTTCACTTAGTGAACATCATTATGGAAACCCAATTCAATCCTGTCTTTTGGGAAGTAGAGCAGAGGGAATAGACTTTTATCAGTGACTTGTTAAATCCAGGTTTAAAATTTGCGTCCTATCTCAGCACTGAGAGGGGGAGGTGGACATGGGTCCCTCCCCTAACAAAGAAGCTATCTGCAACTGGAAGGAAGGAAGGAAAACGTAGTAGTCTTTAACGGAATCTTGCTGGGTATATTAACCACATCAGGGTAAGCCCCATGCCCAGGAGTAGTTGGCCAACACAAAACAAACCCAATGGTATGTTGGTAATTTTTTTTTCTCATATTGCTTTGTGGGTTGTTTTTTGGTCTTATTGATCTTTTGCTTGTATATTTTGGTGTGTGTGGTCTTTATGTTTCTTGTTTGTTTTTTTTTTCTGTTTGTATTGAGAGAGAGAAAGGGCAAGGAGTTAAATTAGCGAGGAAATAGGGAGGGTTCGGGAGGGGTTGAGAAAGAGGAAAATGTGATCAGAATACATTGTATACATTTTTTAATTAAAAATATTGCAGCCAGGCAGTGGTAGCACATGCTTTTAATCTCAGTATTTGGGAGGCAGAGCAGGCAGATCTCTGTAAGTTCGAGGCCAGCCTGGTCTACAGAGTGAGTTCCAGGTCAGCCAGCACTGTTACACAGAGAAATCCTGTCTCAATAAACAAAACAAAATTGCCTCTGAGAGGATTCAATTACTTCACCCTACTTCTAGCTTAGGGCAGGAAGAGGGAGTAGTGGAGGACCACCTGATGGCAAAGCCTGAGTGCCAACTGGTCCAAACTGTCTTCTCTCTCCCACCATGCTATTGATCTTTGCCTAATCCACAGCTCTCCCTACCCCTGATAAAGCAGGGCTAGTGAAAGACGTTAAGGGCATCTAACACCCTGGATTGTATCTAACACCCTGCTATTACATGCCTTGGACACAGGCTGGGAGCTGATGATAATCTGCCTGTTTAATAAACTTTAATGAAAAAGGTGGTATGTTATCCAAGACTCTGGTAGCCATTATTACAGCTTTAGAAATTTACACTGGAGGAAGAAGCCTCCCTCTCCCAGGAATGCAACGACCTTCCATTTCACAGCAGTTGTTCTTTATTGTTACCTTTGGCTTCTTTGCTGTGCCTCTGAGAATGTTCTCAATGAGACACAGCCATATACAAAGAATCCTCTTTTAGAGAATGAATACCACATTGTCATGGTCTCTACTGGGATCTGAGAAGGACAATTGAGGGGGTCCTAAAGCTTAAGTTTTGTCAGCTTTTCTATAAAATCAATGTTGGAACAGGAGTTTACATAGAATGGGAAAAGCTATGTAAGTCAGGTATTAAAGCCACATCTCTGGTACTGATAAGTACCTCAAGCTAAAATTTAATTTCTACTTGTAAAAGTCATAAGCAGGCTCCCTAAATGTGTGTTCAGCTTATAATACAAATGACCTTATATGTGTATTTGTAGACTAAATGATGGTCAGTGCAGCTAAATGGGAAGTAATCTATCAACCTCAAAACAACAGGTGAAATATATATCACTATAACATGAAGTAAATGTCTATCCAATCTAAACTACTTTGAACACTTACGAAAGTACAAATATAGATGATTAAAGCTGCATGTACAACTGGCAGCTGATGGTAAAGGGCTTTTTAACCCAGTAAGTAAGTAGACTTAGATGTGATATGTAGATATTCACTTCTCAAAGACAGTGGAAATCTTTCTGCTGCTTATGACGTACAAATAAGTCTATAGAATTATGGTTTCTGAAATTTTGAGTACCATGTACATAGCTCAGTGGTAGAGAACTTGCTTAGCATGTATGAGGTTCTGGGTTTGATTTCTGGCCCCCCAAAAATTTCTGATTCAAATGGATGTAGAAACCCAGTCACTAAAAGAAGTGAGATGAGAAAGTAACTGATTTCTGCTTCCAGTTCAGATTCTCATTTATTCTACAGGGTGTGTACAATCTATTTGCAGCTCTTTCCTTGTAAAAGTGGGGGATTGGAATATCTATTTTTAAAAAAGCAGGACAAAGTCATAGTTAACATATATAAAATATTTTTTAATAGCAAGTCTGCGGAATACCGTGAAGATTGTGCTCATTGTATGTGAAAGGTAGAGGTCATGATGGATGTGTAGTTAGCCTGGCAAGGACTCATATTTCCTGAACCTCCCCTTTTCCTCTGCACTATTAGCCAATTGTGGCAGATGATGAAATGAACTTCCAGCCAATGGGATGAGATAGAGTCACCAATCCGTCAAGGATAAAGGATGGGAGCCATCTCAAGAGCTACACATGTGCTTGCTAGCCTGCTCTGAGCCACAACTTACCATTTTTATATGGACACTTTGCCTTGCTCATGTGTTCCTTTGTGTAACACCAAGATCATCCTTTCTCTGTCTCTAACATTACTAGCCATGGATTATGATGTTAAACCTAGTTGGAAGTCTCGCTGTTTCAAGGATTCCTTCCTATATGCGAGCCTTGATGAATGGTCCCACTTAGCTTCATTTAACTTTTCCACAGTGTGAGCTAGGGCCTCCCCCAACTCCCGCCCAGCACTGCACATCTTCATACAGTTTATGTATCTTTCTTGCCATGAGTAGAATGAAAAAGTTCAAGCAAAGTATCTATTAAAACGCTAATTTGTATTGGGGGTTAGGATACAATAATTATCCTACTAATGACTTCTTTTCTAGGGTGACATGGCTCCTGCCTTTTGAATCCTTAGCAACTGTGGGCATCAGGAAGAGGCAGGAGACCTGCAGAAGGCTGGGTCCATTAACTGTCCCTTTTTCTGGGGGGGGCCATGAAGTCCTATCCCTTCCTGAGGATAGGTAGTCAGTCATTTAACTGCTGGAAGAAAAAGAAATTTTTTTCTTTTAGTGGTTTACTTAGAGGAGCACAGGCTCCTAATTAGCTAAACTAAGTCACTGGCACAATTATTTCTTTGTTTCTGCTGGCATCCTGACTAGGCTAAGTAGTTCTAATTGTGTGTCCTCAGGAGAAGTTCATGAAACAGGGGCTATACCAGGAAAATTGTACTGCTAAAGAAAACAAACAGCTTGCTAGTAAGTAGGAGCAAACAGAATAGATCAGAACCAGGAAGACAGCCTGGGGAGATAGATGGCTTACTGGAAAAAGTGCTTCTTGAAGGACCTTGTTTGGGTCCCCAGAGCCCACACAGGCCCAATGTGGTAAGCACACACCTGTAATCCGGCTGTGCCTCAGGAATCGTACCTGGTACAGTGACAGATTCAGCCACTTTTATTCAGTAATGTTTCAATGTTATGGGCACAGTGCTAAGGACAGCTTTCTAAACACAGCTGCTACCCATAGAAGGCACATCTCAGTGGGAGAGAAACCTCAGCAGGCAACTTCCTCTTGATGGCCAGGAGGGAACCGCCTGGAGCTCTAGAGAAGGACCAGAAAGCGCCTACTACCTGTGAGTGCCACAGGGCAAGGCTAGGGAGTCACCAGACAGAGGAGAGGGCGAAGCTTCCCCTGTATTTCCTGTCCCTAAGAGAGTCATCTTCTGAGCTTAGCAATGCAGAACCCAAGGCTTCACCGGGCCCACGGAAGCAGTCGCCATCTTAACAAGAGCCATGGGTGATTTTGTATGTACACTACTGCCTCAGAAGCAGCGACAGGGAGAACAGCCAGGACAAAGACCCTGATGAGCAGTAAAAGGCCATGTTTTCAGCAGAGATACTGTAGCCAGTACACATTAGGGAAGAGAAGGAGAACGTATTTGCCAAAGGATGCTTACATGGAGTGGGAACCTACATGACTGTGTGGATGTGATTAAATACACACTGTGCCTGCCAATAAGCGAGTAACTGGAAAGATACTGACCTGCTTAACGGCAAACTGACGTCAGTGTGAATGAAAAGCCGCAGAAGGGAGGTAGGAGGGTTAGGAGGAGAGCGGCAGGGTGAGAGATTACATAAGGATTGCGCAGCATGTGAAAGCCTGGGGACAAGGGGCTCTGGCTCCGGCAGCTTCATGGTTAAGTCAGCTCGCAATCACACAAGGTGATTCATCAGCATGCTTGGTCGTCTTTGTTTTCTAGATGGAAGGAAAGCGAATGTTGCGCAGGAGAAAATATCCCGTGAGAGTCAGGAAAGGAGACTAATGTAGAGAAAGATGGGGAGCCCACGTGTTGACAACAGCTGAGGCCAAGGGACCAGAGATGGATGTTGAGTTTCCACAATGGGGCCGGGAGGGAGTTGGCAGTACGGTGGCCAGATAGGAATTGGGTCCATCCGAAATTTATAATATTAGAGATGGAGATCCCCCCACTTCCTCCCTAAAACCTCAGCCCTGGTAAGGGCTGTGGTCTCCCTTTGCGTAGTGAAGAAAAGGAGGATGCAGATTCTGCCTACATGATGCTTCTCTCGCCCCCACACTTTTCTTAAGGCCAGCAGGGATCAGGCTGAAAGAGTTGCTGGGCCCCCATTGGCTACAGCACCATCAGCTCTTCTCTAGTTACCATGACAACCACTGACGTCAGGCACATGCCACTCATCAAAGACGCACTGAATACAGAGATCGGCTCCTGGAATTTTCTATTTCAGCAAGGTCACTGTCTTCATTTTACTTCTCCGCCTTTAACTGGAACAAAGATTTAATTTACTTCTGGCGGCGTAGCAGAGGCCTGATCTGAGGGGCAGCGTTAACAGGGAGGGTGGCTTGAGGGTTACAGGCTGATGTGGGCTGGAGCTCGGTGACTGAGTGTAGTGACCCCAACATACAGCAGAGCTGCATCAGACCACCTGACAGAAGATGAGGGCAGAGGTAGGAGGGCAGTGGCGAGCCACAGGACAGATGGGGAGCAGGGTGACCCAGAGAATAACTGAGTTCTCCTCATTTTCATAAGATAAGTGGCTGGCAAAATTCCTGAGAGAACTGGGGATCGAGGAAATGTCAGCGTGCTGAGGGGCAGGGGGCTGATGAGCTCCTGGGAGCAATCCAGTTTTCCAGACCTGCTCTGGGGCGTGGACAGCGTAAAGGTCAAACTACATCTCTGTAGGTCAGAGGACAAGAAATTGGGCCCTATCCATCCACGCACAAGTGAGCAAAAGCAGCCACAGAGCTGAAGGCCAGCAGAGGGAAGGAGATGCCCACACGGAAGGCTGCGATCATTAGCAGGAAGATGGGGACCGAAGGGGGGTGGGGTGACGGGGTGGGTGGGGGGTGGGGTGTCGGGGTGGGTGGGGGGTGGGGTGGGGCACTGACACAGCTGGAGAGGGCAGAGCTCACAGGAAGTAAACACAGCGACAGGGCATGAGCCACAGGCTCTCCAGGAAGAGCAATGCCACGCTCTGATGAACACAGACCACCAGGCTCTGATGAACACAGACCACCACAGATCTTCTCTTGCACTCCCAACCGCATCCTTTTGCCTTACATCCCCAGACCTTAGGATTCTTTGTATCTTCCATTTAAATGTTTTCTGTCAGAAGTCCAGAAGACCAAGGCACCAAAGAACCTCAGACACACTCGGACACTGAGGCATTTCTAAACATCTATACGGTGAGCATGAAGAGACATTTATAATGGAGGTTTCTAGGCATCTTACAGAAGTCACAACAGACCAATCTAGACTTTGAAAGAGCAGACTAGAATTACAAACTTAGGTTTTAGAAGACTTTTCCGGATTCCAAATCGGGGTTATAGAGTAAAACTGGACAAATGGGTTACGACGTCACACTAAAAAGCTGCCTTCTACACAGCGAAAGAAACAGTCAGTGGAGTAGAAAGACAACATGTAGGAGGGGGAATACATCTGCAAAGCCCAAATGAGGGAGGGGCTGATCTCCGAAATGCGTAAGAGTGGACATGCCTTCTAGGAAGGGAGCTGTGTGAGGAGAGTTCTGAGAGCTGGTGAGAAGACTCCAGGAAAACAAGACAAGAGTTCTATGACCTCAGTTTCTTCAAAACATGGACTTGTTCTTGGAATATGCTTTTGTGTTCCTCCCGGTTGTAACGGGTAGGAGTGAGTTTACTTCAGATGACTCACTGTCGCTGGCTGCTGTTATTCAATTAACTGTTCACACTTTCCTTTCTACGCTTCTACGGAAGAACTTGTCTTGCCGTGTATGGCCTGTTCCTGTGACTGTACGGAGCTTGAACTCATAAGAACTTCACTCATGTGATTCTCCTTAACCCTCAGAATAGAACCTGTCTGAGGCTCTGGATAAGCTTGGCTATTGCATTTATTATTTATGTAGTCCACCACATTTTTAGGCTCCATTTCCCCATGTCCCACTGCCTTTAGAGTGGTAAACAAGGGGTGTCACAAATCAGGGACCTGCGGTCAGCGATGAGACAAGAGAGTGGGGCCCTCACAGGTGAGTGAGCATGATGGGCCAGGAACCACGGAAGGCTTTGCCTCATGTTCAGCTTGTGCATCATTTTTAAAAAGGAGGGCACAAGTATTAAAATCACAGCTATTAGACTGCTTGCAAGTTGTTTATGATTACAATCCCTAGTTTCCAAAAGAAGGAACTTTAGATGTAAGAGTATGGGACAGAGTCCAAAATAATATTGAAAAGGCACATATAGTAGGGGAAAAGAAATCCCTGTTCAATTTTGGGTCACTTGGGCAATATTTAAGGGTGATAAGGGGATTAATTTGGACTGTTATTCAAATATTTAAGGGTGGTAAGGAAGACATTAATCATGAGGGAGAGATGGCTAATTCCTTGAATGAATATAAACTAGATGATCTAACTTTAAAATTGGCAAAAGAGGCCAAAAAGATTTTCCCTCTTCAGTAAGAGTTGAAAGTAAAGCTATGCTGCTGACAGCTCCCTGGGTCCTTTACTGCAGCCTCCTTTAGATAGACATCCTCCATTGCCCCACGGTGGCCCTGAAGCCTGGGGTGAGGAAGCTGATAACCAACTTACTCTATTCAACTTTTCTGATGAGGACTTAGGAGAGCCCAGGAGAAAGCTAACTTTACAACCTAGACAAGCTGGAGCATGGCAGGGGAATGGAATTCTTTTTCCAGCTCCTCTGGGCCTCATGAACGGTGCTTGGTATTTCTAATGCACCAGCCAATCTGTTTAAAACTCTGGAAGGAGAAGCGGCATGGGACAGTCTTGGCATATTATCTCGCGAGGCAAGAAAAGAATTAGTTATTTGAATTTGTGAATCATGTGGACCCTTCACTGACTTTAAACTTACTTATTTTCCCCACTAAATTGTCTCCAACAGCACAAGAGGATACACCTTTGGAATGGATTTATTTACAGCACAAGGACCATAAAATCCTAACTGCTGACTTGACTCCAACCTTCTCCCATTCCACAGGCAGATACTTAGTGTATTGATGGTTCATCTAAGGGTACTGGAAGAATTCATGGTCTAGATAGTCACCAATTTATTAATACTTCTTTTTCTTCAGCCCAACAGGTAGACCTGGTTGTTTTGATTCACTTTTTTTTTTAGATTTATTTATTATGAATACAGTTTTTTGCCTCCATGTACGCCTGCATGACAGAAGAGGGCATCAGATCCCATTACATGTGGTTGCTAGGAATTGAACTCAGGACCTCTGGAAGAGCAGCCAGTGCTCTTAACCACTGAGCCAACTCTCCAGCCCCTTGATTCACTTATTATGGTTAATTCATAAACCCTTAAATATATGTCAGATTCTGCTTATGTTGTAGGATTATTTCCAGCAACAGACTCATACTCCTGCACACTCCAACAATTTCCTGTCATTTTTGTTTGTTTTCAGAAGGAAATAAGCAAGCTGATGCATTAACCTGCCCTATTTCTACTTCTCCAGAAGAAAACTGGGGAGGGTTATACATCTGTCATTGCAGATGGATCACTGAGACATTTGGGATTCCTCTCTGGCTCCTCCAGCCCCGGGCCATCAAGGACAATGGCAGAAGGTGAGGAGACAGTGGAAGTCACCAGAAAGATAGCAAACCTCCAGCTAAAGGGCAAAACAAGAAATCAACCATCTCATCAGAAGCCAAGTCTGCCCATCTGGGGTCAAGTTAAGGCCCTATATGCATCAAGGAAGAAGTAAACACACAGAGCCCTTGTCACCTGAGAATCTCTTTCTGGCAATGCTAGCTGCTTGGACCTGTGCATCTGTGGTGAGTACCTCTGAGCACATGTACTGGTCATATGTTCCTCATCTTCCACTGACCTGTGCATCTGCAGTGAATGCTGCCTGAGCATGTGTATTGGTCTTAAGTTCCTCATCCTCCTTTGCTTCAACTTATAGACTAGATGGATCCAGCTCCTGTTATCTTTACTAATGACTCTGTGTTTATGACTGGACCTTGGGACTGTAACAGACTCATTTATTCATCTGAAGAAGGCAATGTATTTTATTTTTCCTTGGGATTGAAATCATTTATTTGCATAGGACATCATAATATTTGTGTTCCTATTAAAGGCAAACATGGACTTACATTCTACAAGATATCAGAACTACATATGGGTCTCTTTTCAAGATATTCTCTAGATTTTTCCAGTCAGTATAATGATGTGATCAATAAAACTGGACATAGTTTGAATCCCTGTTCTTGGTGGCAGAGTATTACACACAATGTTTTCACTGACCTAATGTTTATAATGTGCTTGCTTATAGGATACTCATGCATCAAATGACAGATTTATCTACATCATCTCAAGTCAAAACTGCTCTGGAATCCTGTTTTAAAAAGGGGGGTGGGGAGTGTTGGAACACGGTCCAGGAATCTCCAGAGCCATGTGAGGAGAATTCTGAGTTCTCGTGAGAACACTCCAAGGAAACAAGACAAAAGTCTTGTGACCTCAGTTTCTTCAAAACACAGAGTTGCTCTTGGAATGTGTGCTCCTCTCAGGTGTAGCGGATAGGAGTGAGTTTACTTCAGACTACTTGCTGCTGTTACTCAATTAACTGTTTACACTATCCTTTAGAGGCCTCTAGGGAAAAACGTGTTTTTGCCATGTGTGGCCTGTCCTTGTGATTACATACAGCTTGAACTTATGAGCACTTAGTCATGTGATTCTCCTTGACCCCAGGAGTATAAATTGTCTGATGCTCTGAATAAAGTTGGTTATGGTACGAGACTTTAGTCCACCTCATTTTTAGGCTTGATTCTCCCAGGTTCCACCACCAGAGTGGTAAACACATAAGGAACTCAGCAGAAAAGTAACAACCTGAGTGAGACAAAGGGCCTGAGCAAGCATTACTTTAAAGATACACAAATGCCCAATAATCTACGAAGAAGTTCATCGTCATTAATCAATAAGAGAAAGCAAGTCAAAGGCTCAGAGTTACCACCTCACTCCTTTCAGAAAGTTTTCTTTTTCTTTTTATTAGAAAAGACTAGAGAGACTTCATCTATCAACTAATGGCAGCAGATGCTGAGTCCCACAGCCAAACATTAGGCAGAGCTTGGGAGTCCTGTGGAGGAGGGGAAGGAAGGATCAGAGGAACCAGAGGGAACAGGGACACCATGAGAACATGGCTCACAGAATCAACTGACCGAGACTCAGGGAGGCTGGCAGAGTTCAGGGTGCCTGTAGCAGTCCTACCTACATCCTCTACATATATGTTATGGCCGAGTAGCTCGGTGTTCTTGTGGGATTCCTAACAGTGGGAGCGGGGGCTGTCTCGGACTCTTTTGGCTGCTTGTGGGATCCTTTTCCTCCTACTGAGTCACCTTGATATGATGGTACATGCTTGGTCTTATTGTAGCATATGTATGCCATATTTGGTTGATGTCCCTGGGTGGCCTGCTCTTTTCTGAGGGGAGGAGGAGCGGGTGGATCTGGGGGAAAGGGGAAGCGGGAATGAGAGACTGGGGAGGGAAAGGGAGTGAAAACTGTGACTAGGATGTAATATATGAGAGAATTTAAAAAAGTAGTACATGGTAAGGATATCAAGAAAAGGGCATTCTTGCATACTACTGAGTATAAGAAAATGAGTATAGCATAGAAGTTCCTCCAAAAATTGAAAATAGGGCTGGGAAAATTCTTTCTCCACTGCAAAGTGTCTGCTCTTTTCAAGCAGCCTTGTCTGTCCACCGGTCTCTCTCTTGATGACTGTGACAAGTCTCACTAACCTTTTCTGAAGGCCTGGCCTGTTGCAGAGAAAGCCTGTGTCCGTGTGCATGTATATATGTGTGTGTATGTCTGTGTGTGTGTGTGTGTGTGCACGCATGCGTGCACACACATGCATATGTGCCAGTGCTGTTTTGACCTTTGTGGATTCTGTAGGGGCTTCTGCTCCCAAAATGGCTGACTCTGACTTATTAACCCATCCCCTCAAGCACTTGCAGTGTATTACTTATATCACAACATTTCAGGAGCGATCCCTGCCCTCTGTCACTGAAAAGAGAGGCTGGCATGTAAACAAATGATTACCATATAAAATGAGTTATAAACAAAGCTGAGTAAAATTTAATGTAAAAGCAGGCTTATATTTTCCTTCTCTTCTTGAGGAGACATGATGTTCCCTATATAACAGATTGTTTTACACTTGGTTTTCGTCAAAGATACAAATGAGAGACAGCGAAACTGAACTTACTGAAGAGTGTGGAAAGGCCTCTGGTTCGGGAAATGCGAGAAGAATCCAGGCTTTAAAGCATTTGTAATCACAATGTCAAAAAGGTCTGCAAAGTCCTTCCTAAAAAGCAAAGTAGATTTCCCTTAAGGAATTAGAAAGTTCCATAGAAAACAGAATCTAATCTTTGCCCGAGCATTTTATCACGGCATCCACGTTCATCTTTTGATCAACTCTCACATGCTTTACGTTTACTTTATACACTCTACGTTGGAAGCTACGCTGGAAAGAGAAGGTGGTTGGGTCCTAGCCAATTTGTCTGAAAATATGACAATTACCAAAGCACAAACATAACGAAGAAAAGAAACACAAGTAAAGAAGAAAGAAAAGGAGAGAGAGAGAGAGAGAGAGAGAGAGAGAGAGAGAGAGAGAGAGAGAGAGAGAGCGCGAGAGCACAGAGGCAGTGCTGACCTAGATGTGGAACTCACTCTCGTGAAAACACCCTGGCAAGCAAGAGAATCTCTAGGAGCCGGAAATGGTCCACATTCGCAGACACGAGGACTGGAGTCCATCTGTACTTACTAGCTGAAGAGTCATGGATTTGGTACTATATGGGTCCTACAGAATGCAGCATTATATTAAGCCCAGGGACAGTTCCCAGAGTGTTCAAAACACAGGAAGTTACTTTATTTGTAGATGACAACATCAGTGTACATGGACTGCTATGCTAAAGGCCATCTGATGAAGGGCAGTTCTCTCCGGGGCTCACCATTACCCTGGAGAAACACCACTTCAGGATATGGTAATAAATGAAATGTGCAGAGACTAGAAATTAAGATGAGAAGCAGGATGTTGGTTACCCATGGTGGAAAAGGGAACTGAAAGCCCTGGGTGTTCCCATGCATGGTCCTACACCAAGGCTGCAAAGGTCTCCTGAAGGGGTGCCCTTCCCAGGGACCCTGGACACCAGCTTGAGTTCACTGCAAGGAAGCTGCCTACATATTGCTCAGAAAGCAGGAAATCCATTCCCTGGTAAGTATGCCACAGAGTAGACTAAATCTGCACACATGCTAAAGAACACAGAAATCCTGGGGCTAAAGATGGAGGTAAGCCGAGGGGCTACGGCTTGGTTCACACTCAAGGCAATTGTGTTTGCTGAGGTTTGTAATCTTAGAAGAAATCTAACAACCCTCTGTGGAATCCTGGGCCTTCCCGGGATTGCCAAGGATGAGGTATATTAGTTTAACAATTATTAAAGCTTATCAGCTATTCTGCCCAATATGTATGGGTAGCATGTACTGTATGTACTATTTAAATACGCCCTTATATTCATAAGGAATTGTTTAATAGTTTAAGACAATGAAATTAAGGCTCAAAGAAGTTACAAACTGTATCCCAGGCCACACAAGTAGTTATAAAGAAGGCCCTGAATCATGTTGATCCCTTTTCAAAATCTATTGCCTTGATTTTATGTTAATTCCATCGCTGGCTTTGCTAAACAGCATGTTGCATGAATCTGCACTGAAATGGATACAATCTCGAGGGGAGTATATATGTATTTTTTAAAAGCCAGATTTGAAGCCAATTTATTAAATACTGGCCAGGATGATGGGCACTGGCTAGGCATGGATGCTGGCTGGGATTCTGAAAATGGCCGTGAATTAAGTTAGTCAGCGTAAAGGTAAAACCCACAAGACTACATACTTCTGTCTTCGATCAACTGGGGACAAGCATACACCCTGACAGACTGCCTGCCTACATACCTCCTGTCTGTGTGTGATCAAGTATGTCCTGGGCAGCTGGGGCAGCCAACCTTGTTTACAGAAGTGAAAACACATGGCTTGCTATCGTCCATGAACAGCCCCAGCATTCCAGGAAAGATTCCAGTCAGTCCTCAGTGATCACCTAAAGCAGAGCAATGAAATCCACGAAGCATGGCTGGTCACTTACCCGAGGATGTAAGTGCCGAGAAGTTTACAGTAGTCGCTGTGAGAACTGGTGATCAGCATGGTGATTTTCCCAGCAGCCTTCAGCTCTTGAAGCCATCTTCTTACAGAGTCAGGACAGCGGTGCACATATTTGCCTAGATTTCTTTTTATTTCTGGGAAGAAGAATCCACAATTTTCTGAAAAATAAAAACAGAAAGGCAGTATCTTTAATAAAAATGTTTCTAAACTTAGTTTAATCTCAGACAAGTACATGTCTTTCAAAGCTGCAGAAAATTAAAAGGCATAAAGATTGGGTTCAAACAATCTAGCCATTACGCCAATACTAACTACTTTTTGTTTGTTTGTTTGTTTGTTTTTGGTTTGGAGACAGGCTCTCTCTATGTAGTCCTGGCTATTCTGGAATTCACAGGGATCTGCCTATCTACGCCCTGCCTGTAAATCCAGCTCCAGGGGCCCAGTGTCTTCTGTTGTCCTCAAAACCTTCACTCAGATAAAGATATCCCACACAGATATAGACAGACACAAACAAAATAGAAAATAAAAATAGATCTGTGCCGGGCGGTGGTAGCACACACCTTTAATCCAAGCACTCAGGAGGCAGAGCCAGGCGGATCTCTGTGAGTTGAGGCCAGCCTGGGCTACCAAGTGAGTTCGAGGAAAGGCACAAAGCTACACAGAGAAACCCTGTCTCAAAAAACCAAAAACCAACCAACCAAACAAACAAACAAAAACCCCAGATCTGTAAAAAAAGCATTTGTTTACTTTAAAAAATCATGACAATTGATAATACTAGTTCATGAATAATCAATATGCTATTAAAACCATATAATAGAGTATCATCAACATTTCAAAACAGAGAAAAGCCTTACTGTATTTTAAGTGAGCTGATTAATAAATACCGAACAAATACTGAAAGCGATAAGAACCAAACACTCAGATAACGAACGCCCCAGGCGCCCGTCTTTGCCACGGAGCAGCTCCTCGGCCCTCTGTGTCCTTCAGAGGCACAACCATGCCATTTCTGATGGGACACGAACAGCTGTTGATTGCTAGGTTCCAGCCACTTGCGGTGCCCGAGCAAAGCTGCAGAGAAGGCTGCCCGGCACTCCACCGGCTGCATGGCTGAACTGGAGCTGCTGGGCCCAGCCCTCACAGCGTCGGCAGCTGCGGGATTTGCTGAAGGCTACTGGACTCAAGGAGCAGCTTAGAACGACTGTTTTTCTGAGCACGGTTGTACCAATAATCAGAGGAGGAAATCGAAGTTCTTAGTTCCTTTAGTGCTAGGAGGAGAACAACGCAAGGACAAACTAAGATGCTGAACCGTACTGACTCCATAACTATGGGCTACCCTGCAACTCTGTCCATAGCAATGCACGTGAAAGAGCAGAGATGAAGATTACATTTTGAGACTATCAGGACACCAGGCCAGAGAGTCTCTATGTGAAACACACAAAAACGAAGTCCAACACAGGAGCAAAGCCTGTTTCCTGCCTGCCCAGGTCCACCCCACTTCTTCTCTGCTGGCGAATACCACAATTTGTGGGATGTTTCATTTTTCCTTTCAGGGCCCTGACACCTGGTAGAATCCCGATGTCTCTGTCCACACACACAATGAGGATTTCCCCTACTTACCAGTGAATCTCATAGAGAGGTGCAGAGACCCCATGTGGCAAATGAGGGCCAAAGCGAGCACCCCAGAAGTAGGAGTCCCCAAGTAGTGCAAACCACTGAAAATGTGAGATAGCGCTCTTCCACTACCCGGCTTTGTCATGGTTACAGGTTCTATTTAGACCTGCAGCAGGTGCCTTCAGTGCAAAGAACAAGTCAGGGATGGGAGCAAAGACATATGAAGGACACCCAGACTCCTGATAACATCAGTGGCCTCACGACAAGGCACTGAGTTAACAAACCTCTAGATGAAATTTGCTCAGATGAAAGAAACTCAATTCTGTAATAACCCGCATACACATTAAGAATACCCATGAGGATGCCTTGAACATCCTGACACAGAGGACAATACACCACAAGGACATCACAACCAGACTAGAGCACAGCATGAGAGAGGGTATGTTATTGCGAGAAAACAATCAGACTTCAGAAGACTGGTGTAAAGACAACTGTTCACACAGTTCTCTTTGTATTTGCTCCCACAGGACATGAGTGCAGTTCTCTGGATCGCGAATGTTTCAGAAGCATTTTCTTAAATGCTTCTTAAACATTAAAATATATTTTCTGCTCTTCAGTGAAGAAAAGGTTCTGGTAACTAAAGGAAGTTAAGAAAAACAACAAATGCAAACGGCTAAGAACACGACCGTTTAACAGGTCCTGACAAACCCTAACCCTAACCCTAACCCTAACCACTCAATCGATTCCAGAGGCCTTTACACATGAAGAGTGGCATGCGCTTTTGTAACAAGTAAATTTTACATCTGGAAACAAAGCTTTATAATGCATGATGCGGAGAACATTTAGAGACCATCTTTTCTGTATTTAGAAGATTTTTCTTGGTGATGTGTGCCTACTGCCCTCTAGCGATCAAAATATGAATTGCTTTTAAAATTAGCGCTGGCATTACAACGGGAGAGAAAAAGCATATATATTTAAGTAGCACACTTTAAATTTGTTATCTAGATTAATTTTAACAGTAACTCTTAGTAAGTCTAACCCAAGAAGGCAAGTATACTAACTTAACCAGGAAGGTCATTAATACTGAGGTTACTCTTTCATCAGCCACCGAATGGGACAGACTAAAAAACACAACACTGTTTGAACAGATGCCAATGGTAGATTCCTAGTTGCCTGTACTAAAAAGATCACAGACTGACACACCTCTGTAACCTGAAACCATTGTGTGTGTGTGTGTGTGTGTGTGTGTGTGTGTGTGTGTGTGTGTGTGTGTGTGTGTGTATGTCCGCGTACCTGTGCGGATGTGGGAGCCAGAAGACAACCTCAGGTACAGCTTTCAGCATCGCTCACTGGCCTGGAGACCGACAAGTCGGTTAGACTGGTGGCCTGTGAGCCCCAGGGAGCTGCTGTCTCCATCTTCCCAGTGCTACAATTATAAGCAGGCACCACTGTGCCTGGCTTTTTGTGCAGGGTGTGGGGTGTGGGGTGCGGGGTGTGGGGACTGAACTCAGGTTCTGATGCTTGCAAGGCAAGGATTTGCCAAGCCATCTCCCTAGGCCCCTCCAACCGTATTATTCAACAAATTTTAAAATTACATTCATTTACTCTATGTGTGCAGACACTTATCATGGCACATGTGTGAGCTCAGAGGACAGCTCAGGGGAATCCCAGTCATTGAACTCAGGCTGCCAGCACTGGTGACTAAGGCCACTGTCTGCCCAGCCCTCAAACTATATTCTTATTACGACACAGTTTTTCTATTAAATGATTTCCCAAGAGACTAAACTTTGAAGGCAAGAAATGTACCTTTCTGCTTGGCATGAGGCTGACAATGCATGAACGCTGGATTCGTATAGAAGAAAACACAAGAACATTAATGTCTTTATAGTCAAAGTAATGATATGACTTGTGGCATGCTGCCGAACTGTGCATAACAAATAACATCTATATTCACTATGTGCTGTCTAAGTCGTCTGTATCTAAAGCACTGGTTTTTACCATTATAAAATCACGTTTAACACAATGTCATCAGATTACCACTAATTGGACAAGATAGGGAATTCAGATCTAAGGTGGAAAGCAACGGTCTTGTTTGTTTTGAACTTGCAAAGAAGTCTGCATTTTTGCTTATTCTCTGAGGGAATTCACTGCCACTTTATGGAACTCATTTTCCCCGTTTTCCCCGGCTTTCCTGCCCCTCTTAGCCTGAGATGCTGTTTTCTCTGTCTAGATGGAAAGAGAAGTAAAATTTCAAAAAGCGGACTTTAAGAATAGAAGTTCAGGCCGGGCGTTGGTGGCGCACGCCTTTAATCCCAGCACTCGAGAGGCAGAGCCAGGTGGATCTCTGTGAGTTCGAGGCCAGCCTGGGCTACCAAGTGAGCTCCAGGAAAGGCGCAAAGCTACACAGAGAAACCCTGTCTCAAAAAACCAAAAAAAAAAAAAAAAAAAAAAAAAAAAAAAAAAGAATAGAAGTTCAGCGCTCTCATGTTAAAATGCTGGTTGATAGAGCTTCAAGGAAAAGCCGCCATGCTGGAGCGGTCTGCTGTGCACAGAAGACAGCCTGCAGGACTCATGCAGGCTCGGGAGACCTCTGGTGGTCAGAGGGAGCTGCTACAACTCAAATCCTGAGAACTTAGTGCCACATCACTACTCTCACTCCTGGTTACTCAGCTACTGCCCTTGTTCTTCGATCTGGGGGGGAAGGGGATGGAGACACTGGGATGCTAAAACCTCCACCATCAGCCTCCAGCAAAGGTCTGCTGCTGCTGCCACTGCAGAACGGAATTGAGGAGACTGAAAATATCAACCTTACCAGTTAGATAAGAGCGTGTCAGTAAACAGCTGAAACATTTCCTGTGGGCTGTTAAAATGTGTGTGCTATAGAGATGATCCAATTAATGATTTTCTGAAAAAAAATGTTGTCTACAAAAGGCTGAGATATTTAACAGAGGACAAAAGAGGTACATCTCTTTGTGTATTTATAGAGGGCAAAGGGTGCAGCTGAAATTTTAAAAAACAGTGTTTTTTAAATATATAAAACTATTTATAGTCTCTCTGTAGTTTGTACCAATCTGATGATTTATTTGTAAGTAAATACATATGAATGGAAGTGAAAAATCTGTATGCTAAATATAATGCTCAGAAAAGAACCCCAAAGAATTGGGAAGTGAACTATATAGTATACTGGAAAAAAACCATATAAAATATACATTTTAACAACATCTTATTTCTATCTCTGAAATTTAATTCATATACCAATGCCTCATTCCAATGATGCACCTCAGCTGGTTTGGTCTGGGCCACAATATGGGTGTGTTTTGAGGACCCTGAAGTATTTCTAAGGTGACATTAGGTTAAGAAGCAGTGCTCTAACTATGCACACTTAGCGTCTTTCTGCAATCATCTACATGTTTTGCATGCATCAATGAGAGTCACAGGCTCTCTAAGCATTTTAATTTTAAAGCAACTTTATTGCCTAAAGTAGTTCTCTGTTTATGAGAAAGGAAACCAAAACATATATTAACTGCTGTTTATTATGTTTTGTCTACTGTGTGTGTGTGTGTGTGTGTTGTGTGTGTGTGTGTGTGTGTGTGTGTGTGGTGCAAATGCTACAGAAAGGCCAATTTGTGGGAGTTAACTCTCTCCTTCTACCATGTGGGTTCTGGGGACCAAACTCAGGTTGTCAGGCTTGGCCACAAGTGTCTAATTAATTAAATACTGAGCCATCGTGCTGGCCCAATTGTTGATTATCTGAAATGTTATTGGGGATAATTACCTTTAAAATGTTTACTCTTATATAAATTAGCATGACATTCTGTTTAGTTGGCATTACAATTTGTTATCTATAACTGGAGAATTCCTGTGGTAAAAAGGCTGTCACAGGGCTCTTTTAGAAAATTTATTCACATAGTCCAAATGAATCACTGATAAGCCAAAGATGCTCTTTTATGGCTCCAGAGCTACTGTCTTAGGTGTTCTTTCTATTGCTGTGATTAAACACCATGATCAAAAGCTACCTGGGGAGGAAAGAGTTTATTTCAATAGTCCATCTGGAAAGTCAGTGCAGCAACTCAACGCAGGAACCTAAGGCAGGAACTGAAGCAGAGAGTTTCCTCCCCAAGCTCACAGAGCTACCTTCCTTAGACCTCCCAGGATCACCTGCCCAAGGGAGGCACCACCCACAGTGCGTTGGGCTTTCCACACTAATCATTAATCAAGAAAATGACCCCCAGATTTGCTTACAAGCCAATCAGATGAAGGCATTTTTCTCAATTGAGATTCCTTCTTCCCAAATGACTCCAGCTTGTGTCAAGTTGACAAAAAACCTTAACTAGCACAGCTACCAAACGGTTAGAAAGTCTATGCACTATGCATGTGATTTATAAGCTCTTGTGTTTCAGTGTTTAAGTCGGGGTACATATATTCTCTATTAGTTTACCACAACCTGCGCAGTCCCTGTGTGTTTAACTTGGCCTAGGCAACTCACTTGTCAGCACGGGAGTTCACAGCCTGTTCTCCCACGATGACAGGATGAGGTTCTGTAGCAGGACAGAGTTTGCTCCTTCTGGTATGGTTACTGGGTAGATACTGATAATCTTGGAGGAAACAGATGGTCCTCTAACAAGGACAGCGACAGCTGGAGGCACAGCAGGCCCATCCGATGGCACAGCTGTCTACGATGCCATCTGCACAAGCTGCTAGGTAACACAGAGGTACTGGTCGGTAGGAACCTCAGCTACGCACGCGCACTAGTGGAAGAGCCGTCTCTTCTGAGTAGTTTAGCAATGAGAGTCTCCACTTAGCCCAAGCTCTCCAACATAGGCAGGATGTAACCAACAAGCCTGGGGGCTGTTCTTACAATGTATTCATTCTTGGGGGTACCAATACAATGTTCAGATCCAAGAAGACGCAATCCCCACTCTTTTTTTTTAAAATTTAAATAGATTTTTCATATAGTATGTTCTAGTTACAGTCCCCCCAACTCCTCAGACCCTCCCAACTTCACTACCCACCTAAATCCATATCCTTTCTTTATTTCTCATTAGAACACAAACAGGCATGTAAAAAATAATAAAATAAATAAACAAGAATAAGACAAAACAAACAAGCAGAGGGGAAAAAAAAAGAGCCAAAGAAAAAGTGTAAGAAACACATACTGAGACACACACATATTCACACACACACACACACACACACACACACACACACACACACACACAAAACCCATAAAAACTAAATTGGAAACCATTTATGTAAGCAAAAGATTTGTTTAGTTAAAAAAAAATCAAAATGCCCAAAGCAATATGAAACAAAACCGTCCACAAAATGCCACTGAATTCATTTTGTGTACATTTCATCTACTGCTAGGCACAAGGTTGCCCTTAAGTATGGTTTTTAAGTGAGATTCTGTTGTAGAAAACGAATTTTTCCTTTGTGAGCAGTTATCATGTGGAGATAACTGGTGGGTTACGGATGAAAGCTTGTGTCTGCCTCCCTTCTCGTGCTGGAACCCCAACTTACTTAGACCTGTGCCGGCCCTGTGCATTCTGTCCCAGACTCTGGAGTACACTGTGTTGACGTCAGTCTTGTGTCTAGAAGGCTTTGGTTCCTTGGTGTCTTTCATCCCCACTGGCCCTTACATTCTTCCACTTCCTCTTCTAGAGTTTCCTAAGCTCTGAGAGGAGGGATCCGAGGGGAGACACCCCATTTAGGACTGAGTGTTCCAAGATCTCTCCCTCTATGCACATTGTCTAGCTGTGGGTCTCTGTATCTGTTCTCATTAATTGCAGGAGGAAGTTTCTCTGATGATGGCTGAGCAAGGCACTGATCTATCTTAGGAGTCATTTTTTTGCTACAGTTCCTTTAGCAGAACAGCAGTATTTGGTTTTCTGCTAGGTCCACGTCCTGTCTAGTCTCAAGTTCTCAGGCACCTGGGCAGCGTTGGGGATGGGCTCCATCTCATGGAATAGGCCTTAATTCCAATCAGATAGTGGATGGTTACTCTAATAACTTCCGTGCTACTGTACTGCTTTAGCATATCTTGTGGGTAGGTCAACATTGTAGATTGATGGGTTTGTAGCTGGGTTAGTGTTTACCTTCCTCCTGTGGTAGTGGGCAGAGTACCTTCCAGTATCATGAACACTAGTCACTAGGGGTGAAGGTTTGACTTCTCCATGTTCAGTGAGTAATGTAGATGTTGTCTTCAGCAAAAGGGCCTTATCACCAGTTTGCGGAGAGCAACCAATAGGCTTGGTAATAGCCTGTGTTTTTAGAGGGTTTCCATGGGGCCCCTACGATCAATAACTCAGCAATCCCCACTCTTAATCAGATACACCTGGGTTATGGGTCCGTCTTTGAATGGCACTGCTCAAGAAGTAGTCAGTCAGGGGATTGCCATGGCAACACAGGAGTAAGCACACTGGACCAGAGAGAGCCCTATAGATGAGGCCTTTGTTCAAGACAGAAATGAAGAGAAGGGAAGGTATAGGTGAGTGAGATGTGCAAGCGTTAGGAACTGTCTGTGTTAAGAGGAGACTGGATTGGTCGGCATGAATAGAGAGGATGGTAAACTCTGGTGCCTCCGTGTGACTTCCAAGCCTGGGGGCACAGCAGAACACTCCAGCACTTGTAGCATCTGTCACTTCCTGTGCACCACTCTCGGAAAACTGGTGGTCCCTGAGAATGTCTATCTGCACCACACCTGTGTCTCTGCAGTGATTCCCTCCTGAGGACTCCCATCCCAATGGGGGCCCCTTCCTTACTGTTTCTCTTTGTTTTATGCATGAAGGCTTTCAGAGGAAAGATTTCTACACACTAGTGGGTCTCAAAGTTAAGGGCAAACAGACCTCTAGAGGATTTACTCTCAGAGTTTCTGATTCTGTTGGTTTACGCCCATATTTTAAGAATGGTTGCATTAGAACACACATAAATCCAGAGAGCATGTGAAAACTTTCCCTAGTAGAATGGGATCGTCTAAGTGGGACACCAAAGGAAGCATAGGCAATTTCCTTTGCTGAGGGATGAGTCACCACTATTTAGTCTTCAAAACGAAGCTCATTTAACAGATGACATCTATAATAAGAGGTGGACTGTTTCTCTACTTACGTGACTCGAGCATCTTCAATGTCTTCACAGATATATTTCTTACTAATAAAGCCAACCATATTAAGTACTTGTAAACAAAACTGGCTTAGATGCCATTGTTTTGTGATACACTGCTTTTCTACAAGGTAATACACATGTCTTCATGTGCAGAATCCCAGGCACGATGCCACTGTCCCCCACCTGTCTCTAGTCTCATCTTTTCAACAGTTTATTTTCCATGGTTCAGAAATGGTCACTTCAATCTTCCGCTTTCTTAAACATCCATGGACTTTTAAAAAGAAATCTAATTTTATCTTTACTGTTGCCATCAGAATTCTGATATACTTTACTTTTTGACTCTGAATGACATGTTTTCAGGTTCACTTGAGGTACTTGGTAATAAATAGCAGGAGTCACAGCAAGACAATGTAAGCTCAGGGCTAAAAAGCTGACAGCTGGCAATATTTTCCCTTGCTAATATCAGAGGAAGTGGAAAGCTCCAGGCAGCCCGTGCTGACATCATCAGAAGGACCTAGACAGTTCCAGTGCCATGAGCAAGGTCTCTTCTGCTTCAATACCACCTTAAATAGTACCTGTAAAAGAAATGGGATCCTCGCCCCCTGCCCCGGAACAATGGTCTAATGACGCCTGCAGATAAAAAATGGACAGGTTTTAGGGGCTGGCCTTAAGAGCTTTGTTGTGTAACAGCCTTCATTTGCAAGACACACAAAACACCCTGGGAAGTGTTGTTTTCAACAGGAGCTGGTCACTGACTGATTCTCCCGATTTGAAACCTACCAGGTCCTTCAGAAGACAGGATCTGGAAAAAACCAGGTGAACTGTAACAGACTGCCTCCGGCACAGTGTGCTTATTCCATTCCATAAAAAAAAGAGTGCAGCGGATTCCTTCAGCTCCGAGGCACACAGAAATCAGAACCACTAACAGGAACAAAGGAATCACATTCTAGATATTACAGTTCACTTACTACAAAAATTTAAAGGTAATTTGCCTCCCACCGAGGACCCAAGAGCTCAGTTATTTAACCAACCAAAGCCCTGGAGCAGTATGGCCACTGTGGTTTCTATAACCCATTTTTTCTTCTGCAGCATGTAGGCTGACAGAATGCTAAGACAGCCTCTCAGTCTATACACGCTGAGAACTAAAGCTCCCAGAGAACATAATAACAAAAGTGGATCCATCAGCGGCACCGAGTTTACAGTCTACACTGTATCAGAGCGTAGACAGAGCAGAGAACACAGGGTGTCTGGGGTGGGCACGGCTTTCTCCTTTACAAACCCAGTGGTTTATTGTCTTAATGTTACCACAGCTCAGAGCTCTGTCCAGCGTCAGCTGGAAAACAGCCGGCACCTGAGTGGATGGGGCTCACGGGTGAACAGTGGCCGCGCAGGGCTTCCTGGGAAACAGCCTGCCCTAGGTAGGGTTCTACTTCAGCTCGCCTCCCCCACGCCACTCCTTATGTTCCTTCTTCAGCCTATTTACCTTTTCCACACCAACTCTTTCCAATCCAATAATACTCCAGTGTTTCTTCACTTATTTTCCTGTACAATTCATAAACTGAACAACAGATTTTCTTACGTCTCACTTACGCTCCATGAATGCTGTTGGAGAACAGTGACCAATCCTGTTCTGGATAAGGAACACATCCTTGTACACTCACTAACCACACTTTGGAACACCTGACATCCAATTTTATTAACTCTTCGAGTACTGCGGACACACACACACACACACACACACACACACACACACACGACCTTTTACATCATAGCACTGAACCAACCTTTCCCTTCCCCAACAGCTCCACTGCAGGACCAAAATGCAAGTTATTTTGAAAAAACTGAACTGGGTCAAAGGCTACTCCCTTAAGAGTTTTTTTTGTTGTTGTTTTTTTTTTTTGTTTTCTTTTATGTGGTGGGGGTTAGGGGTGTCAGTCAGTCCGAAAATTGGGAATGAATATATTTGAGGATCATTGTAATGAAGCCTGTGACCTAAAATAGCAAAAGGGCTAGGCACTACTGGCTTTCTCCTAAGTTAAACTGTGATTATCATTATGGATACTGAAACGGAAAAATAATCCTGACAACATAAAAAGTATCTGGGCCATTCCTCTACTGAGGACTGAGGACTACCTCGGAGAAGACGAAGCAGTCGCCGTCAGGCTGAACCCTCCACTCCCATACGCACTGATTCTGTAGTGTAGTGATTCCATTTTTAGGTAGAGACCAGTACAACAGGCAGTTACATAAACTACACGTGAATGATGACCAGGAAGCAACTTAATTATCCTACATGTCTCCCTTCTGTAGTGTGGATAAACTGGAGTACAGGGATAAACATACAGAAACACACAAAACCAGGAGAGTTAGTCCGTGGTGTTAGACGTCTCTCCAGAGAAAGTCTCAGGTAGAAGGAACACGGACAGGGCTTCGGGAGACAATGAGAGTCTCACTAGAGAAAACCGTGTTCACCGCCACCAACAGAGTTGAACAAGTGCAGCGAGAGAAAACTGACTCAGTGGTATTATGACCAGGAAAGTGAGTGTGAGAAACAGACCGAAAGCAAGTGTTAACCAGTCATGAAAGGTTCGCATGGAAAGAGTCAATGTGAATAACCACATAAAACAATCCAGTGACACTGTAAATCTGTCCATTCAGAAACATAACCATTCCCTTTTGCAAACCTAAGAAGTGTTTTTGAATTTTATAATCGATGGGAGAGCTGTGTACTAAACAATGAAACCATGTGTGTTTAAGAAGACAAAAGTCACATGAGGAGTTTTCTTGGGGGACAGGCCCCCCCCTTGTCTTTTGTTCAGCCCGTTGCCCCTGTAACACCTGTCAGCTCTGCGCTGTCCTCACTCTGGAGGACATTCTCGAGAAAGGAAGGAAGTTGTCGAGAATTCTCACCTTTCCTGGTTTCTTCCAGAGTTCCTGAATCTATTAATCTAATTTAGGAACAGTGATGGAAACAGCTGTCACTGTTTTAAGAGTTGAATGTTTATCTGCAAAGTATTTATGAATTCATAAACCACACTTCCCCTTTCCCAGACCATAATCTCTGAATTCCATTCTTAGCCTAATGGAAATATCATGAGACTGGATTTTTGTCTGGCTCTGTAAATAACACTCAATCTGAATTGAAAGTGTCACTGAACTTTGTAGGCATCAAATAACAGACTTGTATCTGTAAAAGAAAATAGTTCTTTGTTTTCAGAATTAAAGAAATAACCTCTTGCCAATAATAATTTTCTGAAGGCTCAGACTCTTGAAGGCAGAATTAAGGACATATGGGCTACAACCCCCGCTTCCCAAAAGACTGTGAGAACCAAGTTCAGCAAACTTCGCTTCTTTTGAAAAGAAGTCTTTCAGAATTTTGTATAAATATAAGCACACACACATATTTCGATCATATTTCTATCATCATTTCATCAAATTCCATTTTTTAGAGAAGAGTTCAAACTGTTTTAGCTTCAGACTGAAATGGGTCAAACTGAAACAAACCCTGTTCCTCTAGTGATACATACATCAAATATTCTAAGACTAACAGGTCTTCAAAAGAACCTTTTTTTTTTTCTCAAGATGACTAGTGTGTATAAGCTATGCAAAGAGCTGCCACACAGAGGCCTGCATTATGATGGAGGATTCCTAAACTGTCCAGGCCTGTGCTCCGGCATGCCATTTGTCAAAGGTAGCTACTTAAAATTAAGTACAAGTAAATAAAGTTGGAAAGTCGGTTCCTGCAACACTCGAGCCATATTTCAAGTGCTTGAGAGCCACGTGTGGTTTAGTGGCTACCACACTGGGCAGCACAGATATAGGCCATTTCATCATGGCAGGAAGTTGTGTTGGCTAGCCCTCCCCGGGGGTAAGTTAACTTCAGTTCACGGTTCCTAAAATGATCAGTTGTGGCTACATACAACGAGAGTGCGGTACTTGGATCAGAATAAGTAAACAGGACCGGCATAGGGCACTTTAAAAAATAGAAGGAATAATTATAATCCTGAATCTATTTCGGTGCTTCAGCACAGGTTAATAGGAACTATTCCCAGAACGGGTGGCTGCGTCTTTACACCTGTACCTCAAGCAGCCACATTACCTTCCCTACCCCGACTGTGTCCTCTTCCAGAGCCAAGTTACCTTCCCTACCCCGACTCTGTGCCCTCTTCCAGAGGCAGCCACATTACCTTCCTTACCCCAACTCTGTGTCCTCTTCCAGAGGCAGCCATGTTACCTTCCCTACCCCGACTCTGTGCCCTCTTCCAGAGGCAGCCATGTTACCTTCCCTACCCCGACTCTGTGCGCTCTTCCAGAGGCAGTGCTGTTACCTTCTCCACATCAAAGGTAGGGAGGGATGGAATGTCAAATAAGCTTACAGGGTAAGAATCCTAGAGAGTATTTATGTATTAAATGACAATCCTAGACCATCATTCTGATAGTTAATCTTGTCAACTTGATAGGGTTTAGAATCACCATGGAAACAATTTTCTGTGAGGGATTTTCTAGATTCCATTAACTGAAGTGGGCTGTATTAGTCCACAGGCTGGGATCCTGGACTAAATATAAGAGAGGAAGCCCGCTGAGCTCCAGGAGTCTGAATTTGTGGCTTCTCGAGTGTGGCTGCAATGTGACCAGCTACTCCATGCTACTGCTGCCGTGACTTCCCTGCTCCAGTGGACTGTAGCTTTACAGAGTGAGTTAAAACAAACCCTTTATTCCACAGTGGCTCTTGTCAGGCATTGTATCACAGCAGTGACCGAGTAACTAACAACCAGGAACCTGGCTCTGGCATACATTCCCCTCACTGTGTGGCTCAGAGCTGAAAGGCCTACGGAGATGATTCCACAAGTCACTGGCCAATCATTCACCAACACTACAGAAAGCTGTTCTCTATATAATAAAATAGTTCTGGATCAACTTCTACAAAGAACAGTGTTAAAATCCATATTTTATATAGCGCTTTGTGGCTAGAATCTACAAACAAAACCGTTCTTGAAAATACATATGGTAGACTAAATTTTTAGACATTAAGATATTACAGCCATAGCCAGAAAGGCAAAAATATCAGGGAAATAACTTATTCTAGTTACCTACATGTAAGTTTTTATCCTCCAACGTACTGTCCTCCAAGGATTTCATACTGACAACCCACTCTGAAGGATCCTTCCCTTCCTTTCCTGTTCTGCCCACATTACTCATGCCATTTCCCAGGAGGACTGTACCGCACTGTTCAGCTATAAAAGGGAACCGTCAACGGTGCGCCCCAACTTTATTTCCACTTCTCCTTAGAGACAAATAAACCAAATGGAATTTTTTTTTTGACTTAGCAAGAAAAAGGCATATATAAACAGCCAGGGCAATGGTGTTTCTGACCAAGTGAGGGGAAGACGGAGGCACCCCTGTGGACTTGCTCAAAAGGAAGGGGCAAGAAGGTGCAGAGCTTCAAAGTGATAGATGCCCTTTGGCCTCTGTAGTTGGAAACCAAAAGCTGCTCCAAACTGGTGGAGGGAGAAATGGAATGCCATTGGGAAGGACCGGAAGCTCCCAGGAAAAGAGAGAAGTGGGGAGACTTCAGGGATGGCCTTGTAACACTAAGGAAATTCAGACCTCAGCCTGACGATGACTTCCAGGATAAGATCACCACTGTATGCAACAGTGTTTTGGGTGTATTTCATTACATTTTAATCAACATTTAATTTTAGAGTAGTTTCATATTTACAGAAAAATGATAATAGCACATTTCTATGTATTTCACACTCAGTTTTCCTCTCAACATCTTACAGTATTATGGTAGACCTGTCACAGTTAATGAAACAACATGGACACATGATAAAGTCTACACCTTATTCATGTTCTCTTCATTATTATCCAACCTCCTTTTTATTTTCCATAATCTCATGGGCCAGTTAGTGTTGTGGGGTTTGAATGAGAAACTTCCCCCATAGTCTTGGGCATTGAACACTTAGTCCCCTGTTGGTGGTGAAATTTGGGGGGGAGGTGCTGTAGTCTTAGTGGAGTAAGTACATCACTGGGGGAGGGAGGCCTTTGTGGAGTTTGACTTCTCTGCTTTGTGCTTTCAGTTGAAGATATGATCTCTCAGCTTCCCATGCCTCTCCCACCATTATGAACTGTCCCTCTAAAATAATAAACCCAAGTTAGCACTTCCTTCTATAAGTTGCCTTGGTCATATTTTATTAGAAGTAACTAATAATTAACAGAAAGTAACTAATACAGTAGTCAAGTCTCCTGAGATATTTTTTTTTTTAAATAGTCTTGACAGTTCTGAGGCTTTCTGGTAAGGTATCATGGAAGGCAGCTATGCTCAACACCACACCACCAACATCTGGTTAGGTATTTTGAAGAGTATCCCTTAGTTGGGAGTTGCCTGATGTTCAGAGCACACTATCAACACGACTCATTGCTGTCGATGCTAACCTTGACAGTACTCACCAGAAGTCTCCACGGTGCAATCACATCCCTCTTGCCATGTTCCACACTATACTCTGTAACAAAGTTGTGATGCATTGCTTGCACTTAAAAAAAAATGGGGGTTATTCTCTACCTCTTGAGGGTGAAATCTTCACAACAAATACTTGATATATATATATATATTTGGTTTTTCGAGACAGGGTTTCTCTTGTGTAGCTTTGCGCCTTTTCTGGAACTCACTTGGTAGCCCAGGCTGGCCTCGAACTCACAGAGATCCGCCTGGCTCTGCCTCCCAAGTGCTGGGATTAAAGGCGTGCGCCACCACCGCCCGGCAATACTTTATATTTTTTGTATGGGGAATATCTTGTTTATTTATTTGTATAATCGTTTATTTATATAAACTCATTATTCTTTATACTCTGGGATACAATCCAATCCAGTCTAATTTTGTTCCTAAATTGTTCCAGCCTTGGCCAACAAAAGCTGTCATTCCCATGTCCCTTTGACATGCTCCATAAATGCATTTTAAAAAATTTATTTTTGTAATTTATAGCACTTCATTGGTTGCCAATATGCTCTGACCACCCTGTGTATTTTCTGCCCAGATCAGGCATTTCTGGAAAAAGCCAGTTCCTGTTTCTAGAGCATGCTATTATTATTCAACAAGATTTAGTGACTTCTTTGGCTTTAGTGATACAACATAACATTCTCTTCCTTTACACATCTTCACTGACAAATGGGTAAACAGAGGCTCAGAACAGCAGAGGAAGGACCTGACAGAAGGCTAAGAACAGACTTCTGCTGAGAATTTTGTTCATTCTACCACCTGATGACTGAGTACAGCACTGAAGACCTGACTATTGACTTGAAGGAAAGTGGAGAAAGGAAAAGGTCCAGAACTGGTTCTCTCAGGAACGAAACCTTCCCAGGGCTATGTCACAGACTCTCTTACCCGTCTACAGGGCCAAGTGCAGGACAAAAGTCTTCTAGGGAAAGAACCTGCTGGCGATGTCCCAGCAGCGCTTCTCAGCTGGGGGCAGCTTAGTCTTCCCAGCCCTGCTCCTCACGGGACACTGGGGATATCTGGAGACCTTTTCATTTCCAAGGGCACCGCTACAGGCATCTGGAAGCCGGAAGCCAGGCCTGTTGCTCAATGTCCTACAGTATGTGGAACACCTCTTACAGCAAAGCCAAGTCTACAATATATAGACCATTTCTTACGAAGAATTATCCAGTCCCAAATGTTAAATGGTAAGATGGCCAAAGGAATGAGTGCTAGAAAAATTTCACCAATTTCATACTACTTTTAGTCTTGTTAAACTATTCCTCAATTGTTGGCTCCTCAAGAACAAATCTAAAAGACTGTGTGTGTGTGTGTGTGTGTGTGTGTGTGTGTGTGTGTGAGAGAGAGGAGAGAGAGAGAGAGAAGAGAGAGAGAGAGAGAGAGAGAGAGAGAGAGAGAGAGAGAGATATTTCATGAGTTAGTGTGTCAGGAAAAAGAAACCATTATGGTTAAACAATGTGGGCCTTAGTTGACAAGGCTCTCTGAGGGCTCTTACGTACTGCACAGACAGAAGGAGGGACAGTCTTTAAAATGAGCTGCTTGAGTCTAGCAGGGCATGCGCAACACAGTAACTTCCCTCAGGTGTGGACAATCTGGGTGAATGGTCTTGCAAAGGGAGGAAACTACCTGTGCATTGACCATCAGTTAGTGAGCATGCCATCTGTCATCTTCTGGTTCGAGAAGGAGCAGTGCACGACAGTGCGGTGGATGGCTGGAATATCCCCCAGTGAGTGAGGGAACCTTACTAAGGAGATGGATACTATCCAGAAACTGTTGTTCACTACTTGGTGACCTCAACTTGGAAGGAAATGACTGACCAAATCCTTGTTTGTTGATGTAGTCATTGGCCACCCAGTAGCTGGACAGGAGAAAGAACCCCTCTGTTTACTGGGATCCCTCTTGGAAGCTTTAGAAAAAGCTTGCTCACTCCTGGTGCTACTAAGTTAATAAAGGCCATTTTCTGAGCAAAGCTCAGGATCCTGGAGCTGTTAATTGTCACTGCTTCATCTGAAAAAGCTCAGAGGGCATAAGGCAGCAGTATTACCTGGTATGAATCTGTTTGTGGAGCTTCTGATGTAGTCAACATGGGAATGAGGAGAACTCAGTGCACCACAATGTCCAGTACACAACTGTCCATCAGCAGTAACAATACCAACAAAAGCTTACTTAGGACTTTCATGTGTCAAACTCTGTGCTAAGTGTTCACATGCTGCCTCACTGACTCCTCACGACTCCCCTATGAGATAAACACCATTTATTATCAGGCTAATCTGATAGAATTCAAAAGTAATTGTGTCAAAAGGCTAATAAAAACATTTTTAAAAATAGTAGAGCTGACATTTCAATATCTACCAATCTAATTCTATGAGTTGATTATATTTATTATTGTATTAGACTGTTCCAAGACCCCATTACAGCCCCTGAAGATACTAATCACTGTATCTGGCTGTTAGTTCTTAAGTCTTGAGTGGTAAATGGAAAGGGTCATGACTATTAAAACTCACCCACTCAATATTTTATAATGATACAATCCCTTAGCTCTTTAAATCCAATAAGATGATAATCAAGAGATCTATAAAGGCAAGGCCTTGTTGCGCGTTTTCTAAAAGATTCAGTTGTGTCACATGACTTCAAGAAGGGTGTGGGAGCCCGTTCTCGGGTTCTCGTGCTTACCAGCAGGTCGAATAGAGGATGATCAGGACATGGCTGAGTGCAGTGTCTGAGATGGTCTGCACTTGGCTGTGCTGGGGAGGAGGTCTTTTGCTCCACCCTTGCGTCTCTATAAAACTCTGGGCAGAGACAGTCGGGGCCGTTGGATAGGTTCAGCCTCTCGAGCTGTCTTTATTTTTTTTTATCTCCAAATTCTCGCTATAATCTTTATCTATGTTTGCTGATCGATCAGAATCTGGAAGCTGTGGTGTAACGCCACAGATGTGCTAACAAACTGTGACTACTCTGATCAGGATCAGAGTGACAGCTACATCATAATCACACAAAACTGATCAGTGGCCCAAACCCCATGAAGCCTTGTGTCTACTCAAGGAAGGAAGAGACAGTGAGGGTGACAGTTCTTCATGCCAACAATCTAGAGAGGAGAGGAGAGGGTAGGCAAACCATAGTATCCATCAACGGCTTTTTTGCCATCAATACTTAACATATAATGTATACACAACAATAGTGACTTTAGAGATGCAGAGAGGGCTGTAATAAAGAACAACCAGTTCCAGTGTGGTACTTGCTCTCATTTGGGATTATTCACCAAACTGACACTCAGAGTCACTTACTTTATTTTTTAAAAGACTATTTATTTTTACTTAACGTGTATAAGTATTTCTCTGCATGTATGTGTATGTACTATGTAGGTGATAGGTGCCTAGAAAGGCCAGGAGGTGTGTCAGATTCCCTGGAGCTGGAGTTACAGACCATTGTGAGCTGGGAACTGAACTTGGGTCCTCTGCAAGAACAGTAAGTGCTCTTGGTTGCTGAGTCATCTCTCCAGCCCCTTGAACTATTTATTTTTTTAAACCCTTACATTCACAGTTCCAAATAATATAATGATATTAAAAATTCTTAGTTCATAAGCTATGGCCAATATCAACTCACTAACTCACTAACTCACCTAACTCACCATCACACTTTGTTTTTCATCCCCTCTCTACAAAGTTTATGGTTATAGCTTTATTACTTTACTCTTTACTGACTTCAAGTAAGAAACTTCAAGCTCTATTTGTTGTACCATCAATTTTAACTTTCCCAAAGATAACCTAACTCCTAGTGATTCACCCACCAACTCTCATGTTCTACACACTATCTTCTCCCTAAATTCCCAACTAATCTTTCTACACTCAGTCTACAACTTGTTTCTAAGACCTGGAGTCATGTGTAAAACAAGAGCATTTGGATTACTGTTACATCACTGTACTGAACCAGAGTGTATGGTGCTGTGAATATTCATCACTGCAAAAAGTAAGCATGTCCTAGAATTAGATTTCTATTTCAATGGTCCATTTTTATTCCTTCTCCAGTTCTAATCTTGCTGTGTAAAACAGCATGTTACTAGAAGGAAGCCAAACAGATAGTTTTCCTTTAGAAGTATTTATTTTGTGTGCATGCCTGCATATGTGCATCACATGTATGCAGGCGCCCTCCGAGAAAGGCCCGGAGAAAGCACTAGACTCTACAGCACTGGACACATGACTGCCATGAGCTATCATGTGGATGCTAGGAGCCAAACCAGGGTCCCCTGAAAGAGAAGCACGTGCTCTTAACCACTGAGACAACTTTCCAGCCCCAGATTTAGTTTTCTTGATTTTCATGATTTTTCAAAAAAATTTTTTTTTGTTTTGTTTTGTTTTTGTTTTTGTTTTTTTTTTTTTTTTTCCATTCGAATAAAGATTTCTTGATTTTCATGATTTTTCAAAATCTTAAAACTCCATGTTTTGTTGTATGACTGGGCCATAAGGTCACAGTTCAGCTTTCTACTTTGCCTGGAGTTTTTAATTGCCTTTACCTTCATATTATACACCAAATCCTAAACTTATAATTATATATCTTAATCTATAAAGATGGAAACTTAATTATATTATAGGAGAATTATAATTAAAACAAACTTTGGAAATACTTGTTTTCAAATTCTTAAACAAAGACACCTGATCATTCTTGTGTTTATTAGCACTGAGATAAGATAAATTCAATGTCCTTATAAAACACTGCTTGCTTATATTATTTTATGCTCTGAGTCCATAAAGTCAATACTGTCTCCATTTTAAAGATATACCATTTCAGAGTCAGAGAGACTAGATGGTCAGCTCTAACACAGAAACTTGCTTTTCAAAGACCAATGTGTGTTCTCTGCTCCCAGCACGGCTCCCTGATGCAGCCCTGCCTTTGGTCTAGTTAAGCACCCTAACTTTAGGATTACGGGTTTTGTTATAACTACAGCACTGCTATGGGAATCCAGACAGTACTTGTAGAGCTCACTTATTACCAGATGTCATGAAGAGGACTTCAGCAAATCAACAACTAGAAAGAGAGAAGAAGCCGCAGAAAAACACATACATGAGAAGTCCGTTACAGGAAGATTTGCTACATGAACAGACTAAATAGTCCGGACGGCCAAGGATTCCCGGGCACTTTCTGAAGGAACTCCTGTGAGTCTACAACACCAGGACTCTGGCAGCTACTAATGATGTAACGACATAAACATTTCCTAAGAGGGGAGACAGTCCCAGTTACACTCTAACCAGCACATGGGTCTCACAGATAGCTTTCTACTGTAGTGGGTAGCCATTCCAACCTTGATCTGGAAGTTCCAAACCCCACTGAGGCTTCGGCAACTGTCATGCCTACAAGACGGGGCCAAGAGAGGACCTTGAAGACCCCAGATCCAGATGTGCCGGCTCTCTTAGTTCCTGGAGGTAGACCGAACAGAGTTCTGCAGAGAACACCGCTGGACTGCGCTTCGTCTTTCCCAGAACCTGCAACCTACCTATCCCTTCACTTGTAAGTTACGCCACTAAACAAACCTCCCTTCTAACTATGTGGAGTGGCCTTAATAATTTCACCAATATCCTACTATACAAATAGCTCCATGTATTGGCTCAGAAAGGTCAGGAGATTTTTCAGGAGGAAATATACAGTCTGCTGAAGGTGCTGTGTCAGGACACAGGGGACTGGAGACTAGAACACACTTTTTCAGGGGTAGGACTTCAGGAACCCCCCACCCCCCAAGTCACACACAGTGTATACAATAATTAAAATATAAAATAAATATTATAAAAAAGATTATGTGGTTATACAATAACCAAAACCAAAACCAGGGACATGCCTTTGCTCTTCAGCCACTGCTGTCAAGCTGAGGGGCTTATTCCTGCTAAGCAAGCACTTTACCACAGAGCACATCCATAGAGGAAGGATAGAGCTTGTTCATAGAATATTCTGTAGGTAGGCACAATACCTCAGTGGGTAAAGGCAATTTCTGGCAAGTCTGAGGATCTGAGTTTGCTACCTGGGATCTACATAGCAGAGGGAGAGAGCCAGCTCCCACAAATTGTCCTCTAACCAGAAAAGCATGGTGGCACGCGCACACACACACACACACACACACACACACACACACACACACACACACACACGCAGGAGAAATATTCCAGAATTTAGCTGTTCATTCTGAAAACTTACATAACCTGCATCATACATCATTACTAAAAAAAAGTTAGTCAAATTCAACAGGAAGTTTCTTTATCATAAATACTGACTGACTTCATTCTCCTGCTGCACTTCACGCCGTGAAATTGGTGGTGGTGGGCACTTTGAGGAGTGATTATTCTCCTGTTTAGTTCATCAAATGACTTTCAGTTAGACAGTGACTGATGAAGCTGCTTCAGTTCATAGAAGGACAAGTTAATAAGTACTACAGCAGTACATTACAGCTGTGCACACACAAGTCTCCTATATCACAAATGTGTTTCCTTTCTTGTCTCTCCTGGAATCTTGACCTCACAGCTTTCGTTTTATTATGACTGACATTCTCAAAGATCTCAGGCACTCTTCCTCTTCTTGTATTTTAAGGCAACTTGGCCTGTTGTGTTGGGTCAGAGTTTAGATTTTTGCTAAACTACAGAAGGAAAGGTAGGAGCTGTTTATTTTTCTTTCTTGATTGAGCATATTGACTTTCTGGGCTGAATAATGTGTAGTGATCACAAATGGGCATTGTGTTCTCAAAGAATGGCTTCTCCTGCCTTTGGTTTGCAGCTGAGTTCAGAAACAGGTTTGTCCCCAACTCTCACACTAATCCAACTCCGGGGATTGCTTTGCCTGTGGACATCAGTATCTTTACTGAAATAAAGAGATCTAGAGGTAATTTCTCAAGCTCTTCCTGTGATGGAATTCTAAGAGTTCCCTCCATTTTTCTATGCAAATAGGTGAATCCACTCAAGAGGATCATATATAAGTGCCACGTAGGACCAGTACCAGTGAAACCAGGAGCTTGTCTCACGCACATTGGGTTTCTAAAATCTAGCAGGCCTGGCCCTTACTCCTCACGCTAGTTACTTCTTCCTAGCCCTTTCCATATCACATGGCTCCGGCAGCTCAGCTGTCCAGAGTCCAGATACCACCACATTTTTGGCAGTTTCGCAGGTCTAAAGTCTTTCCTGTTTGATTTTCCTCAAGACCCAATAAAGCGGAGCTGGGCGAGAGCGGCGGCTCCTCTCCCACCTGGGGGGAGTTAGCTGACGATCATTACCACTTTGATGCCTCTCAGCAAGTTTAACTGCAGACAGCTGTGGTGGGTGTTTTGTTTTCTCGAGACTCCAAGCATCATCAACTCTTTCATCTCGCTGTCTTCCTCACCTCTTGCTCCTCATTCCCTAACTGTTCACATCTTCCCTCAAGTTCTACAACGAGGAACAAACCAATGTTTCTGATCTTTGAAAATAAGAATTAAAAACAATTTAGCTTCTTTTATCATGTGAAAATAACCTTGTTTTTCAAGGGATGAGGCAGTATTTCACAGCATAGTAAAATGAAAATTAGGCAGATCGATTTAAAAAAAAGGCTGTTTTAGCTCAGGGAATATTGAATTTCCAATGTAGAAAAATGTGTGGAAAGGAAAAGAGGAAAATGAATATATGCTAAATGTGCTACGTATTTTATACATATGTATCATTTAATGCCCACTCCTACCTCTCTGAGAACTACTGCTGTATTTGTGTTCCAGCTGACCAGGGTCCCAAGGCTAATTCTGAGGGAGGAAACTGTTTACTCTCATTTCAGCAGAGTCCATGACTCTGCATTGTCACTGCATTGCCACTACCTAAAGCTGCTGAAATAAAAAAACCAAAAACAAAAACACGTACATTTCATTCCTCATTGAACTGGTTTAAAAAACTCCCCGAAGGCAAATACTGTGCATATACTGTACAGTATACAATAAAGGATGCACTTCCTCTAACAGGATGCTAACGGGCACTTTGCACTGACCTAAGTGCTGTTTATGTTCCTCCACACCCCTCCCTTCTGCAGAGAAATGGATTTTTGTATCCCTCTCCCACTAAGGACGCAGTTCTATTAAAATCATTTTCTTCACCCCCAGAACGTCCTGTCATGGCCAACTATAAATATTTGCCCTCCTCTGACAGGCAAGAGCCTTTTTAAAGGAGAGAAAAACAGCCTGCATCTCTGGCTCAAACTTTACTCAGCAGAAAAAACTGCAGAAAACCATGGATGTCATGAATAACATCTAGGGTCAGGCATAACTCCTACATGTGACAGTCCATTCATGTCTTCCTCTTTCATGCCAAAAGATCTCAGTTACTGGCACTGCTTAGAAATAAGACAGACGTGCATAAAGAACAAATCCATCAACCTGAGGAAATCATCATGAAACACTGCTAAGGAAGAAAAGAAGCAAAATGCCAGCCTGTAGTAATAATGACAAACCGGCCTCCGAGCTCACTAGCCCTCACTGTATGAGCGGCATAGTTAGAAATACACAGACAACTACATAATTCTAACAGGAGAAAAAAAAAAAAGTCCAAATTAACAGAGGCAAAGCTTTTATAAGAATTTACTCAGATAAGAAAATTTCTCAAGAGTGGTGAATTTTTTAAAATGGCCACAATTCCAGGAGGAAGTGTCTTCCTCACGACCACTGCCCTGCACCTTGTTTCACGGAATGCTCTTGGAAAGCTGCTGTGGATATCATATAAAAAAAACTGATGCCAGTGACAGCAGGAAGTATAGCGGGACAAAGAGAGAGGAGAATGGGGAAACAGGAAGAAGGAGAGAGAGACTGCAGCCACCGCAGGAGAGCAACCTGTAAAGACGCGTAACACAGCCACGTGCAAGGTATAGATTTAAAAAATGGGTAATTTAAGATAAAAGAACAGTTAGCAGGAAGCCTGCACGGCCATACAGTTATAAGTGATATAGCGTCTGAGTGATTATTTTAAGTGATTGTGGACTGCGGGGCTTGGGAACTGGAGAGAAGCTAGCTACAGAAGCACTTGCAAAGCTGGGAAGACAGCCAAGTAGAGAAAATGCTGCTTGTGTGGACACGAGGGACTGAATCCGGATCCCCTGGACCAATGGACAATGGTGGCACATGGGGACCTACCACTGCTTGGAGGGACAGGCTGGAGCAGTAGACTGCTGAAGCTCATCGGCCAGCCAGCCCAGCCAAATCAGTAAACTCAAGGTTCAGGGAGAAGCTCCTTCTAAAACAGAAAGGCGCAGAGAGTGGAGGATGACACTGTAAGACCACCTCTGGCCTCTCCATGAATATACACACAAGGATAAGTACGTCTCACACACACACACACACACACACACACACACACACACACACACACACACAAATTATAATGAAGGACATTACAAAGACTCCTGTAATTGAGAATATGCAAAGCTACAACTTCCAGGATTTATAGAATCTGTTCTAAATACAGTAATGTTCTAACACGGCAAAGGAGGTTTGTATTTATCTTACTCCAGGCAAACTGGCCATTTGTGCAGGACCCCCTTCTCAGTTTCTCACTGACTTGCTGCTTTCTGTTACTGACTGACTTACAGAACTCCTTCCTAATTCTAGATATAAATCCTTTGTGACAACATATATTCCAGACTTCTTCCTTATTTCAACCTATCATCTATCATTTGTCTGTCTGTCTATCTATCTATCTATCTATCTATCTATCTATCTATCTATCTATCTATCATCTATATCCATCCATCATCATCTATCTATCTATCTATCTATCTATCTATCTATCTATCTATCTATCATCATCATCCATCCATCCATCCATCCATCCATCATCTATGCTTTTTTGACAAATGGAGATACTGAGTTTTACTGTTTGTCAATTTGTCCACTTTTTCCTTGAAGATCAATACTAATTGGCACTAAAGAAATCTTTCACTATCTTCAATCATTAAGTTCTTTTCTTACATTTTTCCTAAGCCTTACTGAGTTGTCTTCATGCTTAAGCCTATAATTCATAGTTTTTTTTTTTTTTTTTTTAAGTATGATTTAGTAGGGATGAAGTTTTATGGTTATCATGTAAGGATCGAACTCTCCAGCCACTCTTTACAGAAGCCACCCTGCTCATTGACCTACGATATCACTCTGGACACCATGCACTAACCTTAACCACTTGGTATTTTGTAACAACACTAACAAATGGTACTTACTTAAATTTTAGCTTCTAATTAATTTTGATTGTGCTCAAATTATTTAGTAATAAACTTTTACATAGATGACTGAATTTTTATATATTACAGTTTTCATTTCTATCAATTTTGGAACAAACTTCAGCTAATAAGGTTAGGGATACTGAAAGCATAGGCTTACCTACAATGTGTACTGTTTTAAAAGTAGATGAAACTGCCTAGGCAAAGGATACAAAGGACAACTGAGTCTCAAAAGTTTAAACTTAATGTTCTTTATGAAAGGTATGTGCTGTGGGATGTTCTGTATGGCAAATGTGTTGCTCTGATTGGTCAATAAATAAAATACTGATTGGCCAGTGGCTAGGCAGGAAGTATAGGCGGGACTAACAGAGAGGAGAAAAGAAAGAACAGGAAGGCAGAAGGAGTCACTGCCAGCCGCCGCCTGGATAAGCAGCAATGTGAAGATGCCGGTAAGCCATGAGCCACGTGGCAAGGTATTGATTTATAGAAATGGATTAATTTAAGCTATAAGAACAGTTAGCAAGAAGCCTGCCACGGCCATACAGTTTGTAAGCAATGTAAGTCTCTATGTTTACTTGGTTGGGTCTGAGCAGCTGTGGGACTGGCGGGTGAGAGAGATTTGTCCTGACTGTGGGCTAGGCAGGAAAACTCTAGCTACAGGTATGTATGGACAGAATTCTGTAAGAAGTTGCATGGTAGCATATTACACACAAAAAACACAAACAAAAACACACGTCACAAAAAGCAACAAGGCCTCTGGACAATTAAGGATGTAGGAAACAATTTGAGAGGGTAATCACAGATGACCATTGTAATTGTAATCACAGGACTTGGGAGGTGTAGGCAGGAGGAGAGTTATGAGCTTGAGGGCAGTCATGGCTAGAGAATAAGACCAAAAATCCTAAAGAAAAAAGAGAAGCTAATTATGAACTCACAAATATACTTTATCACCAGCTCACACCTGCAATTCCAGCACTCACACTGAGGCAGGAGGACTACATGATTTGGAGGCTAGTTTGAGGAGTGTATTGGGGGTCAACCCGAGTTTCAGGATGGGAGCATGTCTCAAAACAAAACATGATCTATTTAGGTGAACGAATATTTTAAATTTAGTAGTATAGTTCACATCTGAGAAGGAAATCCACATCACTAAAAAGGAAAAGCTCATGATTACTGTCCAACCCAGTTCAGCAATGAAACAGATGGAAGCCATTTGTAACATTTAGCGCAGTGAGCTCCCATGGCAAAAACAATAAGTCTAGATCTTACAGTGGCGCCTGTCTTTGGAGGCATTCTACCCAGTTTTTTCTTTAAGATTTATAATGTGCATGAATGAAAATGCAGTTAATTGAGAAAGTATGCCAGGAATGTGACACAGTCAAGGGCACAGCAAGGGGACACAATCGTGCGGACTCGGCTTCGCTATCTGCATTGAGAACTTGAAGTGGAAAGGGCCTGTTATCAACGGACTTACGTTTTTATAGTCTTAAGCAGGAACTCAATTCCGTGAGACATCTCTGAGTGTTCATACCTGTGCTGGCTAGTTTTTTTTTCTGTCAACTTCACACAGACCAGAGTCACCTGGGAAGAGGGAGCCCCAATTGAGAAAATGCCTCCGTCAGATTTGCCTGCAGGTAAGTCTAGTCTGTGGGACATTTTCTTGATTCATGATTGATGTGAGTGGGGCCAGCTTATTTTAGGGGGTGCCACTCCTGAGAGGTGGCCCTGGGTGTGCAAGAAAGCAGGCTGAGCAAACCATGGGAGTGATCCTGGAAGGGTGCTCCTCCGAGGTTCAGTTTCTGCCCTGACTTCCCTCCATGATGACTATAAACTGTAAGCTGATAATAAACCATTTCATTCCTAAGTTTATTTTGTTCACGGTGTTGGTTGTTTTTTAATCATAGCAATAGAGAATAAACTAAGACAATGCCCAAACTAGTCCACACATTGTCACAGAAGCTGCACTAGTAATAGGAGCTTCACATTTTATAGTCTGCATGTGTGTGCGCCAGTCCCAATTCAATTAAACACAGAGCTGCATCAAACTTACCTATCATTCTTTTTTTTTTTTTTTTTTTTTTTTTTTTTTTTAAATGAGTGTTCTGCCTGCATGTATAACTGCAGGCCAGAAGAGGGCACCAGATCTCATTACAGATGGTTGTGAGCCACCATGTGGTTGCTGGGAATTGAACTCAGGACCTCTGGAAAAGCAGCCAGGGCTTTTAACCACTGAGCCATCTCTCCAGGCCTTCATTCTTATAAGCTTTATAAAATTAAGTATGGAGAATAAACAAAACCCAGACTGTACTGTTAACTCTCTACTGAGGTTGCCTTTGGAAGGCCTTTGCTAGCACTTAAGACTTTCATAGTATTCTTTCATTTAAAAAACAAAACAAACTTTCTTTACAAACATGTCAGTATTGTGAAATGAAGTCGGAAGTGAGATTACAGTTTTGTATTTAACTGAAGTGATTAGCTGAAAGTAATCTGCACACTACATAATCAGAGTCTCACTATTCTGGGTTTGTTGCTTATTATTAGAAAGACCCTGAAAAAAATCAGCAAACTTATTAAATTTGGAGACCCTGCATTTTATGAGCTGACGGGGAGAAGTCAAGTATATTAGGAGCACAGCGGCACACCAGGAAGCCAGTGAGGTCATGAGGTCATGAGGCCTCCCTTCTCAAACAGTCTAAGTGGCCGAGAGCCTCAGTGTGTCCAGATGGCTACTGGCTTGGAGGTGGGCTTAACTGGTAGAATTTGTACTCTCACTTCTTACACACCTTCCTGTGTCCTCTTGCATATTTTCAACACATGTATGTATCCCACAGTGTCTCTTAAAAAACCTAATTATACAAACTCTATTACACACGAGTTAATTAGTAAATTACCATTTTCAAGAACATTATGGTGTTTTTCAATTGGGTCAAGTCACAGGTGACATGGAAATTTCAGAATGAAAGGCAAGTGTGAAATGGAGCAATAAATTGTGCATTCTCAAAATAGGAATTCTAGGGTCAAGTTGGTAAATGGCAGCACCTGATACTCTAACTCCCAAATTTCCGATGTAAGACAAAGTGTGCTTTATTTTGCCAAAATCTTTTCAGTATATTCTCTCAGTCATATCTTTTCTTCTGTTCCCAGAAAATCTGCAGAAAACCCACGATGCAGATTTTCTTAGGCTGTCAGCACTCTCTCTCTCTTTCTCTCTCTCTCTCTCTCTCTCTCTCTCTTGCTCTCGCTCTCTTTCTCTCTCTCTCTCTCACTTTAAGCTCTTGTGGGTTGGATTGTCATATAGATGATTTTTCACTTTGATAGCAGTAGATATTAACATCTTCAAAGACATATCAGAATATGTAGCTGGCAATCAGAGAGTCAAGACCTTGATCACATTACTTCTAAATCTAAAACAAGCATGGCGGCCATTTTATCTTCATTCTCTATCTCACTCTCTTATAGTTCTCTCAGGGGCTGAGAGCTCCTGTAGGAGCAGGACCCTGACCAGCATGTCTGAGACCCTGATTCAGTTCTCAGAGCTGCAAACAGAGACACACAGACAGACAGGCAGACAGCATGTTGTGTGATGAGGTAAAGTCGAGACAGGGTTTCTCTGTGCAGTTTTGGTGCCTGTCCTGGATCTTACTCTGTAGATTAGCTGCCTTGAACTCACAGAGATCCGCCTGACTCTGCCTAAGTTTATCTTTTACTAACACAGATTTACTGCGGTGTTAATGAATTTCCTTGGCATTTAATATTTTTTATGTCTCCTAGTTTTTACTCTTGGGATTTCTTTTCCAGAAATACTATATAGTTACAAGCACAGAAAACCTCTTGTAGAGGAATAACTTGGTAAAACAAAAACAGTTGACTCTAACCAAAAGAAGACATAGTGTGCTTTGTTTTTGTTGATGTTCTTATTTTATATGTATGCATGAGTCTGGCCTGCATGTATGTCTGTACCATGTGCATGCAGTGCCCAGAGAAGTCAGAAGAGGGCACTGTGTCCTGGAAAGTGAGTTTACAGAAGGGTGTTAGCTCATGTTGGTGCTGGGAACAGAATCCAAGTCCTCTATAAGAGCAACAATGAGCCATCTCTCCAGCTTCAAGCCATATATATTTAGATGCATCACTTCCTAAACTTTTTAATTTATTTTTATTTCTTTAAATAAATATATAATCAAAACATTCTCTTTTTTAAAAATATTTTTAAGTAAATGACCAATTAAACAAAATTGTTAAAGATTTAAAGTGGTTACTTAAAATATAATGCTACTTTTAGGGATGTTTAGATGTTTTAAATGAGGCCATTTATAAAAGCAAAAATGTCTTATATTTCAAAGCTGAGGTTTCAAATACAGATACTATCTGAAAACCATTTGAGGACAGGAAGGTTATGATTAACATTGCCATTAATGTTTAGTAAGTACAAGGTGGAAAGTATTTATATTAACAAATAGAAATTAGCTGTCACATATAGGAAACTTGGAAGAAGCCATTTCATACCCTGGACCACAGGTCAAGCCGCGAGGAATTCCACTACCATATGAGAGTGAACCAGACAAGAAACCAGGCTGACTTGGATGGATCAGCTCCTCAGGGTTGGAACAGTAAGTCCACCAGCCCACAGGGCTTCAAGAAGGTGATCCATTCTTGTGGGAAGGTTTGGTTCTAAAGGTTTCTGTGGGAGACAGGTACAAAGGCCTCCTACTTCCTCAGCCCCTTCATGATAATGAAGTGAGTCTGTTAGGCAGCTAGAGGAAGGGCAGTGAGTGTCCACAGGGACCTCAAAGGATGAACTCTGCAGGGGTGAAAGATGAAAGTTCTGTCCTGGGCACAAAACAGCTGTGGGCCAAACATTCTATGTCAATACAAAGTAAGTATAGGTCACCTGCTACCGGAAGGGGTCAGGAAACCTCTACCTGATGTCAGCTATAAACAAAAGGCAGCATTTGGCTATCACAGGGAGGAAAACCAGGAACGCAGAAGAATCCCATAAATCCAGGCACATGCCTCTCCAAGACTAGCCTGGCTACTGGCTCAGAACCACCCTGTGTCTCTACTTCTAAAAGGAGAGAGACACACAGTGGCAGTTTCGTACTGGGCAAGACTGTGAGTGCGGACACACTTCAGTGCTACAGATGTGCTGGGCAGCTTCATGGTGAGAGCGGACAGCAGCTCTGGTGGGAAACTCTCTAGCACATCAGGCCTGAGTGCCCACTTGAACCCCAGGGTCCACTGAAGGTATAACAACCAGCCCCAGTCAGCTCCCAATGAGACTGACTGAACCTCACATTTCACTTAGCGATCACCTAACAGAAGACGCCGGCTCACCCCGTAGTATAAACAGTGCTTATTTCAGTGTCTGATGCCCACACCAGGCCTGGCACTCAATGAAGTTTTATGACTGACGCACTAAACAAACAACTCCCTCAAGCCTCTCACTGTTAAGGAAAAGACTTGGAGATGATTCACGGCTTGGATCTGTCAGGAAGAGACAAGGATTAAGGTGTTAAAGGATCCAATAAAAAGTACGAACCTGACTGAGATGGTTTATTTTAGTACAGAAACAGGAAGTATCAAAAACAGAGAGGGACAGATCCCAGAGATGAGGACAATCCCTTCAGTGGGCTCACGGGCCTCTCATGTAACTAAGGATTTATCAGGGACGGTGAAGAGGAGTCAATCAAATTTTCCTATGTTGAAGCACAAAGTGAAGAAAATACCACAGGGACGATGAGGAGGCCAGTATGACACGCTATAGGACATTATCAAATGGCATAACACACATACAGTGACAGGACACTCACGGATTAGGGAGTAGTAGGTATTTGAAGACACACTAATCAAGAATTTTCCAAAACAATCATGAATGCTATCAACCACAGACCCAAGATGTCCAGAGAAGTCCTGGAGAGATAAGCATCATTCTGCTGAACATTTACCACATTATAGGCAAGCTGCTGAAAGCGACCATGAGGAGAAATCCCCGAAGGCAGCAGGAAAAAGATAAATACCAAAACTAGTCTAGATTTTCAGAAGACTGGTATCATTTGCTGTGGGAATGGAGGTGGGAGGGACCATTCTGGAAATGTTCTGTATCCTGGTGGGGTGGCAATTCTGTACGCGTATAAACACAGCAGGGTTACATCCAACAGTATGCGGTACAAGCAGCTTCAATGTCATGCTTCAATACAGTTAAATCTGTTACACCGATAAGCCAACAAGGTTCCCTAATTTTCACACAAAATTTTCCATGATCCTCATAAGTGACTATCATGACCACATCCTACCATTTGAAATATAAATCCAAAGGTTATTATATTTTTAAAGAAAACATGACTTTGCAGTATTTTTTAGATTAGGTTTAAAGTGGTAAGAAACTCCTGACATTTGAGTAAGACTCAATTAGTGGTTACAGAACAGACTATCAAAAGACTAAAGTTTGACCGAATTAGCCACATCTCATGTCACCAGCCAATTAAAATGGGGTGGTAGAGGGGGAACCAAAGCTAAGCAAAAGACAAACGCAAAATAAATTCATGAGACTAGAAGTAGATTAAAACTACGTGGCTAAAAATGTAAAGTGGCTTAGGAAAACCTCACTGAAAACAGTACAGGGAAAGGACTGAAACGCCGGTCCACCTTGTCTTCAGGGGAGGGTCTCGCCAGGAGTTTACTATGAATAAAAGTAAAAATAGGCAATGTTCTGTCTACTTAATACTTGCAGTTTGAGTTTTATGATCATTACATTTAGTCACAGTTATCTTTAAGTTGCTTGTTTCATTGAATATGCATAGTACATTTTGCCTGAAAAGAGAGGGAAAGAATTAACTCTGGCCAACAGTCCTATTGGTAGGGTCAAAAGAGCTGGGGATTTAGCCTGGAACAGTGCCCGCCTAGCACACACAAAGCCCTGGGGTTCATCCCCTGCACTATTCAATCCAGACTAATGCTTATGCCTAGCATCAGGAAGATGGAGGCTAGCATGGGATACACGAGGCTTTGTCTAAAATAAGGAGGTGAAAACAATATATCCGTAATGTTTCTTATAACGTATTCCAAATAACTTTATTTTCCCACTCCCGGCAGCAGATTGAGTCCAATTTCCCAATGTGAACTGAACTTGGTGACTCGCTTCCTAAGAGTAGTTTGGAAAATGAAAACTAGTTACTCTGAGGCTCCTTTTGTTTGTATTTACATGTATGTGCCGGTGTCTGTGAGTGTAAGGCACGCGTGTGCAGGTGTCCACAGAAGCCAGAAGAGGGTGTCTTAACTCCTGGAGCTGGAGTGACAGGCAGTTGTGAGCCATCTGAGGTGGCTGCTTGAAACGGAATTTGGATCTTCTTGAAGCAGCAAGTACTCTTAACCACTAGGCAGTCAGTCTCTCTAGCCCAGAAAATATTAGCTTCCCAGTCGAGGCTCTGTCGGTTAGATCATCAGTGTTAACATTACCAGAGACATGCTGACAGCTGGGATCCCTGGGACGAGGTGATGAGAAGGGCACCTCACCTCTGGGGATGTATTCTTCCAAATCAACAACTCCAGTCTAGTCAGGGGGAAAACATCAGACAAACCCAAACAGAAGGATAGTTTACCAAATACCTGGCCAGCACTCTAGACTGTCAAGGTCATGAGAAATAAGAAAAGAATGGGAAGCCGTCACAGACCAGAGGAGACTAATATCCTGGAACAGAAAAAGCCATTCAGGGGAAAAGCTGTTGGAACGAAAGGGCCCTGCAGGGTCGTTCACAGTAGCATCCAGGGTTCGTACCAAGGCGTTCCACAAGAAGAACCGGGTGAAGGGTATTCAGGATCTCTGTGGATTATCTTTTCCTCTCAACCCGGGGGTTCTCTTCAAACAAGTGTTTTATATGACAACACACCTGATATGTGTGGGGAGAGCTGCAAAGGGCGCTCTCCCAGTGTCTGAATTCTCCCACACTCAGGCACTCGCTCACCTTCAGCGCTCTCTAGAACACTCAGTGTGAACGCAGCTCACTGCTCTGCGGGGATGGCCTACTGTCTCCCCTCTTAACAGCACAGCACTGTAGGATTTTATTCCATTGTCCAAAAATCACTCGGCCCGGAAGAACTGTCAGGGTGTTCCTACCCCAGGGGGCTGGAGCTCTTTCAGTTTCCGGTCATTAAAGGCAAATGTTCTAATTTCTTATTTTTAATCATGCCCCCCCCCCCCAATTTTCAAATTTGCTGCTCTTTAAAACAAAACCTGTTAGGAACTGTAAATGAGTGGAAAGCAGTCTCCATGAAGTCAGGAGCATGCCCAGTTCACTCTCAGATTATACTGCTAGGGGCTGTGGCCTAGACTCCTATACAGTGTTCTGAGTTATTAATTTTACTCCACTGTATTTAATTTATCCCCATAATGAATTACAGATTAAAGCCCAAAAAGAAAGTACGAAAACCATAAAATCTGGACTTAAAAAACTATGGGAGAACATAAAAAATAATTAATTCTACAGGTTCACCCCAGACAATTCTATTTGTGAACTGAACTTGTCTAATGAAATGTCTTGTGTTTAAACAGCAGGATATCTCAAGACATAAAGATGAACTTTATCCTAACTGGCTTCCTACCCTGCAGTGTGACTCCAAGGCAAAGTGGCTGCCAGCAAAGCCTGAAATCATCCAGCTCATCTCACTTGGAAATGAAGGAAGGCTGCAGGGGCGGCTGGGCGGGCAGGAGTGCTAGCTGCTCTTATAGAGGACCCGAGTTTGGTTCCCAGCATCTAGGTCAAGCAGCTCACAACTGCCTGTAACTCCTGCTCCAGGGGACATGACACTGTCTTCTGACCGTGTGAGCACCCCTCATACATGTACACACACATACACACACACACACATACACACAGCTGTTTTTCTATATTTTTGATGCCATAACACATAAACCTTAGAAATACTTTAAATGCCCTCAACTAAAATGTTCTTATATAACTAAACTATCATTTACATAAAGAAAAACTAAGATCTTTATGAAGTATAAATATTAAGGAAAATAATATAACCCATTAACGATGATCTTCAATGCAATCTTTAACAAAAATATGGACTTATTTCATTAAACCTAAAACTTTATGGACTATGAAGATCAAGAAATTTTTAAAACTTCTGTGACTCACTGCATTTTGTGGAGTATGTTCACAAACTGGCAATGTTAGAAAATGCTTCATATCCATCTGATGTACAGACAGGAATTAAAAAAAAGGAGCTCAAGATTTGTGGAATAAAGTAACAGTATTGGGGCAAGACTCAGCTCTCCCTCTCCTTTCCAACATTGGAACACTCGACTGAAGAACCACATCTTCACACAATCACTGTCCACGGAGTCTTCATGACTCAGTGGCCAGCGGGGGCCCTGCTCTCACCACGAGAAAAAGCCGTAAGGATCGAAGAGTTTTGCATTCATGTTCAAGCTCCCATGTACACCAGCAACAGTAGATAGAGCAAAGTGGTAAAGAACAGGGGATACTGGAGAGAATCCAGCACAGGCAAACACAGCCTAAAGCAGTGGCTTCAACCTGTGGGTTGCGACCCCTTTGGAGGTTGGAAGATCCTTTCACAGGGGTGGCATATCAGATATTTACATTACGATTCATAACAGTAGCAAAATTAGTTATGAAACAGCAACAAAACAATTTTAGGGTTGGGGTCACCCTAACATGAAGAATTGTATTAAAGGTTCACAGCATCAGGAAGGACCACTGGACCAAATATCCTCCATCTGTGCTGCCTGGACCACCTCGCTGTACAACGCCAGTCTACCCTCTGCCTCCCCAGGACCTCCCTGCATCATCACACCAGGCCACTCCCAACCCAGGACCTCCTGGGACATCCACTTCCGAGTTCTGATTATCATCACAACAGCAGCCACTTTCATTACCACTAGCGCACAGCATGACTTGTTTTTATAAAGTAATCCTAAACTTCTGGTAACTAGATTACAAATGACCTTTTGGAACAGTGTCTAGTCCTAATTCCTGAGCTCAAAGTCTGTGCACAAAACAAAGCTCTTCAAAGCCTGAGCAAACACCACATATTTATTTGATTTCAAATGTGTATTTTTAAAATAATCTTGGTGAGTAATTGCCAAATAGGCCCAGTGATTACACCTTTAAAATATGCAAAGCTGTAACAGTGGCAACAATTATATAACAGCTAATTTGCATTTAAATTAACTTTCATTCAATAATCTCCTAAATGTCTACTACAGGTCTAGGGCTGTCCTGGGGAATAAAAGAAATCCCCCACTCTAAGGCTATTTCGGCTTAATGAAAAGAGACAGATGTGGCAGCCTTAGACACAATGGCTTGGAAATTTCCCAAACTACCCGATTGTACTACATACACAGTTGAGAAGTCCTGAGAACACCAAGGAAGACAAAGAAAATCAATGATATTAAGGTATAGCAGAGTAAAAACCTAAAGTAGATAAAGAAGTTGTCTGGGCAAAGCAGATTGTGGTTTTAAAAACAATTAGGGGGGCTGGAGAGATGGCTCAGAGGTTAAGAACCCTGGCTGCTCTTCCAGAGGTCCGGGTTCAATTCCCAGCACCCACCAGGAGGCTCCCAACTGTCTGTAACTCCAGTTCCTGACACTCTCACACAGACACACACACACAGACACACACACACAGACACACACACACACACACACACAAGCAAATCACTGATATGCATAGAAATAAATGAAAAACAATTAGACAGACCACAGGCTTGTCAACAAGCACACAGAAAAAGAAGGCAGTGCAAAAAAAGAAGCCGTGAATTTGAAAGACAGCAAGGATGATGCATCAGAGGGTGGATGGGAGGAAAGAAAAGGAGGAAATGACATAATTATTTTATAATTACAAAAAAGCCAAAAAATTGTTAAAAAACACCATAGTATAATTTTTCATATTCCAATTGAGTTAAATATCATCTCCATTATCACAGCTCGGCAGTTCTGTGAAGTAATTAATCAACAATGGGCCAGCCGGTGTGGTGGCACACACCTTTAACCCTAGCCCTCAGGTGGCAGAGGCAGGTGGATCTGTGTGAGTTTGAGGCCAGCCTGGTCTACACAGCCAGTCCAGCACGGCCAGAGCTACATCATGGAAACATCCTGTCTCAAAAGAAACAAACAAAAAAGGCCCAAATTGTTGCATTTTCTAAGTAAGTCCTACTTGGTAAGCCCTTGAATATAATCGTTTATGAATGATTGAAAAGAAGCCACTGACGGACAGTACAGGGCTAAGGAAAAAAAAAAAAAGGAAGGAATATTAACTCCTAAAATGTCTGAATTTCATCATGTGAAATTCTACAATTAAGTGAAGCCAAAGTTACGTACCTTTTAATTTTAAAAAGTTTTCAATGTGTGCTATTCCGTATGGGCATTTTCATACAAGTATCTAATACACATTGAGCTGATCTGCCCACTAAGCCTGGCCCTTCCTTTCTCTGTGCCCCTCCCTGATATCCCTTTGTTTTTCTAGACAGTTTTGCTTCTACTTTTACACCCTATATTCATGCATGATTCTATGTATCTACCTAAAAGTCGGAACCACAGACTCCCTCAGTACGACTATCTCCAGCTACATCTATTCTTTTGCATAGGACTTAGCTTCTTTCCGGTGGAAAAAAATTCATTGTATATATATTTCACATTTTCTTTATTGGGAGGAAAGCACAGAAAGACACATACTGCATGTTCTCATATGTCAAAGTTAAAGTTAGGAAAAGCTGGTCTCACAGGCAGGACAAGGGTCAACGGGGGACGGGCAGAGGGTGGTGATAGGTCAGGGGTGTGTGTACTGGCACAGGAGGAACACTAACGCACAGGAAGATGAGAAGTGTCTGAGATGAGAGACTTGCCAATTCAAACGCTTTGATCATTGCATACTGTGTGTCTCAAAGTACATAAATATGTACAGTTCAGGAGTCAATTAGACAGACATTTATGTCACCCTTCTTGCCTTTGAAGGTCAGAAGTATTTGAGCTAATTTTACAAATGCTTTCGGAATACCAAGGTACATTTTGTTACACATGAAAGTCATTATTGGTGAAATTATTAAGGCCATTCCACGTAGTTAAAAGGGAGGTTTATTTAGTGGCATAACTTACAAGTGAAGAGATAGGTAGGCTACAGGGTCTGGGAAAGACAGAGCGCAGTCCGGTAGTGTTCTCTGAAGAACTCTGTTCGGTCTACCTCTAGCGTCCAGGGTCCAGGAACCAAGAGAGCCTGCACATCTGGATCTCAGGTCTTCAGGGCCCTCCCTTGGCCCCGCCTTGTAGGCATGACAGTTACTGAAGTCTCAATGGGGGTTGGATCTTCCAGACAAAGCTGGAATGGCTACCCACTACAGTCATGGGTGGTAAAGGTGTGCGAATACTGATTTAAGGGTAACTGAATGTTCTGACTGGTCCAAGTGTGATTTAATCTTGAAAGGAAGCATTTGTAAATTCTACAGCAAGCCTCATACACAGCAGAGTCTAGCACAATTAAACAACATTCAGATAGGAAAGAAAGTTTCAACTGCCATAAGAAAAAATAATTCTCAATTCAGGATGGGAACCACACACTCAGTTCAGCCCTCTTGTCTGTAAGAATGCTGTTCTTATCTTATGCGTGTGAGTGCATGATTGTGTGTGCGTGCATGTCACGGCACATGTGTGGCGGTCAGAGGACTGTGCTAAGTCAGTTCTCTCCCCGCTTCATGAAAGCTCTGCAGAACAAGTGCCATGACCCACCAGGCCCAAGTGCTTCCTCTTCTCCAGAAAGCCCTCAATGAGGCCGACTGCAGGGAATCACATTATCTTCCACATACTCTAACCACTAGATGCAAATGAGAGAAAAGCCCCATGAATTCAGTAGGAAGCTGGACCGTTAGCTCACGTCTGTAATCCCAGCATTTGGGAAACTGAGGCAGGAACACTTCTGCGAGTTCCAGGTCAGCCCCTGCTACAGAAAGAGACTGTCTCAAAAAACAAAGGCAAAGATGAAAATTTGCCATAAATTTCCCATGGGCTTAGACTATCATTGAACTATTTTCTAAAGGAGTGTTTTGTATTTATTCATGGAGATAAGGACATGAGTATTAGTTTAGCTCCAGGGAGCATAAAAACTACATGGGCTGGAACCCTAGACAGAGATTAAATAAGCTGGTAAATTAACTACAGCCAGGCAGCCATGATGTTATGCTATCACCGGTATTCCGGCATTCAGGAATGCTGGGTACTTTCTGACTACTGCACAACACAGGACAAAGGAACGGCCTGAAAACGGGTAATCACAGGGGAGTAATTATCAAACAGGTGGGAAGAAGCATACAAGAAAAGAATAGGACGGAAGATTCCATAATAAACACTTTTTCTCTCTAGATAAAAGAAAATCACGTTTTTCTGATTTTTGCTTTGAGCAAAGACAAAGCTGAGTTAATTTAAAAAGACAATAATATAGAAAAAAGTTAATAAAACTACAAAATAGTCACATGTCATCAACTACCTCAAAAACAGCATTGATGGCAGGGGATGGCATAGGAGACATCCATCTGTGGAAACTGGCTAGCATCACTGGCTAGTAGGCAGAGACACAAAGGAATTTCCCCCTTTGAAACAGAAACATCCTTTAGATCTAATAATTAAAAGTCCCACTAAGAGTCTGTGCCAAGGTGTCAGTCTGTCCTTACAATAACACATGGGATCAAGCAAGTGAGACTCCCCAATCCCCAGCCACGTCCACAGTCACCGGCTGCTGGGAACAACAGAAATTGATTCTCTCCTGGAAGGGAATCTGAAGGCAGACCATCGCTCAGTAGCCAGAACATGATTCAGCAGAGCTTTGTATAAAAAGCACAAAGTTCAGAAACAGTCGTGGGGCTCTGCAATAGTGGACGGCTTTGACCCTTCCTGGAATCACTGCCCTCAACGTCCTTACTTCGGACTGTGCAGCGGAAGCCCACGCACCGCGGCAAAGCTGCCCCTTGCTGTAAGAGAAGCAGACAAGCACGCGGGGGACTCTCAGCAGACACAGGTAGGAGAAAATGCAAATGTGACAACTGGTGTACCTGGTCACAATGTGAACAGATAGGAAACAGGGCATGAACACTAGCCGTAACAATTTAAACAGTTTCAGAGAGGAGACGGGGCGCATGTTTTTTAAAAAGTGGAGGCTAGAGGGCGGGAGGAGGGAAGAGGGGGATCTGTGATTGGTATGTAAAATGAATAAAAAAATTCTTAAGAAAAATGTGGAATACTTTTCTCTGTGTCTCATAAGACCACTATAAAGTCGAACCTTTTGGTCTTCAGTAATTAAAAAAGAAAGCAGATCATTGACGAGCAACATGTTTTTTTTCTGGACTGTAAGAGAAGCTGGAGGAGACAGTTGAAATGAAGGGAGGAACATCAGCAGATGTGCAGAAAGACTAGTGAGGAAGCGGGTGTCGGGATGTCTGGCCCCCAGCGAGGTTTCCCTTTACAGCACTACGGTATCAGCGTCTCCAGGAACCAGGGAATGTCTGGAGCGTGACTTCTAGACATGCAGTAGAGTAGTCTGAACTGGTTACAGCTATTGAGACTAAAATGTTCTCGCCATTTTAGAAGAACTGCTTTCTTGAGTCTCAAGCTGTCAATGAGATGTGCTTAAGGAAAAAAAAAAAGTGGGAAATGCCAAGACTAGAAATGAAAATATGAGACTACATGTAGAAAATATGCTTTTCATTTTTCTGAATGGTCCCATAACTGATGATGCATTTAGGTTTTGCTCTTTAATATTCTTAGTAGGCTAGAAGATGTGGAAGTAAAGGATGAAAAGCCTTTTGGAAAGAGACTTGGTAGTTGGACCAGGACAGCTAGAGTCTTCTAGCCCTGTACAGTTTAGTTTCCATGGCTGATGTGGCTCCTGACTTCCTCCTCCTTCACCACTTCAACATTTTCATTTACATCAATGCTTTTTTCCCCTTTCTTCATTCATTTATTTATTTGGGTAAGAGAAAGAATTCCAAATTCTAGGAGGGCAGGGAGATACTCTCTCCCTTCATGCACTTTGTTAGTCTACTGAAAATTTTTAAAAAATGCAATTTCACATACACTTGATCCCCCAATGGACTCAAATCTCTTCAACAATGCATGCTAATCTTTTTTGAATTTAAAAACAATTTGGTTTTAATATTTCAATACTGGATTCTAGCAGCCATTCCTTTCACCAGGTTCAGCTCTTTGAACCTGTCGCCACTCTATTTTCCTACTGCTTGACCTTCCAAGGCGCCAGCAGCCAGAGAATGGAAGTGAGGACGAGGCCCACAGGGCTGTCTGTTTGGGCTTCCACTAAACACTTAACTCTCACCACTGACTGTTCTGGCATGGGTAGACAGTTTCAAAACTGGCTGATGGGCAACAGTTAGTTCAAAAGAAACTTGAACTTGTTCCTAAACCAAATTATTCAAGAAAACAGGTACGGGGAACTGGGGTAGGGTGGGACAAAATCTAGGGTGCCTATAAATAAGTTTAGCTTTGTTCTTCTACGTTCTCCTAAACAATTCTAGTGCGCCCAACACTGGTACCCCCTCCCCCGTTTGGTGGAAGGGAGGTGGTGGTGTACCATGAATATATCAGAGCCCAGATGCAGTTTGTATGAGGACGATGCAGCAGGTCTTCCTGTTATGGAGCCCGGCAGCTCAGTCCTGCAGCAGCTGTTACACACAAACTGTAGTCGGGGAAGGAACCTGGGCCTGAGAAGAGGTGTGCTGTGATAGGCCACAAGGGGGAGGGAGGATCGAAAACCCACTGCTACTGCATCTGATCGACACCTTCTTCCATCTACAGATATATGTGACTTCACTCTGAAATGAAACTCTTATTTAAGGTAAAATGTAATTTAAAAGCAAACACTATGGAGGCATGTTGAGATGATGGTTAGTGTCATCCCATCTGACTTATGTCCTGTCTCTTTCCTGACCACATTCATCTCTCTGGGCCTCGCTGATCCCATTATCTCCATGAAGGATTCCACAGAGCTCCTCCATCCGTGTTCTGTCAGCACTTCGTTTCCCCTCTCTCACATTACTTGTGCCCTTTAAAAGCACAGTTCATTCTATTTTGTACTATACACACCATGCAATTCTTTAATAGATACACTATGGATAATATGAAAATCTCAAAAGTAGGGATCATACAATATAGCATGAAATCCCAAAGTTTCAATATAGTATTAAAAAGCCCAAACAAACAAACAAAACCCTCAACCAGTTAAATGAGAAAGTTTTGACAGAAAATCAGATCGACTCAGAAGGAAACAAAAACAAAAAACAACTCCATAAATTGAAGAGCTAAACCAGGAATCAAAGAGAAAAACTTTACTATTTTCCTGAATGAGAAACGACAGTGAACAGGATATCAATGATACTGGTTTTTTTTCAAAGTAAATGATATTCATATTTAAATGAGCTCAAGAATTTTAAGTAAGTAGATTGGTTATTATTATGATATTTCATTACAGGAGGTAAAAGCTATCCTTGAACTTTGTTAAAATGAATGCAATTTCTTTCTGGCACATTCTCATCCCTAAAACCTTTCAATTTCTTGGTATGTTTCCAGCATTTCTTTGCATATTTACCCATCCTCATTCCATTTTATAAAAGATAGCATCAATGCATATATTTGTGCATCTGAGGTTTTAAAATTTATACATCTTGGGAATCCTTACATCACCTTACCTACAGAACAAACTACTTTTTTTTTTGCTTTTGGGGAGAACCATATGATTTCCTCTGCACAGGCACAGGTGGTTTATTTACCATTAGCTCCTAGAAGAGCATGGGCCTTGTTCTAATGTAATGGGCCCATGTGGTAATGGATCACCATTCACATGTTATTTCACTGATGAATTGGATTATTGATAGGTAAATGCATTCAGGATTTTTTTTATTGGTTCAAAATTAATTTAAATTGCTTCTAATGCTACTTTATCTTTTAAAAGGCCATTTCAAGGTTCTTAAATTGTCTGTTGTATATTATTTATTTTAAAAAGATGGTTTTACACAGATGCTGATTCACGCTGGTCATTCAGAGGGTCTTCTAACAGTGCCTGGTGGTAGTGAGCGACAAGAACTACCCATGGGAAGAGCTAACTAACCAAGTTTGTCATGCATAGTAAGAGAGACTGTCTCTCAGATTATCCCATGTGTGGAGTAGTTTGGAAATTTTAGGAACTTGTACAATATTCAAGTATGTTTGGCCTTTGAGCTCTAAAGCCATAAAAACTCTATAACCTACAACCCATCCAAATGAGAAAGACCCCTCGATGTTACATTATAGATAGTTGCCAACACAGGAAATCCATACACACCCAGTCAAGGACCAAACTAAGTTCTGTTCTGTCAGTCCCTTTCCTAATCAACAGGGAGTAAAAGAAACGTAGAAAGAACAACGTAGTTGCTAAAGGTTGTTTTCTGGCTTGAAAAACCTGACTGTGTTTATATTGCTTACTCAAGATAAAAAGGTATTTTATTTTCTAAATCATTAGTTTTCCTTGTCTCCAATGTATCACCACCAAGCTGAGGAATGTAGTATGGCATGTTTGGTAAGAGAAGAATCTCTTAATTAATAATCCTGAGGCATAAACAAGTTAAATGTGGCTTTATTTTTAGATGGATGGATAAAATAAAACAGAGCAAATAAGGAATTTTTTAATTCACCATCAGAAACACCCATGGATTTCTCAGGGAGAACCTCTCCCTTCCCTAATTAAATCAACCTGTAAATTTACCAAACAAACACATGAACGGTGAACTTTCAAACTGCTGAACACTGGCTCACTGTGCTGGCATCTTTTAAGCAAATACAGAGTTCTGCGTATTTTTTGAATTAGCATTTTGCTAGGAGACTTAAGGTTACATGAGCACTCCAAACCATGAACATGATCACCTGTAGCAAAGAGACGAGGTGTTGGGTGAATGTGCTGTCAGAGTTCAAGGAGGAAAAGGAGTCAAGGCCATGTCTACTTTGGAGAAGAAAGCCTGTCACCAGGGGCAGTGTTTGGAACGGAAGGAGATCAAGGCTTAGAGACAACATTTTAGTTTAGCCAAAACGATCACTTCAGATAGTTTACTATTTTTTTTTTCAATATTAAGCATGTTTACCACACCACTGATTTCACAATTTTATGTATTTTCATTAAACATTAACATTACCAGTACATAATCAAATGTAACTGCTGGTCTTGGGAGATACCCCAGCAGTAAAGAGCTTACTACATAAGCATGGGGACCTGAGTTTGGATCACTAACATCCACAGAAGGTCTCAAGGCAGTGGTGCACAGCTGTATGGGACTGGCCTTCCATCCTTGCTAAATCAGTGAGCTCCAGATGCAGAGACCCTATCTCAAAATGCATGGTAGAGAATGATTAAGGAATATACCTGAGCTTGACCTCTGACCCCATGTACATGTACACAGGTATCTGCACACATACACACAAACCTACATAAACACACATATATGTGTACACACACACACACACACACACACACACACACACACACCACATACAAAATAAATTAAACAAAAATGCTGTCCCGGGAAAAGACAAGACACATTATTAGCTGACTGGAAAGCTATGCTTTAACATCTCCTTCTTCTATTATTTCAACTAGCACATCATCAAGTCTAGAAATAAGCCCTCTAGATAGCCACAGATTATGTTCAGTGATGCACCCTGCATTTCCCAAATACTGTGTATGTCACTTTATATGGAAAGTAGCTGGAAAAACATTTGGTATGTCACATGGCCTATCCCCTCCAAACTTTATTTTATCAAATTACATTTCTGTATACATATCACCCACAAAATTCCAGAGAAGACAGAGGGACAAGTATCAAGGTCAAGTTGAAAGTCTTTTCCATGGGACTACTCAAGTTTATTGCAGAGAACACAGAAATGAAAATCATGACTAATAAGAAAGTGATTACACTGAATCACACAGGACTGCTGTTATTTGAGTGTTTTTGACACCTGATAAATGGCGACACCTCATGGAGTAAACAAAAAAAACCATCAACAAAGGAGGAAGTACTTATTGATAGCTGATGATTTGACCGGAAGAGACTGAAAAGGTTTCATGTAAGCGATGTCCTCACCTGACAACTGATGGTAGGCTACAACAGGGCCACACTCACCTCAAGCTTTCTGTGGAAACTTCAGAGCTTATGGCTGTGCATCCTCTGTGTAAGATCACATTTTTAAAATGTATTAATCTTGTATATCATACACAAGAAACCTTACACATGGAGCTAAAAGCATGCAAGGTCATAATTCTGATAGATTTTTAAGAAACAATTCTTAATTCTAACTCTGCTACTCAAAACTATTTATATGTACATTAGTATGTATGTGTACATGTACCAGCATGTATGTTTATATGTAAACAGAGGTACATGCACCGTTTGCCAAATGGAAAATATATTGTTAAATGTTGTGCACAGAACTACTTCAAGTGATTTAACTTCTTTTCCCAAGCAATGCAGTTCAGCCACCTAGTGGTAAAGCACAAAGCAACACCGTTTCTACATTCCATTATGTAATAAAATAAGCCGAGCAGCAATACAGGGTAGCACAGCTGGTTTAAATTTACTGTTTCTTTCCTTTGGTGAACTCACCAAGTACAACAAAGAATCCTGATGGATTTTCTTCCCAGACTTTTAAAAAGTCATGTTTCAATATGACTAGAGTTAAGTATTAGGTTCAAGTTAACTTTTCATTACACTTTAGTGAGCTGAGTGTTTATAAAGCATCTCACCGAAGTTCCAATGACCTTGCTGAGGAAGTAGATTTGGCACCAAACTTGCCACCACACGCTGTAAGTCTACAGGGGTTACTGTCTGCAGGCAATGGGCTAGACATATAAAAGCCACAGAGCCAAAAGGTGCCGCTGTAAGGTGCTGCAGAAACAGGGAGAAAGAAGGAACACACCTCACTGCAGTGTCTCGGAGGGGAGTGTGTGTGTGTGTGTGTGTACACACAAATAAGGGAGGAGAAAAAGGGGAATTCACCAGAAGGGTAGTGGGGTATTCCGGACATTACAATACATGTGAATAACAACAAAGGAACAAGATTGCAGCACATTAAAGGCCTCCACACAATCTGTCCTGGCTACAACCAAGCTGACATGGAGAGGATGGGAAGACATCAGTTACTAGGAGGAGGAGCGATGTTAGTCTTTCTTGAGTGCTATGCTATGTGTGCTCGTCTTGCACGCCTATCTGCACAGGTGTTCCTTTCAAATTCACCATGCGCATGTGAGCCCTCTCTCTGGACTTCACACATTCAAAGGAACAGTTAAAGACCAACAGATCCTCCCAACTCTGCATGTTCAAAGACAGAACTGTCATCTTTGAAAGTTCCACTCATTTCTCTCATTCTCTAAGTTAGAAATCTTCAAAAGACCCAACTGTAAATCTCAGTCATCCCCTCAGTTTCTCCACCAACCAGAATGCTTGATTCTGCAGTCTCCTCCCTCACTCTGTTCTGGAAACACCGAACTTCTCTTGATTCTACAGTCTCCTCCCTCACTCTGTTCTGGAAACACCGAATTTCTCTCATCCTGAGTGTAGCTGAACAGTATCTTTCATGAGGCTAGCTGTATGTAACAGTGCTGACTCCTAACTCCCTGTACCTACTGAGTTCAAACAGTGTTCAAATACGGCCGGGGAACAGAGGGGAGCAATCCTACAAAGAGGCTACAGAAGAAGAAAGAAAGAAAGGAAATGGTGAAAGAAGTTATGTAAGGATGGGAAAAAAGAGGTCCAGATATGACTTTTAGGAATCCCAACACTCATGAGATGACCAAATCAGAAGTCAGGATACCAGAGGAAGAGGAAACTCGTGGTTGGTAGGAAAAACCGAGAAGAGAGAACAAGAACGGCATCATGACTTAAGGAAATGGAAAAGTATAGGTTAGTCCATTCAGGATAGCTGTGAAGGGAGGGCGGCCAGAAAGAAAGAGAATGAACTGTGGAACTATAGGCATTAAAGTCTCAAATATGTTAAAAGCGCAAACAAAGATCTAGAGGACAGAGACTGAAAGTCTCAGGGAGATCAAGGAGAAAGAGACAGCCAGCTGTGACCAGCTGTGTGCCAGTCACTATGATTGTTGAGTTGGTTGAGTTCCAAGGCGGAGAAGGGGTGAAGAGACAGCTAATGTTCCCTTTCCTGAGTTCTGAAGCAGGCAAAGGGATGCCCGTCAGGCAGGGGAGGCCAGTGGGACGGTGATGGGAGGTAAATGGTAATAGGATCTGTACAGCGAGGCTGGAGAGAAAGCTGCCCCACTGGGAAAGGGCTGCCGCGAAAGAAAGCCTGGGAGCTTGAGTCTGAATCAGGGCGAACAAGGCAAGCATGGCGGTGCCTAATCTTACGCAATCCCAGGGCTGGGGAAGCAGAGACAGGTAGCTCTTTGGGGCTTCTTTGTCTCAAAAAAACATGATGGATGGATGGCTTTTAAGTAATGGTATCTGTCATTGGCCTCTGGCCTCCTAGCCACCCCCCGCTCCACACACACACACACATACCAACCACCATCACCACCAAAAAACCCAAACTAATAAATTACTGTGTCTACCCTTAAAACTCTTAAGACTCTCCTCACGGGCTGAGGAGATGGCTCAGTGGGTACACTGCTTGCTGGGCAGGCCTGAGGGCCTGAGTCCCAATCCTTAGCATCCACAGAAAATCCACACCAAGCACGGTTTTGCTGTGCATGCATCTAACTCCAACACAGGAGGTACAGAAAATGGGCCAGCCAGCCTAGCTGCAATGGCAAGCTTCCAGCTCGGCGAGAGGCCAAGGCAATGAGACAGAGACTGACAGAGGAAGACACCCAGCATCTTGCTCTGGCCTCCATTTGCACACGCACACCTCATATGCATACGCCTCCGCATTTACACAAAGACCGTTATAACTATTAGACAAAGAGAAGTCAAGCAGCTCATATAATTCCCAGCCTCTACATTCACTCAACATTCTGAAGCTTTCATTAGTTTAACACTTGCATTTCTGGTATCAATGGTAAAGCACAACAAAAATAAAAAAAGGACAGTGTGTCCTTTGAAAGCAGACTCTGGAATACGAAGAGTTCCACCATCTCAAAAATTTCCACATCTCTCTTTTGGAAGGAGGAGTGTAGCAGAATCAAGCAGGTCACTGTGATCCTGCATCTTCGTCAAGGGAAGTGCCTTAGCAAAATAAAATAGTTGTTTTCAATAAAGTTGGCACCACATACTCCCCTAACAACACGTCTTTCTGAAGGTCCACAAGCCAAAATCAACACCTTGGTGTTCCAGAAACAAAAGAATATTTGACGACACAAAACTATCAGTTCATAAACCTCTCAACAACTGAGAAAAGGGTTGCTGTTCTTCACCCACTGTGGAGAATTGTTTTGTTGCTGCTTATTTTTAAATTTACAATGTATTTGCTGTGGGAACCTAAGTCAGTAGTTAATATGGACAAGCTGACCTGGATGCCTTACCCCCATTGAAGTGGGAAGAAAATAAAATAAGGTTTCAATCATTCTGCCTATAAACCTAACTCTAAAGGTAATGACCCAGTAATTATGTTTTTCCTTATTGCATGTTGGACAACACTGAATTTTAAAAGCATACCAACAGATCACATATACATCACTAGCACTGAATTACCTTGTGTTAATGAACTTAAATAAGGAACAGTATGTAAGTGCTCAATGTACCTGAAAAATGGAATAAAATGGAATACAATTTTTGTCTACAAATGCTTTTAACTATATGATCACTTAGTCTGCGAAAATCAAAACCAGTGAAAATATTAAAAGGATTTCCTTCCTCTCTAATTTATTTTGAAGAGAAATAACCCAAGAGAAACATGCATGGAATTTGCACTTATGCATGAGATCCAAGATGAATGTCATGTTATGAGAAGGGCACAGAGTCCTTGAAGGTGAGGCCCAGTGGAGGAAAGGGGCATGAGGTGAGGGTGCAGGCACTGAAGTGGGGATGACCATCTCTATTTGAGATTGAAGATACTGTAATTAGGAGCTATAAATTCGAAACCCTGATCAAATTCAGGAAGTTATATGAGCCTGGAGATGTCAAGAATTCAATCTACATAATAACACTTTTAAATGCCATAGGGCTATCAAATGCCACCTTATTATTCCCTTATTTATTAAGCTGTAAAACTACACAGCATGAACTATTTCTGATTGTAAATTTAAATGTTGACACAGCGCCTAAGTCAACTTATGTAATGTTAAATTTGAATTTGTAAATATTACATAGAAATTTAAGTAACATTCCCAAGGAAACACTTGATAATCACGAGACATACAATTCACCAAGTCTCTTCAGATTCACAACAGATAGATAATCTGTTAAAGGTATAATGGCAGACAGTAACAAAAGTAAACACATGGAATCAAAATCAGCTCACCAAATACTATCCTATTAATGCTTCAATCTGTACAGAAAAGGAAAAAGACCTAAGAGCATCTCCTATTCAGACTTTATCCTTTCCCACTGTACAATTCTCTTCTAACACACCATCCTTTCAACTGATTTCTCAGTGACCACTGGTTCCCTCTGTATGTTCTCCATATTGCAGACAGAGGGGTTTTAAAAACAACCAAACACCCATCTAATTGGGTCACTTTTGTAAATAAACTCCTTAAAACCCAGTCTGATAGTGTTTTTTCAAAAGACCAGTCTTTTTTTTTAACAGGCCCAATGAAACTGTTCCCTGTAGCTCAAATCATTTGGGCTCCACAACAGCTCGGAGGCCATCACTGAAGAAAGTTATCAGAAGGAATAATGGTATGACGATGTGCCAATTCCTTCAATGGCACCTGTTTGAGAGTAGGACAGGGAAGGGACACTGAACACTAGGTAAAAGGCAGGAGTGTAAATCCCGATTCTCTGTGTAGGTCAAATACCTTCTAAGTTTCTTCATCTCTGCAGGAAAGAGGTGGCTCAAGAGACCTCTATTTGACTCTCCAGTCTGAGGCAGGACTCTTCGACCACTTATTTTACATGGAGATGCCACACCCACAGGCTCTTCATTAGTCTCCATTCTGATTCGGCAAATCAACATTGTCCCCTCATTCATTTCTGTGTCAGCATGAGTCATTTAGAATTTTCAAAGTAACTATTTCTCCAAAGTCTAGATAGATACTCATGACAGCTCTCCTTTGGTTCCTCTTGGTTAGAAGCACCAGTGATATATACTCTTCACTCTTCAAACATCACAGTGTTTCGAAAGCTCCATTTCAGACTCAACTTATTAGCCGGCTAACGTAGCCTTGACGAGGCCAGTGTTGTGTTAACACTGGCACAGAAATAATTTTGAAGACTCTAATCCTAAGAATGCAGTCAACCCAGTGTCTACCTGACTTCCTGTCACACATAGTGAGAAGCAGCATAAATTAGTACATTAAAATAGCTGACACACTGCAATGATGAAAAGATAGTTAAGCTGTTAATTATAGAAACGTTCTTCATTTAAAATTTAAAACTGTGTTGAATTTGCTAATAATATCATCTACACCTTCAAATTGCGAACCAAATGTATAATTACCCTAACGGTCCTGCCAGGTAAAATATACTTCTGAGAACCTTCCTGACTTAATGTCCACTGTGTTTATCCATGGATCACACACCTGTCCTAAAGAAAGCAAAATGTGAGAAATGTGAAGAGTGAGTTAAAAACCCACAGGTCAAGTCAAGTTTGAGAAGTACAGGCACTTTCCAGCACTGAGGTGTTCAGTGTCTTTCAGCTAAGGAAACCATGTATTGGCTCTTTAGTGGAAGCTGTAACTGAAACATCCGGGTCACACACTATACTGAATGTATTTCTTTGGCTACATTGCTATTTTTTCTTTCACTTTGATTTACTTAGGACAATAACTGTTAATGAAGCAGATCACTCAAAATATAGTTTTAAAACAGTTAAGCAAATTTTAAGATTAAACATCACTTTGTTCAATTGCTTCTTTCCCACAGGTCAAAAAGGAAACCAAAACATTTCTCAAAAACTCAACTTAGTTACTGATCAGTTTAGTACACGAACTACTTAATTTCCAGTTATTTCTTCCCAACCAAAAAGTCAATGTGCTGAAAAAGATGCACCATAAACTGCTGTACTTTTACTTGTTAATATGGCCACAGAGAGGAAAATGAAAGCAAAGACTCATAATAATAGTCCAAGGCAACTCAAGGAGGAGCTAGATTAGTGTGAAAATACATGGTAAATATAATAATAAGAACATTATTATTATACTCAAATGCTATAAGAGAAGGTAATATTTGAATGGCATGTATGTCAAATGGCAATGAGAACATGCTATGTTCTTTAGCTTTTTCATTTATTTTTAAAAAATATGATAACTGTGGGGCACAGATTATATTTTTTCTCAGTACAATATTCACAGGGTACAGACTGGCATATGACAGAGTGAGTTCCCCTCCCCCTTCGGCCTCCAGTCACTCAAGTGCTTTCCTAAAAGTCAACATTTTTTCCTAGTTTCTGTCCTAGGAGACAGATTACATGAGTTATAATATATACCGTATGTTATTATATGTGCATATGTAATATTCCAGGCATATTAGATATGACAGTCTGAATCTACCAATCAGGCAGCTGCACTTTCTGCAAGTGCTGCAGAGTGGGCACTCAATTCCACACACAGGTGCTCTGGGCCTCTTCCTCCACAATGCAGTGCCCCGCCCCCATCTTTTTAGTGGCTGCTTAAAGTTCCACTGTAGAGATGAGCCAGCTGTGACTACCTCTTTAGTAATGAATATCTGAACAGTTTGCTGCAGTTATCACTGTGTTTTAAAGACTCACTCTGTGGTTTCATCATTTGCATACATGTAAATACAGCTGTAGAATGATTCTTACAGCTGTACTCTTGGGTGGGAGGTACAGGCATTTCAAATGTTAAAATTCATACCGACACTTTCTATAGCAGGGTCTGCTTGCATTTTTAAAGATGATGAATGAGATCTCAAAAATGCGTATTTTCTGTTTTGTAAATTGTTTATTCCTCTGTCTATCATTTAACGTAGTAGTTTTATCATTTAACTTAGTAGCTCAAGAGAAACAGTTTGCATGTGGAGGTCAGAGGACAATCCTGCTGGAGATTGGGTCTGATGTACCGCCTGCTGCCCTGCACTTCAGGCTGTCTGGTATACCGTCTGCTTCCCTGTACTGCAGGGTGTCTGGCCTACAAGCTCACAGAATTCTCTACTGTGCTGCCCATCTTGCCACAGGAGCAATGGGATTACAGATTATGCTACCATATCTGGGGGTGTGTGGGTTCTGGGATTTGAACTCAGACTTGCATGACAAGAGTTTTACACACTTAATCATTCCCCTGTCCAGAGTCCTGCATTTTGATCTATGAGTCTGAGGTCACACTTCAAAAAGCTTTTTGACTCCAGGATTAACATATGTATTTCCTATTGACATTTCATATATTTTTTTTAATTCTTAAGATTCTTTTTATCTCTGTGGAGTTTGTCTTGGTATATGGTATGAGAACACAACTTACTTTTTTTCCAATTGACTATTTAAAGTCAAACACTATCTTCAGAACCCATCTTTCTCAGATTTGAAATGCTACTTTTTCCATATATTACACCCACTTATTCCTTTGGGTCAATCTGTAGATTTTTTTAATCTAATCAATTTGATTAACTAATGTATTGAAAACACTTGATCTCTAATAAGTTAATGCAGATTGAGAAGAATTTATGACATACTGAAATTTTAGAAATATATTATATTGTATTGTAACCACAGGAAACTATAAGATAGAAAGGACATTTCTTCTCTCTTTAACTCTTCTTTCAAATTACCATAATTCACTTAACTACTTCTTCCCTTTGACATTCAATTTTTCTCTCTCTAAAGAGAAAGTTTCTAAGTTGAGTGGTAGTGGCGCATGCCTTTAATGCCCAATACTCAGGAGGCAGAGGCAGGTGAATCTCTTGTGAGTTTGAAACCAGCCTGGTCTACAGAGTGAATTCCAGGACAACCAGGGCTACACAGAAAAACCCTATCTTGAAAAATCAACCAACCACACAAACAAATAAAAAGAGAGAGAGCAAGTTTCTAAACTGTCAACTAAGAATTCCCCGGGTTTCAACACAAAGGCATTTCTTTCTCTCATTTTAAGCGAGGAACCTCACATTATTTATAATGTCACATAGCATTGGAGGAATCCTTTCTTCCCCTTTTCTTTAAACTCTAGAGGAGAAAGTATGGCCAAGTTCATTAGGCACCTACAGGTTGACACACCCACCTGAAAAGTACACAGCCTTGTACTCTTTCTTGATGGCCTGCATAATTTTTATTTGATTAATTCCTGGTAATTCCATTCTAGAGTCAAATTTTAAGATTCTCTAGGTTCACTAATCATGTCCCAGGGATTTTTCATTGCCTCATATTGTAGTCCCCAAACTCTCCATACAAAATACAGATGCTTCCCCCAATCAGTACCAATTACGACCAAGGTAGGCCACAGTGCGCCAAGTAACTGTGAGAGGAGAGGAAATGGAAACCCACATTCCTCTGTTCTCTGCTGCTCCCCAGGATAAGAAAGGGAGGGCTGAGTCTGCCATAGCCTTCGGCAGAGAGACTGGACTTCATACCAGATTAAAACAACTATTAAACATAGACCTGGGAGTCTAGCTCAGTGATGGAGTGTTTGCCTAGTGTACATGGAGGAGTGTTTGCCTAGTGTATATGGAGGAGTGTTTGCCTAGTGTACACGGAGTGTTTGCCTAGTGTACATGGAGGAGTGTTTACCTAGTGTACATGGAGGAGTGTTTACCTAGTGTACATGGAGTGTTGCTAGTGTACACGGAGTGTTTGACCTAGTGTACACGGAGGAGTGTTTGCCTAGTGTACACGGAGTGTTTGCCTAGTGTACACGGAGTGTTTGCCTAGTGTACACGGAGGAGTGTTTGCCTAGTGTACACGGAGTGTTTGCCTAGTGTACACTGGAGGAGTGTTTTGCCTAGTGTACACGGAGTGTTTGCCTAGTGTACACGGAGGAGTGTTTGCCTAGTGTACACGGAGTGTTTGCCTAGTGTACACGGAGTGTTTGCCTAGTGTACATGGAGGAGTGTTTTTGCCTAGTGTACACGGAGGAGTGTTTGCCTAGTGTACACGGAGGAGTGTTTGCCTAGTGTACACGGAGTGTTTGCCTAGTGTACACGAGTGTTTGCCTAGTGTACACGGAGGAGTGTTTTGCCTAGTGTACACGGAGTGTTGCCTAGTGTACACGGAGTGTTTGCCTAGTGTACACGGAGGAGTGTTTGCCTAGTGTACACGGAGGAGTGTTTGCCTAGTGTACACGGAGTGTTTGCCTAGTGTACACGGAGTGTTTGCCTAGTGTACACAGAGTGTTTGCCTAGTGTACACTGGAGGAGTGTTTGCCTAGTGTACACGGAGTGTTTGCCTAGTGTACACGGAGTGTTTGCCTAGTGTACACGGAGGAGTGTTTGCCTAGTGTACACGGAGTGTTTGCCTAGTGTACACGGAGTGTTTGCCTAGTGTACACGGAGTGTTTGCCTAGTGTACACGGAGTGTTTGACACTAGTGTACACGGAGTGTTTTAGCCTAGTGTACACGGAGGAGTGTTTTGCCTAGTGTACACGGAGGAGTGTTTTTGCCTAGTGTACACGGAGTGTTTGCCTAGTGTACACGGAGTGTTTGTACCCTAGTGTACACGGAGAGTGTTTGCCTAGTGTACACGGAGGAGTGTTTACCTAGTGTACACGGAGGAGTGTTTGCCTAGTGTACATGGAGGAGTGTTTGCCTAGTGTACACGGAGGAGTGTTTGCCTAGTGTACACGGAGTGTTTGCCTAGTGTACACGGAGTGTTTGCCTAGTGTACACGGAGGAGTGTTTGCCTAGTGTACACGGAGTGTTTGCCTAGTGTACACGGAGGAGTGTTTGCCTAGTGTACACGGAGTGTTTGCCTAGTGTACACGGAGGAGTGTTTGCCTAGTGTACACTGGAGGAGTGTTTACCTAGTGTACACGGAGGAGTGTTTGCCTAGTGTACACGGAGTGTTTGCCTAGTGTACACGGAGGAGTGTTTGCCTAGTGTACACGGAGGAGTGTGTTTGCCTAGTGTACACGGAGTGTTTGCCTAGTGTACAATCGGAAGGAGTGTTTGCCTAGTGTACACGGAGTGTTTGCTAGTGTACACGGAGTGTTTGCCTAGTGTACACGGAGTGTTTGCCTAGTGTACACGGAGTGTTTGCCTAGTGTACACGGAGGAGTGTTTGCCTAGTGTACACGGAGTGTTTGCCTAGTGTACACGGAGTGTTTGCCTAGTGTACACGGAGTGTTTGCTAGTGTTGTTTGCCTAGTGTACACGGAGTGTTTAGTACACTGAGTGTAACACTAGGCACGGAGTGTTTGCCTAGTGTACACGGAGTGGTAGTGTACACGGAGTGTTTGCCTAGTGTACACGGAGTGTTTGCCTAGTGTACACGGAGTGTTTGCCTAGTGTACACGGAGTGTTTGCCTAGTGTACACGGAGGAGTGTTTGCCTAGTGTACACGGAGTGTTTGCCTAGTGTACACGGAGTGTTTGCCTAGTGTACACGGAGTGTTTTTTTTTTTTTTTTTTTTTTTTTTTTTTTTGCCTAGTGTACACGGAGTGTTTGCTAGTGACGGAGTGTTTGCCTAGTGTACACGGAGTGTTTGCCTAGTGTACACGGAGTGTTTGCCTAGTGTACACGGAGTGTTTGCCTAGTGTACACGGAGTGTTTGCCTAGTGTACACGGAGTGTTTGCCTAGTGTACACGGAGTGTTTGCCTAGTGTACACGGAGGAGTGTTTGCCTAGTGTACACGGAGGAGTGTTTGCCTAGTGTACACGGAGTGTTTGCCTAGTGTACACGGAGGAGTGTTTGCCTAGTGTACACGGAGTGTTTGCCTAGTGTACACGGAGGAGTGTTTGCCTAGTGTACACGGAGTGTTTGCCTAGTGTACACGGAGTGTTTGCCTAGTGTACACGGAGTGTTTGCCTAGTGTACACGGAGTGTTTGCCTAGTACATGTTTGCCTAGTGTACTGAACCCCTAGGTTCAGTCCTTACAACAGCAAAACAAGACAACTGACTGACTGACTGACTGACAAACAAACAAAAATAACCAAACACAAAGCCCTGGGAAGGTGTATGGTGCTTTTAAATATCATCACACGCATGTTAAGAAAAGTTAAGCTACAAAAGAATTACATGTGCGCCGGGCGGTGGTGGCGCACGCCTTTAATCCCAGCACTCGGGAGGCAGAGCCAGGAGGATCTCTGTGAGTTCGAGGCCAGCCTTGGCTACCAAGTGAGCTCCAGGAAAGGCACAAAGCTACGCAGAGAAACCCTGTCTCGAAAAAAAAAAAAACCAAAAAAAAAAAAAAAAAAAAAAAAAAAAAGAATTACATGTGCTTGGTTAACAATTTTCAACTCAGCCATAAACTTATTGTTGAACATGAAAAGGTATCCTATAAAAGACTAATTACTAAAAAGCCAAAACAAACAGTTAATTTTTGTGTTTCAGTGGAAATATGACACAAATTTGGTATTTAGAGAGCTGGAACTCAATGGCAGCTCTCCAATATTGACAGTAAAAGACACAACACAGTAAATAAACAAATGTGAGCAAAGATTTGAAGCAAGAGTGATCTCAACAGCGGGACTCCTAATAAACTAGCAGGACCCATGCTATAATCTTAAATGAATATACTGCTTGTGACTGTCCTGAAACAATGATGTAACGATGTCTTTATTAAGAGAGAACATAAGAATAGAGGAAGTTCTGTATCTTGAAAATCAGCATTTCTTTTCACCATCGATTTAATGTTACTAATTTTTCTTTTAGAATTTCACAGTGAAGAATATTAAGCTTGGATTGGGTGATGTTGAAAATCCAAGTATTCTATCATAGCTCACCTTTCCAAACAAATGCATCTGGCTACATTAGCAGTTATTATTTGTCCTCTACAACATAACATTTGCAGAGCATGACATTTCAAAGAGCGTATATGTTATAGAATTTATAATCTTGTACAATGTTTTAAGCTTGCATACTGCATAACTTTCCTAGTGGATTAAACTTAAAAAGCACTGTGTGTCCTCCTTGTCAATCAAACCTATACACGGCATATTCACTGACCCTGAGAATATTTCAGCATCCCATTCTAGATGAGTTCTTTTCCTCTGCATCTCTCCACTAGCAATGACATATTTAAAAACAAAGGCAGCAACTTTAACAAAAAGTGGCATACAGTATAGTTAATGCCTCTCCTCTCCTCTCCTCTCCTCTCCTCTCCTCTTCTTGTCTTTGTTTCTGACTCTATCTTAGCTTCTAACCTTCACCAAGCCTCTTACATCTAAGTACCTATCACGATGAGCTGATCATTAACTACCATCAGAAAATCAAACTCGGAAACTGTAACCTGGCAGCCAACAGAGCACAGACTGAGGGACACAGCTACCATGACAGCTATTATTTATTTACTTATCTGTGAGAACTGCTTTTGGAAGCAGTTGTTGACACTTATAATTCCACTATTTTAAGGTCTGACATCGTTGAACAGTACAAAACAGCACTGTGCAAATGAGTCCGCCTTTGAATGCCTACAAGTGTAGAGAAACTGCTACACCCTGTAAATACTGAAACCTGGTCTAAAGCTCTCAGTTCCTGACCAGGAGCATCCTGCCAGCACCGTTCCTCAACTCTGTACCCATGGAGGACAGTGCTCCAATGAGTAATGGCCAAGCAGCGTTGAGTCACACTCATCAGAGTATACGGTGTGATGAGAAAACACCATTTCCTGGCCTGGAAGGTGGGTTCACACTGGCAAAGCTGGAGCAGAGCCTGTAAAGGCTGGGCTGGGTGCAAGCTCTGGGACTGTCAGGAGGCTCTGCTGAGCCGCCTGCCGAGTGGAATCCAGCAGAAAGTCAGAGAACAGGCAAATATTTGAGAAAACCGATCCTACCATTTATCCACAGCTCATTCTGCATTTCAAGGTATTTTACCAGTAAAATTAAGAGAAGGCAAGATTAGGCCATACACACTGTTTACTGTTCCTTGGTCTTTGTGGTATCAAAAGTGTTGAGTTAGTCTGACTTTCAAGGTGCCAGATATAAATGACAGAATGTCTAACAAGGTCATCAGGGTAAAGTCATTATTATTTACAAACATTTCATCTCTATGGCATATAAATTTATTTTGTTTGCTCTTTTCTCTAAGTAGGAATCACCTTTAGAATGTAAAGGAAAGCAAGCAGGTGTTCATGGATTTTTCCAGTGGGGCAATCAGATGAAAGGCGGCCAGGTGACTCTGAGAGTGACTATTGGGCCGGAGGCTGCAGGGGAGGTTTCCATCTCCAGCAGTGGTTCCCGACCTCCCTAGCGGCAACCCCTTACCACACTTCCTCATGCTGTGCTGACCCCCAACCATAAAATTATCTTTGTTGCTACTTCATAACTGCAATTTTGCTACTGTTACGAATTGTAATATAAATATGCAGGACATCTGACATGAGACCCCCTGGGAAAGGTTTAGAACCTACAGCCACCCACATTCAGGAGCAGAGGTCTGTTACCCAGGCAACAAAGTTGCTGGATTAAAAGCTAAATAGACAAGAATCCCAGCATTGATGACATAAAAATCTCTGAGATGGCTATGTTCCCATTAGTAAGTTCAATAACTATTTGAGTCCCCAGGGTAGAATCTTGGTCTGTGTTGCTATGCAAAGCTACAGGTATCAGGTAAAAACAGATAACTTCATAGCCTATGGAAGTGACGTGTTTTGTTCCCTGTAGGAACTACAGCCCTGACTACAGTCGTTCTGAAGCATGATAAACACAGGGGCACATTTTAAGCGCCACCCTATGACCTCCGTAACACTGCATTTCTAACGTATTTCTCCTCAGAAGCTGGCAGACACTGCATGAGAGTTTGCGTGGCTGTGAAGCCACCAGGAAGCCTGAGGAGCTGAGGTGAGGGACCAGGGGGCTCCTATTTTTTAACTCAATCAAGTTACTATGGAAAGAAAGTGATGTCATTAAGTGCCAGGCACAAAACCATAAGCTTGCCATAAATAACACAGCAATTTGAGTGTAACAGAAAATAAAATAAAACATAAAGCCTTTGTCTAAACTTCTTAAATGACTCTCAGTGTCTTTTGACCTGACCTGACGCTGCAGGATTTTCATAAACACCTGTTTTTATGCATGAGCGTCTCTTTCCAAGCCCTCAGTAGCTATCAGACCACAAACCCACATTAGACTGTTTACACAAACGTCATTCCCAGCTTTGACTCTGTCACAGCACCAACAAATGTCCCTTCACATTTTTTTAAAAGAGGAATGAGGCACGGCACGGTGGCAGTGGGAGTTGTGGGTCCTAGAGGGCCCTAAATGAACTTCTGGGTTCACTGACCATTCCCACTGAGAAAAGATGAAGTCAGAGAGGTGCAGGACGACGGTGTCCGAGGAGAAAGGAGAAGAGGCACAAGCTGAGTCACTAGCCCTTTCCCTCCGTGGGCCCGGTCACCGGCAGTGCCGCGGTCAGAAACTAAACCCATACCAGAGGGACAGGGAAGCTGGTCTCCATCTAAGGAATGGAACACCCGATCCCCATGACCTTTGCTCCCCACGAGCTTCACAGCTTATAGTTTATAAGAGAATCAAAATGCTACCCACATTAAAAAAAAGCTCTGTACATCAAGGGAACTTCCTAAGCAAACCCTAAAAATGGATCACAGAGGGGAGAAATACATGGAAGTTCTTATCAAAGTCCTAGGGTTCGCATCCCTAAACACTGGGAAAGTGCACCGGAGACAGCCAGAGATAGGGCTGTTGGGTGTGAGCATCTTAATGATATGCAAAGATGCTCTACCTGTAAGATGCATGAAAATACAAGGAGAACCAGGTGGTGGTGGCGCATGCCTTTGATCCTAGCACTCGGGAGGCAGAGCCAGGCGGATCTCTGTGAGTTTGAGGCCAGCCTGGGCTACAGAGTGAGTTCCAGGACAGGCGCAGAGCTACACAGAGAAACCCTGTCTCGAAAAAGAAAAAAAAAATTACAAGGAGATCAAACTGTCATTTTTACCTCTAAGGTGGGTCAAAACCTAAACAGCCATGAATAAAATTACAAACACATTCTGTTTGTTAAGCCTTAAGCAGAAATAATACTTGAGGGAATATGCAAAATGATCCAGTGTTGACAGAGGGGAAATGGATGATACCTGAGATTACGTCTGTGTTTACCTTCTGACCCATGAATCCAAATTTTAAGAGTGTCAATATCAAGACAAAAAAATATACATACGCAAAGTTGCTCACTGTAGAAGTATTTGTTTTAACAAGAAAAATACAGAAGGCAAGAGATAAGCTGGACAATGGTGGAAGACACACTTGTACATCCATATAGTGGAGTACTATGAAACTGTAAAGAAAGGAGCCAAGATCAAATCATCTCTGTATGTATATGGTTTTCATGATGAACAGTTACATAAAAAGGAAATAAAGTGGAAGGTGCAATGACCTTGATCTAGGAAAAAGAGAAGAAACAGGAATAAATTATTATAAGAGATAAGTTAGCTTTCTAAAGGGCCTGGAGAGATGGTCCATTTGATAAAGTATCTGCCTGTCAAGTACGAGGATCTGAGTTGGGATTCCCCAGTACCCTCACAAAAAGCCAAGTGGGGAGAGATAGGTCTACAATTCCAGCACACGTCTGTGTGTGTGTTGAATAGAGACAGGTAGGTCACTAAGGCCTCATCACTGCCTGGGAGCTAGCTGCAGACTCAGTGAAAGACCTTGACTCAAAAAACAAGATGGAGTCGCAGGAGACACCTGACGTGCACTTCTTGCCTCTGCATGTGCACATGGGAGTGCACACAAGTGTGTACGCATGGCTACCTACAAGGGAGGCAGTAGGTGGTTAGATCGGCCCCAGAGGCTAGAATGTCTGTAAGTCTTTGTTTTACATATCTGAATCGGGAAGTCAGCAGTACGTGCCTGAGCTGGCTCATTCCGGCTCCTGGAAAACAGTCAAGTGGTCTGTGAACCGGTGGTCATTACTTTGATAGTTAGAAAATGGTGCCGGTTGGCAATGTTTAGACGGTGGCAATCAGCCAGTACATAACTGCTGCCCTCACACTGGGTCTGAGCAGCGATCCACAAGGAATGTAGAGATTGTAGGAACGTTCAAAGCAACTTACAACAGTGCTAAATCAGAACAAGCCTAACAGTGAACGGGTGGACAGCACTGCTCCCTCTAAATGAACACTTCAAGAGAATTTCTAACACCGTGAGCTGACCTCACAGATCTGGAAACAGTAAAAAGGACTGCAGAATTAATCAGCTTAGCAGTTTAACTGTTTTCAGTATCACAGTGTGAATGCTGGCCTTCTATTATGAGAAAATTATCAGTATTATAAAATATGCTAAACAAATCACTGTTATTACTGCAGGAGAGCGAGGATATTGAGAGTGGGATTAAGGAGTCTGAGTTCATTAAGAAACATCTAATGGTCCTGAAGCTGAACTGCATATATAAGTATGAAGTTACAGTATGTTGTATTAAGCTGATAGTACATGTATGATGAATCAAGCTGATAGTACATGTATGATGAATCTCATAGCTTTTTTTCACCAAATAAGCTGGAAATAAGAAAATAATGGCCATTCTAGGAACATGGGGCATCCAAAGAACCCAGGCAGCTGTACCCAAACTTCAATTCCTAATTTCGATTTCCCACTAGATACAAGACTTTATAAGACCTATCTTATTACAGATCTGGGTCAAGGAAAGCACAGAACGTTGGAAGGGGAAAAAATACTATTAAAGACAACGGGGATGAAGTCACCGGGCCCCAGGAGCCTGTCTGAGGATGTCCTCTCTGTCCTCTCTGTCCAAAGACAGGGAAAATGCTGAGCAGTAACAAAACTGCCAAGGATTGCATGGCAATGCATTTAAATCCGTGAGTTCACGGTGATGCTTAAACATTCACACACAGACACTGGCCAGGCCCTCGAGATTAAGAAAGCACACTACTCTTCACACTGGTGAATGCAATTCCCTTTTTTCTTGTTTCTCTCTTTATAAACTGTACCCCAGGATAACCAAACAGTTGGTCAAGACATTTTTTTTTTGCTCTCAGATATATTTTGGCTGATGAAATAAAAGAGGAAATTATAAAAGTTACATACATACCAGCATTTTGCAACCTATAATAAAAATAATGGACCAGGTTAATCATCCATGTCTAATAACACGAGAGACAACCAGCAGCAACTGAGGGCCCCCGACAGAGACACCATACTGCTCTTTCTAAAGTAGCAAAGTGTTCTTGACAAAGAAGAGTTTGTTTGTACGTGAATGCGTTTATCTCAAAACTGCATCACATCAGCACTCTAGATCTAACGTCCACTAGCAGAGGCAGAGTGTAGGTAGGTGCACAGGCCTGATGACTCAGCTTTTCTACAAACTGCAAGTGGGAAAGAAGATGGGGATAAGCAACCTATTAGTCAATGGCCCCTTAGGAACACTATTGGAACAAATAAACCAACCACTAAAAATTACACGAGAGTATGTGTTTATACACGGCTATAATACACACATAGCTATATATATATACACACACACACATATTTATACATATGTCTCTACATGTATGTACTGTACCTGAGGTAAGTGGGAAAACATGAACTGCCACTACAGTGTCTGACATTATTGAGAAATAATTATTTTTTAGATATGAGATTTTTTTTTAAATAATTTTTTTCTTTTGAAATCTATTAAGATATGAATAGATGGATTAGCACCATACATATGATTTGTTTCAAAATCTGGAGGGGTAGGGATGGGTGGGAGGAGACTGAGTGATCGTGAGTTAAGACTAGGTGATGGGCCATTCCCTGTTTACAGATAAGATCAAATTTTTCTATAATAAAGCTAAAAGTATGAGCACAAATCACAAAAAATTAGGGAGCTAACGTGAGAAAGATTCTGAAAACACGATCAGACAGACCACACGTTCCATCTCAGAGTCTATCACAGCTACTTGAGGGCTTCTAGCCACCTAAATCAACTCCAAACATTAAGCAATCTGTGTCATAGCCCGAAGGACCGCAGCAGTGGGGAGAAGCTGAGAACCACTGTGGAAACACCCCAAGGATAGGAATGTGCATCGTTCACGTGGTGTTTACCCAGTGTTTAACATTTAAGGGGCACTCAAGAAATGGCTGGTGAATGAATGAATGGCCCAAGGTACATAATGGCAGCTAACTGCTACATGTACAAAAACAGCAATTCATATTTGATATGGAAACCTCGGGGCTCACTGGGCTGAGAGGGCAGGGCCTTCTGTTTCAAGTAAAATAGGGTTTCCTTCATAAAGCCACACAGCAGTCAGTCTGAACAGCTACAAGGAAACACCCAGAATAAAAATAGTTTCATACCCACAAGTAGGTGTGGGTGTGGCCAGCAAATACTCCGATTCTACAATCTGTTTTGGCCAGGGCAGTGCTTCGTCAGTGACTAACAAAGCAAACGGTAGGCCGAGGCCATGGGCTGAAATAAGCGCAGGGTTTGCCAAAAGGGCCGGCTGTCCAGTCTGCCCGTAAAACAGCGCACTTCTCAAAGCTGGGGAACACAGGCTGAGACAGTCACATAGAGTCACACACCCCCGCCAAAGAAGGCACACAAACACCCAGCACAAACCCCATTTTCCTTTTTCTCTAAACTTGAAACAGGTTCTGACTCTACAGAGGCAGTAGGAGATTAGAAATCTCTTGGGACAAAGGTTTCGTTGTGTTGGTGAAAAACCAGATGGGTAGAAATGCTGAGGAAGAAGATCTGAAAAGATGAGGCATTCCCACAGCTGGACACACTGCATAAGGCCAGATATCTGAGTCTATAGCTGAGGACAACTCTGCTGAGCGTTCACAGGAGTGATACCTAACCAGACAGAGCATGGGTCTCAAGCCTGACACATAGACCCCCCCCCCCACACCAGACAGAGCATGGGTCTCAAGCCTGAGCACAGGTGTGGATGTGACCATACACACACACTTACTGACCAGACAGAGCATGGGTCTCAAGCCTGAGCACAGGTGTGGATGTGACCATACACACACTTACTGACCAGACAGAGCATGGGTCTCAAGCTGAGCACAGGTGTGGATGTGACCATACACACACATTACTGAAACACAGATTCAGTTGAGCATGGAAATATACACACACACACTTACTGACCAGACAGAGCATGGGTCTCAAGCCTGAGCACAGATGTGGAGGTGACCATACCGAAGATGTGTTTCCACAGTCTTCCTCCTAGCACTGGGTTTCAGCATGTTACTTCCTAATTCAGAACAGTCTCCACTGAGCATGTGCAGAGGAGGTAGCTTGATTTCTCATTTACCTTTTGTGGTTTCTCAGATGCAGCATAGTTCATATTACTGCAAAAGCTATTTTTTATATGATTTCTAAATGATAAAATACACACAAGAATATCAACTCTCTGGTTCTCCTGATAATCTAGACTGATTTAAAAAAAAAAAAAAGCCATATTAAAAACCAGGTATGGTGTTACACTTCTGTATTCCCAGTATATTTCCAGTGCTTGTGAGGCTGAGTCAGAGGGATTGTTGTGAGTTGAGAGGTACCTGGGCTACGCATAAGGATCAGGCTAGCTAGGGTTCTATAAAAAAAAACAAAAGCAAAAAAAAAAAGATATATACTGAAAAAGAAAATAAAATTACGATAATGCAGTTTTTAATTTATTTTTTTTTTTTTGTATGGCATCACACATGCATGCAGTAGAAGTCAGAAGTGATCAATAGGAACTGAGTAACAGGGTTGTGAGCTCATGGGTCTGAACCAAACCCAGGTCTTCTGGAAGAGCAGCCAGAGCTCTTAGCTGCTGAGCCATCTTTCCAGTACCACAATGACTTTGATTGTTAAATGTGGCAGTGAGCAAAACATTTAAAATTAAGAAGGAAGAGGAAGAATAAATTCTGCATTTGTCCTTCAACAACTGTACAAGGTTTTGCTCAAACACACACAGGAAAAGCCCTGTCAGAGGAAAGGGGCAAACTTATTCTATCTACTCACCAGTCAATACTCTACTCACCGATCAATCCTCAGCGTACACTGCCCTGATTCTAGCTAGATGCAGCAAACGATGGATTCATGCTGTGCACCGAATCTGCTCCAAGCCTGCTCACCCGCACAGCTGATCTGGCTCCGAACCCAAATGATGACATTAAAGGGGATGCTGTTGGTCTCAACTCCTTGCTATTTCTCAGAATTCCTGAAAACTGATGCTAAGTTCTCTAAGGTTGTGAAAGAGAAAACCAAGGGCCAGAACTGATGGAGATAATGTTTACTTCTCTGGGAGAAAAAGGTTACTAATCTGGCTGCTTCAAGATCCCTAGGAAACTGCATCATTAGCCAACCTTATTTTTAAAAAGCTGAGTCGGACGATCTTTTTCCTTCAAAATGAATAGAGCAATTTCATGTAAATAAACATATTGTAGGATTATCAAATTAACGGCCTTTCAACTATAAGGGAGAAGGAAAATTTAAGGAGGAAAATCTAAAGACACTTATTGACGTTTGTGTAGTTATGAATAAAGAATTTAAACTCTCCAGGGAAATTGAACAGCTAATTACCATAAGTCCAAGATATCTTGCACTTGTCTCAAAATTTAATAATATTTAAGAAGAAAATATCTGAAATATTTAATGCTATCGTTTCCCTGTATTAGCCTCTAAAAGCTTGCCCTAAAATCCTGAAATGCAAAACAGTCTACTTACATTTTCACCATTTCCCTTTTAGTTTAAGGCCCTCAAATGAGCAAAAATTTGGGTCAGCTACTTTTATAAAACCTTTTTTTTTTCTAATAACTGAAAGATTACCATGATGACTTAAATCCATATTCTCCCTAAAATAACTCTCATAATTTTCCTACCAAATATTTTCAATCAAATAACACAAGAATGTACTTTTTAAAAATAAAAAGGGCAAATCATCATTCCATCATGAATCAACACTGGGGTCAGAACTCCTAAAGTGAAATACAGAAAAAAAATGGTGCACAGTTAAAGCTATTAATATATATTGAAGACAAAAAGTTTATTTTTCAATAAAACAAACAAACAAACAAGGAGAAGAGGACCCAGCCTGACTTTGTATGCCTGCCCAATAGCACTCTCCTCCATAATTAGTGCTTACCACCCCTGAGGGGTGGAGCTTAAGCTCAGGGTAACCTCATTCAATAAGTGGGAAAAAAAAAAAACAGTATAAATACCCCAGGGCAGCTGTGCGAGGATATCATCCACTGCTCACCGGGCAGAGGAACCAGGAAAGCTGCCCATACATCTCCAGAAACTCCTAGCACCAGGTAAGTCTAGACCAAGGATCACTGGGAGACGTCCCTGTCAGGTGGCTTGGAAACATACTTCAGTCAATTATAGACATCTTTGTGTCTATGTGTGCATGATTTTAAAAGGTGGCTTTCTACCAAAAGGCACCCAGACAGGTTCGTTTGTAATTATCTACTTAAGATATGCTAATAAAAAGGACTGTACAAATTTGCCTTAATGTGAATTTCAATGTATCTTGAAAGTTTTAGCTATTTCAGGTTAGTTATGTCAAAGATTCTGGATCATTTAATACAGTCATCTAGTAATGAGATTATTTGGTGGGGGTCATTTTATTTTTAGAGTATTATTTGAATGCAGCATCTATTTGCATTTGAAAACTAGCAAGACATGTATATTCATTTAACAAAAACTTTCCTGTTATTTTATGCAATATATTCAAAATGTAAAAGGTCAGTCATAAAAAAGACATAACTATATAACAAATCAATCTGCAGAACATCACAAAAATAAAACATGTCAGGTATGGGGCTATGTATAATCACTCTCTTCTGTTTTGCAGAATCTGTCTGAAAATATGCTGCCACAAATAGCCTTTCTGCTGCTAACATCCTTGACCTCAGTCCATGGAGTGTTTTATGCCGAGCGATACCAAACTCCCACAGGCATAAAGGGCCCACTTGCCAACCACAAGGCACAGTTCTTCATCCCATACTCCATAAAGAGTAAAGGTAAACTCAGCTGCACATTCTGCTCTTCTAACCAGAGGGCTAGTGTTTTCAAATATTAATGATGAGCTCCTTAACAAAATACTTTACAGTCTGTTCTTCTATTTTAAATTTTTGGTCGGCTCAAGTTACTACAACAAACTGATGTGTGGAAGAGACAAGTCTTTATAGAAAGACAATATTCCTGCAGAGTTGGCAGAAGAGAAAGTCACACCTGAGAAATATCAAAGGCTATGTATGGAGCCAGCTTTGTCCCCCTTTCAAATGATGGCTTCATACAATTAACTAATTACCCAGAATCTAGAAATATGAATTCAATAAAATTAAGTTAGTTTAAACTAAAAACAATTTCATAGACTAGGAATTTTATGTATCTAATTACTTAAACGTTTACTTAAAAAACCCAAACCTGCAGATATTAAAGAAAACTGGCATCAAATAAAAGGAGACAGCCCTCAATAAACCTAACTGGCAAAGAAAGTAACAATTCTCATACTAACTTACTAACTGGACATCTGGATGTCCAGACATAACTAAGTGCTAAGTGCTGGCTGTGTGAGCTCAGAGTGCCAAGGGCTGCTGTGAAGTGTAAATGTGTCTACGTCTGCCGAGTGTGTACGTCTGGCTATTATACATCCACACACTGCTTTCTCTTCTGCTTCTCTACTGGGATAGCCTGAGACATTTGATCTTTCCTCTGGAATCTAACCTCACCTACTGGCTTTGTTACTATGAAGGAACCTGAGACAGTACATGTGAAATAACATGACATCGTCCAAGAAGGGCAACAATCAGGTCATATCTTTGCTAATTCTATCTAACAGATTGAGACCCGATGACTACTGATAATACAAACTGTTTCCAAATTTCATTTTCCACAGTATTTTTCACTTTATTCATATATTTTGCCCACCATAGAGCAAAGGCATGTGTTGTAATCTTTAAATGGTACAGTTTTAGAAACATTTTGAAAAAAATCAAATGTTTAAGAATGTCTTTTTATAGCCGGGCAGTGGTGGCGCACGCCTTTAATCCCAGCACTCGGGAAGCAGAGCCAGGTGATCTCTGTGAGCTCGAGGCAGCCTGGGCTACCAAGTGAGTTCAGAAAGCAAAAGCTACACAGAAAAATCCTGTCTCAAAAAACCAAAAAAAAAAAAAAAAAAGAATGTCTTTTTAAAAGAATTAAGCATTTCATGAAAGGCAGCTTAATATTCAAAAAGTATGAGAGATACACTTGACTGTCTGATAACATATATAAATTGAGGAAAAGATAAAAGCTAGGAGGAAGGAATAGAAGACAAAGTTACTCCACTTAAAGCAGTGAGTGTAGTTTGAAATGTCAGCAGGCAGAAACGGGTATGGCACTTTGACCAAATTCAGACTGTTCAGTACAAAAAGTACTGGATTAAAAACAAACACCATTGTTAGAAGGTTAAACATGTCCCCCTGTCTTCCCACCTAAACATACTGCTCTTCATCCTATTGTTCCTACAGAACAATGGAAATATCTTAACAGATACAAAGCAGAGAAGCTCTATTTTAACTATTAAACCACCTTGGTCTCTTTCCGATAATGAACAGAAATCCCACCCACTGCCAGGCATCAGCGCCCTCTAACAAACACACACACCTAACCCAGAGGGTGATGTAGTCTCTGGGCAAATCTGCTCGGCACAGGCTGACGGAGAGAAGAGCTGAAGCTCAGTCAGGTGTGTAGTAGGGAGACTACACCACCCACAGTGCAGCCTGCGGACTCTTAGAACCTTCTCAGAAGGTAGCTGCTGGTCCTGAGGGATGGTGCTCCCTAATCTGACTTTTGATGGCTATCCCCCCAATACTACAGAAGCCAGACTCTTTCTTGCACTGAGAGGTTAGGATCCTAACAGCAACAGTCCAGGCTACAGAGATCATCACCCTGTCACTGGAGGTCAAGTTTCCAATGGTGTCTGGTGCTATCCTTTCCAGTAAGATGAGTTTGCCCCCTTTGTTTTAACAGTACAACATATTTCCATGATCCATGACAATTTTTTTTTTTTTTGTATAAAGATGAACCTGATAATTGGATGCCGAGGTAAATTCTGCATTTGAAAACTATGCTATTTTACTCCAAGCCATTACAAATCCCTTATTTACTTATCAGTTTTCTTTTGTGTGTGAAAGTGTATACACACTATCATGGACATACACCAAAGTTACTTTCAGGAGTCATCTTTGAGAATGTTAGTAACTACTGTTGGTTGACTGCTCTTTAAGGCCAAAGATCTAACAGGAGAGATTTTTTAAAAAATTAATGTACTTGCATACTAATAACTTACGGCTAAAGGGAATGATATTCTTTAAAATGTTATCAAAGATCATTTATAATTGTTAATAAATATCCCCTAGTCTCCATTTTGACTTTTCAAACCATTAAAGTCTTAAGAGTTTACCATATTAAAAGTTAGGTTAAAAGTGATAGATATATGATTAGGAGTTTAACTCAGTGGTAGAGCACTCATCTAGCACGAAAGTTCTGGTTTTGAGATCTAGGAACACACACACACACACACACACACACACACACACACACACACACACACACACGATAAATAAGTAGATCACAGTTAAACATCATTTTTACAGTTTTGACCAATCTACTGTCACATCTGCTAAATCAGCACTACTACTATGAACTGCTTTTCAACAGTACAAAACTCTAAAGGTTTCTGGGAACTTATATAAAATAACTCACATAAAAATTATACAAGTAAATATTTTAAAAAAAAATCACCTGCCATTTTATTGTCGTCTTTACTAGTTACATTTAATTTCTCTGAGAAAAGAAAACACTTTGTGTGACATTTACAATAACTACTGGCAATAGGCACAAACAAGCATTGTCTTCATGGCATATGGTAGTGTCTACACTGCAGGCTAGATCCCACCACTCCGTGGGCTTCTTACAGTAATCATCACACTTTATCCCCGAGGCAGGTCACATTCCGTGCTCCACCACCGTCTCTGGGTCTGTCATAGGCACTGAGTAAGGGGCTACTGAAGATGAATTTAGCACACCAGGAAAATGTTCTGGTTAAATGAATCCACAGCGTTATGAGATTAAGCCACTACATTTACTATATTTTGATCATCACTTTGAAACTATTCTATGTGCCTTATCAATGCATTTTGTCTAGTCCTGCCATGCTTTGCTTCAATTTTAGGTCAGTAAAGGAGAACAAAAGCCCAAGTATATACTGAGTTTGACAAAGAGTCTAGATCTAAGCTGTTCCGTAGGACACGCTGATCAGGTCTAAGCCTCTCCTGCCTCCCTCAGAGAATAACCTGAGTGAGTCTAGACTGCTTAGTTCTTCCTTTTCTTTCCTTACCTTCCTAACTAGATGATCTTCCTATGACAAACGCCATCAACCCACCTCCATGCTATGTTTACCTTAGAGGGATTCCTCAATCCAGTTTATTTACATTGCCTCATTAGGATGAAAGAGGCAAGGTAGCTGTGGCTTTGTGAAGCCACCTCCAACCCCATTGAAGATGGTTGTGTGGAAGATTTTTCTAGGATGCAGGATTACCGCACTCTGCCCTCTGGTTGCATTTAATGATGCTGATGTTGAGTGGTATGTTGCTGTGTCTTACAGGAATCCCAGTAAGAGGAGAGCAAGGCATTCCTGGTCCACCAGGCCCACCTGGACCCCGAGGACACCCAGGTCCCTCAGGACCTCCAGGAAAGCCAGGCTATGGAAGCCCTGGGCTCCAAGGAGAGCCAGGGTTGCCAGGACCACCAGGAATATCAACCACTGGGAAGCCAGGCCTGCCAGGCCTGCCAGGCAAACCAGGGGAGAGAGGACCATATGGACACAAAGGAGACATTGGACCAGCTGGCTTACCAGGACCTCGGGGCCCTCCAGGACCACCTGGAATCCCTGGCCCAGCTGGGATCTCTGTGTCGGGAAAACCTGGACAGCAGGGACTTACAGGGGCCCCAGGACCCAGGGGCTTTCCTGGAGAAAAGGGGACACCAGGAGCCCCTGGTGCAAACGGACAGAAAGGGGAAACAGGATACGGTGCTCCTGGCCGTCCAGGTGAGAGGGGTCTTCCAGGCCCTCAGGGTCCCACAGGACCCCCTGGCCCTCCTGGGGTGGGAAGAAGAGGAGAGAATGGTTTTCCAGGGCAGCCGGGAACCAAAGGTGACCGGGGCTTCCCAGGGGAAAGGGGACCGTCAGGTCCACCGGGTCCCCAAGGGCCTCCTGGGAAACAAGGACGAGAAGGCGTTGGGAAGCCAGGAACCACTGGAGCCCCAGGTCAGCCGGGCATCCCAGGAGAAAAAGGCCACCCAGGAGCTCCAGGAATAGCTGGGCCACCAGGAGCTCCTGGCTTTGGAAAACCAGGCTTGCCAGGTTTGAGGGGACAAAGGGGACCTGCTGGTCTTCCTGGGGCCCCAGGTGCCAAAGGTGAACAAGGGCCAGCGGGTCATCCTGGGGAGGCAGGTCTGACTGGACCCCCTGGGAATATGGGACCCCAAGGACCTAAAGGAATCCCAGGGAACCATGGTATCCCAGGTGCTAAAGGAGAGGCAGGTCCAGTTGGGCCTGTAGGGCCACCTGGGGCTAGAGGAGCAAGGGGTCCCCCTGGGTTAGATGGAAAAACAGGGTACCCTGGGGAGCCAGGTCTCAATGGTGCTAAGGGTAACCCAGGGTTACCAGGCCCCAAAGGTGATCCTGGAGTGAGAGGACCCCCTGGTCTCCAAGGTCCTGTTGGCCCTGCAGGAGCTAAGGGACTGCCTGGACACAATGGTGAGGCAGGTCCCAGAGGTGAACCTGGAATTCCAGGTGGCAGAGGTCCCATTGGGCCACCAGGTACCCCAGGATTCCCTGGATCTAAGGGGGTCCCTGGAAACCCAGGTCCTCCTGGCCCAGCTGGCATAGCAACTAAAGGCCTCAGTGGACCCACTGGTCCTCCCGGCCCTCCTGGACCAAGAGGACACAGTGGAGAGCCTGGTCTCCCGGGTCCCCCGGGGCCCCCCGGCCCCCCCGGCCAAGGAGTCATGCCCGATGGTTTCACAAAGGCAGGCCAAAGGCCCAGGCTCCCTGGGACGCCGCTGGTCAGTGCTAACCATGGAGTAACAGGGATGCCTGTGTCTGCTTTTACTGTCATCCTCTCCAAAGCTTACCCAGCAGTGGGTGCCCCCATCCCATTTGATGAGATCTTGTATAACAGGCAGCAGCATTATGACCCAAGGACTGGAATCTTTACCTGTAAGATCCCCGGGGTATACTACTTCTCCTATCACGTGCACGTGAAGGGGACGCACGTGTGGGTAGGCCTGTATAAGAACGGCACCCCCACAATGTACACATATGATGAGTACAGCAAAGGCTACCTAGATCAGGCTTCAGGGAGCGCAGTCATGGAGCTCACAGAAAACGACCAGGTGTGGCTCCAGCTACCCAATGCAGAGTCAAATGGCCTCTACTCCTCTGAATACGTCCACTCCTCCTTCTCAGGATTCCTAGTGGCTCCCATGTGAGCACTTAATACCAAGCTCATATAAATCCTCTGCTTGGAAAGGCTTTCCCCCCAGCGCCATTACGTCCACCCTGGAGATGCATATGGAGGTAGGCTAAAAGTAATGTGAACAATTGAAATTTTCTAAAAAATGCACTCCGAGACCGAGTTTCCTCCTGGAAAAGTGAGCAGCAATGGTGACTATGTGAGGACTCTCCTGAGCACTCAGCAACCCCAAAGCCCATGTGGGTTTCTGTGAATTCCCCTTTTACATAATTTTTACCATAAGTTAAAAAAAAAAAACAAAAACCTCACAAAAACAGAAATAAGGTTCCAACTCACCATAAATTTCATTTCAGAAATGCAGCATTTTTTAAGTCTGTTTTTAATAATTAATATGAGAACTTCTAAGAAACATGCAGGAAGTATCACATAATTTTATATTATTTGAATACTTGAATATTCAAATTTAAATGACACTGTATACCCTAGGATATTTCTGATGGTGCATTACTCTAAGGCTCATATAGCCCCTTTCATCAAGATAAATCCAAATGCACAGGTGCATGCACACTTTTTGAAGCTTGCATAAGAAACCAAACTAACATATTAACATGAATTTGAACTACATGGTGCTTTGCCACAAGTTTTTCGAGCTTTTCTGCAATTGTGGAAAGTCCACATACCTGGTGCGACTTGGAAACAGATGTCTGACCTAGTCTGCTGTCTGCCACACAGTGTGATCACTCTGATTTAATTCGGCTGCATCTCTGTAAAATGATTTTAGGGCCTTACAGAACATTAGCATGGGATGCTTTCCATTCCAGTGAAAGCATAATTAACATTGAAGGTTTCAAAATCAGTCTAGAAATGAAAAGACATTATTTATTTATGCTCTGTACTGTATTTTTATATTACTGTTTAAAACTGTTGAGCTGTACCTCACTTATTCAAGCACGGAGTACTCAATCTACTTGTTATTATAAAGCAATAAAATGTCATGAATAGATCTTCTTTCTACGCTGAGTTTACTTCAAAGCAACAAACCACGCTTTTCCTTGGATAAAGCTAATGAGAAAATAATGAAGCAGAGGGTGACTTCACAGTTGTCATGGGTTTGTCCCTTTGTCAGGATGGGCACGGCACACACCATGTACTATGAAGTAAAAAAAAAAAAAAAAAAAAAAAAGCCACTCTGAGCCAGGACCAAGGCTGATCAGTAGACACAGGGAAATAAACATATACCAACATCACTTTAAAACACTGTTTTGTCTTGGCGGGAGAGAAGAAGGTGTCAGAGAAATATCAAATTGGAACAAATATCCTGCAATTATTATTTATGGACTTAGCACATTTTAGTCATAATATTTAGAATTATTTTGATAGCTTGATTTACTGAAAGGAAGGCATGTAATCTTGGGGTGTCAATCAAAAGGCAACATATTTCAAAACTTAAAATCCTGCTGAATCCATCAGCCCACTTGTTAATCAAGTCAGTCTGACTCAGTCAGGGTAACATAAAGGCTATTGACACTTGGAGTAAGACTCTGTAAACCTGCAGAGGAGACCAAAAAGCCCTAGCTTGGGGTTGGCAGTAACTCTGGCCCCAATCTGGGTCAGCCACTCCTGTTCCTTAAACCAAGAGAATGGAAATTCTACCAGCGGGTGCTTGGTCTCTCTGGCACTACTGCACCGAGGGTTACAGCTGTCACCAGCTCCCGTTCCTAAGCCGCGACACAAGGACTGGGACCTTCATTTGAGGGAGCATCCTCCAGCCCAGGAGAGCTGCACTGGGAGCATGTGAAGGCAGAGGAACAGACCGGCTGAGACTCCGGACAGCTACAACCATAAAGCAGCATGAATACAGGTACCAGAACTAACTGTAAACATTTTTATCAGAGCAAATCCCAAGTGGGGAGCAGAGCAAGAGAGGGAGTGTCTATCAACTCAGCAGACACGGGGCGGGCGTGTAACAAACCTCTACCAGGAAAGCCCCTCCTCATGTTACTCACCCTTAAAGGCTGACATTTTAAAATTGTGTTGTATACCAGCAACTACATCCTTCCAAAAATCAAATGTTTTTTGACCTCTGTTCTGCTAAAAAAAGAAATTTCCAAATGTAACAAATGCCGTCATTCTGTTCCTAAGCAGAGTGGTAAGCTACAGCAAATAATTACGTCTACTCACTCTAAGGTAGGAGTTCGGGTTTCAGAGAACATGACAGATCAATGCAGAAATGTTTCTCAAACATCACTGCTACAAGTCAACACATAAATAAATAAACATCACTAAGTATTAATGCAGTTCGTGTAGCCCAAAGAAGGTAAAAATGTCCACTCATACAGCCTAAGGTATAGAATCCTTAAACATACAAGAAATGTACCAAGTGCTCTAGCTTCTGAACTGGCTGAATGTGCTACTTCATGCATGATGGTAGCAGCAGGGCCCGAAGCAGGGTAGTTCAGAATTCACTGTCCTGCACTTCACATGCTGAGCAGTAACTCACTGCAGGAGCAGGAGGAAGGTGCTAAGTCTGAAATGTCAATCATTTCATGGAGAACTTTCCAAGCTGGTAAAACAATTTGCACTCAACTACGCAACTCTACAGCCTTTTGCTTCATAGAAACATCAACAGTGTCTACTTTCTATACAAAAAAGATTATCAGGTATTTATATATAATTACGCACACTACAAGATACTACAGGCTGATGAACTGGGGTAAAGTTCAGCAGTACAGCCCTTGCCTGGAAGTGGAAGGATCTGGATCTGATCTCCAGGTCTGGAGGGGAGGAGAAGACTTGATACTTCCCCCCCTCATTGTTGTCAGTTAAGAGACAGACTCCACTTTGTGCTGATAAAAAGCGCAATGCTGGGGATCTACCCCCGGGTAAAATTCCCAGCACCCAAACCAAACCAAAAACCTCTCCTGCTCAATGGAAACTTTCATGAATGCATGACGGTAATTGTCATTTCAATAATAAGTCACTTATGCACTGAATTGCGGTTTTCAAATACAATCGCTGCAAAAAGAAAAGTAATGCTGACACACAAACTGAGTTATAGTCATAGGTCTTAAGTTTAAGTATAACTTGTCAAACTAGAGATTTATTTCATCTGAACAGTCACAAAGCAAATGATTAATTAAAAAAAACTGCTTCGTTTTCCTGGCTTGATATTTAGAATACATAAACACAGGGAATTTTTCTTAATTATCTGTACTTTTTTTTTTCTTGATCTGCTAATGAAAGCAAGAAAATATTTGTCCAGAGCCTGTCTTCTGTTCCCTTTCTCTAGACTTTCACACCCCCTACTGGGTAAGAGGGTGACTTTTGCCTAACCAAACATTTTTTTAAAGGGTACTGTTATTTAGTTTTCCAAAACCATTTTTGACCAAATTCACCTTGTTTGCTTCCCTAGTCACCCTGAAACCACCGAAAGTAAACCAAGTGAAATTACGCTCTTACACTTAGGACCAACTGCAGTGTTTTAAAACCGAGTGCCCGCTCACCTTTGTTAAAGAGTCCACCACCTTGGCACACAGAAGAGCCCTGGCAGGTCAAAGTAGTTATCATAGAAGTAACACTTGCCTAAAACAAACAAACAGAAAAAAAAAAATCAATGCTTCCTGCTTGCGGAAAAGAGAAAAACCTTGTCTGAAAAGCCTCCACTACAGGCTACCCTGTGTGCTGGGGGTGGGGCAAGATGTGTGAGTGTGTGCTGCGTGTCTGGAGTGGAGGCCAGACGACAGCCGGTGTCATTCCTCAGGCACCAGCCACCACGTGTTTGTAAGACAGGGTCAGTCACTGGCCTGGAACTTGTCACGTAGGCCAGGCTGACTGGCCAGAGGACACCAGGATTCCACGTGTTTCCACCTCCAAGCACTGGGATTATGAGTGTAGGTGGCACCATGCAGGGTTTTTAAATGTGAGTTCTGGGGACTGAAGTTAGGTCTTCCCTATCCTTTTCCATTTTTTATTTTGGGGACGTTTTACTTGTGTTCACCTGTCCTTGAACAATGCAGCACACACTGGTACTGTTGGCCGGATATGGAGAGAACTGTCCGTAGTAATTCCAGTGAAAAACCCATTTCAATTCAAATTAGCATTACTACAGGTTATCCTTTTTTCATATTTTAAAGGTTTATTTAATTTATTTTTTTCTTTTTATTGAGTGTGCCTGAGTGTTTAATCTGCATGTGTATATGCACTACATGGGTGCCTGGTGTCTGTGGAGGCCAGAACAGGGTGTCAGAGCCCCTGGAACTGGAGTTAGAGACCGTTGTAACCTGGCATGTGACCTGAATCAGGTCCTCGGCCAGAATAAGTGCTCTTAACTGCTGAGCCATCTCTCCAGTCCCCGTCCTTATCTGTTGAGGAATGTTGATGTTCTACACTAAAAGAAAGCTGGAACAGGACATCTGTAAGTCAAGCATTTTATTAAAACTTATTCCAGTTGCAAAATAATATATAACCCCAAGACAATATAATATCACTATAAAATGCAATATGAAGAAGCCACAATATGTCTTAATGTTACATTTCAAAACAGTTAAATAATTTGACATTAGAGTGCCATGAAATGTTCCTAGAAGTTGCCCTAACACTTGTGCTGATGAATGCATAGAGAATACTGTATTCAATTTTTATGTCCTTTTAGACAAACAGGAAAACTTGAGAACAGCCAGAGTAATGACAAGAATAAAAGTCATGTCATGTGAGTGAAGGTGGCCTGAGTCAGAAAATCTCAAGAGTACGGGCAAGTACATTCCAGGGTCTCTTGGGAGAAAAGGACTAAGGTTTATTTTGTCTGGTCTTGGGGTAAATTAAATCCAAGCCCTTCCTTGGGACACCTGTCACCTTTGGATTTCCATGTCCCGGGCCACACTTCTGCTGGTCCGCGTCACATCTGACTCCAGCTGTGCTGCCGAGCAGCATCACACAAAAGACAGGACAGAGTCACGTGCTTTCACCCAAGGCCCTGGAGTCACGCGGCCCAGGTGGTCAACTCAACTAACAAGCAAGTGAAGTGGGCACCTCAACCTCCGTTCTCCCCAGAAATCTCAGGGATATCTGGAGCTCACTGTTCCATATTTATATAATATTTAACTTTACCAACCATATGCTCTAATTGTATTTTAATGTAAGCATAGTCTAATTGCGTTATGGAACCATTGGACCTTTTCCCCTTCATCCTTCTCTACACTTATACAATTATATTTGTGGGTTGAAAGAAGGCTCAGTGGTTAGGAACAAGCAGTGTTCATCCAGTAGACCGGAGCTTAGATCCCAGCACTCATGGTGGTTTCAACCAAACACCTGTAACTCCAGCTCCAGATCTGACATCCTCCTCTGTGTGCACTTAAATGCTTTATTTCTTAGAAGAGACAGGCCTTCACTGTGTATCACAGTCGACATCCCAGGCTCTGCACTCTGGATGGCAGCTCTGCTCCATGAACCAGGTAAGATGAGACCAACTCCAAAATCACCACCAAGATGCTTACAGGAGCTGTCACTTCAAAGAAACAGTGCCCTCTGGTGGGAACGCAGTGAAAATACAAACCTGTCCTAACGGTACCAGCTCTTTCTCATAGCTAGGGACTATTTTATCTTAAAAAATATTCCAGATTTTGAATGAATTTCCAAGTGAAAGTGAAACACTTAGCTATGTGTCTAGCTTTCCTTGGAAAAGGGAAGAACTTACTTAACAGGGTTTTTTGTCACTGGGAATTGAATGTATAACTTGACACATACTAGGCACACTCTACCGTGAGCAATAATCCCAGTCCGAGACAGCAGTTCATTATCATTACTTGGGAAGAAAGCTTTCGACTGAGATGCACAAAAGCATCCTATACTGAACTCTAAGGTACTGTCTTTTTTTACACACTTATTTTGACAAAAACACTCATATCTTCTAATACTTTCAACTCACCAGAAAGATTTAAACAAAACATCCCCAAAGAAGGCAAATATAACAGGGCAGCACAGTAGTAACAAATAAATGTTAACTATTTTCAGGTTATCACGTGTCTGAAAGGAAACAGGTGCAATTTAACACTACAGTGTGGTAGAAGGAACACAGGGTTAAGACAGAGAGAACAGAGAAACAGCATGATTTTAATGAGGACTTCCTGTCCATTAAAAAAAGATCTTACCCACACCAAATCAATCCAGGCATACCTGTTTGGAAGCAGTCTGAGGGAAGACCCACCTCAACTCCCATCTCCATTTCTTTCCCCAAACCCACCCCTTCAAAGCCTGCCAAACACAGCTCCTTCCCCAGAGAGGCTCAAGACCACCCCCACAGGGTGTATAAGGGGCATCCCCAAAACAGACAGGTGGTTCTTCCAGTCTTGTCCCAGTCTCCTCTCTGTGGCTGGCAGGTGGGGGTGGGATGTGGGGAATCACCTGGGAGCACTTTACCCATTAAACCTGGCTTTTCCTGATTCGGTTTAATGAGACAGTGGAGAGGCCTTCAGGAGGCCTAAGACTTATTAATACCTATGTCAGTAAATAATTTCTGGAATACTGCTTCACATTTTGCTTTAGCAAAGCTCTCTGTAGACTTGAGAAGAATGTGTGGAATCATTTTAAAATAAAAACCAGAGGCAGGAGACAGGGCTGTCAGTGAGGAAGCAGGGTCTAGGAAACAGGAGTGGCAGACAGTGGAAATAAGACCTGGAAGACAGAAATTGAGGATGGTGCATGTAGCTGCCACACAAAGAACCCAGCCCAGCTAAGAGATGTATGGTCTTCAGGGTAATCTTTTCCCTCCAGAACAAACCCAGGTAAAAGGAGCTTCAATGGAACCTCTGTACAGCAGGGAAAACATGGGAAGCCCACCCTGAGCCCATGCCAGACCAAACCAGACACACTTAAAAAACACTATTGATGCTATCAAGCCAAGGCCATTCCTCTGGACACCTTGCTTGGCCAGAGGGACAGAGGCTGTTCTTTGTGTCCTACCTGAGCAGCAGGGAATGTCGACGTTTGACGCAGCACAGTGCTTGTCTGTCGCACAGTGCCTCCAGTTCTTCTTGCCATAGGCCTCCGCCAGCGCCTCCGGAGTCATCATCCTGGTGCCGTGGCTGGCCCTGTTGGGGAGGACTGCGGTGCTCACTGGTAGCTCCTCGATTGCCTCTTTGATAACACTGAGAATCCCGATCCCCATCCTTCCATAGCCCAGGCTGGCCTCAAACTTGTGATCCTCCTGCCTCAGCCACCCGAGTGCTGCCCGTGGGCCATCATGCCAACCACTGTCTTTCCTTTTGCATATTTGGTGTTCACTGGGTTGATCTCATCTGGTCTGGGATTCTAGAAGCACTTTATGGTTATAGTACAGCACCAAGATACTAGGCACTTGAGATAGAAAAGACTTGCCTAAGTAACACAAGTAAGAGTAGTTGAGTTCAAAGATCATCGTCTGGATGCTCTGGGGTCTCCACCACAGCTGTGGCTCTTCCCCTTTTAGTCCATCCACTCGCAAGTGACGAGGAGCTGCCCTTGCCTAGAGAAGCTGTGGAGTCATCAAAAGATAAGGCAAAGCTGGTGTTGTGGTACATGCTTGGAATGCCAGATCCAGAGGGCCACAAGTTCAAAGCCATCCTGGAAAACTTAAGGAAAGCATTGGGATGTGGATTGGTGGCAGGGAACTCGCCTAGCATGTGTGTGGGCCCTGGATTCTATCCTCAATGGCACACACAAAGCAAGAGCAAAATACAGTCAACTGGAACAGTGAGGGGACAACCATGTAGACAGTGGGGAGGTGACGTAGGTAGTGGTGAGGAAGAGCAGGTTAGAACCACATCAGGTCCCCAGGAGCCGTGGGCACCTGGCACCAAGGGCCTGTGGGGACAAGAATGGACAACCTACCACACAAGGCCACATACACTGGATCAAAAAACACACTAGAAGCACACAGAAATGTGCCAGACAGGATGAAGAAATAGCTAGAAATCTGCTTTTCTCCATTAGAGCCTTGTTATGGGACTCTCACCGTGCAGGTAAGTGGATAGGTGATATTTTAAATAGCTCATTATGTTAACACACAGTGTATTTCATTTTGATGGGAAAATGAAGAAATGAAGGAAGAACAAAGAACACACGTGGAGTTCTTTTCTTTAGAGGCTGACCCTTCAGAATGCTATGTCAAGATGGAGGGATCCTAGGGAAACACATGAGCAGACCAGACTCCACTGTGTGGGATGAAAGAAGCCATCAAGGAGAGAAAGCGTGCAAGAGAAACTTCAGGTTTTTCAGAAATTGAATTCAGAGAGACAGAGACAAATTCAGACAGACAAGCAGACAGACAGACAGACAGATGTTAACAACTAGAGAATGAGTGAAGACTGCCAAGAACACTACTAAGCTTACCACAGACTTAAAGGCAACGGATGTAGTATTTACATACTGCATACAGATAAACACACTCCCTAGTTGCCTGAAAAAAACAGGCAAATAAATTACAAAAATAATAAGAGATAAGGCCATACCTACTCCTTTTAGAAGTACCTTAGGGGAGAATCTGGGAGAAATATGAAAGTACCCTGATTACAGAGCAAGTGATGTATCAGAAGTATCAAGAGAGGGAGTATTCACAGGGGTCCTATAGTGAGTCTTCTTTGTCTCTGACCAACTGGGTATAAATAGTAACAGCACATCTGCACGGCCATGCTGGAGTGTCTACACTGTTAGCACGAGGTGGGAAATAGATCTTCACTCCACGGTGCTTGTCCAGAGACTCAGTAGTGACAGCAGCTACTGACTGTTTTCCATACCCTGATCAACCCCTGTGAGGCCTGCATGCACTCAGAAAGGTGGAACGGAAAGGAAACCAGGGCGTGGGGCTGATGAGGTCCACAAGGAGCATGCATAAGGGAAACAAGTATGGCCTGGCGGGGTATACCCAGACCATGGCCTGAATGGGTATACCCAGACCATGGCCTGAATGGGTATACCCAGACCATGGCCTGAATGGGTATACACAGACCATAGCCTGACGGGGTATACACAGAACATGGCCTGATGGGGTATACACAGACCATGGCCTGACGGGGTATACACAGAACATGGCCTGATGGGGTATACACAGACCATGGCCTGATGGGGTATACCCAGACCACAGCCTGACGGGGTATACACAGATCATAGCCTGACGGGGTATACCCAGACCATGGCCTGACGGGGTATACACAGACCATGGCCTGATGGGGTATACACAGACCATGGCCTGAATGGGTATACACAGAACATGGCCTGACGGGGTATACACAGAACATGGCCTGACGGGGTATACCCAGACCATCAACCCCTACCCAGTAGCCATCTGCATCTTCTTTATCAAAGGATCTCTGATGCTATTCTAAGTACCTAATAAAAGAGGAACAGTAAAATATCCACGATCTTTAAAAAAAAAAAAAAGAAAGAAAAAAGGGTAGGCAATGTCACAAGGCATGTCATTTCTATTGTATTTGCTGCAAATATTTCTAAGAAGTGAAAAGTAATTCAGAGCTACTACCCTCCATCTGATTGACCAAAATAATAACCTTATCTTGTAGCTTAAGGACAATACACTAGTCATAAAGTACCCTGGAAGGAGTAAGACTCTGACCACAATGACCTCGGATTACCTGAGCACAGTGCCATCGGCTGCAAGTTTGACGAAGGTGCCATCTTCCAGATCCAATGCCAAACCCTTGCAACTAAAATGGAAAAGTCTGATTATCAACCAGCTCATGCATTTAGTGAACCTCAGAGACAAAAATCTGCACTATTAAATGTTACAATGTTAAAAGAGATTTCCTCCACACCTATACGAAGAACATGTTTATCAATGAGAGAGAACATTCAGGAACTATAAAATTGAGTATCTCTTAAAAACAGATACATAAGGAAAAGTGCCAGGAGGCACAGGGTGGTATGTTCATCTCATAAAGTCTTTAGGCTTTTGCCAAAAAAGACACCACTCAAAAGAAAATATATTAAATGAAGATTATCCTGTACCTTGTTAAAATATACAAATGTTTTCCATTATCTAATACATGTGGGCGGGGACATGGTGGGTAAAAGCTGACAATCTGAGTTCAATGCCCAGATCCATGGTGGAAGAGAGAACAGACTCCTGAAAGTTGACCCCAGACCTTCACACATGCATGCACGCACACACACACACACACACACACACACACACACACACACACAAACTTAAAACACATACAGACAGAAAGATGCACAGGAATATATACATCCACACTCACTTACAATGCTCAAGCTAACCTCTTTGCCAGGGCATTTTCTACGTTATTTTGAACAAACCTCCGTATAGTTCTACTTATAAAAACTTACCCTCTGGGTAAGGTATATTATTGAAAACCAGCAAAAGAAGGTCAAACACTGAGTTCTAGGTTCTTTATTATAAAACCTTGTAGGACCTGGATAAAATGTATAGATTCGCCGTTATGAACAATAATAGCTAAACAGCACAATGGCTGACAAGCAGCAAGGCTAAATGAAATGAAAGGGCAACTGGGCACTATTGACTTGCATCCACAACTCACAGTAAAACGCCTAGAAACAATCACTTCACATGGCAAGAGCTTTCTGTTACTTCCCAGGACAGAAAGGATATATCAAAAGACAAATCTCAGAGGGATGCTCAATTCATGCTCATTCTGCATTTTATGTATTATAAATTATTTTATGATCATTAATTACACACCAGGTGGTTATTTTCTGAATTTGTGTGTCTGTTTGTATACATGTTTTCATGTGTGTTCACATGAGTGTTCCTGTGTGTAGGGGCAGCCAGAAGTCGACACGAGGCATCCTTCCATCTCCCCACCTTACTTTTCAACAGTCTCTCTCACTGAAGCTGGAGCTCCCCAGTTGGCTGGGCGGACTGGATGGCAAGGCCCCGGGTCCCTGTCTCTGCCTCCCTAATGCTGGGGTTACAGAGACGCCACTGCACTCAGATGCGTTCAGATCTGTTCTGCCTTCCTTCCACACCCCTTTCTCTTGAGAATTTTGTATATGTGCCATGTGCTTTGATCACACTCCGAATTCCAAGGGCTTCAAGTCTTCCCCCATCCTCTCTATTATCTGCTCCCAACTTCCTGTCTATGTTGTCTTGCTGCTGCTGTTGTTGTCCGGAGTCCATGTATTTGGCTGGGTAGAGAGCCTTCTGCTGGTACCTGGGTAGCCTCTCAATGTCCCATCCTTGAAGAAAACTGACCTTCTTCTCAGTAGCCATCAATTGTTAACAGTGCCTCAGCTAAGGTGGGATGTGGTGCCCATCGCCCTGCTCCATACTTGGATTTGGTTGGGCGTGAGCTCACCCAGGATTTGTGCATGCTGTCGCATCCTCTGTGAGTTGGTATGTGCGGCCACTCTGTTGTGTCCTGAAAGGTTCCTTTACCTCTTAGAATCTTTCCATCCTCCTTTTGCACTGATCCCTGAGCCTTGGGAGGCACCCGGCTCCTTTTGCTTCTGTGGGCTCAGGAGGACTAAACCCAGGTCCTCCCACTTGCAGTATACTGACTGAGCCATCTTCCCAGTCCTAATTCACCTAAGAGACCAGGACTTCCATGCTGCCCCGCTAACCCTGACTGGCCTCCTCCTCCCTCAGGCCTTAGGTAGCTGGAACTACATTCACACCTGCATGCATAGGCTACCACACCTGTCTAAGCTGAACAATTTAAGTTGATGAAGCTTTTTTTTGCTTCTTTTTTTTGTTTAGAGGTCGAAAGACAAAGAACATCCTGTATGAAGTTAAGAATCATAAATCAGGAAGGGATGAACAAAAGAATGAGGAAGGAATATTTATTCAAATGCCCCAATTCAGTCACTTAAACATGATGACTCCTCTTTCATGGTTCTGAATAACAAAACAAACTTTTTCATATAGATATAAATTTTAGTTCTTAATAACTTCTCAGCCTCCTGTGACTGACTGACTACATATTAATATCCTACAAGTAGCCACAAGCTGAAAGCTTATTTTCATATTAAATAAAGTCTAGACACATTTAAAGTACAAAAGACTTTAACTCATTAAACACAAGACTTTTAGCACAGAAGTTATTTTGTCCTTTGACTCCATTTCACCTTTCACCTTCACAGAAGGGTAAGCACGAAGATTTTACCAGCAACCATTAAGGGCCACACACAGGGGATGTAGCAAAAGGGGCTGGGGGACTTACCAGAAATCCCAGTCCTCTGGTGTCGGAGTGAGCGACTCCTTATCATACCCCTTCTCCTTGACTAAGAACTGCGCAAAGCTGTTGTAAATGAGCTGCAAAGAAGGGAAGCAAAAAGAGAGATTAACCATGAAGTCCACTATTCATTCTTCATTTCATACACCTGGAAACCTAATGGGGTCGCTGATGGGGCCAGGGAGCAGGGCACTATCCATAACGGTGAAGTTCTGCCGCTGATTAATCCCCTTCCCAGGCGAGTTGGTCAGTCCCAAAGAGTCCTGAAATTGTACCCTGAGTACACAACCAAAGACAGGAATCATCTTACACCCAGGTCCTAATGGATTGGCACTCATCAGTAAGACCTGGCAATGCTCTGTAGCTACTAGACTATCACTAGGACAATAAGCACGCTGGCTATTCAATCCTTAGCTCTCGCTTTGGTCTATCAGTGCTAACAAAGGCCTGGGCTGACAGGAGACTCAGTGAGATACATCAAGCCAGGCAGATGAGTTAGGAGGAAACACAAGGCTCTACAAAAAAAAACAAGACAGAACAAAAATGAGCTCTATCAGACACAGGAGCCTCTGATCTGTCTGTGCAAAGGCAACTAAGCACAAAGGAGGCGGGAAGCCTTTGGAAGCCAGCACAGGTTAAATCAAAGCTCTCATTGTTGACAGACCTGATTTCTCAACAGCTTTTTTTTTTTTAATTAAAATACCCATATTTAATAAGCAGCTTGATGCTGGGGAGAGGACTCAGTGGGCGAAGTGCCTGCTGCGTAAGCGTGAGGACCTGAGTTCAAATCCCCAGCACCCACGTAAAATCTGGGCATGACACCCATTTGTAACTGGAGCACTGGGGGGTCAGAGAAAGTGGTTCTCCAGAACTTGCTGGTTGGATGAATCTGTGAGCCAAGTGCAGTGATTCACCACCACCTAGAAGACAGGGCAGAGCTGGTGAACCCAGGGACATGGAGAACCAGGCAGGAGTAGGCACCGAGGGGCCTGTACTCGGCAGTGGCTGGGGTGGTGGGGGCTGGGTGCTCGGACATGAGAATGGAGAAAACAAAGACTTCTGTCTAAGAGAGCTGCTCTCTGTCTAAACGCTGATTCAAAACACCGAGTGTGACTCCGTCTAGTGCAGTGTGACCCTCATCCAGGTCACACTATTTATCAACAGTTCTACATCACGGAGGTGATTCAGAATGGGTGCTGCCTCCTAAAGTCACTAGACTCTCAGGGAAGAGAGAGGCCCTGGTGGGTTCCTATGATTCTTTTTTTTTCCTCTCTCTCTTTTAAAATAGGATCTCACTATGTAGCCCTGGCTGGCCTGAAGCTAGACAGACCCACCAGCCTCTGCCTCTCTAATACCGGGATTAAGAAGCATGTGCTCCACCAGGCTCAGACCCTGCAGGATTTTTGAAGCCTGGGAACCACAGACATACAAGTTGAAAAAATTTTTTAAAATGTACTGAGTCACACCAAGGTTCAAAGTAACCACTCCGAGCAGTGACAGTGTATCTGTGGTGATCCTGCCTGCAGGGTCGACTGCCAGCCTGGGGTTAACAGACGTAAGGCGTAGAGAAGTACTTGGCACACAGGCAAATTCAACGGAAGCATTTGCTATTGTCATTGGTCCTGTGCTAACTATAAACCAACACCATGATTGACTGTAACACCTGTCCGTTTCCACTGTATAAATATACCTATCCTGCCAGCCACCAACACAGGTTTGGCTTCCACTAGAATCTGCCAAATAAAGAGTGACGAGGTAAATCCAAATGTTAGATTAATAGCAAATAGGTTTTTTTTCCCCCTGATAACCATGTTCCATGTAATAGTTGGGGTGTTCATAAAAACCAGGAATGCTTCCGTAATTTGAAATTCAAATTGAACTGTGTGCTCTGTGTTTTTAATTTGCTCAACCTGGCAACCCTATGAACCCGCTGTGTTGGAAAATGAGGCAATGTCCCGAAATGGGAAGGTTTCAAATTAGTTCAGATTTCCAGCTTACAAAAGTGAATTAGAAGACCTGGTGGGACAGAGCTGCTCTTGGTTAACACTGGAAAGACTGGCGTGTGGCTACTCCTTCAGATGGGGCACAGTCTCAGTGTCAGACACCCCATTCTCCTGAAACTGGTGAGTGGGTGTCACCTGACCTTTCAGTCCGCAAGCCCAAAGGACACAGGTGTCAAGCGTCATGTCCTCTGGGATGCTGTCCCTGCAGCCCTGGGAGAAGGGACACATACAGATGCACATTTGCAAAATTCCATGCACTCGTTAAATGCCGCACCGAGAACATCCCCGAGTCCTCTCCAAGCCTCTGCGGTTCTCACTTTCTGAACACCTACCTCTGCTGTCCCCTGCATGCCCCTTTCACCTGCCACCTTCCAGTTCCAACTCCACGTGGACACCTTGCCCTAGGCCTCTCCTCTGCAGTTTAAAAGAGTGCCTGGGCGTGAGACATGAGAACTCAAGCCTCAGCATCGTGCATGTGTGCGGAGGGACCCAAAGATATCAGGATCTGCTAAGGACTTAACCGGTTTGTGCCCTGTGGTTAGGGATTCTCCAGAGGGGCTGTGATGCTACTCCAGCTAATCTTGTCAACTTGGATCTTGGAACCACCTAGGAGACAGACCTCTATGGCGGTCTTTGAGGGTGTTTCCACAGAGATTTCGCTGGGGAGGTACAACCTACTCTGAATGAAGGTAGTACCGTCCCAAGGGCTGGGAGCCCAGACTGAATGAAAGTGGAATAAAAAGCCGGTAGAGGGGTTGGGAGATGGCTCAGTAGCTGCAGCACTTGGCATACAAACACCTGCAACCTTAGCATAGAGTGGAGGAGACAGGATTCCTCAGAGCTCCTCAGCCAGCCAGCCTAGCTGAAAAAATGAGCTAGGCTCCAGGTTCAGTGAAGAGACTCTGTTATAAAAAATAAACTGGAGGGATTGGAAAAAAGGCTTGGTGGGTAGAGGTGCTTGCAGCCAAGTCTGACAACCCGAGTTCAATTCCCAGATCCCCCATGGTGGAAGGAGATAACTGACTCCACGTGTGCACACATCATGTACACACACACACACACACACACACACACACACACACACACACCCTGCCAGCAGAGCACCAGCATTTCTCTCTCTGCTTACACACACACACACACACACTGCCAGCAGAGCACCAGCATTTCTCTCTCTGCTTGCTGACTGATGATACAATGTGACCAGCTGCCTCAGTTTCCTGCTGCTCTGCCCTCATGGCCAGGATGGACTGAAACCCTAGAAACAGTGAACCAAATTAAATCCTTCCTTAAGTTGCTTCTTGTCAGGGATTTGGTCACAGCAATCAGAAAAGTAACTAAGACAAGTTCAACTTATCCACCCACATAAGCAGATTCCATATTAAAATCGTGGCTATGTGAATCCATAATCCCAAGGGGGGGGGGGGGCAACGCAGGGACAGACAGCTCCAAAGGGCTTGCTGGCCAGCCAGTCTAGCCGAAGTGGGGATTTCCATGTTCACGGAGTCGCTGTCTAAAAAGGTAAGGTGGAGAGCAGGAGAGGAAGACACATGACATTGACCTTTGACTTCCACGTGTGTAGGACACCCCTACACATACACGCATATCACAAACCCCCCACACTCCCACACACATATGCCAAAACAGAAAAAAGTGACTGTGTCATACTCAGCTACCAAAGTCCTTTAACTCCAACCACATCATAATTTACCGAGCCCAATGTGCCCAGTGCTAACTCGCGGGACACAGAAAACACTGTCCATCAGCCTGATGCTAAGAAGACTGGGCTTCTGGGGTAGGATTCCAAAGAGCACCCGGAAAATGTTAAAACCTTCTGCTGGGCGGTGGTGGCGCACGCCTTTAATCCCAGCACTCGGGAGGCAGAGCCAGGTGGATCTCCGTGAGTTCAAGGCCAGCCTGGGCTACCCAGTGAGTTCCAGGAAAGGCGCAGAGCTACACAAGGAAACCCTGTCTCGAAAAACAAACAAAAAAAACCCTTCCGGTGAGTGTTTGGTGAGGTTAAGTTTTCAGGAAAACTGGAGGTGGTGACATGATACAGTTCACAGGTGGGAAGGGAAGGGCTGGGGGTGGCTTCTATAAGGGAAGGGTATTTAACCTGAGACCCCTGCATGAAGAAGAGAGACACCGTGAAGCGGGGCCTCCAGCACAGGCAGCGGCATGCAGCAAGACAGCAAAGACTGCCCTCCACTACGAGGATGGAAAAGAACTTTACACCACTTTTCTGCTCACAGGCTGCTGCCGCCCCCCTCCCGTGAGTGGTTCATTTCTGTGTCCCTAACTAAGTCCCTGGTGCCAACCAGATTCCGTTGAGATTACAACTTTATTTAAAATGCACAGAGCAAGTAGTAGGGTGCACAATAAACGCTCGTTTTTCTTCTCTTGATAAAGACCAAAGTAGGGCTAAGACTTTAATGACTTTTCGGACGGTGTTTCTCACAACACTGTTAGGCAGCCTCTTCCCTAATTGCAGTGCTTAAACTCTGACAGGTGATTATTCGGCCGTGCACAAGGAAAGGTGCAGCCACGTTTTCCAGAAGTGGCTGTACCCAACCAGCGGGTGCCCAGAGGAATTGGAAAGAAATAACGGGGCCTAGGATCAGCAAAAGACACCCAAAGCCCCCGGTCCAGTCTTTCCAGTGCCCTAGAAGCCGGTTCCCGTGCTCCATCGGGTGCTATCTTCTGCCCCAGGTTTCCTCCTCTGTCCCCGCAGGGCCCCACCAACACACTTCCGCCCAGCGCCCGGGGGAACCTACGACGCTGCGCAGCCGCCGTGGAGGCGGTGCGCTTGGTGCTGCCCGCGCCACTCACCCGGGCACTCTCGGGCAGGTTATAGCGGCACAGGGTGTGGTCAAGGTCGAAGCCCACCACGTCGCAGGCGGCCAAGGAGAAGTGCTGAGCCATGGCTGCGCAGCGGAGGGTGCCGAGACCGGAAGGCTGGTAGAGCGCGCCGGGAGGAATCACTAAGACAAGCCAGGCTCGCAGGAAGGAGGCGGGGCAGGGCGGGGCCTGACGACCTAGGGCGGGGCCTCACGGGGCGGGGCCTCACGGGGCGGGGCCTTACTGGACAGCCGGGCCAGGCGGGGTGGGGCGTGGTCTGGGAGGGCGGGGCCGGCCGAGTGGGGCGGGGCCTGTAGCGGCGGCCTCTTGCCGCCAGAGCCCAGGTCCCGCCCCACCTCCTGGAACACGGCAGTTCTGCAGGCTCCTGAAGACCACCTCCCTGGCTTGCTTTCCCTCTGTGCAGTGAGTACTGTCAGAGCTGAAGTATCCACCCAGGACCCTGCTAGCAAATGTTCCCCTGCTTAAGATTACACTCAGAATCAGTCGGAACTCCCGATCGTCTTCCAGGCGCCACTCAACTAAGCGATCCTAGTGAAACCTCATCCTTTATTCTTGAGTGTAGAATAGAATAGTGTGAAATGGAGAAAACGTTATGCACAAATAGCTGTTGGACCCCTTTAGCATCTAGTTTGGTAGGGTTTTTTGTTTTGTTTTGTTTTGTTTTGTTTTGTTTTTTGTCTATGTGGTCTTTGTGTGTCGAGTCAACAGCTTTTTACTCTTTTTTTTTTTTAACTAAGAATAAGATGTGAAAGGCAGTCCTTGCACCATTTCATCACTTGGAATTTGTTAGAAAATATATTAGACATTATCAAGGACCACCTTGCCAAAAGACACTAAGGCCGGTGGTTATTTGATGTCCTGCTTTGAACTGAGCTTTTCTACAAAGACATCAAAAACCTTATAGATGAATGGGGTATGCTACACAAGACAACCTTTTGCAAGCAGGAAGCACAGCGTGATCTGACTGACAATTTGCTCGATTAAGGACTATAGATATCTACTATTTTAGATGGAGAGTAGCTAATCCAGTTGGGACAAAGGATGCCAGAGACATTTAGCTCTTCCAGCCTCTGTGTGTGAAAAACTAGTATATTAAGATGTTTACCTCACAGCCCTTCATTTAAAAGAGAAAATACATATCTATTATCCTTATACTGTTGCTCTAAATTTAAAAGAACGCTTTGTCTAATGAGAAGGAACAATCGATATGACATAATGATACAACCGATTGAGAATTACATTTAACCCCCATAGATACTCTTAGGAGGTGAATAGACCAATCAAGGGATTAATTTAGTCTAATAGATAGTGCAGTTGGTTAGGATGCTTATAACACCAAGTGGACTCATTTGAAAACTAATTATTAACTTTTCTGCCATAATGAGCCTCAAACAAATTAGGACTAGGAACAGAATAAAACGCTCTAGAAAATCAAGCAGTTCATAAGTAAGAGCATCAGGACCACTGAGACCCTCCATTCTTTACTGCCTGTGAAGAAAAGGGGGGTTGTTCTGTATCACACTGATACAGGAAAAGTGGGGGCTGGAGGTCCTTGTGTAGGACAGAGGCATCCTAGCTTCAGGTAGGCTTTAACTCAGGAGTTAGGGTGCCACAAGGTCACAGTCAAACAAAACCTACTGAATTAATAGCTCTGGGTTCTTATTTCTCAAATTCAAAGAAAGGAGCTGGGAGGAGAGGTTTAGGAGGGAGTTTGTTCTAGGGTTGTAGATGGGAGTTTTCAAGAAAGGAAGAAGACAGAGCTCCCATGTCACTGGAGAGGGTCCCAGGGGTGGAGCACCGCCAAGCTGCTACTCTAGGGAATGTTCACAGGACTGATGGCAGAGGCTGGAGGAGGCCTGGGAAGGCAAGCTGCTCCGTCCATTTGGCCCACTCTCGACCTGCCCAGGTGCTGCTCAGCTGGAATTGTGTCATCCTTTATAGTGCCACCACTGCTCATCTGCAGAGTACAGAGAACAGAGCAGGAACCAGGGGCTCCTTGTGTATTCCTGGCCTCTGTCTGCTACAGAAGCAAAGTGGTTTTTTGTTTGTTTGTTTGTTTGTTTTGTTTTTTGTTTTTTACATCTGGCTAGGTCTTTGCTGGACTAGTTTCTATTCCTTGTTCTCACCAACACACAGTCCCTCGTGAGTTAGTACTGGAAGCACTGAGCTCCATATGCTTCTCTGAATCTTCGATGGAAAGTCTACCAAATCTGACATCCATTCCAGTTTAAACTTGATGGTGTGTGTGTGTGTGTGTGTGTGTGTGTGTGTGTGAGAGAGAGAGAGAGAGAGAGAGAGAGAGAGAGAGAGAGAGAGAGAAAGGGGGGGGGAGTATGGGGGGTATGTGTGTTAATAGGCACTTTAGAGATTCTCTTAATGTGGTCAGTATACCAGCATTCATGGTCAGGAGTGTTCAAAAGTTGGTTTCTTCATGACTTAGCAGAAGCTTCCCTGTACAAACTCCCCTGGATGTTCTGAACCAGGGTCAGGAAATTCTTTAAGGGAGGAGAGGGAACATAAATCATTCTTAGAGAAAAGATCCCCCATCTGTAACCAGGTGGCTCCAAGCTGGAGTTGGCCATCAGACATGTTCAGCAACAATCCGATCCTTGCTGATCAACCAGCATTTTATGTCTCATATTTCTCATGGCTACTTAGAGAGTCCTTGTGCTGTTGCCTAGATTATTTCACTTGGTGGAGAAGTTTGCTAGTTAATCAGTTTCCCCACTGAAGATTGTATTCTTGAGCCCCGCCCACCTTTTGCTGTCCACTGTCCCAGACCTCATCTCAGCTCCTCCAAGAACGTGTTTCCTTCCTTTTCTTCCATTGCCTACAGAACACTGAGCTTAAATACCAATGCCCTGGCTCATAAAGCTTATTGTTTTTAAATAAAGAGAGGCCCTCTTCTCACACATTCAACTTCAATACAAATAACACGGATTGCCTGTTATCGGCTAAAAGCTGAATCTGCTTAAATATTGTAATAGTTACTGTCTCCCATTGCTGTGATAAAAGCAACGTCTCATGCCCACAGCTGGAGGGCACAGTACCCAGCAGTGGGGAAGCTGTGGCGGCAGAATAGATCTAGCTGAGGTGGCAGGAGAGAGGCAGCTGGTGACATTTCATGGGCAGTGCAGAAGCAGAAAGAGATGGATGTTTGTGTGTAACTCTTCCTTTTTTTCCTGTCCAGGACCATAGTCTGTGGGGTGGTACAATGCACATCCAGGGAAACGCCCTCTATCTCATTGAAACCTCTCTGGAAACCGCGTGAAGACCAGCCCACAGGTTCATCTCCTAGGTGATCCTCGATCCAGTCATGTTGTCAATGGAGATTAACCGTCACATACATGAATTGTTTCTTTGAAGAACATGTTGAATAATGGTGTGAGTTGTGTCCTTTCCAAGTCATTCCTTGGAGCCATATCCTGTAGCGTGGTTGTGTTTAGAGACAGGGCTTATAGGGAGGTGATTTTGTTGAATAAGGTCATAAGGTCATGAGGCTGGGTCCCTCATCACACAGGCTTATTGTCCTGCAATAGTATGGAGTGACATCAGAGAGCTCAAGCACAGAAGAAAGGTCATATGAGAATCTAATCAGGACCAGGCTGCAAGCCAAGGAGATAGGCTTCTGTGGAAACCAGGTCCTGTGGCTCCATGGTCTTAGCCATCGCCTACAGAACTATGAGGAAATACTCCATTGTTAGGAGCCTCCTACTATGTGGTTTTCCAAAGACAGCCTAACTAGACTAAGGCAGTCAATAATGAGATTGGTCTCTAATCAATATTGATGTGTTAAGTATAATGAGCATTGTTGGCCATTTCAAAGATCCATAAGAAAAACGGGGTTTATGTCATTTGTCATTTTTTTTTTTTTTACAAATTTCGATACTTTAAAAAGCATTCCATTTACTGAGTTCACTACAGTGACATAATAATTTAGAAATCAGAAATAGTTTGTAATATTGCTTACAAGTGAATTTTATCATGAAAACTCATTCCTCTTCTCTCTCTTCCTATTACTGTCTTGCTATGTCAAGCTGGCTTCAAATTAATCCTCTTGTTTAATTCCAAGTGCTGGAATTACGGGCCTGGAATAAAAACTTCACACCCCACCTAGCCTTTTAATAATAGTATTACTTAGCCATTGTGATCTATGACTTTCACTTACTTACCAGTATTTACCTAAATAATAGCTCTGATTAATTAGCTTAGGTTTTAGGTTGTGAAACAACTCATTAAATGACCACCTATGAGTTTACAACTTTCTCTTAACATATAAATTGCAAACATAATTTGTGCAAATATTCTTTTACACAGAGAGGTGCATGGTCTTTATTTCATTAGTTTAGAATGTACTTCTTTCTCAGTACTCCTAGTTAAGCATTGGAACATTCAACATTTTATATGCCCTACACTAACCCACTTATTCTCTGCCATACATAGCTTGATTAAATTGTATTAACAAACTTTATTCAGAAAGAATGATAAAATTTGCAACTACTTAATCTTTATGGCATCTCAATACTAGCTATTCAGCTAAGAAAAAGCATTCTTGTAATACCGGGAAAGACCTTTAGGTGGCAGTAGCTCTGCATGGGACCATTTTCCGTTTTGTTTGTGCTCTTTAGATCTTTACATTTCTTAATTAAAAACCATTTAATCTTGGGGACTCTGGTTCTGATATTGCAACAAAAAGAGAAACTTAGAAATTTCACTGAGGATTTTGTGTTTGTGCTTACTTTTGATGGTGGTGTTTAAAATGTGAAATGAGCCTATCTTGAAGAGAGAGATAAAACATTAAAAGACAGAACTGTGTTTCAAAAGGATCCCAAAGGGTGAAGCGATTGATTGAAAGGCAAACATTAAGTTTTACTTGTAGGTTCAAGTGACCAACTTTAACACCATAGTGCAGAATCTTGACTCACTAGCAGGAAAGTTAGAGAAGACATATCAATAAACTCAAGGTAAACTCGGTGTATTTTGAACAGACGGCAACTTCACAATCTGCACCTGGCTCTTACGGAACTGTATATACCCTGGTAATAATTTGTTGCTGTTGGCGGGGCTGGCCATGAGTAGCAATCCCTGGTGTGTAAACCATAAAACACCTCGAATCATGGTATTATCAGAAAAAAGAAAGTCCAAGTTTAATACAACTCAGGAGAGCACCTCATGCGTGCCGCTCCGCACTCAGCCGACGGCTGTACCTCTCCACAGTTAGAGAAAGCTCGCCATGCTGGAAACATGGAGGTAGAAGGGAGGAAGGGAAAACTCGTTGATGGGATTACTACTGCACCCTACTCTCAGACGTCCTGCCACTTTCCTCTTTGTCAAGGGCACTGTGGAAAGCCACCTCCTCTTAGATTTCCCCAAACAAATAAAGATCAAATTCTCCCTGCTCTGGGCTCCCCAGCTCCTATGGAAGGGCTGTTGCTTCCCACGTGGGGAAACCCTTGCCTGGGCAGTGTAGCACTCACCAAAAAGCTTACTCATGTTTTCTAGCCTGCTCCCCCGAGACTGTAATACCAGATCGAATGTTTCATTCCTAATCATATTTGTCCCAAATATTCCATAGGGCAAATTAGCACTAAAAATTACCTATTCTGTTATTTCCATTGAAATTATTCTTTTGTGCTATTATTTGCTGAATCTGGCAACTCCAGCCCATTTCACAATCAACTTTTCGGCAGAGAAGTTTTTTTTTTTCTTTTTTAATTTTTAAGATTTATTGTTAATTATGTGTCTGTGTATGTATCTTCATGTGGGTATGTATATGTAAGTGCAGATGCTCTTGGAGACAAGAAGAGAACATCGGATCCCTGGAGCTGGAGTTATGTATTTGCTTATGAACTGTTAAATGTGGGTGCTAAGAACTGAACCTGGGTCTTCTGGAAAAGCAGCAAGTGCTCTTAACCCGTTCTCCCATGAGCCATCTCTCCAGACCCTATGGTGTGTGTGTGTGTGTGTGTGTGTGTGTGTGTGTGTGTGTGTGTGTGTGTGTGACAGGATGCATGTGGAGGTTGGGAAACAACTCTTTGGAGTGTCTCACCTTTGATTGGTTTTCAAGGGTTGAACTCAGGTCACTAGCCTCGATTGGCAAGTGCCAATCTTGTCAGCCCCCCAAAAACTTTTTTAACATTTACTTTCATTTGCAAAGTTCAGAATTTAAAATCAAATGTGCTTTAGTGTTTTTTTTTAATAAACTGAATTGTATTATATGTTGGAATCTTAACCTTTATGGGTTCATAATGTGACTGCAGTTGAAGGCACCACCTTTGAGGAGGTGGTTGGGCTAAAATGAGGTCATAGGGCGGCCTCAAATCCAGTCCGGTTGGTATCCCTATAACATGAAATTTAGGATATGAAGAGACACATGCATACACAGGAAAAGATTACATGAAGACACTTCAGGAAAAGAAGGCAACGTTAAATAAGGAGACAGAGGGAAAGTGACATCTGTCTGCTAAGTTGGCCTCCGAAGACACAGGACATAACGACACTTTGACTCACAGACTCCAGAACCCTTAGAAACATGTTTCATTTTAAAGTTGCCTCATCTGTGGTATTTAAGCCTGGCTAAACAATGCAGCTTTCAAGACTGATAAGACACTATTGTTGTTTTCTGAATGGTACAAAGAACTCACTGAATTCTTTAATATTATATGCTATGGGAGCAAACTATAAACAAAATAGAATGGCAACACACCAGGCCTTCTTGTGTAAGATTGGCATTCCATAAGACTTGTGGGAGATTTGTGAGATGGTCTTGGAGTCTGATGAGTCTTTTGGTGGTAACAGTAGCAAATAAAATGTGAGAGACTGAGATGGTTCTTAGATCATGGCTCTACATTCCTCTTCTTCCACTCACATCTGGATTTAAAAAATTTAAGTGTTTAAGTGAGTTGAAGTTTAGAGTCTTCAAGAGTAACCAAAAATAAACATATTTTAAAAATCTGTTCTAACCTGGTTTCTTGTGACTCAGTCTTGAGTCTGTAGCTTCTCATCTCCCAACCTTCTGAGCAGGAAGTTCAGTCTCATAACTTAAGTGACTGAATGCATGATAGGAGAATGAGCCACAATAACGCATCAAGCTTTCATGTATAATGAAATGTTTGTTTTTACCAACATTTTCAAGCATTACCCCTGTCTTTGCCTACTCTGAGCACATGAATGGATCCCACCTACCATGTTAGCTAGAGTTGAGAAGTGAGTTCCTCTCAGAGCTGCCACATCTAAGAGGAAAACTGAATGACTGTCTTGAGGACGTGACTGAACACACCGGTTCTAAAATGCCATAAGCCATGTCGAATGCTTATGGCTCACAATCAGCATGCATGGTCTCCTGAAACAAAACAGAAATGCTGTGTGATGCTCTGTAACGTTCATTTCCAAGTCCCTCCTCCCTCAGAAACTGCTGGGGAGTTTAGTTATGTGAAGAGGAGGTTCTTAGGTACAATGTTCTCTTCTGCAAGATTTAGTGGATTTTAAGGGTTTTTGCCCCATCACTGTGAAATTCTCACTTCTCAAATAACTTCTGATTTATGAAGATTTGCATAAAATTCACATTGAACTAGGATTTGCATCATTTTTCACAGGTGGGCTTCCCTTACCAAGTGTTTTGAAAAAAGACATGGCTGTGGGTGGTATATTTGAAAGTGATCCCACAAATCAGCAAGAAATCAAGGGAGAGGGGAAAATGACAGTGAATACAATATAATCTAATTATATATTAATATAAGGTTAACATCAAGGCCACTGAAGCTAGCAATGGTTCAATACTTCTAGGATGCACCATGAAACACAGAAGGGCCTCAGAACCAGCACTAGGAAGAGGAAAGGCTGAATATTTATCTACTAGCTTCTTTTCTGTCTTGTCTGAGAGCTACCTACACACCAGCTTCTTAGGCTGTAAATGACCTTGGGTTCCTTTGGCTTCAGAGTTAGCTCCTGGGTACCAGGAATAAGGGACCTCTCAGAGATCTATTGAAGTAGGCTATTGCCAGTGTGCTGCGAATCTGAACTTACATGTCAGAACTATGCCTTAAATCAGAACTGGTCTGAAAAGTTGAGGATAGGGTACCAGCACCATCTGGTATAACAGCCATTTTTGTAAACCTTAATCACCTCAACATCGTTTGCAAAAATTTATTTCACTAAAAATTTATCTGGGATTGGTGTCTCCATCTGTTGGTCAGTCTGTTTGCAACCCACTTTTCAACCCATCTTCTCTTTCTGTCCATCTGTGATCTGCTGTGTGTTCTCTTTCCAAATAAAAAGTAATAAAACTTAATGGGAGATACCACAAATGCTTTAGCCCACTGCTTTCCAAATGTGTTTGCATTGTGGGTACATAGAAACTGGTAGTGTTTATTTAGTATGGTGGGGCAAATAGATAACCTGGCCCAGCTAGGTGGGGCAACCAAGGCTCATGAACTTCTGGTCATCCTGTTTAGACCCAGGAAAAGGTCGATAAGTATCTTATCATAAATATAATTGAGTATTGACAGGACACACTGTTTGAAAACTCGACAGAACCCATTGTTTATTTTTCTTTCCTTTTTAATTGCTATTGAATTCTTGAGTTCTAACTTCTGAGTTCAAATAAGCAAATGTTTACTGCATCTCTACTATGTCCAGGACATGTAAGAGTTACTAGAATATAATGGCAGACAACATGGCAGCTTCCCTAGAAGAGCCTGTAGTTCGAGGATGAAATGCTGCCTGATTTGACAAACCCAATAAAACCCTGCACGTGAAATACAGAGAAAAAGAGGCCGTGAAGCTGCCTCGGTGGATGAAATCCCAGCCAGTCAAGCATGAGGACCCATGTTCAGATCTCCAGCCCTCACATAAAAAGCCAAGCATGGTGCCTGTAACCCCAACACCAGGGAGACAGAGACAGATGGGTCCCTCACTAGCTAGCTAGTCTAGCCAGTCAGTGAACTCCCAAGTGCAGTGAAAGATGGAGAGAGGAAGATGTTGTGGGATATTTGTTTAACCAGGCAAAGCTGTGTTACATTTGTTCATGCTGCATTTGTTAACAGTGTAAAGATGTGTTGCATTTGCGTTAATTTTAAATAAAATTAACCTGGGCTCAGAGAGGCAGGGTTAGCATCTGGTTGACAGGAAATAGCAGGGAGGAGCTTCTTGTGGATTTTTTTTTTTTTAAGTTGGGGCAGTGTGGAAGAGAGTGGTTTCCAGACTCCAACAAAGAGAGAAAGTTAACCAGTTGCTACTGTAACTCCCTAAGCTTGTAGGTTTCCACCCTAGCACTTGAATCTCCAGTTTTATTAAAACTATAGAGATTTAGTTGGAACTACCTTCAGTGGCAGCAACAGAGGCATTGTCTGGGGGAACAGAATTCCCCCAGGCTATGGCCTTAGTCCTGGGCCACTAGTAGATTAAAGCACAACCACTGTAATGAAGTTAAAACAACAGGAAGACACTGGACACTAACCTCTGGCCTCTGCATTCATGTTCATGCATGTGCATGTACACACACACACATACACACACTCATATGAATAAACTAGAAGAAGCAACTAGGCTGGCCAATCTTCTATGCTTAATGGTATGTGGTCATTCCAACATATTCTGACCAGTTTTGATTCCTTTGTTTCTAGTCCTCATGTTCCTCTTAGAAAGAAAGGCAGGTCTTGCTGTGGGAAACCTGAAGATGTCTCTACATTTAAGTTGTTGCATTAGCATCTGTTTTTATGACAGCCTTCCCTACTGGCTGTAAGTTACTTGGGACTAGATACTTTGCCCCATTCATCTTTGTACTTCAGTGACTAGCCGTATAACCTGGCTCACAATGCCCATTGTGTGAAATAATGGCCATTTCTTCATTTCTGTTTTATCCACTGTGAGTCTAGAATGGCTGCAAAAAGCCATTACTTAGGGGAAGAGGTGCCATATTTTACAGAAGCTCACAACCTATGTTTCCAGCAATCAATTGGAGTTTACATGTCACAGGCAACAAGGATGTTAATTGCGTAGAGCCACAAAACAGACAGTGTTTTGACAACCATTAATTTTTCATTCCATTAAGTACTGGTATAAAGGCATCAGCTTCTAACTTTTCACTTAACTGTTAGTAGATTTCATTGCCCACACCAAGAACTCACATACAGGTAATATTAAGATGGCTGGAGCTAACCTAGTTGGAACACAATAATTCACTTACTTTTAAAGAATAATACTTGCCATAGGAACAATGAATATTTTATGAACTTAGGCTTATATATTTTATTATGTCTCATAGGGTTCCCTTGCTTTCTCTGAATGCATTTTGCCCCTGTGGGGGTGATATGGATGATACTGCCTGGTTAAACTATCTTCATTGCATATAGAGACTCTTTCTAACAGTCCTTTTGAAACTTCTGTAAAGAGAATGGTGGAAAAAAAAACTGCTTATAGCGGGTATTGATACATGCAGAATTTCTAGTCACATTCTGGAAAATTAGACAGGTAGTATAAACACAAATATGTTCATTTTCTCCCTTTTTCCACCAAATAGGAGAGCACGTGAAGGAAAACATTTAAGAGCTACAGAATCCCTGTGCTCAGTTTTCCTTCTCTGCTCATCTCTGTGACACACACATTCATTCAGACACACTGTGTTGTGTGGAGGTGGAGCTTGTCAATGAGTAGAGTAATAATAAAGATTATTTCACTCCTTCCATATAGAAGAAATCATATAAAGAATATTAGAAGGGCCTGGAGAGATGGCTCAGCAGTTAGGAGCACTGGCTGCTCTCCCAAAGAACCTAGGTTCTATTCCCAGCACACACATGGGGGCTCACAACCATTTCTAACTACAGTCCAGGGGGTCCAATGATCTCTCCTGGCTGCCTAGGCACTGCACATGCCTGGTGCAGAGGCATGCATGCAGGCAAAACACTCGTGCACATAAATGCAATTACTTACTTAATGAAGAACATTAGATAATGACTTCATTACTACACTATGTAACTATACAGGACACACAGATGATTGGAATTTTACTCTGTCAAAATGTCTGACACTTTCTTAAAAGCTTTTTCACTTTTTAACTTGAGCTTTCTTCTTAAAATGATTTATACATATATAAGCATTTCATGAGACACAAAAAGAGCAAAGAAAATGAATGTGTAAATCCCCTTTCACTATTTTACACATTTATTATTCTTGTTTTCAGTAGTAACTGTTACTGACAATTGGATGAATGCTCTATAGACCTTTGCCAATACATAAAATGCAGATATATGTTCAAGCATATATATGCATATTTTTAAAATTTGAACATGCAAATACTTCTTTTTCTTTTGGTGTGTGTGTGTGTGTGTGTGTGTGTGTGTGTGTGTGTTGCATATACCTCAACTTACCCCAGTCTTCCTCCAGTGTTCACATTTTCCATTCTCTGAAGATTTTAGCTTTTCATTATAATTTTTCCATCTGTTCTAACTTCATTTCTGTTATGGTGACAAAACACCCCAACCAAAAATAACAGACTGTAAAGTAGATTTGGCCAATAATTCCAGGTTTTGATCCACCATCCAGTGGAAGTCAAGGCACAGACTGATCACTTCAGATCCACATTCAGGAGCAGAGGGAGATGAAATGCACCCCTGCTGCCCGGTTGCCACTTGTTTCTAGCAATCATCTAGCTTTTCCCTGTCTTATACAAGCTCTCCTGCCTAGGGAGTGGCGCTTCCCACCATGGATCTTTCTACACCAACTTACACTGAAGACAATTTAACACAGACGTACCCCACTGACCCATGATCTAGACAAATCCTTAATTGAGGCATCTTTTCAGGTGATTATAAGTTGTATCAAGTAGACAATTAAGACTAACCGTCCCCCACTCCACATAGCTCTTGATTTTCAATGATTCCAATGTCTTTACTTCTCAGTTCCTTTAATCCTCCCTCTCTGATGATCTTGCTGTCCACACTACCTTAGTTGCCCATTGGAAACTATCCAGATAAACAATGTAAATTCCAATGTTCCTATTTCTACTTCTTCCATAGTATCAAAAGCAGTTTATCGGGGGCTGGAGAGATGGCTCAGAGGTTAAGAGCACCGACTGCTCTTCCAGAGGCCCTGAGTTCAATTCCCAGCAACCACATGGTGGCTCACAACCATCTGTAATGAGATCTGGCACCCTCTTCTATATACATAATAAATAAATAAATCTTAAAAAAAAGCAATTTATCTTAATACTGCTTTGTTTTTCCATATTTTCAGGTACTCAACAATTCTTTGAAGCCAGAGGTGTCTGTAATATTAATTCTTAACTTTTAAAAACCATCTTTTACTGCTTTTCAAATATTCGTGGCAATCATAATCACTTCACTGACACATCCTTTATATATATATATATTATATATATTCTCATCTCTTTATAGAAAACTACAGTCCTGGTAGTGGTCGATTTTTAAAAACTAGTCATTCTTTCTTCCTGTTTCCATGTACGCTATAGCTCTGCAGCCTTTCTCATTGAGAGATACCTTGTTTCTCCATTTTTTAAAAAAATATTGATCTAGCCCTGTGATTTACTGCAGCTGACAGTATGCTGCAAAAATTTGACATTTTACCAATTCTGAGAAAAAGTCACAAGACATCTGGGGTTCTACACTTTTCTGTGGGCACTCTCCACTATTATGTAAACGAGGCTGGGCTCTGTTTCTTCTAGAAGCAAGAGAATATACTATACGTATGGATAAAAGGATCAAGAAAGAGGTTAGAGGGTAATTCCATATAAATAAATCAAAAGAGTGCTTCCTAGCATCAGAGGTCATAATTTAGAGAAAAACCATCCCACATCAGCTTTAAGATGAGTGACTTGGGAGGCAAGCTTTGGTGCTGAACTGTCATGTTCCCTGTTGGGTGAAGTAAGGGGTAGTCTTCATACAGGGCACAAGAGAGCTCCATGAGAAACAGTTGCACCAACAGTAACATAGACTTAAAACCTTCCTGCTTTGGGTGCCTTGGGAATGTCCCTTCCCTAGGATCCTGGGGGAAGTTAGTCAAGGCTGTGTTTTATGATAAGGTGAGTCACAGTGCTTCACGTGAAAACACATAAAATGGAATGTTTAATTTGCTTCTACTTTTAAATGAATTGCCTTATTAATTTAAATGTGGAAATCACCTGAAACTTTTGTTTTCATCCCCTTTGTGTTAGAAAATATGAATATATAAATGATTCGGAATTATCCTTGAGTGACTGAAATGTATATTAATTGGGAGATAAATTTTTTAAAAGTGTGGATGTAACATACTAAAAATAATTCACATTACCATGATTCTCCTTTTCTTGATCTTCTCAATGTCTTTTTATGAGAAGTTCAGCTTAAAACTGCCAGGTAAATAGAAGGCATTAATGGTCCTTGTTTTATTATTATTATTATTATTATTATTATTATTATTGTTGTTATTTTATTTTAGAGACAACTCATAGGACAACAGAAGTACAAACACTGCCTTTTCTGCAGAGCCAGTTGTGCAGCCAGATCACAGTACCACAGCCGGCAGAGAAAAGCACATGAGAGTTGATTTAAAATCTGGAGAGATTTAGTTGTTAGAGCTTGCAGGGAAACCTTGAGGATCTGATGTTGGATTCTAGCACCCATGTAAGAAGCTGGGCATAGTCCCCTAGGCCTGTAACCCCGAAAGAAAAAGAAGTACTTGCATGTTCAAATAAAAAATGCATGTATATGCTTGTACATATGTCTATATGTATTGGAAAAGGTCAGTAAAGCGTTCATCCAATTGATTTGGGAAAGTAGAGACAAGAGAATCTCTGGGCCTCATTGGCCATCTAGTCTTGCTTGACTCAAGGAGCTCTGAGTTCAGTGAGAGACCCTGCTCCAAAGCAAACAAACAAACAAGATGAGTAGAGAGTGATAAAGACACTGTGGTGGTCTAAATGTCTCCCGTAGTCTTTGGAGATTCAAATGCTTAGTCCCCAGTTGGTGATGTTTGAGGAGGCTTAAGAGCAACAAGGTGTGGCCTTGTTGGAGGCATCACGTCACAGGCTTTGAAACTTTAGAGACTGCTGTGTTCTCTTTCTGCTCTGTGCTCGTGGTTGAAGAGGTGAGTTCCCCGCCTGCTGTTCCTGACACGATGCCTGTTTCCTGCTTCCGTGCTACCCATGGCATCATCACCGTGAACTGTCTGCAATGGCTAAGGTAACCGCATCTTGTTCTGACTCCATTTTATGTTGGCTCAGACAGTGCTCACCGCCCCCACCACCGTGGTCATGTTTGTCTTGGCAACACATTTGAAATTTCCATGGCCTTGACCCTGATCCAGATCTATTGACCAAAATAATTAAAGTCATCTAAAATAAATAGAAAAGCTGTAACTTAAAAATAATTGGCGTGTAATGTTATGTCTAAAATAATCACTATACTCTGCCAGGAATGAACATTTCAAGGTTACTTTGGCCTCGTCTAACTTGGATGTAAATTATGGTCTTTGTGATTTTTGCCTTTAAAAACTCTGTACCCCTGAGCTTTTGCCCTTACCAAGGGACTTTTCAGAAGCATAAGCCTATTCTTCATCTGGCCATCAATAAAAAGGACTTAAAACTTTTAATTGGCTCAATCATCATGGTTGTCAATAACTATTTTGTGTGGATCATTTCAGTCCCCCTCTTCCACTGTAAACCTATATAAACTCTTATTTCCAGAGGTTACCTTGGTCACAGTGTTTTGTCATAGCAATAGAAAAATAACTAATACATTGTATGTTACTCAACCTAAAATAATTGGTATTATTAGGATTGGAAAGATGATTAAGTGATTAAGTGCACTTGCTGTTCTTGTAGAAGACCTGGGCTCAGTTCCTAGTACCTGGGTCCAGTTCTTTTTTTTTTTTTCCCATCACAGGCAATTTATTTTGTTCTATTCATTCACAGTTAATACAGAAAATACTTGGAAACATTTCCATATAATGTTTGACACAGAAATCATCAAATAGAAGTATACAATGTTGACAGGAGGCAGTACATTTATAATTTATAACCCCAAATGTATTTATAAATTAGAAATGGAAAGATCTACAAATGAAATTATGAAGGTTCACCAAAGTCATTTAATCTGTCAGTTTCTCATTTATTTTTTTTGTCTTAATAATATTCTATTGTATGAATAAGCCACATTTTATTTCTTTCCAGTATTTGATAGCTATTTGAGTTGTTTTAACTTTTTTACTATTAGCAACACACTGCTGTAAACCTTCATGTACATGTTTCATAGGTGCACATTTTCAGTAGTTTGAGGATATATTCCTAAGGGTAGAATTGTTGAGTAACAGAGTAACAATGTTTTGCATTTTGACCAACCACCAAACTGTTTTGCCAAAGTGGCACACCATTTTACAATCTCACCAAATCCTTGTTTTTAAGGCTCTGATTTTTGTACAAAAGTATTCAATCATTCTGGGTCCAGTTCTTAGTACTCACATGACAGCTTGCTCCAGTTCCAGGGGCTCTGATACCCTCTTCTGGCCTCTGCAGTCACCAAGCACACCCATCACACATATATGCAGGCAAAACACTCACATGTACAAAGATAAATATTTTAAAATATTTGGGATTATTACTCCTATTTCATAAATGAGGATTCCCAAGGTTCAGAAGTGAAGCTACTTGCTAATGTTAGAGAACTAGCAAAGAATACTGTATCACTAATTTCCCTTTCTCTTTAGCTGAAGGTGGGGTCATCACTCTAATTGTTAAAGGGGGAGCAAAAGATTAGCATCTAAGTCCCCAGGAAAAGAAGGTACAAAAGAACCCCATGGCTGGGCGGTGGTGGCTCACGCCTTTAATCCCAGCACTCGGGAGGCAGAGGCAGGCGGATCTCTGTGAGTTCGAGGCCAGCCTGGGCTACCAAGTAAGTTCCAGGAAAGGTGCAAAGCTACACAGAGAAACCCTGTCTCGAAAAACCGAAAAAAAAAAAAAAAAAAAAAAAGAACCCCATGATGTTCAAAGTAGATCAAAGAAAAAAAAAAAACATTAACTAATTTTGTGCCATCCTTTCAAATCATTTTATAACTACTACCTCGTTTAATCATAACAATGATCTTTATGGTGGAGATTCTTTTGTTTTCCTTATTTTGGCAGAAGAGAAATTGAGCATAATAGGATCAAAAGAAAACACCTCAAACACTTCGCTGACAGGAAGTAGATATAGGAAAGGTAACATCTGGAGGACCCATCACAGACTTGACTTCTGGCTTCATGGTGGAGAAACACATGGCTGCGGGCGTGTAAGACTCAGTCTCTTGCTGTGAAGGAGAAAAGACTTCAATAAACAGGAAGAATAGAATCAGATGACCTTGGTACTTGGTTGGATTCACCTACGAAGAACTCATGGGTATGAAGGGATGACTGACTGAGCCATATCTCATGGAAGTTTTAATATCATAACAGGAAGTTTTTATATATGAAATCCACTAAAATATATTAAAAAAATAAACACTTCAAATGTTTAGCTCAAATTTAATTTTAATTTTTGTGTATCTGAATTCTTGAGCAAACACAATTGACTGAATTCATTTCTCATTTTTCAGAGGTAGGTACAGTAGCCCACCATTTGAATCTGCCTGGGACTTACCCAGTATTAACACTGAGAAAAGAAGAAGAAGAAAAAAAAAAATGGGCAGCCTGGGGAGAACAAGGGAATCCGTGGCTGATATGTAGAACTGAATGATATTGTAAAATAAAATAAAAGGAAAAAAAAAACACTGAAAGCCCCTTCTCTGGTAATGTTTACCATGTTTACCGTGTCACATACACATCATAAGCCTGCTAGCATAAAAAGCATGTAAATTAATTAATGTACCTGTCTTTAAGATGTACCGGTCTTCTGGACTTTGCTTTTACAGAATGTGACAATATTCTTTAACTCTGAGTTGGTTTGTCTTAGGTGAATCTAGAGAAGACCTTGTACATTAGATCTCTGAATTGTTGGTTTGAAATGTTGCTAATCTTTCTCCTAAGAAGAAGTCAGATGTCTCACTTGTACAAATCCTCTGCAGTATAGCCCGGCTGACCAGGCATGTCTAATGTCCAGCAAATGCTCTGCTCTTGGCTCCTTGTGTGTTGGTGTGGAGGACAGAGACAAGCAGACTCTCAGACATCTCCCTTCACCCCTGTGGCAGGCAGGAACGCAGACTTTGAACTCTACTGTTAGCCTTCTTGAGAATTTCCTCATGTCCTTGACATCTTAGCCAAATGTAATTTTAAGCTCTCAGTCTGTCAACTCTGGATAATTTTTAGCTATGTCATAGTGTTGTGGTGGGAATTGATTAATATTTATGAACACATTTAAGTGGAAAAGTGCAGTATAAATATTACTACATGCACTGAAAAATTGTTTCCTACATAGTATTATGCACAAAGAAAATAAGCCATGGACTATAGTATTCTTGGAACAATTTTTAAGTGGTGATCAGTTATCTGTGTTCCCCCTTTCATCTTTTATACATTTAGAGCTTTTGTGATTTAATGCGTTCAACAATGATTTCTGCTAAATTTATTTTTTATTGTTGTCATGCATTGATGTATTTTGTTTCCTGTTAAGTTCAATACATCTTTCTATTTCCAGTTACAATTTGTAAATCATTGACTGTGATTTTCCTGCTCTGAAATGTGTCCAGCATACTCAGGATATTTGTCATTACTTAAGAATGGGCATGGAAACAATTTACTGAGGAGAACAGATACTTCTCTACTTAGCTTTATTGTATATAAAAATCCTGTGATGTAAATTCTTGCTGCATTCTTGAATTTGTAAGCATAAAATTAGAAGTAGATTTGATTAAAAAACGGAATTTTGAGTATAATAAAATTACACTTAAGTATTTGGTTAAGTTTCCAATTCATATAAGACAGAAATAATACATTTCTTATAAAACATCAGTAATAAACCTCAATATGTTTACAGTAGCATTTTTTTAATGATGTTAAATGTTAAACTAGCACAGATCAAGACCATTTTTGTTTTGTTTTGAGGCACATTCTCATGAAGACCATATTAACTTGAACTTACTATGTCCTCAAAAGATGACCTTGAATTACTGCTTCATCTGTCTTCACCTATTCAGGATTGTGATTACAGGCATTCACTGCCATGCCTAGCTAGAAATATTTATTAAAAATTCCTTCTTCATGCTGTTAGAGTGGTGAGATAATTGTCATTTTTAATATTTTAATATTTAATAACTTCTATACTATCTAAAGATTTCTACAGGTATGAAGAGACACTATGACCACAGCAACTCTTATAAAGGAAAATATTTAATTGGGGGGCAGCTTACAGTTCAGGGGTTCAGTTCATTATCATCATGGTGGCACATGGTGACATGCAGGTAGACATGGTGCTGGAGAGGTAGTGGAGGGTCATACATCTTGCAGGCAACAGAAAGTGATCTGAGGGTCACACTGAGCAAAGAGACCTCTTTGCTTGAGCAAAAGAGACCTCAAAGCCTGCCCTCACAGTGACACACTTCCTCCAACAAGGCCATACCTGCTAATAGTGCCAATCTCTGGGGGCCATTTATATATCATGTTTATTGCACAAGTTTTCCCAAAACTGAACTGTTTCTGCACTTTGGCTACATTAGTAGAGACAGTTACATGGTCTTGTATGCTGTGTTTCCCCACAGAATGTTGTGCCACACAAGGTTAACAGCTATTTAAGACCTAGTGTCCTACAGATAGTTTAAGCACTTCAGTAGAATCAGCCCTAATGCAGGGCCTGATCCTCAGTCATGAACATTTAAAATCTTTGCCCAGAAATTACCATATTTATAAAATGTACTCTAGATAATGAAGTTCATAAGCTGATAATTAAACAGAATTTTAAAGTATTAATTGCTAATAACAAGTATATACTGGGAAGAGCTAGTAGATGTATTAAAAAAGCTAACCCAGAAAACAAAGATGGCTCAATGAAGAGAAACTCTGATAGGGAAAACAGATATTACCAAGTTGTGGTGGCATTGTGTTCCCCAAAATATTGTGCACTCTAATAAACTTATCTGGGGTCCGAGACAGAACAGCCACAATATTAAACATAGAGGTTAGGCAGTGGTAGCACACACCTTTAATCCTAGCATTCCAGAGGCAGAAATTCCTCTGGATGTCTGTGAGTTCAAGGCCACATTGGAAACAGCCAGGCATGGTGACTCACGCCTTTAATCCCAGGGAGTGATGGCAGAAAGCAGAAAGATATATAAGGCGTGAGGACCAGAAACTAGAAGCTTTTAGCTGGTTAAGCTTTCAGGCTTTGGAGCAGCAGTTCAGCTGAGATTCATTCTGGATGAGGACTCAGAGGTTTCCAGTCTGAGGAAACAGGATCAACTGAGAAACTGGTGAGATGAGGTAGCTGTGGCTTGTTCTGCTTCTCTGATCTTCCATGTTCTGCTTCTCTGATCTTCCAGCATTCACCACAATAACTGGCCTTAGGTTTTATTTTCATTAATAAGAACTTTTAACATTCATGCTACATCAAGTGGCTGATAATCTCATCCTAATACACACTTGAATATGACCCTTTCTCATTCTTACTGAAATTCCACAGAAATATCTGGTAATTAAAATCAGAATGCACTAGAGACACATTGGTATGCTATTTTGATGTACCTCTTCTTTTTTCATTATTTGTTCATCACTCACACAAAATCCTTCTTTAGTTCCCAATGAACTTCCTTATAACAAAAAGATTCCACTTTAGACCCAACTTCATAGGGGTATTTCTTTTTCAGGGATGCCCTATGCTTTTTGCAGAGATCTAGGAAACACTAGCCTTACCAGTGTTATCCGTTTATTTAAAATCCTAAAATATTTTTTTCCTCCTGTTTACCACAGGTATCTAGCCTTATCTATGTCATCAGCAGTGTTAGATTCAACTTTTTCAAAAAGAACTCATAAATCTATGAGGCTGAAAACATCGGGTTATTCCTTGATTAAGTCTTTGATCTACCAGCGGGGCCTCTCAGGGTCTGTTTAATCACGGATGCAGGTGAATGCATCACTCTTCCCGAGAATGCTGCCGTCATGGAAGGGAAAGGAAATGCATTCAAGCGCTCATTTCCTTCCTCTGGAAGGCTTTTACCTGGAACTGAGAGACATCTATTCTAATTACATTTCATTGGCCAAAGCAAATCACATGGGCATACTCCTTTTCACAAACAGAAAAGGATAATTTTGCCTTGAAAGGGGAAAACTGGAGATACTCTAAACAGCGATAATACATATTATACCTAGTAAGTTAGATGAATCTCTTTATTTATTTATCTATTTTGGGTTTTTTTTTTTTTTTGAGACAGGGTTTCTCTGTGTAGTTTTGGTGCCTGCTCAGGCTGGCCTCGAACTCACAGAGACCTGCCTGGCTCTGCCTCCCGAGTGCTGGGATTAAAGGTGTGCGCCACCACTGCCCAGCGAATCTCTTTATTTAAAAAAAAATAATTTTCACTTATACAATACTCACACATCTGAATGAGGCATAATGTGACAACCCAACACACACACACACACACACACACACACACACACACACACACACACACACGCAATCACACCAGAGTCAACACCTGAACCTCACTACCCATTCACCTCCTCTGTGTGGCAAGAACCTCTGAGTTCCTTCCTCCAGCTCTCTCAGAAAATGTCTAATGGTAAATTGCTGTGTATTGTGGTCACCCCTCTGTGCTGTGCATTAACATTTACTCTTCCTCCTTCTCCATAGCTACAGTGGGTATCCAGTTTTCAACCACCCTTTTCCCCTACTCTAATTTTCTCTGGCTATCAATCTTGCACTATTTGTATAAAATCTACTTTTTAAGCTTCTGCATATGAACAAAAAGATGTGGTATTTACCTTTCAGTGAACTACTTATTTTTATTTTATTTAGCATAAAGTTTTCTGGTTACACTGACATTCATCTCATTTTTTTTTTTTTTTTTGTCTGAAGAATAGTCCACTTTTGTGTACATGTGGTTTCTTGATCCTTGAACACTGTGGTGGTTCCAAACCATGGCTATCGTGAGTAGTGCTGGAAATAAGCTTGGAATGTGTGGATCTCCTTGATTTCCTTATTGTGTATCTTTAAGCAAGGAGAATAGACAGCTAGCTCTATATTTAGTCTTCTGAGGTGGTGCCATACTGCTGTCTACACTGACTCTTCCGATGTAGATCCCACCACATCACTTTTGACACAATATATACCCAGCATATCCTACTTAATACAGTGTATACCCCCCCACATCCTTTTGGCACATCTGCTACATTGTTTTTTGGGGGGGCCTGATTCATCTCTCTAACTGCAGTGAGATGATGTTGTATTGGGATTTCAATTTATGTTTTTCTGATGCTTACTGGTGTTAAACATTTTTCATACTTCTTGGCCTTGTTCCTCAAATGTCTTTTTTTGAGAACTATCTATTCATATTATTTACTTAATTTTTTTAGAAATGGTTTTTAAAAAATTCAGTATGCTCATTTTTAAAGTGGATTACTCAGTGTTCATTGTTGACTTATTCATGTTGTTGTTGCTGGTATATTCTGTTAATCCCCTATCAGATGAACAGCTTGCAATGTTTTCTTCCATTTTGTAGGCTTTCTCTCTAATCTGTTGGACATTTTCTTTGCTTTACAGATGTTTCTTGAACCATTATAAACTATAAAGCCACAAGAAATAAAAGCAGAGAGGACAGAGAGGAAAGCTTTCATGACATCACTACAGGCAATGACGTCTTTGAGCAAGATCCCTAAATCATAGACAATAAGATCAAAACTAGACATATGCAATTGTATTAAACATCCTCTCTGTTTTTATTTCTCATGGCTTTATAATGGTTTTCCTCTAGCAGTTTTAGGACTTTGATCTATTAGTACTTTTTTTTTTTAATAGTGAGAGGCAGAAATCTCACACATATAGCTCTCTAGTTTTCCCAGGATCATTTATTGAAATGGCTGTTTGTATGGGTTGTTTTATTTTTTCTTATGCTTTGACATTCTCAAAGATGAGTTGACTGCTAATGGATGCATTTATTCCTGGGCTCTGTCTTCTACTTCATTGTTTTATGCCAAGGCCATGCTGCTAGGCTTTTCTTTTTCCTTTTTTTAAAAATGTATTTTGAGTTTAGATAGGATATTTCTAGTTTTGCTCTTCATGATTAAGACTGTTTTGGCTATTTGCAGTATTTTATTTTTCCATGTAACTTTTCTGATTGTTTCCCTACTTCTGAGGAGAATTCCATTGTCAATTTATAATAACCAAATGACAATTTGTTAAATTGGCAAATTGACCATATTTCTCTTAGGTAATGTGAAAATTTAAATAATATTGATTATTTCAATCTGTGAATCTTGTATTGTTTCCAGTTATTTTCCCTCAACATTTTCATCAGTGGTTTATAATTCTTTTTTTTTTGATTTATTTATTTATTTATTTATTTATTTATTTATTTATTTATTTATTTATTTATTATGTATACAGTGTTCTGCCTGCATGTATGCCTGCAGGCCAGAAGAGGGCACCAGATCTCATTGTAGATGGTTGTGAGCCACCATGTGGTTGCTGGGAATTGAACTCAGGACCTCTGGAAGAGCAGCCAGTGCTCTTAACCTCTGAGCCATTTCTCCAGCCCCTATAATTCTTATTGTACAGATCCTTTACTATTTTGGTAAATGTATTCCTAGACACAGACTTATTTATTTATTTATTTATTTTGTAGCTCTTTTGAATTAGATTGCTCTCTTGCTTTCCTTTTCAGCAAGCTCACGACTGGTGTAAAATGGTATTAAATACTACTAATGTATTTTGATTTTGTTATCTTGCAGTATTACTGAATGCTGAATTTATTCATAATTTCTGCAGAGCATTTAGGGTTTTCAATTTACAAAAATAGTGTAGTATTATAATTTTACTTCCTTTACCATGTATATGCTTTTTATCTATTTTTTTCTCTTGGCTATGACTTCTAATACCTTCTTAAGTAAGAGTGGTGAGTGTGGTCACCATTTTCTTGTTTCTGTTACTTTTAGGAACTACTTCAGCTCTTCCTTGTTCACTATTCACTGTAACTATGGAGTTTGTCCTATATTATTTGTTCCTTGTATATTTTATTGAATGCTTTTTGTATCTCTTGAGATGATGAAGAGGACTTTGTCTTTTTATTTTGTTCATAGTTATTGGTCGGTGTGTTACATCCCTGAGGTAAATCCCACTGGGCCGTCTTGTGTATCCTCTTTGATGTACAACATGTTAGGTTTTGTATGCCAGTATTCTAGCTAAGAGTTTTGCATCAATGTAGGTCAGGGACTGATCTCAGTCTCCTCTTTTTCTGTGACTATGAACTGACCCCAGGGTCTTGTTTGTGCTAGGCAAGTGCTCTACCACCAAGCTATAAACCCAGACTTATATGTTCCTTGTTTTTCTCTGTTCTTGACTGGTTTTGGTAGTAGATTAATGCTAGCCTCATAATGAATTTGGGAGGGTTAACTTCCTTTAAAGGTTTTTTTTTTTTAAATGTATTTTGAGATAAATTGGTTTGCTCCTTAGGCTTTTCTTCAGTTTTCTCTTGCTAGTCATTGAACCCATGGCCTCTTACACAGCAGACAAGTGCTGTGTTAACTGGAGAATGCTTCTAACCTGGCGTTAAGTTCTTTAAGTGTATTCTAGATTTCAATAGGGAAGCCATCTGGACCTAGTACCTTCTTGTTGAAAGACTTTTTCTTATCAGTTTAATTCCATTTTTCCTTATTGCTCTATTCAGGTTTTCTGTGACTTCATGGTTCAGTTTTGGTAGATTGCATTTGTTCACAGATGTATTTCTTCTAAATTTTCCAATTTATTGGTGTGATATTTTAATTTTAAGTATTTACTCCTTGGTCTTATTCTCATGTTCAGAGTTCAATAACTCAACAAATATCCACTTGAGAGTCATTTTTTTAGTGCTCTATTCCAAGTTCTGGAGACAATAAAGGTTGAATCAGGTCCAAATTTGAAGATTTTTGTGTAAAACTGTGATTTATAGCTTTCTAATAGTAATTGATAATTTTTTTCATAGCTATTATAAAGATGGTATTGTTTCTGAAAAAAAATTGTTTAATCCCATCTCTTCCACTGGTCTATAACTTTTGTATAGAGTACAAATCCAATCCTTCTATGTCTCCATAATGAACAATAAGTACTATTGTTATTTTTATGTCTACATAATGAATAAGTACAAGCGTGTTGTATCTAGTAGGTGATATTTGATAACCATGCATTAAATAAATAGTAAAAAAAATGGAAGTCAAAATGGGAAAAATGGAAGCCAAAGAGGAAGATATTATTCCTAAACAGATTAATGCCTTATTTAAGTTGATATAACCCTTTATATTTATTCAGTTACACTTTTGGTTTGTGATGGTGCCCTTTGTATAGAAGATATTTTGGTTATTTTGTTTAATTTTGTGTTCCCAACACCAACCAGTGTCTAATACATTGCAGAACCCCAGTAAGTATTTGTTGAGCAAGTGAAGCAAAGGAAGTAAGCTTCAAGGATGACGGAAACAGATGCAGGTAAAAAGGCCAGCACTTTATAGTGGTCACTAGAGTGCATTTCCTTCCACTGGGCCATTTTATAACTTAACCTTCGACGGTAGATGTATTATACACAACTGCTTTTGATAGACCACAGGATAAGTGTTTCTATCATTGGGAAAATTCTAATTGCCTCTGACACTAATTAGGCAAAAAAGTTTCAGCAAATGACCTCCAGCAGCTGACCATGGACCCTCTGCTGGGGGAAAAGCGGAGAATGAAAAAAGAGGGAGACATTCATCCATTTAGGTCTAGAATAGTGGGATGAATTTATTGTATGACTCACACTCATTCCTAAGGCTTTATATTCTGAAATATCTCTTAACCACATAGATAGACATGCACAGCCAACCTGGTCATGTTCTTACAAAGAAGTGCATGTGACACAGGTTACAGGCTCTTTTTGCACTTACGTTGAACCAAACACACATGTCACTGTGTTCACAGAGACAAAGCAGGCTGTGGCTTAACCCTAACCCAGGAAAAGCAAACCACCTTTAGCAAGCTTTTGTTACATATGAACACATTTACTCTGGTTACTCTCCAAGGCACATAAAGCCTTGGAGACTTTGTTCCTTTTCCAAAAACGAGCGGCTCCAACTTCGAAGGCCCCAAACACCAACTGCCAATTTCCATATCTCTGCTCCATACGGAGCAACCCGAATAAAGCAGCTTAACAGATATTTTTCATTATAAACCTTGTAAAAAATATTATGAACTCAGCTAATAAAGTCCTAGACACTGTATAACAAACACCTACTCATTCTAGAGAGCCTTTCGTTAGGTTTGAAGTATTAGAAATATCTACTGTATCTAACTAAGCACAATATTTCTTTGACCTTGGCTTTCAATGATAGGAATGAATAAGAAAAGTAGAACTGTTTTAAAAATCAAGGAACAAATGAAAAGAAGTGCTTAAAGGCATGCAAACATGTAAACAATATTGCAAGCAGTAGAGATCTCAATGTGGCTACTTAGAGATAGTCCATTATCAAAAGAAAAAAAAATGCTCAGCATATTGCTATTTCATCAAGAGTCTAAGGGAAGGCCTTAGCCAGGGAGCTCTTGGAGCCCTGCCCAATGGCTTGGCATGGACACTGGAAAATTCTAAATCTGGGAAGTTAAGTAGAGGGATTTTTTTTCTTTGTTTCCATATAAAACCATGTATGTAAAAATAAAGAACCTGTGTTTGTTGCTGATGTTGCTAATGACCAGACACTTGGAAGTTTGTGTATTAGAGAAAACCCTATTATATATCTTTTAAAGTAAGAAATATTAACTAGGCTTATAGCAATAGTCTTTTATCCTTTAGGCGAAGATTATTTTCATTTTATAGGGATTTTGCCAAAGGCACACGACAGGAAAAGAAAGCCTGTGCTTCAGATTACGTGACTGATGGCAATCCTGATTAGAAGGAGGTTAAGTAAATTGCTATTACCACGATAAAAGCATAGACCAGGAAAGAGAAATGAGGGGTTCTAGTCGTGGCCTCTATATAACCATTTCTACCTCAACTCCCTCCTCCCCTTAACCGTATTATTTTTTTTCCTCTATCCCAAGTACTTGTGTGCTGAAATTACAGACCCCCAGACCTCACTCAAGATCTCTTGAATCAGAATTTGTTTTACAAGATGTTCAGGTGGTTCATACATTCATTAAAGTTTGAGAAAAACCTAGGCTAGAGCAAGTTTGTAGATGTTGATACGCACCTAGGATACATTCAAAGGGGAGGAAGCTCAGATTCCCAGTACAATTCCCATGACTGTCTGTAAGTCTCACCAGACTGAATCCTTTCTTATCCATCTACGAAACTGTGCAGAGTTGAGCTAGTTTTATATCTGATAAGACACCTTGGGAGTACCCAGTGATATTGACCCTTAATCATTGAATCAAACCAGTTGTTTGGTTGCTATTTGTCTTATTCTTGTTTCAGTTTTCTCCAGTACATGTTGTATCTTACATTGTTTGTTTGCTTTAACTTGGGTAGCTCAAGATTTTTCTTTAGACATTACTCATCCCACCTGCAGGCTACTTTCTTGTTGCCCCATGACTGTCTTGGGAAACTTTCCTTCTATATGTTCCAAAGTATATCAATAAGAGGGCTCCCTTTGCATTAATAGAGAAATTATGGATTGCATACGAACTTATCCATAATCTATTTGCTAAATTATGCCACCAACCCATGTGGCTCATACAGACATGTTTCCAGAGTTCCCAGAGTTCCTGATGTGTAGAAACCAGAGCAGAAAAGATGTCCCCCTACCCCTTGGGGCTAGTGCATATCTACTACTTCATTGCCAGAGAGTTCTGGGAAAAGGGAAACTTGCCAAGTATTTTCCTTATTGGAGTTTCTAAACATTCTTAAAAGGCAAGGACACTGTTTTAAAAGCACTTTCCTGCCATTAGAGCTTTTGGTTGCTTTGGCTTAGAATGGTAGAGTACTTGGCCCTCCAGGGAACAACAGGCAACCAACATCTGTTGTGGTTGGTATGCCGACTTGCTATTCATTAGGCACTGTCAGACATGAACAGATACATCTTAGTGCTAAAGAAAACCATTCTGGTCTTTACATTCTTGTAATGCATTTCAGAATCTTTACACTAAATTACATTACCAAATAAAATAGGATCTTTTTTTTTTTTACTTAGTTCACATGAGCATATGTATTGGTGTTTTGCTGAGAGGAATATACAAACGAAGAGGTGAGAAGAAATGGAGAGAGGAATATAGCTGGAGAGGTTGAGAATTAGCAAGTGATGGAAGAACTATTAGTAATGTATAAATAAATTCTAGGGAAAAGTAGAATGGTTTACAGATGTCTGTCAGGGATGTTTTCCTCTACAGACTACAGTGTGACAGTGTAACAATGTAACATGACCACAGAACTATAGGTTAGCAAACTTGACAATGTTTTAGGAACTGGATGCATGGTATAGATGTTCCTTTAATGTGCAGACGGGGAGATAATATGATATTATGTGACAGACATTTCTTGCGGAGAAACACACACACGCACATGTACACACACCTTTTCACCCCAGATAGGGAACATGCAACAGATCAAAGTAATGACTGCACCAAGTCTGTGGGGTCCAGCTGGGAGACCGGCTCCCACATTTTATTACAGGGTACTCTTGAGGAGAGAGGAATAAGAGATATTAGATAAAAGGATAGAGGGGAAGAGAAACAGATAGAAACACAGGATAAGCTTGGGAGGGCCTGGATCAATATCCATCAGCCCCTCCTATCTCTTCTAAAGGGCTATTTATAGGAATGCCAAGGGGTGGAGCAAAAGACCTCCCCCTAGCTCAGCCAAGTGCAAACCGTTTCCAATCACCTAGTAACCATGCACATGGTCAAGCAATCCTCTAATGCAGCCCTGCTGGGTAAAGCAAGCTCAGATCTCACTAGGAAACCTTCATGGGCCTCCACACAAGTCAAAGTTGGTGAACCATGAGTTGATATTCTGGGAACTAATGGAAATATGTGTGAAAGGTTACTACAGAGGCAGACAAAGATGACTCAAAAGCCACCAACTCCATAACTGAAAAGCCCACTCCAACAAAGGTGATGACTCATGATCATGCCAGCTCTGGAGCTCTCTGAAGGTGGCTCAGCAGCCAGAAAAATCTCTCCTCTGCACCCAGATGCTCAGTCTCGTCCCCCAACAACTATATATGCCTCGTAAAGGATGTGTGTGTGTGTGTGTGTGTGTGTGTGTATAAGGGGCACTGAGGAAGTTTCTACTCTCCTAGATAACTGACATTTTGTTTATTCCTAGGTCTCAGGAGCTTCTCTCCCCTCTTAGAGGAAATGTTTTGATTTGGAGGAAAATTCTATACAATGTATATTAATAAAATCATTTTATATAACTAGTTTTAGTGGTACATGGGGTACCCCATGCCTCCTACTTGCCTGTTTTAATTTTTTCTATAAATGTTTTGATGGGTAATATATATCTGGCACTAGCTATGTCCTTGAAAGGGATCTTTCTATCTATCTATCTATCTATCTATCTATCTATCTATCTATCTATCTATTTATCTTTCTATCTATCTCTGCACACACACACACACATATTCTTTAAGGGAATACATATCTTTTAAAAGTTTTGTCAAACTTTTTCATACAATATACCTTAATCATATTCTTTTTCTTCTCCCATCTCTTTCCATATCCTCCCCACTTCCCTACCCACACAACTCTATCCTCTGTCGTCGTCTTCTTCTTCTTCTTCTTCTTCTTCTTCTTCTTCTTCTTCTTCTTCTTCTTCTTCTTCTTCTTCTTCTTCTTCTCTCTCTCTCTCTCTCTCTCTCTCTCTCTCACACACACACACACACACACACACAGAGAGAGAGAGAGAGAGAGAGAGAGAGAGAGAGAGAGAGAGAGAGAGAGAGAACAAACAAAATCCCAGTAAGACAGAAATACCAAAACAGAACACAAGGAAACAAAAGTCCCCAAAGAGTCCATGCTCTGTATGCATCTAGTGCTATGGACTTGGCTACTAGAACTGCTTTCATTGTGTCTCATAGGTTTGGATATTTTGTATTTGCACATTAGTTCAACTCTAAAGAAGTTTTTCATTCCCTTCTTGATTTCTGTCTTGATCCAGTTTTCATTCAGTAGTGAGATGCTCAGCTTCTATGAGTTTGTAGACTTTCTGCTGTTTCTATTGTTGATATCTCACTTTAATCCATGATGGTCAGATAGGATGCAGGGTGTTATTTCAAGTTCTTTTTTTTTTTTTTTTTTTTTTTTAACTTATCAATGAGACATCCTTTGTGTGCAAATATGTGCCCAATTTTGGAGAAACTTCCATTGGCTGCCGAAAGTATGTATATTCTTTAGTCTTTGGGTGGAATGTTCTGCCAATATCTGGTAGGTCTGCTGGACTTAGGACATTATTTAACTCCAGTGTTTCCTCCTTTAGTTTTTGTCTGAATGGCCTGTCTATTGGTGAGAATGGGATAATGAAGTAACCTGTTATTAGAGTGTAAGGGTCAATATGCAATTTTAGCTGTACTAGTATTTCTTTTTTGACCTTGGATGCCTTTGTGTTTGGAGCATCAATGTTTAAAATTGTGGTAACTTCTTGGTGGATTTTTCCTTAAATGAGTAGGAGGTGTCCTTTTCCCATTTCTTCTGATTTTGGTTTGAAATCCGTTTTGTCAGATATTAAAACAATTGTACTTCCTTGTTTCTTGGTTTCATTTGCTTAGAATACCATTTTTTCTCCTTTACCCTCAGGTGATGTCTGTCTTTTATGGTGAGGCGTGTTTCTTGGATGCAGCAGAAAGATGAGTCTTATTTTCTAATCTAATACATTAGGCTTTTTATTATGAAGTCGAGACCATTAATATTCAGAGTTATTAATGAGCAGTTTTTATTAATTCCTGTTATTTTGCTATTGTACTGTGGAGTCTCCATCTCTGTTTAGACTAACAGTTCTGGAATTATTTATTCCTTGTGTCCTCTTGGGTGTAGCTAACCTTCAGACTGAAGTTTACTTCTAGTGACTCCTGGAGAGCTGGATTTATGAAAAGAAATTGCTTAAATTTGCTTTTTATCACAAAGTACTTTTCTTTCTCTGGGCAATTGAGATTGGTAGTTTTTCTGGGTGTAGTAGTTGAATAGAGATGGGCTAGAAGAAAAAGCTGGAAAAAGAACTAGAGGGATCATGGGGTCTGCACCAAGAGCTGAGTCCCAAAGGAATGATTTTTGTGCTGGGAGTGGAAATTTATATCTTAATGTAGTTTTCCCATTAATTCTCACAAGGTAATGAAGTATACGCTATTGCAAAGAAATTGACAACACTTTATAGATAACATAATTGAGGCCAAGGAGCCATCAACCTTACCCAAGACCACATAAGAAAATGGGAAGAGGGCCTTGTATTCACTAGTCATTCTGCCTCCTTATGGCAGTATACTGCCATCCCCCATTCCATTCAGGGACACCAAATAATAGGCAGGTCCTTTTCTCAGCTAGTTGTGATTCCATCTTATTTTACTAGCATCAATACCTGTTTTAAAATATTTTCTATAGTAGATGGTTAAAACTTTATCTTCTGCTGGGGAATATTATTTTAAGGTGTGTTGCTTTTGTTTATGTTGTATTTGTTTAACTCTGTGAAGCTGTGTTACTGTGCCTGTCTAGAACACCTGATGGTCTAATAAAGAGGGGAAAGGCCAATAGTGAGGCAGAAGAAAGGATGGGTGGGGCTAGTAGGTAGATAGAATAAATAGAAAGAGAAATCTGGGTGATGTAAGATCTCGGGGCCAGAGAAGGAGGAGGACATCAGGGGCCAGTCACTCAGCTAGTCAACCAGCAATGGAGTAAGAAAGAAAGGTATATAAAAAGAGAGAAAGGTAAAAGCCCAGAGACAAAAGACAGATGGGATAATTTAAACCTAAGAAAAGTTGACAAGAAACAAGCCAAACTAACGCCAGGTATTCATAATTAACAAGCTTCCATGTATGATTTATTTGGGAGCTGGGTGGCAGGCCCCCAAAGAGACAAAGAGTAAAAAAAACAACCAGCAACATCTTCTGTCAGGAGTTCAACTACAAAAGTCAAGGCTCTGTAGATCTTACTTTGCACAGAGTTTAGAATACCCAGGAAACTTAGTGCTTAATGGTAAGCGGCTTACTCTAGTTCTGTATATGCTCATGTGAAGTCTTCCCAGTCACCCATTTTCTATGTCAAAACATGAGAGAAAACCAGAGAGAGTAAGAACAATAGAGAGGAGGAGAGAGGGAGAGGAAGAGGGAGAGGGAGAAGGAGAGAGAGAGGGAGAGGGAGAGAGCAGTATTCTCCAGGTGATCTAGTCTTACATCATTTGGGGAAACTGTGGTGGTGCCTAACACAGTAGTTGGTTAGTATTATTAAGTAACTTTGCTGCTAGAGAAATGTGAACCTCGATAGAGGAAGAGTCTATATGATGGTCAAGAACAAATCACACTTGGTTGGACCATAGATACCCATCTCAATTCAGTTTATCATATACCACAGGCTGGTCTGCATCTGAGAATGACCTTGAAATTCTGATCATCCTGCCTCCATCTCCTAAATGCTGGCATGATAGACACATGCTACACTGGCTGGCTCTTCTTTTTAAAATTTTGGCATGCTAGGTATAGCGTCTAGTCAGGACCTCACATGTGTTCAGTATGTGTTCTACACCTAAGATAAATGGCAGGCCAGTCTCCATTTTAGAAAGACAATCCGCTGTCTCTGGAAGATTCTATATAGAAGATTTTTTTTAATTAATTCTATTGGAAATAAGTTATTCATTATCTTATATAAATAGCTATAGAATATTGTTTTCAAAATCTTATACAAGACGCAATACTCTATGACTATTCCATGACTTTTACAGTGTCAGAGAACATAACAAAGACTTCAATAAAGTATTGTTTTCCTTTTTTTTCTCTTTTTTTATTTTTATTTTTTTATTTATTTTTTAAATTACACTCATGATATTCATTATTTACACTCATGATATTAATCACATTTGTGGTATTCATAGATTACATTCGCAGTATTCATTCAAATATATATATATATGTTTTAATTTTAAATGTCGAATGTCATTTCTTGAAGGGGGTAGGAGGTTAAATACAGGCTTACAGCACAATGGGAGAACCCCGGAGGGCAGAAGTTCTCTACTGATGTTTTACAATCTTGCATCTAAGTTGTTAACGCCCATTATTCAGGATACACAGACAAGGAACTTCCCTTAAGCATTCAGGAGGGTGGAACCTGGCAGGGAATTAGCATTGGGAGGATATCAAGGTCAAGGTCTGCAAGCAAGGCAACAGTTACCCAAAACGGGGGCCAGGGCCCTGCAGGTCCCCCTTTTATTAAAAAATGTGCTTCTGACTTGGGTTGTATGGGATGTCAGCAGGTCACCTTACCTGTCATGGAGATGCCTGCCTTGTTTTTCTTTATTTATTCTTTTTTAATGAAAGCTAAATTTATTTACTGGCATCAAGGAAATTCCTATCAGTACAGAAATTCACTGATTAGTCAGTGTGGGAATAATTCATGAGCTTTCAAGTGTTAAAAATGAAGTTTCATTGTTAGTCTCTGTGTTGGTTTGAATAAAAAAAAGCGCCCCCCCATGTCCACAGGGAATGCCCTATTAGGAAATGTGGCCTTGTTGGAGTAGGTGTGGCCTTGTTAGGAGAAGTGGGTCACTGTCTCTTCCTGCTCCCTGTGGATCAAGATGTATAACTCTCAGCTCCTTCTCCAGCACCATGTCTGCCTGCTCTTTGCCACACTTCCCACCATGATGATAATGGACTAAACCTCTGAAACTGTAAGCCAGCTCCAATTAAGTGTTTTCCATTATAAGAGTTACTATGGTTCATGGTGTCTCTTCACAGCAATAGAAACTTTATCTAAGTATCAAAGCACAAGACTACATCCATACCAAGTGCTTCCTGAATATTGATTGTCCAGTGTCACCATGGCCAGGAAAGATACCGTTATTATGGATAGGAGAGCTTTGGCTTGCTAAGCTGCCTCAAAATTCATGTCCTTCACCATTTAGCTGGGTAGATAGAAGCAGTTATGGTAAAAACAGCATTTGATTTTCATATCTCCTGAGTGCTCTTGTCATTTAAACATTTCCTTTATAATAGAGCTTCTGCATGGAAAATAAATTAAGTTTAATTTGGCATCCTTCTTTACCTTTTCAGCCCATGTTGGTTCCTAGTAATTACTGCTTTTCCTTAATTCCAAATGTCACTCAGATATGTCTGATCTTTTTCTAGTCTGGGCATTATATCCTATGACCAAGAAAACCAGAACAAACTTAGAAATAAGTTCTCATGTGCTTCATATACTAAGGCTCTTCTTCTCATCACCACCACCATCCTTTTCCTTTGAATATAATTTGACCTTTCTGTTACGTATTTCACACTCTGCAGCTCATTCTAAGGATTCTAGTGTCAGGCTGATATCTAGACCCATAGAGGACAATTAAACAAGGAGCTGGCGAAAGATAAGAAGGAACAGATGGAGCACTCCCAGGTACCCTGTCAGGCTTCAGCCAAAGGCATTATCATGAGTATTGTCTAGAAGCAAATAGGAAGATTAAACTGCTGAGTGATGCCACTTCTCAAGACTTCTGCCTTCATCCAGGATGCTTCTTAAGGTTGAAGGTGAGGGTGCTTTTCCTCAAGGCAGAGTACATGACAACAGAGTACATGAAAGTTTTGAAAGAATGATAACCAGTGGTGCTTTGAATCTGCTGAACTTGCATATATCTAGAAGGTTATGTCCAATCACCAAGGCCATGGCTCAGTGGGTTGGAACCTCAGCAGGTCAGTGCATATGGAAATGTAGCTGTGGGAAGTATCAGAAGTGAAAGTGGAAATGCAAACCGCATGTTTGTCCGGTGTGTGCCAGAGGAAGAAAAGCCCCAGCAAAGCATTTCTGCATAGAGACTTGGGGAGGGAACACACACCTATGTGACAGGTAATACAGTAAACAAAGACAGCTTTAAGTCTTCCATGAGGCTTAGAGTATCTGCCTTTATCAACTAGTGAGGGTCGGCTACAGGAAGGAGGCTGGGAACAGATGTTGGCCATTGGCATGCTACTTGCGATATTATGTGGGTTTACCTCAATGCATGAGGTGAAACCAAATTTCATTCAAAGAGCTTCAAAGAAGTCTGGGAGGCAACACTCAGTATTTCCCAGAGATGAAAGGCAGAGAGCTGGGGTGATAACTTCAGTTGGAAAAAGGGATTTAAACATTTCCCCTCCACTCCTCATTTTGCTTTATTCTTCCTTTGTATATTCTATTCTTTTATTTTTATTGATCAATAGACTTGAACTTGACTACAGTGTTTTAAGATGATGAGCGCTAATTGATGGAATCAAGTTTTCAAGGGAATTAAGAACATAGGTACAGGATCTAGGCATCTTTTCTGTCATCAAAAACAGGTAAGATGAGTCTTACTGCATACAAAAAAATTAAAATAATTATTCTTTATGTAGACAGAAGATAATTTAGCTTTTATATTGCAAAAAAGTTTGAATATAGATGTTCCTAGACACTTTTAGTAGCACAGATTTATTTTATATTTTACTATTTCCTCTCTCTCTCTCTCTCTCTCTCTCTCTCTCTTTCTCTCTGTGTATGTGTGTATGTGTGTATGTGTTTTGAGATAAGGTTTCTTGTAGTCTTGAACTCACTGGGTAGACTTGAACTCCATACTCCCCTGCTTCTACCTCCTGAATGCTGCAATTACACGTGTACACCACCACCACTGCATTGCTGTTTCAATTTTTTTAAGGCCATTATATGCTTTGAGATGTCTGATTGTAGTTAGCACAATTGATCCAAGGAAAATTAGTGTCCATTTTTATGGTTCTTAGTTTTAGTAATGAGAGAATTTAAGAATAGAGTAAGTTTCATGTAAGTTCAATGAAAATTTTTATTAGCGCTTAAAAGAAAGAACTCAGGTCAGACAGGATGCTTGAATGAGGGAGTTGAAGAAAGGACAAACCGTGCTATTTAAGATGATATCAAGGTCGGTCACATGGTCGTGGTGGTGGTGGTGGTAGGGCTTTAGAGGAGTAAAAACACCCAAAATGTCAGGGAGTGGGGAGCCTAAAGTGTTAAGAAAAGTATCCTTGGAAAAGAGATAAAAGAAAAGGAAGTTATACAATTATGAGTTGGTTGGAAAAATGGGCAGATTTACAACCATGCAAGCCTATGGGCCATAAGCTTCTGCACTCATGCTACCACTTATGGGTCTTGATTGGGTTCCTTTTCTCAGCCAGTTAAAGAATTAAAAGGCAGGAAAAGGTTGGGAAAATTCTCTAACATAGCAGACAGGTGCAGACAGAACCAGCTGGTGAAGAAAGAATTTCATTAGGAATGAGGAAATGTGCCAACACACGACAAGCACACAGAGACCAAGAGAGACAGCTTTTCAGAGGGGTGTAGCATGAATCTTAAAAGGTCTTATTAATAAAATCAAACCTGAAGCCAGTATTGGGGTGAAGGCTGGAAGATCAGAGAAGCAGAACAAGCCACAGCTTCCTCACCTCACTACTTCCTCAGCTGATCCTGTTTCCTCAGACTGGAAGCCTCTGAGTCCTCATCCAAATGGATCTCAGCTGAACTGCTGCTCAAAAGTCTAAAAGCTTAACCAGGCTCTAGTTTCTGGTCCTCATCCCTTATATACCTTTCTGCTTCTTGCTATCACTTCCGGGGATTAAAGCGTGTGTCACCATGCCTGGCTGTTTCCAGTGTGGCTTTGAACTCACAGAGATCCGGATGGATCTCTACCTCCAGAATGCTAGGATTAAAGGTGTGTGTGCCACCATTTTCTGGCCTCTATGTTTTGTCCTCTGACCCCAGATAAGTTTATTAGGATGCACAATATATTGGGGAACACAATATCACCACAGAGGGGTTTTTCAGGAAGCCCCGAGTGATGGGTTTTTCTTCCTCAGGTAAGGGCTGGTTAATTTGAACAAAGACAGGATGGCTGACTGGCCCACCACTGTTGTGTAAACATGTCTTGACGGGCAGTGAATCAGTCAGGCAGGCCCATCAGTAGGAGAGCCATCCTAGTAGAAGAAAAAAAGTCGCCCATGCCTTTGTTTTTAGGCTGCAAGGCTTTTGCTTTAGGTCTGGAGGCTGACGAAGAAGCAGTCTTGGAAAAGAGGATGGCAGCCATTTTGGAAGTCGACCATCTTCATGACTAGTCATGGCATCTCTCCCTGTTTGTCTGCCTATCAGGGACTCTGTCTAACTCCCAGTCCCTCACTAGGGGCAGGGATTCTGTGGGGAAACACAGTGTCTCATTAAAGAACTAGTTATTCTTTAGTTATTTAACTATCACTTTAGCATTGCTTAAAGTGAGCCTGTCTTCTCAAGGGTGGTCCCTTAGTCAAAGCGATTGACTCAGCAGTCCACCTGCAATATCAAGTCTTCACCCAGGCCAGAGATCCTATTCCTTTGGCCAGGAGTTGTTGTTGTTGTTGTTTTTTCCTAACCCATCTCGACTGAGTTCTACACAAGAGGAAAGAGATTGGAGAGGAAGAAAAGAATAGGTTGTCCAGCTGAGTCCACTCCCTTAAGGGACTTTCTCACCTAAGGAGTTCTACTTAGTTTTCTTTTGGTCACTTATGACTGGGAAGTTTTAAAGACAATGCATTCATTAGCCTTTGTTTTTTTAAAGTTGTCATTGTCAGTAAAGAAAGGGAAGAAGGAAAATGGGCTTTGGGTAAGCAGTAGAAATACCTGTCCCCGGAGGAAAGACCGTGTGTTAGCCAGGTGATATTTCACCGTTGTTTTTAATGCGAGCAAAGGAAATGACATCAGCCAGTTTGGGAATTTCAGTGCCTTTCTGTGACAAGGTCAGCAGAGAAGGTGGAACCCACTGAGTCTAGCAGACCAGTGAGTGACTTAACAGTGCTGTGAGAGATGGAAGGAGCTGACATGCTGACCACCTAGCACAAAAAGGAGCGATGAGAACCAAGGCCAGCATAACCCGGAACAGCCGTGGGATTTGATGTCACAACACTCTGAAAACCAGATACAGGAGGGGGGTTGAATTCACTCAAGGCTGTGGGTATTGGGAGCAGCGAGTACAGAGCTAGAAAAATCTCAGAGGAAGGGAAATGGTTTTTTGGCAGGGATGCACAGAGGAAGGCCTAGAGGAGGTAATAGAAATTTTATTCAGACTTTGAAATGCAGGCCAGAATCTTCCGGGAGGAGAAGGAATGCTGAGCAATGGAATGTCAACGGAGACAGAACCAGATGTGGGAACAGATAAGGCGCCCCGGGAGCCTCCACAAACCACTTTGATTGAGCCAGAAGGCTAATACAGGGCCGTAATGGAATGGGATGTTGAAAGGCCCTGTCTGATAATGCCTGGATAATGCCTGCATTCCTCAGCTCTGATTCTAAGCCATAGTTTCAGGTGCTGGGGATCTGCTGGAGGTTATTGTGCAAGAGGGTGATCTAATTAAAGTATTCTGGATGTTTGGTGTAGGGATGGGAAGGGACAGTGACCAGAGGAAGGAATACTGGTGTCTTCTGGGCAGCTGGTTCAATAAAGCCTGAAATCAGGGCCCCGGAGAAGCATTTTCCAAAGCCTGTTGGTACATTGTGCTTGAGGCTGCTAAACCCTCCAGACTTTCACTCCGTGTGGGTATTTCCTAAGTGTTGTCTCACCTCCAGCCCATTAAACCCATTTCCCTTCCTCTCTCTCCCTCACTTCCTCCTCCTTTTTTTTTCTTTCCTCCCCCTCCCCTCCCTTCCTCCTCCTCCGTCCATCTCTGTTTCTCACTTTCTGTCTTTGTTAACTAGGTCGTTCACGGATACTTATTATCTACTACTTACATTCTGGATACTGTCCGAGGCACCAAACGTTCAGAGAACCCGGTTCTGTTCTCCTGAGAAAAGTAAACAATAAAGGAAGCAAGAGACTCAGAGAGCACCCAAGTAGAAGTTTTCGGCAGGCTTCAGGGGTGCGCAAAGCACTACTCTATTATACCAGAGAAGCTGATGCTGAGGCCAGCGTGGAGAAATGACAAGGAAGCCATCAGAGGAGGGAGGCTGTGCCATAGGGGGAAGATGGACTCTGTCCTCAGGAGCGGCTGCTGCCAGGTAGTTTTGGAGTGATAGGTCTTACATTCAGGAGTGAGAGACCAGGAAGTTGGAGGAGTTTCCAGGACTTCGGGTGCCCTGCTTAAGAGTTTAGGCGGCATTCCAAGCATGCTGGAGGCTGTTGGAGAATTTAGCCTTGAACGGTGGCGTCAGATTTATTTATTTATTTATTTATTTATTTATTTATTTATTTATTTATTTATTTATTTTTGAGTTTGCAAAGCTGAGTGAGGGTTTTCATTTTTGGAGTCTGCGACGATTGAGTCAGGGTGCTACTCATGGTTCAACCACTTGGTGGCTCTGCGCCCTTGGGCAAGCTACCTAACCTCTCTAAGCCTCAGTTTCTTCTCAAAACAAAACAAAACGACTTACCTTCTTCATAGACATTGTCCTTGAAATGCCAAATCCTTTGCAACGTTCCTCGTCTGGTTCTCAGTACACAGAAGCCCTTTACACTGATCTAGCTATCTGTGTTCCTCTTGTTACAGTCATCACCCCTATGAGGAACACCCACCTATTGTAAACACCATTCACCTCACGGTGGAAGGCAAGCTGGAGAGAAGACTAAACCGGAGGAAGAGAGGCCAGCTAAGACACCTCTGGAGTAATGGACGGGAAAGATTCTATTTTCTGGTCAGTGACCAGCTGTCATTGGATGGAGTTAAAAAAATAAAAAGTTTGTGGGATAAATGAAAAGGAAGAGTGAGTAGACGCGGGTGACCGAGCAGATGAAAGAAGCCAGGGAGTGAGTAAAAACCGCCTGCCAGGCTTCAAGCTTGGGTGCCTGGGAGAGCTCCAGTGTCGTGGACATGAGAAAAGCCTTTCACACTGGGCTCAGTGTCTCAGGCTACCGTTCTCCTGACATCCTTAGACGATGGGTGCCATTTCAGTTTCATTCAGAGGCTCAGTGGCTGCTCTGTGGTGCTTGTCATTTGTCTTTTCCCACCATGTTTTGACCTAGTCATGGCCAAGCCATGTTTAAATTCAGAACAGCAGAAGGTTTGGCGTCTTGCATCCACTTACGGCTGGGTTTCGCCACCTCTGCTTGGTGGACACCCCTAACCCTTCTCGGTTTCTAGATCACATAGATGTCCCAGGATAGACTTTAGATTCTGTGGCCTTGTTTAAAGGCCCTAAGAGAACACCACACCTTCACTGTTTGTGCTGTTTGGCACAGAATATTTGTTATGATTGATTGCTATCACATGATAATTATTTTTACTTCTGTATAAAATATGGAATCACATGTGCATTCTACTTTAGGTCTCATGCTATTAGAACAAAAAAATATGGCTCAGGATTGGGCTTTTTCTTTGTGTGTGTATGTGTATGACATGTATGGCGCATATGTGCCTACGTATGGGGGTACACGTATGTGGAGGGCGGAGGAGGACATTGGGTGTCTTGGTCTGTCATTCTTCACTTTATGGCCTTTGGACATGGTCTCTCATTGTCCTTGGAGCAAGGCTGGCAGCTGCCTCCTGCCTCTGTCTCCCTCTCCTGGGGCTACAGGGCTGTAATCATGCTTGCTTTTTTTTTTTTTTTTCCTTCACTTGGGCGCTAGGATCTAAATTCAGATTCTCATGCTCATGTAGCTAGGTCTCACTCATCAGGTCATCTCTACAACCCTACCTGTGGTTTTTCTGCTCCTGGAAAATGTTACCTCTACTCTGATTCTGGGGACAGCTGAAGAATCTCAAAGCATGACTCAAGATGTTCTGTCCACTAGAGCCTGGCTTTGGAACAAGTAACAGTATATGGGACTCATGACACATTTCTCTGTTTTTTTTTTTTTTTCTCTGTTGGTTTGTTTATTTTTTGTTTTCTCTTTTCTTCGTTCTATTTGAGTTGGATATTTTATTTACTTACTTATTTAGACAAGATCTCTCTACATAGCTCTGGCTGTCTTGGAACTCACTATGTAGATCAGGATAGCCTCAAAAACTCACAGAGATCTGCCTGCTTTTGCCACCTGAGTGCAAGTTGATGAGAAAGGAGCTTTGAAATTGTCTTAGGATGAGGTTAGCCAGGTTGAAGGCTCTGTCAATATATTGAATGATTGTTTCAGGAGAGACATTTTTAGGGTATATTGGTGGGTTGAAGCAAAGACTTATCAACTACTAAGTGCATCCCAAATCACAAAAAAGAATTAAAAACATTTTTTATTAAATTTTTCTTTCATTTATTTTACATACCAACCACAGTTTCCCCTCCCGCCTCTCTTCCGGTTCCCTCCCCCCACCTCCCTTCTACCCATCCTCCCCATCTATTCCTTCTCCATCTCCATTCAGAAAGGGGCAGACCTCCTCAACACAGCATGGCACATCAAGTTGAAACAGGACCAAGCTCTGCCCCACACTGCATCAAGGCTGGGTGAGGCATCCCAGCATGGGAAATAGGTCCCCAAAAGCCAGCTCAAGAGCCAGGGACAGGTCCTGATCCCACTGCCAGGGGCCTTACAAACAGACCAAGCTACACGACTGTCACACACATGCAGAGGGTCTAGGTCAGTCCCATGCAGGCTCCGTAGCTGTTAGTCCAGAGTTCATGAGTTCCCACAAGCTCAGGTCAGCTGTGTCTGTGGGTTCCCCTGTCAAGACTTTTAGCCCCCTGGCTTGTACAACCCTTCCTTTCTTTCTTCAACAGGTCTCCCAGAGCTCAGCCCAGTGCTTGGCTGTGGATCTTTGCATCTGCTTCCATCAGTTATTGGAGGGGAAACTCTCTGGTGACAATTAGGGTAGTCACGAATCTGATTACAGTAGATGGCCAGTTCAGGCACCCCTCTCCACTGTTGCGAGGAGTCTTAGCTGGGGTCATCCTTGTGGATTCCTGGGAGTTTCCCTGGCACCAGGTTTCTCCCTATCCCCAAATGATACCCACCCCGATCAAGCTATCTCTTTCATTATTCTCCCCGTCTGTCCTGCCCCCAACCAGATCCTTAATGTTCTCATACCTGCATATCTCCTCCCTCCCTCCCACCGCCCCCAGTTTGTCCAGAAGATCTCTTCTATTTCCCCCTCCCAGGGACATTCATTCATCTCTCTTTGGGCCCTCTTTATCACCTAGCTTTTCTAGGGCTGTAGATTGTAGCTTGGTAACCTTTTCTTTACAGCTAATATCCACTTATGAGTGAGTCCATACCATGTTTGTCTTTCTGGGTCTAGGTTGCCTCACTCAGGATGATTTTTTCTAGTTCCATCCGTTTGCCTGCAAATTTCATGATTTGTTTTTTCATCTGAGTAATACTCCATTGTGCGAATGTACTACATTTTCTTTATCCATTCTTCAGTTGATAGGCATCTAGGTTGTTTCCAGGTCCAAGAAAGAATTAAAAAAAAAATCTTATACAAAACAAAGAAAACCTTTTTATTTTCAACCAAATGGTACACCATGAGAAATTTTGCGATGCTCCCCATCAGCACAGGGCCTGTGTAGATAGTTTGCACAGTTGCTCTTGACCTCTAGGGAGCCAGTGGCCCTGAACCAGAGGACGCAGGGCAGAGCCTGCTGGTGGCCCCGCGATGGCTATCCCAATCCCAGCCTCAGTTGTTCTGAAGTCCTGTCACAGCTACCACCAACCGAGTCTAAATTAGTATGGACCTGAGGTCCAGCTTCAACAGACAGAAGCTTCACAAATGCCTGTAGCAGACAGTTTTCTAATCTGCGTGTGTGCTCGGGAGCGCACGCCACAGACATAGCGACGTAAGGGATGGGGCATGGGATGTTTCTGTGGGAAAAAGCAGCCTTGCGGGTTCTCAGCATTTTACCCGGCTGCTTTTCTACTTTTTCAGAAACGATTGAGGCTATTAAAAATCTATTCCCAGTGATTAAAAAAAATATGCTAGGGACTCAAGGGCTCTTTCCCACTTACTCCCTGTCTGGCAGCAAATACCTAAATGCCCAGTTTTCTCTCTTTTTAATTTTCTCTACCAGTATCAAAACAATCCCGCACATATTTGTGGGGAAATAAATCTCTGCCCTTCATTCCGTGTAGGGGATATAGTAAGACAGGGAGCTCTCTGGGCTAGCATGTTTTCTCTAGAGTTTGGCTTTCGGCTGCTTTAAGAGTCTGGCTCCCTCTTAAGGGGGCTGGTCTCTCCTAGGTGTGGGAGGAGGGAGGGGTAAAAGCTGGCCTGGGAGTTCCTTTTAGATCAGACAAAAAAGAAACCAGGAAGTAAGGAGGAATTATTACAGTCTGTCCAGCTCAGGATGTTAAAGGCGATAACCTCCACGGCCTGGTTATTCATTAGCAAAAAGGAAAGCTCGGGGGAGAGCAGGGCCAGCGCAGCTGTTGGCTTGAAGCAGGGTGAGAGCCGCTGGAGCAGGCCGGATCGGGAGCTTTTGCCCGGAGTTAGTATCAGTCTTTTACTAACTTTTTCTTGGGACAGAGGGACAGAGGGCTGTTCTTTGTTCTCAGAAGTCTGCTTAAATAGACCCCGCCATTTATTTTATTTACCTTTGGTGCCTAAGCAGTCAGGAAGAAGTACCTTCCCACTGGACCTCCTGTCCAGTCCCTGCTTGATTTTGCCCCAGGGCAGCAGCTACAAACAGAAAGCCAGCTGTGAGTCGGTCTTGGCCAAGCCCAGATTTGCCGGAGAGATTCGAAGCGGGACTCTATCCCCTCTGCACAGTATGGTGAGTTGGAGCTGATCTGGAAGCTGCTTGGTGGAGGAAGACAGTGGATCTGTACAGCCTTGTGGGGAGAGGGACATCCTCTCCCCTACTCCCAGCCAGGGCACCATGGGCAGCGTTTGTGTGAGACTCTGGGCATACATGCAGCCTCTTCTCCCTTGCTGGTCCCAAGAGCCAGACAAGTCAGTGGTGATTGAGAATCCGGGGGCCTGCTGTCCCCCAGAGGCTCCGAGCTCACAGGAGCTGGAGAGAAGCCCTGGCCACTACTTTGTGGCTCTGTTTGATTACCAAGCGCGTACTGCAGAGGACCTGAGCTTCCGTGCGGGCGACAAACTCCAAGTCTTGGATACTTCGCATGAGGGCTGGTGGTTGGCCAGACATTTGGAGAAGAAGGGAGCCGGCTTGGGTCAGCAGCTGCAGGGCTACATTCCTTCCAATTACGTGGCAGAGGACCGGAGTCTCCAGGCAGAGCCGTGAGTAGCACAGACCACATTTTGTTTCTCGAATCACTGGGGGCTGGATACTGAGCACACTACCTTCTACTTATCTACTGCCCTTCACCCGTAGATCGGCTCAATGTGTGGAAGTACTGGTCAGAAGCCACTAATTGAAACATGCTTTTTTTCTAGAAAAGTGAGAGAGAACCAGGCAGGTGATCACTGTTCAAATGACTTTGATTACAGTGTGCATACCTCTGGTCCACTTAATACTCTCCCTCTTCCTCACTTTACATAGAACTGTATTTTCATTTGTGGGGAACCATAGTCTCCCCTAAACCTGCTGTTAAATCTAAAATTTGAGGCTTTTTGTTTGGTGTTAACTTTCCAAGCATTCCTGACTCATGCTACAGACCTTCTAGCTAACCACAGCCATTTCCAATCTGGAACGCTCCTACGTGGGCTGATTTACACAGTCAAGGACACACCTACACAGTATTAGTTCTTCTGGTGAAATCATAACAGGGAGAACTCTCTTGGAATTCCTGGATCCTGAGGTGTACTATTGATATTATGATAGCTCTTGGTTGTTAGGATTAAAAACTGGCCAGGTATATATAAACAGCAAATTTTAAAGAGAAAAGCCATGGAAATATTTCTTCAGAACTATTTCATCCTGGAGAAACGACTCACTTAGGGGGCCTGATGATGAGCAGACCTAGTTCCAGTTACCTGTCTCTGATTGTGGTGGTTAAACAATTATCTACCCTTGTAAAGATGGATTGCAACAGGTTGCTGAATAAATCTGATTACCACCACTTGTGGCCAGAATCTGAAATGTCCCTCTCAGGCTCTGGTTTTGAATATTTTTGTCCAGCAGGGGTGCTGCTATTGAAGTCTGTGGGAGCTTTCAGAGGTTGTGCCTAGGCAATGGAAGTCCATACTTAGGGACATGCCTTTGAAGGGTGTACCCAGCTTTTACTGTCCATCTTACTCTCTGTTTACTGCTCCACCATAATATGACCCATCAGTCACATGTTCTTTCCACACTGAGCTTAGCCACTGTACCTGCTTTCCCATGATAGATGAAAACCTTCAGGAGCCATGAGCCAAAATAAATATTGAGAGAGAGAGAGAGAGAGAGAGAGAGAGAGAGAGAGAGAGAAGAGGAGAGGAGAGGAGAGGAGAGGAGAGGAGAGGAGAGGAGAGGAGAGGAGAGGAGAGGAGAGGAGAGGAGAGGAGGAGAGGAGAGGAGAGGAGAGGAGAGGAGAGGAGAGGAGAGGAGAGGAGAGGAGAGGAGAGGAGAGGAGAGAGAGAATTCATCCTAGTATTTGAATAATCCCTACAGTTTGTAATGTCATGAAAGAGGAAAAATTTATGAGTTTATTCATCCATTCAAACAGCAGACATAGTTGTGGGTGTGCTAGTGCCGTTCGATTAGGAAGTGGATGAAGTGTAATCTTGACAATGGATTTATAGGACCTGGGGGATTAGGAAGCAATTTGAGGAGATTCAATGTTGGCGATGAGTTCCAATGAAATCTAATTCAGGGAACAGGCTCATTGCAAAGAAGGGTTCCTTCCAGGGGAGATCACTAGGAATTCTCTCATATTCTTATCTAGGGATTTTTCTTTCTGATTGCTTGCTTTTATTATTATTTTAATGTGATATTTTTGTTAATTCTTTAGAATTACATATTGTTTAATTTGATCATTTTCGCTCCCTTTCCTCTGTAGTTTTTGCTTCTTTGTGAGCTGCACATCTATTACTGTCTCAGGAAACAGTATGACAAGGACAGCCATGGGCCACTGCCACTGATTTCCAAACAGTATTTCCAAAGGAAGGACAGTTTGGTGATTTTTGAGATTTTTCCCCCCCAATATCAAGAACCTTTAAAATTAAGAAGGCTCTAATTTATGCCTAAATAGATATTAACTAACTTAGACTTTTGGTGGGCAGAACTGATAAGTTATCAGTGAGAAGATTCCTTAGCTGGTGCAACTCAGGAGCCTGAGGCAGGAGGATTGCTACATGTTTGAGGCCAGTCTGAGCTACACAGTCAATACAAGGCCAGCCTCAGAACCTTGCTTCAAGAAAAAGAAAGAAAAGAAAGACCTGAATAAACCTTTATTTTCTGTGATCTAGATCTTCCTAGATTTTCTCTCACCTAATTTATCATGAAAGTGAGTAATATCTGAGGCACTCCTAAACAGAAAAAAAAAAAAAAATAGGATCTTTTTCTCATCCACCAAATGCTTGGTTACATGTGTTTCTTACTATTTGCTTTCTGCATCAAGCATTATTCATATTTTATATTCAGTGTAACATTACCAGAACAAACACTTCAATGTTAATATTTAGTGCCTTGAATTTGTGGTATACTAGTGTTTAAATATATCTGACTCATTGCAGTTTAGGGACTCTGATTTCTCCTTAAGATCTCTGGGGTTGCCTAGACTCTTTCATTTCATGACTATGTGTGAATGAAAACTCTTAACCTTTTTTTTCATGTGTTACATTAACTATATTTATCCTTATACAAATGCTGCCAGCTAGCATACTGAAAGAAGATGAGCTATCCCAAGGTGAAAATATCCTGGTTAAAAGGCTGGACAGGGTCTGGACTAATTTAGAGTGTCTGCCTATGAATACAAAACAAAGCAGCTAAAGTATTGTGGTCATATTTCAATTCACAGGGATGGGCTGTAGTCAAGAACACTCTTTTTTACTTTCCACCCAACTCTAGCCCATTCCTCTTGGAGTTGGTGGTCACCTGTGCTACCATCACTGCCAACTGTGGTCTCCATAGTGTGCTTCTCTACACCCTCTTCAGGAGAAACAGGATGTCTGCCTTGCCAGGGCAGGATACTTGTTTCTTTCTAGGCACTCATAAAAGAGTCACCTAGATCCCTGGTTTCTTGCCACCACTTGGCCAAATTCCACAGGATGCCAAAAGTACTTCCATTCCACCAACAGAAAGTGATTTTAACTTACCAGTTTTTAGAGTGAGGATGTTCTAGAGGCTCATACAGTGCTTTAGTATCAAATGAATCATAGAAAAAAATTTAAATATTTTCATTGAGATTTTCAGCCCATATTCCAGTTTTCCTTTTGAATGCTGTAAAAATTAACGTGGTTAATTGAGTTAAGTAAGTAGAACTGAAGAGAGACTGTTGCCTGCATTCACTGAAGGGATAGGAGTAGGCAATGGGAAGCCAATGAAAGAGGATTCATCTAATTTCTAATTATTTAGTTCTACATATAGTAATGCTTATCTGTTTCTGTCTTTATCTTGACTTTCATTAGTAGGAAAACAATGTAAGTACTTCTACAGTTATTACTACCAGGGCAAATCCATAGAAGGGTTTAGTTTGTTGAAATCTACCCTCAACTTCCTTGATACCTGGGAGTAGAGATCTTACAAGAACCACACTATTGTTAAAATGAACCACTGTCCTAATAGATTATTATTGCACTTTGACATACTTTAAGTTCCCTAAGTATCTTACATTGACAATGACCCAGTTCTTAAAGAATTCTGTTTCGGTGAAGAACCTTTATGTTCATATTATCTTCAATTTGAATTCATTCCTAGATCCTCTTATAGATGAGTGCTTTTCTTCAACACTTTCAATCCAGAATCCATCAAAAACTTTATGCTTAAGGTCTTGTGATACAAAGCTCCTTTAGAAAAAATATTATTTGGTGTTTTTTTTGTTCCTTTTTAAAAATTTTATTTTATTTTACAATACCACTCAGCTCTACATAACAGCCACAGACCCCCTTGTTCTCCCCTTCCTGCCCCCTCCCCTTCCCCCCAGCCCATCCCCCATTCCCACCTCCTCCAGAGCAAGGCCTCCCCCGAGGACTGAGATTGACCTGATAGACTCAGTCCAGGCAGGTCCAGTCCCCTCCTCCCAGACTGAGCCAAGCGTCCCTGCATAAGTCCCAGGTTTCAAACAGCTAACTCATGCAACGAGCCCAGGACCTGGTACCACTGCCTAGATGCCTCCCAAACAGATCAAGCCAATCAGCTGTCTCACCTATTTAGAGGGCCTGATCCAGGTGGGGGCCCCTCAGCTTTTGGTTCATAGTTCATGTGTTTCCATTTGTTTGGCTATTTGTCCCTGTGCTTTATCCAACCTTGGTTTCAACAATTGTCGCTCATATGAACCCTCCTCTTTCTCGCCAATCAGACTCCCAGGGCCTAGCCGTGGATCTCTGCATCCAGATTCCTCAGTCCTTGGATGGGGTTTCTGGCACAACTATTAGGGTGTTTGGCCATCCCATCATCAGAGTAGGTCAGTCCCAGCTGTCTCTCGGCCATTGCCAGCAGTCTTTTGTGGGGGTATCTTTGTGGATTTCTGTGGGCCTCTTTAGCACTTTGTTTCTTCCTTTTCTCGTGTGGTCTTCATTTACCATGGTCTCCTATTCCTTGTTCTCCCTCTCTGTTCTTGATCCAGCTGGGATCTCCTGCTCTCTTTCTCTCGACCCTCGCCCTTCATTGCTCCCACTCATGTCCAGGTTGTTTATGTAGATCTCAGCCATTTCTCCATCACTGGGCGATCCTCGCGTCTTTCTTGGGGTCCTGTCTTCCAGGTAGCCTCACTGGTGATGTGAGTAGCAGTCCAGTCATCCTTGTTCCACATCTAGTATCCTCCTATGAGTGAGTACATACCACATTTGTCTTTCTGAGTCTGGGTTACCCCACTCAGGATGATTTTTTCTAGATCCATCCATTTGCCTGTAAACCTCATGATGTCATTGTTTTTCTCTGCTGAGTAGTATTCCATTGTGTATTTATTTGGTGTTTTTAAAGACAGCTAATATACTGGTTACAATGTATTAAAGGCTTGGTCCCCAGGTGGGGACAACTGGAAGGTTGTTAGGTCACTGGGACTGTGTCCTCCAAGACTGTGGGACCTCAGTCTCTCCCCCCTCTCTTTGCTGTCACCAGGGGAGCGTTTTTTTTCTACGATGCCCCATTTGTACTCTTTTGTTATATCTGAGGTCCACAGTGCTGGGGTCAACTTGGTCTTGGTCTGGAGTCTACAAAACTATGACCTGAATGACATGTTTCCTTTTCTGGTCTGCATGTTGTATACATGTATACATTTGCATGTGGAGGCCAGAGGACAACTTCCCTGTTCCTCAACTACTATACACTTTGTAAGACAGATCCTTCACTGATCTGAATTTCAGCAAATAGTCTAGGCTACCTGTCCACTAAGTGCCAGGGAGCTGCCTGCCCTGCCTCCCAAGAGCTCAGGATACAGTGCATGCTACCATTTTTTCACAAAGGTTCTGGGGATGCAACTCAGATCTTCATGCTTACAAGGCTCCGGGTCCCATGGGCACTGCCAACAATAAAGTCAACAGTAACAACACAGAAACATCAAATCCTCACAGTAACTTCTGAGTGTCATTTATTTTTAAAATTAAAACCCATCCTTTTGTCTCATATTTGTGAGTGTGTTCTTACTTAAGAATCAACTGCTATGTTCTGTGATCATCCACTGCATTAGGAGAAGGACTCAGCAAAGTTAGGGGAATGGGTATTTGCTTTGTTAGGTATATAACTTGGCTTTATGTTCTTAAATGTCTCAGCACTTATGAGGCAAACTATAAAGGGCATGAAGTTTCTCTCTGCCCCCTAAGCTTGATGATGGCTTACTTTAGTGCATAGGACTGCTAGGGAAGCACCAGTACAGGAGAGTCCTGTATCTCTTGTGATCACGTGGACAAAAAACAAAACATTGTGTGGGAAGCTTTGCCCTCTCCTCTGCTTCCCTCTTTCTTAAAGGTAGAGTCCTCCCTCCCTCCCTCCCTCCCTCCCTCCCTCCCTCCCTCCCTCCCTCCATCTTCTTCCTCCTTGACTTTCTTTTGTTGTCTAAATACTATTTTAGAGTCTACCTTGAAAAAGACAGGAAGAATCAGTATCTGTAGCTTTCTAATATTTATTAATTCATTTTTAATGTGTATGAGTGTTTTGCCTGCATTGTGTGCAAGTGTACCATGAGCATGCCTGGTGTCTTTGTAGGTCAGAAGAGGGCATTGGATCCTCTGGAGCTGAAGTTGCAGGGGGTTGTGAGCTGCTATGTGGGTGCTGGGGATGGAACACTGGTCCTCTGGAAGAGCAGTGAGTGCTCTTAACTCAGAGTCATCTCCCAGCCCCAGGACTTGTAATTTGCGATTATTGGTAATCGATGCTTACAGGATAAAAATATCAGAATGTTTTGAAGTATGAAAACAATAGAACTTTTTTCTTCTCCTTTTAGAATATACATTTCTACTTATAATCTTTTTAATGTGGTAAATGAGAGTTCTTTTAAAATATATAATCTAAGGTCATTGCCACTATCTGGCTTGAAGATAGTAGCCTGGGGAAATAAAATGGATATTTTCAGAAATGTCTCATGCTGTCATTTTAGAACAGAGTGAAGCTTTATTGTTTGATGAATCAAATATTATTGAATTTAATAATTATCAATAGAAAATGCACTCAGTGATGTCAGTCATTTCCACCCTAGTGTCAGTCAGTTTTTCAGTTGGGATATGAAGCCAACTTTTGAAAATTACATTAGTTGAAGATAAGCAATGTAGTTTCAAAATAAAAAGTTCATTAATAAATGAATGAAGAAAGAGACTTCAAAATGTTTGTAAACCATGCTGGCATAATAGACTTCACCTCTATTGAGTAGTCAAGTCATTAGAAAATCCCCATGGGCAGCCAGCCAATCATACAATTGTTCTTCGTGTGGGCTATTTCTTTCCCTTTGTGCTTACTCCCAAGGATTATTGAACGTATGTGTGTTGAGATGAAAATAATTGATGTGTAGTTCTTTCCCAAGATAAAGCATATTTAAATATTATAATTCTAGAATTCAACTAAAAAGGGGTTTATAGCCACAAAATTTAAATACATCTTAAATATACATATAGTTGTTTATGAAATAAAGTGTATTTGATCAGTCAAAGATAAGAATGTGTGTAGGACTAACAGTTCAAATCAGACAAATGAGCAGTTAGACATCATGAAGTCAATTGGGAATAGTTATCACTAGATGACTGTGTTACCTGTAGATTCACACTCTCCCTCCTCTTTGAATGGTTTGTTATTATCTGTTTCTTGCTGTGGTTTGAATCAAGAGTATGGCAAATGTGTTGGTGAAGGAATGAACTCACCAAAATTTTATCTCAGTTTTAATGTCATTTTTCATGTTAACACTGTACTATGTTTGCATTCATGAAACAGTTTATATTCAGTATATTATTTCATAGGATATAAATGTATCTATATTATTTTATAGAATACGTGTTTATATAATTGCCAACACTTTACAGAAAATGATAATCAACTACTAGTTTCAACTGTATTGGAAGGATGGCTAAGTATCCAAAACTATGAGAAATACTCTTGTTTAGGAACCTTCAGATTAAAAAAAAAAAAAAGGAAAAACCACAAAGATATAATGAAATAAGTAGGAGTGGTACCAGTTAAACTACATTGAAATCACAGTTAAAAACTGAGTTAATAGGGTCTTAAATAATTAATAGGGGAAAGACTTGATCCCATACATCTCATTATACTTTTGAGGAGCATTGATGAATCATGGTTTGGAGTCACTAAGATGAGTTGAGAGTTATCTTTTCTACAAAAAATAATGAAGTTGATGATACTTTGGAAAAGTCACTTACAGTATTTCATTCAGGACGATTTTCTATATAAAGAAAGTATTGGTTTTTTTCAGATTTTTTTTTTCTTTTTTTTCTGGAGCTGAGGACTGAACCCAAGGCCTTGTGCTTGCTAGGCAAGCATTCTACCACTGAGCTAAATCCCCAACCCCAAGTTTTTTTTTTTCAGACTTTTAACAAATTACAGACAATGGAAGATTCTATGTGAATGAGATAAATCATAAACTACTAATACTAAAGATGACAGTTAAAGAGCAGAACCTAAATTTCAATTTGACTGAATTTGCTTTTTGATAGCAATAGTTTAGTGGACCCCCAGGTAGCTTGTTTTTGTCAAGATGAGTTCATTTCAGAGTTTAGATTGGTTTTGTTGATGTATCTTGGGATCTTGACCTTTCTTTCTTTCTTTCTTTCTTTCTTTCTTTCTTTCTTTCTTTCTTTCTTTCTTTCTTTCTTTCTTCCTTCCTTCTTCCTTTCTTTCTTTTTTGTTTTTTGTTTACAAATAAAAGGTAAACATGTCACTCATACACAACTTTGTGCACAGTAAGGTAAGAGCTAACTTTTCCCATGTTTTTTGATTTGTCATGTGACTGCCAAGAAAAAAAAAGAAAACAATAATTTGCCTTAACTGACGAAAAACATTTCTTTTGGGTCATCCAACTTCCAATATTACAGTAATAATCTCTATTATACATTAATTTTAGAGCCAGACTCGGTTCTTTTGGCAAATATCTGAGTGAGGCTCGAGCACCGATGGAATAGATTTTTCATGGAAATATGATACTGGTTGTTCTTTTTCACCTACACTCTTATATGCTTCATGACACAGCATCTGGGTTTCAATATGGCTGCCACCACTCACCTGTGTAATCTTGAGCAAACTATTATGACACCTGTTCTTCAAGATTCATTCTCTGAAAGATTCAGTGTAAAGAACCTCTCCAACTGCAAGGGTTTAATAAATGTTACGTATTATTTACTTGGCAACTTCTTTTCCGCTTCTATAGTATAGGATAGCACTATTTTAATCTAGGTTCATAGTATACTTTCTCTGTAGCTGGAGTCCTACACTGGAGACCTTTCTGTCTTAGACAGTTCAGTACTGTCCCTCACCTGTAGGTTTGCTCTTCAGACAGACTATTCCATTTTGCCTTTCCATAATGCCCCTTCCTCTTTGTTACCCGATGTGGTGGAACTTAGTTTGCCTCTTCCTCTTCAGTCCCACCCTAGCTTCTAGACTACATTAAGAATTTCTGCTTATTGGTTTTTAGCATCCTTTGTCATTGTGGAAACTTTGTTTTCTGCAGAACAGGGGACATGGGTGGTCAAAAGGAAAGCCATTATTATGCCTCTGCTCTGAGCTTAGTGTATGTGTAATAAGACTACCTGGGTAAATGAATAATTCAGTGCATCACTATTGCAATCCTCAGATGTTTTTAAAGAGCAGCTAACAGAACGAACTAAGTTACCTTCTTTTTAATCTATTAGGGGATCTATATTAAGGATATTAACCATTATGCATCATCTCTGTGAGCTGTTCATATCTTAATGTTTTGTTAGATTTACACTCATAGTACCGTAATCTCAAACCTCCAAAACGATAAACTGCTGTACTCTACCCACAGGACTGACAGAATATTTTTCATAACATAGAATGAATATGAAGCCAGAAAAAATGATAATTCTCATGGAGGTAGTATCTAAAAGTCACATACATATACTCTAAACTATACCCTCGTTATTTTATTCAAAGTAAAGTAATTACTGGGCAGACCTTAAAAATGGGAAGCAAACCCAAACCCAATTTACAAAATTAATGTTGTGGGCCAGACTTGTAATTTCAGTTTTTATGGTCAACATATATAATTTCAAATTAGTATGTTTATGAAATATTTTCAGCTTATACATGCTGAAAGTTGACTGGAGTGGATATTAATAGAGTTTCACTGTTACATTCTAAACATTACCAAACAAAATAATTCTATCTTCTTTTTGCTAATTTCCTTGCTAATTAACTGCTACATTCTCTACAGCATTCTCTCTGATTTCCATTTTTAATGGGGTCCTTAGCACTTCTTAGCACTGAAAACATTGAGCTGCTTTCTCAGGGGAAGGTAGTTATGCAGATTAATAGCAGCTTTAATGGCGTTTCAGGCCTCCTTAAAGCTATTTTCCCAAAGCCTGCAACTTTAGTATTAGTTTATGTGGCTGTTTCTTTGAAGATTAATGGAACATCAGAATTTTGCTAAAATGCATAGATGCAAATATAGATCATGTGATCTCTATTAGCCACCTTATTGCTTATTTAGCTCAATTCAGATACTACCCTTGCATATGATTTTCTGTTATGTCATGCTTTTTCTACTGATACTTTTCAGTTAGATGCTTTTCTATTTAAAAATTGAGTTAATTAGCATGTCAAAGTCTTTAATGTTTATATGTATTTTTATAATTCATAGAATAGTTTTTAAAGCCTTCAAGTTTTGGAAAAATTTAATGAGAATTTTTCATAAGTTCTCTGCCTTTTTGAGGGTAAAATGAAAAGAATAATTCAAGAAATGCAGTTACTAGGAACTTCTGAACATCACATGCATAGTAATTTGAAAGGAATTTAGAATCTTATTGAAAAATATTTCCACTAGCACAAATGTTGCATAGGTCATTGGCAGCTTGATTTGAATTGTTTATAGGAGTATCATATGGTTCTTCTGACAGAGGAGTGTTATTGACAGATACCAGATCATTATAATGATATTCTGATCTCACATATCTGAGTATTAATTATAATATACTGACATGCTATGCCATGAGACCAACACTACTTTTTTCCTCCACTGCTGCCCAGGAAGCATTTCAGTGGGTGGGTAGCTTTGGTAATTCTGAATGGTGTGATTAGAATTCTTTCTCCTCAGTCTCTCCACCACTTCTGATCATCGAAGGAAACAATTTCTAGGGAACTCAACAAACTTTTCGCTTGTGTGCTTACTGTGTTAAAAGTTTCAATCATGGGTACTGTCAATATTATTGAGACAGTGCTTCTTCTTCTTCAGAGAATTTTCCAGTCTTAGGAAGTCAGAAGAATATGTAGAGAATGTTATGCCAATGTTCTTTAGCAAAAGCCCTCCAGCAGCACAGTTATAGTAGTTTGTAGAGAATGAACATAGCACAGAGAACATAGGAACATCTCAGAAATAGAGCATTAGAAAAGTCTACTTTGTTTGAAAGCGTAGCTCTGGGTGTAAGGAAGAGAGACTTTGCTCTGGTTTGAATTCTACCAGAAAGTAGAGATGCACATGGATTTGAGTATCAGTAAATCTTGAGGAGGCAAGACTAGTTAGAGAGAGAAGACACAATTGGCAAAGAAGCAGGAGTCATCCAAGTGAGCCACGATAGATGGGTCTTTGGTTGTTTTGTCATTAAACAATGTATATGCTTTTGTGAATAGGGTAATATAGTAATTTAATCTTGGTTTTTTTTTTTTTTTTTTTTTTTTTTTTTTTTTTTTTTTTTTGTCATCTATCATGACCACAAAGTGCTCTTGTCTGATGCTGTTGGCCTATGAGACTGTCCTGCTGGGTTAGCTTCTGAATGTAGGAACTTCTTTTAAGTTTCTTGGGATAGATAGATGATGGCTTATGCCATAGGAAAAGCACAAACTGTCATGTTATGCACATTTGAAAAAATAATTGTTTAATATGTGAGTGAAGAGAGCAATACATGGGTGGATGGGTACAGTCTTGATTTGGAAGAAATCAGACTTTCTTTCAAGGCTCAACTTACACGATCTTCTTTCTAGAAGGAATTCTTTTTTGAAAGGATTGGTAATCTGTTTTCCCTATAATTTTGTATTTATTGTTAGTAGAGCAAGAAGTTATAGTAACTGTCATTTAAGAAGGGTTATCATTGTCCTTCCCCAAATACATATAGCTTAGCTTGTATTTTCATTTATCTTAGAACATCCTCATGAGGTGGGTGTTTCATTGTAACCATTTGTAAATGTGGAGGATAAAGCTAAGTAAACTGTTCAGCAGGATGTTATTAGGACTTAATTTTGATTTCTAGGTCTGATTAAAACAGAAGAGTAGAGAGGTGAGCAGGCTCGTGGCTTAATATAGGACTTGAGGGCAATATGATGTTTTCTTTTGTGTATCTTCAAAGTACTAAACACATATGAAACCAATTTAATTCTTACATGATAGCTCTGTCTGGCAAGTTTTCATATCACTGTTTTTAGGGCTGGAAAATTGAAACTAAAATTAAATACATTCTAGAGTTGTCTTATCTGGTGAGTAGTGGAGGTGGAACTAAATTAGATGATGAAAAAGAGAGAGGGACTGGAATAAAACTGTCATTTAAAAACAGGTGAAACATTAAATGAAATATTCATTTCATACATCAATTTTGGGTACAACATTTTTTTTCTTTTTAAAAAAACACATTTTTGATTGAGACATAACTTTATCATGCCCTCCTTCTCTGACACATCAACTTTTAAGGCAAAGTATGATAGCTCAATGGAAATATCTAGAAGAAATATAGGAACAGAAAGGTCCAGACAGAGGGACAAGTTAGTTCTGTGAAAATGGATCTTGAAGATGTTCACATGGAGAAGTTACAATGCAACAGAAATTTAAAAATCATGGAGTGCTGTAGCCTTTGTAAGTATTATAAGGACCATAGAGTAAAAGCCCAAGAAACAGAAGGGAGGAAAAGACCAAATCGTTAGAAACATCTGTAGTCAGCTGAGGAAGAGTGATGTATAAATTTTGGTAAAAATGCCCTTTTAGGTTGTGCATTATACGTCCACACTCTTAAGCAACCTCCTGCCTCTCTGGCAACTACCTCAAACAGGATGAGTTGACTTGTTTTGCTCAATGGGATAGTAGCAAATGTGGCAGGGTAGAGACTTAAGAGTTTGTAAGTTGGCATTTGCTTTCTCTTCTTAGAATTCTACAGGTATCAACTTAGAAACCAATCTGCAGGAGGGTGAGAAACTTTCAAGAGCTCCCTCTGGTCAACCTGTCTTGTTAGCTGACTGAAGACCCATGATTAAGCCCATTTAAGATGAGTAGAGCCCATCCTAAGTAACTAACCTTTAGTTTAGGAGCTAACTAAATAGTTGTTATGAACCAAATGTGATTAATACAGGAAGAAGAGCTACCAAAGTAAACAATGAACTCTCAGAAGTAGACAAAAACCAAAGACATCTTTCTCAAACAAGTTAATAGAATGCAAACAGAAGGTTTTGGCTAAAGAAAGGCCAAAGGAACAAGAGAGAAAGAGGCAATGGCCACTGGCTGGTGACAGCATGCAATAAAGATACAGACTTACAAAGGAGCACTGCTTTTTTCTGTCCGGGACTCTGTGCTGGTGGCTTAGGCCTGTTGACTCATAGTAAAGGTATTGGTATGAGACTTGGGTCAATCAGAGAGTCAGCATTAGGAAACACAAAAGGCTCTGTGGAGTCCAGCTGCATCCACTCTAAGCAGAGTCTGCAGTGTCTTACAGGACTGTTTGGTTAGGATTTATAGCCTGTGACCTGTCTCTAGGGTGTCAGTTTGGAGCTATTCATTATTGTCTAGTGGACTGAGTATTTGGCAGTTGAGAAAGAATGAGAACAGACTGAGAATGTATTTCACTTCAGTCATATTGGCTATCCTCAAACACTTCGAAAATGCAGTAGAATGTTCTGATGGTATAACCCCCATTTAGGGGCCATACTGTGTGAAGAGTGCATTTAGTACTGGATCTTGAAGAGAAGCAGGACACAGATGTTACTTTGAAAGAAGTTTGATTGGCACTAGATTAAGGTGATGTCAGGATTGGAGCTTGTTGGGAAACACTGAGTCAGGTTAATAACTTTGAAAACGCCCCAATGTGTAGTAATATACCTTGCCTGTACATTGGAAGAATTCCTTTTCTGTGGTATATTAGTTATCACTATGAAATAAAAAAGAATGTACTCAGAGCCACTTATTCTAGGAAACTTCTATAGATAAGAGCAATACATGAGCCTTTGTGCTTTCTGGAAATCCCTGGGGACTGAGACAGGCCCTCCCTGGTTTCTGCTCTGGCATGTAGTCATTGCCTCTACAGTTATGATACGGTGGATGCAGTGATGTTTCAGATAAAAACAATATAAAAGTGACTCAGTAGCTTCTATCCTTGCATTATACAATAGCTGATAACCAAACAGGCCAAACTGGTTTTGAGGTTGAATCACTGGGCTCTGGGCTCCATGCTCTGTCTTAGCAGAGGGCTGACTGCCTTAGGGAAGTTATAGTTTTTGAAAAGGAGAAGCCAGGTTCTAGAAAGTAATAGGAAGTAAAAGATGTAGGTTCTAGTTAGTGGAGGCTAAAGAGTCACACTAAGTGATTTTTCACTTTTGAAAGAAAATTTGGGGGCTTAAAGAAACTCCTGATCCTTTTTAAAGCCCCAAAGTCCATTTCAAAGTTAGGCAGTATTGTACAATATTCTGGTTTATCAATAACTTATTTTTTATCTTTTAAGATAAATCTGATAAATATAAAAGCATATGTGTAACTTTTAGGGAAGTTTTGACATTATGATTGATAAACATCATTCCCAGCTTGTCCAACAGGCAATTTATAACAGTGGCCGGTCCTTGAGGGTTCTCCTCCCAGACTCAGAACAAAACCTGTTTTCCCTTGAAAATGCTGACGGAAACTCAGTTTTTGAAAGGAAATGACCAGGTCAATCCAAATGCCTACTGAGGAAAAAAGGATGCGTTTTGGTTTATTTGTTCAGTGACACGTTACACGATGGTGAAAATAATGACTTGAATAACATGCAGCAACAAGGACAAAGTTTGAAAGCATAACACTGAGCTAAAACATGCTTCAGAAGATGGGGAAGTGAATCAAGGGCTTGCCGCACAAGCACACAAGTGTGGGGGCCCACTTGTAATTCTGGGGTGAGGAAGGCAGCGAAGGGGATCTCCAGGGCTATATGGCTAGCTCATGAGCTCTGGTTTTGACTGAGAGACCCTGCTTCAGTGAATTGCATGGACAGTAGGTGAGGAAGATTCTTAGTGTTAATACTGGACTCTCTATACACACTCATACATGTGCATATGCGCCCACACATGTGTGCCCACATATATGCAAACACACATATGTGAATATATACATATACTTATACGCACACACACACGTGCACTCATATCACACACATATACATGTGAGGACATTTTTTCAAGATACTGTATATATGTATTTAAAATGAAAAAAGGGTCTATTTTGAATGTCTCCAAGTAAGTTAAATAATATATTGTTTAGGTATGTGTATTTTGGAAAGCTACAAATAAAAATAAAGGGGCAATGAGTAGATTTCTGTTTGATTTATTCATTTGAGTATTGTAGATTTAGACAAATGATAAGACAGTGGAGTCAGGTGCACTCGTTTTGCAAGCCTGTGGTCCCGAGTTCAATCCATAGTACTGAAAAAAAAAAAAAGGTAACAACAACAACAACAAAACTAAAAGTTCCTTAAGCATAACATCAAAGGATGGCACGTTTGATGGCCATAAAACCAAACACAGACATTGTAACTGCACCGGTGGCACATGAAGCTTCCTTTGTCACGATATTGTTTTGCCAAATTATTCTTTAATGTCACATTCCTAACATGAGTAGGGAAGATCTAAAATGGATGACTTTGCAGTTTCTAATGTTGTTATCACACAGTTTGTGATGTCATTACACACTACGACTTCTAAGATTCCTCTGTTTGCATCCTGATACCAAGGGTCCTCGTGCTATAGACCGTGCCTGCTCTAGGTTCTGAAGGCATGTTAAACTCATATCTCAGTGATATACCTTGAGATAGTTCACGAGCCTCTGAAATTATGCATACAATTAGTGTGGTGTGTTTAGGACGAGAGACTCAAGAAACGGTGTTTTAAATGTACAAGATATGGCATTCTGAAATTAGTGTGGCTAAAGTTGAAAGCTTGTTTCCTTTGAAAACTTGATTTGCTTCTTTATGTCAGGCACTAGAATTTTATTACATCCCATGGTCTTCTAAGTTGCCAAGAAGCTCAGAGTCCAATTATATGCCTATTAGTCGTAACTTTATTTGACCTTAATATGGTTTATTCTCAGTCCCATTTATTTCCTTTTAAAATATGTTTACAATTCCTCATCAATATATGCTGAGGGTTTCTTTTCGGAATGGAGGTCTGTATCATAATCTACTTTAATGAATAAATAACAATTATCAGTACAGATATAATTTATACCTTAAAACAAAACATAAACCCAAACAAATTTTGTATGCTAATCTATACACTAATCAATGTGTACAATTAAAAAATAGGCATTCTCAGTTTATTTGAGAGACTACTACTGAAACAACCAGGGCAGGTTGTTTGACTGTGGGCTGGAACTCCAGCCTCCTCTCCCTATCACCCGGCTTTCCTGGACTGTGAGCTGCTTGGTTCTGCCTTTTCTGCCTCTTTCTTTGTTCCTTTCATCCCTTTTCAGCATCAGTTGGAAATGCCATTGTCTGTTGGAGAATTTGACACAAACGTCTCACCATTCTCTTTGTTTCCAAGTTTGTGCATGTGTGTATTGCACTCTCTTGGCTTGGCTCCTATCAGCAGAATCAGGTAGGGAAGTTTGACATGCTTGCTAAGGGATGTCAGGCCTCACTGAGGGCCAGGTCCATTACACGAGGAACACAAGGCATGAAGAGAACAGGAGGCTGAGACAAGAAGGGTGCACAATGGATTAAAATGCAAGTGAAGAGAAGGGCTGATGGAAAGAAGATGTAAGAGTAAAGAGAGGACTCTGCTCGATAGCCGTGTAAGCGAATTAAAGGAAGATAAGTTAACGTTTAAGCTAAACAAATAAAGCTGGAGTGTATGAGGAAGTGGAGAGATTAGAAGAAGGACTGATAAGAAGATAAAAGCATTAACTAGTTTGTGGTTGAGAATACCTGCCCAGGAATCTGTGCCAAGGATGGAACTGAGTCTGACAAATGGTGGCTTCAAAGAAGATGTGGACATCTATGGAGGCCGAGGATTTGATGATTATGTTATTTTAACTGCAATTAAAAATATCTCTGGAGCTTGTATTCATTTTATGTAGCATATACACCAAGGAGATGAGCAAATTTTAACCCATGCTTGGTTACTACAGGCGAAGTGAAGTAAAAATGACACTGGCTATAGTCACCTACACAGCTAAGCTCACTTCCCCTTTATTCTGCCTCCTTTGTACCATTCAATTTGTCTGTTAGTCTGGGTATTGGCGAGCTTTCACAAAGTAGAAAGAAAACCTCCAGCAATGTACAACCCTACTGTGTAGACAATGATAACAAATGACGTGACGCACTAAAGAGTGCATTGGCTGATACAGTGTGCATACTGGTTAAAGCAAGTTGGTATTGATGTGAGAACTCTTTTATATTGGCTAATGGAAAATTGACGGTAGAGCCACACTATTACAAACAAAAGACTTCTGTTGGGAATGAAAGTAAGTTAATAGTCTTACTTTGGTACCCAAAGATACAAAGAATCAAAAAAGGAAACTACCAATACATTAGGATGGATCTGATCATCTCCACCTGGGCAGACATGAAATATATGCCAGTCAATGACTGAATGCTCAAAGAAATGCCATGCAAACAGTAAGAAAAACACATTTATAAGTAGGATAGGAAATTGCTTTTTGAGAAGTTAAACACAGAGATGGTTTACACAAAATTCTGCACAATTGCACCATGCAACATGTCCACTCATTTGTATACAATTAAGTAGAGGGATATTTGTTTCATAAAGCTCTTGTACTTATTTAATGGACAAAATACAAATTTCTCCTTTCTCAAAGAAACGTTTTCAGCTGACTGGACTTACAAACCCACAGAAGCTGATCTTCCTCAGATACGAAGGGACAGTATCTCCAAGGAGATTCTGTGCTCAACAGCCCTGCGAAGATAAAATCCTCCTCAATGCATGTTGTTTTTTCCCATTTCTGACTGCATCACTGCATCCTAGCAGGCCACTGAGCAGGCACAGTGGGCATTATGAAAAGAACTAATTTTTTTTTTCAAACCTATGTTTTGTTAGCCATTTGATGTATTTTAGTAAATTTGGGTTGCCATGTTTGTGTGCCACCAGAAAGCAAGGGTAGCGTGCGTCAGTGACGGATGGTTTAATTTGATCCAGCAGATGGCCAGTGTGTTTATGAAGGCAGCAGGAGTGGGCAGCTCCTGCTTTGCAGACTCTAGAACTTTCTGTAGCCTGTCCTGAGAGAGAAGGGCCGAGTTCCTCATTACTGGTCATCTGTCCTGGAAAGGGGTTTTGTCTAGTCAGGGGAGCAAACAGATCCAATTTTCAGAAACAAAGCCTATGTTCAAACTTCCTCTAAAAAAAAATCAGACTGGCCCCCACTGTGCGGTTTCTTTCCTATCCGGATGCTTTTCCTGGGACTGAAAAACAAAATTAAATCACAGGTAATGGCAGTAGAGAAAGGCGATTGCTTGTGTAACTGCTCTCTCAAATAATCAGAGTCCTCTGAAAAAATTTTCTCCCTCCAGAGGGAGGGAGAAAGTAGATGGTATGAGACATGAATCTGGGAATTTTAAGAAACCAGGAAGGATTAAGGGAGAAAAAGACAGTGCTCAGATTTCTATTACAAAGTGGCAAATGTCCATAACCCATGAATGTGTTCTACTATAAATAGAAACCATAGAAACCGATGTTCACCTGCTCACTCCTTATTCACAGGTAGTTGTTACAACACAGAAATTCTGGATGGGTTAGCTCAGTCAACAATGTTGAAAAAAAAAATCAGTCCAGTAGGGATTAAAGAAAACATTTAACAGTTACTCTGTTAAGAGCTAAGTGGGTCGAGCATTCAATTCTATAGAGTAGCTCCTGAGTAGTAGGGCATTTCTCATGTCTCTTCCCCCCTGGATTCAGGTACCTGTGACATTTAGTCTAAGTACTCACTACCGGGCACCAAAAATTTGGTAGTCAAATATAATAGTGTATTATTCCTTTGGAAAAGAAGCTTCAATCAGTTATTAGAGGGTTCTGAAAATGTGTTGTAAGTAGATGGGTAGGTTGAATTGGAGAAGAATAAGGTTGTTAGTACATTTAGAATGTACATGATTCTGAAGCGTTCTTGGGCTCAATTGAAGTGTGATATGTGGGTATTGATTTCTTATAAAAAATTCTTGACTGCTCTCGAGTTCACCACTATAATTTAAATTCTGGTGGGAAGGCCACACAGAGGCAGACAAATAAAATCAATATTCTTACCTCTTACAAAACAATTCTTGACTCTATTTCCCCTCCGGCTATTGCTTGTGCTCCAAATAATTGGAGTTCTTTGAAGAAATTGTCTGAACAAGGAGTCCTATTTCTTTCTTTTTAGTTTTAACTTAAAAAATGAGAGAGAGAGAGAGAGAGAGAGAGAGAGAGAGAGAGAGAGAGAGAGAGAGACCACAGGGTGCCTCTGTGGAGGTCATAGGACAACTTATAGAGTCAGTTTTCTCTTTCCTTCACATGGGTTATAGGTTTTGAACTCAGACTGTCAGTCTTGGTTAACTACCTTTACCCACAAAGACATCTCCATGATGCCACCTTTATTTATTTTTTTTATAATGAAAATATAAAACACTTGCAAAATTATAGAAAACAGTGCCTCCAATCCATCATTTCACTTCAAAAACAAGCACACATGGAAATCTTTAAAAATATAGCACTTGTATTAATTCTTCAAAAATTGTCTCAGGGTTTTTGTTGCTGTGTGAAACACCACGACCAAAGCAACTTGGAGGAGGAAAGGGTTTGTTTAACTTATACAGCCTCAGTCACAGTCTGCTTAGGGAAGTCAGGGCAGGAACTCAGGCCCGCCAGGAACCTGGAGGCAGGAGCAGATGGAGAGGCCATGGAGGAGTGCTGCTTATTGGCTTGTTCCTCATGGCTTGCTCATCTTGCTTTCTTATACAACCCAGGACCACCAGCTTAGGGGTGGACCACCTACAGTGGGCTGTGCCCTCCCCCATCAATCACCAATTAAGAAAAAGCTGTATAGACTTGCCTACAGGCCAGTCTTACAGAGGCATTTTCTCAATTAAGGTTCTTTCTTCTCTGATGGCTATAGCTTGTGTCAAGTTGACACGAAACTAGCCAGCATATTCCATGAATGTATATTGTGTATTTTGATCATATTCACCCCCACTCTCCTCCATCTGCCTCTTCCCATCTGCTCCCTATCTCACCACCTTCATGGCTTCCTTTTGATTTTTTTTTTTTTTTGTGTGTGTAACCTACTCACTAGTCCAATTTGTGCTGTGTATAGATGCATGGTGTGTGGCCATCTACTGGGGCATAGTCCACCTACCAGGGACCAACCAACATTAACTCAAACTGACTCTTCCCATTCCTGCAGCCATCAATGGTAAATAGCTTCCTAGCTACGGGTAGGGACGTGTGACTCTTTTTTTTTCCCTCTGTGCTGAAATAGTGACTGGCTTGATCTTTGGCAGGTTTTGTGTGGGTAACTTCAACTGCTGGGGGTTCATGAGTGCAGCAGTCCTGTTGTATGTGGGAGACATTACTTTGCCCCAATCCTGCCTGGCTTCTGTTTCTTCTCTTTCCACACCTCTCCTGTACCCTAAACCTTGAGGAAGAGGGTGTGAAATAGATATCCCATTTATGACTAACCACCTGCTTCTTCATGCCGTGGACTATGGTTAGGACAGAAACTCACAATACCAGGGAAATCTTGTCTTATCTTTTTACTTCTTCTCACCTTTGTCCCTGAAGTATTTTGAACCAAATCCTAGATGTATGTAAATATAATTCTACCCATTAATTTCTTGTGCCTCTAAGAGATATGAAAGGCTAATAAGCAAATAAACATAACTACAATATAGCAAATACTTCTGAAACTTAAAATATTCTTCTACCTTTTATTAACCTCTAAAGAGACAGTTCCACAAGCCTGTTAAGGTCTGTGCATAGCATGTGGAGGGACACTTGCTAAGTAAGGGTGGGTATCACAGAATCATTCTGACTCCCATTTACTTTACCTATGTCACTTCCAATCAATCAGTACGTCATCTTGCTTTTTCCTTTATTTATGTACTTGTAACCTATCTTCTCTCACTATATATTTAAGAACCCCTTTGATCTTTCAGTCTGTTTTGGTACGCCAGTTTTTCACCAATTTCCTTGATTTAGCTCATCCTCTCCAAAAACCTAGAGCAAACTTGAGTTGAGCTGTCAGAAAATTAAAAATTCTTTCCCATTCCAAATTCTCCAGCAGCTCCCTATTCAGGTAAACCCTGAATTTCTCTGTGGTGACTTACCAGACCCTGAAGACCCTCTGTTTCCATTTACCTCTTTGAGTTCCATCTTACAGGTCAGGTTTGACTTCTAATTCTTCCACAGAACCAGTGGCCACAGAGACCTAAAAATTCATTTGTATATATTTGTTTGGAGCCTCATGTTTGATTCCTACTGTTCAGTAAATGATAAAGAAATAGAGATTAAGTGGCTCAAATGCAAGTTGGCAGTTGGAGACCTTTGTGAATGGTCTTAGAGACAAAGGGACCTTGCTTGTCTTAGGCTACTGACATACCATGGCAGGCCCCCAAATGATCCCAAATGTTTGATCATAAAAGGCAGTTTCTTTCTTTGTCTTTGTATGCATACAATCATCCTAAAATACTGGGAAACAGTTTCAAGTTTTATAGATATTGCGGGGAAACCTCTAACTAAAATTTTTAATTAGCTTGTGTTGAGGGTTCATCTATGTTTGACATTTCAAACAGATTGTTACTAAAAGCTGGCTGCCCGTGTTTCCCCGCTTAGTCTCATGAAAACAGTCTTTTTCACTCATTGATTTTTGAGTCAAAAAGGGGAAATTTTGAGTGTCTAACAATGGCCTTTACTGTTTCTAACAAGATAAAATTCTAGGTTATCAATAAACAGGCATGTATATTTTATACCAGGCATTTAACAATATTTATATGTTTAAAGAAGGATTTGATTTTCTAGTGAATTCAATGCTATATGCATATTCCTAAAATAGGTTTGAAAAATGACCCCAGTACTTCCACAGTGCCACCACAAAAATCATTGCTTGAAAGATGTGTCTTCCTCCCCTAGGAAACTAAAGACAGTCATGAAATAGAAATGGATATGAGTTTGATGTAATTCCACTTGACATTTTAGTTGTAATTAACAGGACCTCTGGTATTAACCAACATTAATTAACATTGTAAAGTGTTTAAACACAGAGTGTAATAGCAATGCTCAGTGGGTCATGGACATTTATCAGTTTACCTCATGTTTATTGAAGGTTTTTCTTTGAATGCTGAACCATTGAGTTTATTAAGCCCAACACATAGGATGTGACTGTTCTATTATGCTCATTTGTTCTGTAGTTATCATTGCTTCCTTAGGATGTTCTGGCACCAGAGACAGGCTCTGTCCTGTGAGTTCAGTCTACACGGTTCACAGAAAGCCCTTCTCAGGGTGAGGGGACGGCTGGAGGGGTGGCGTTTATCGACACAAAGCGCCTTTCCTGTGTTGATGTCACTTATGTTAATATTGTGTGTTTCAAAAATAGGTATAAATATTGTTAAAAACTAGAAAATGCCCACTAGAGAGAGTTTCAGGAAACACTGAGAAATGTGACCACTGCAGGAATTCAGAATAGCTGAATACCTGGTATAATTTCCTTTAAAAACTCATTTCATTTCCTAAAATGAATTTCCTCCTTGATCCATTACATCATATTTTAGAGCTAAAGTCACCTAAGATATGAACAAGTTCATAACAGTTTCATCCAAAAAAGAATAGGTTGTATCTGCTTATAGCTGACTTCAAGGTGTTTTGATATTGTGGGGGCAGGTTTCAGGACTGAAGGACCTTCCCTGGACCCTATTTGTAATTGGCTTAGATGTATTCAAAACCACTGGTGTGAGTTCTTATTACCCACACTGAAATGGCAGCTGGAAGGAGACAGTATAGTTAGATATAGATAGATAGTATGGATAGGTAGCTAGCTAGATAGTATAGTTCTGAGCATGCTTGCTCTGGTTTCTCTGATATTTAAATTTTTAAAAGTTCAAGTTTAAATTCAAGTTGTCTTCCTTCAGCCACTGCCTCTACACATGATTTTCCCCTTCTCAGAAATTGACTGAGGTAGTTGTAATTTTTTATTCCACATTGTCTTACAGTAATATTTAAAATGGTTATTAAGACATCTTCAAGTGTTTTGCATCAAGAATACTACACAGACAGGGACGCTTTCTTGATGTTTGTATGCAGGTGTCCTCCACATCAAAGTGGCTTGCAGACATAGTCTACGTTTTGACTCTTCTTATTCTAAGCTGCTACTTTGTCTTCCTTTAGCTTTTATAATTTTCATTATGATCCTGTCAAGTCAATGTACCACAGCTTATTGGAGCTTGTTTCAACAATCAGCATTTAAGCTCTGGGGCATTATTTATTATTTACAATGTTTTGAATAGTATAACAGTAACTATCTTCCTACATAAAGATTTCCCTCATATTTTGTAGGATTTTGTTAGCATGTATTCCCAGAATCAGAATGAATGAACAAATTGGATACACAGCTTGTTTTCAGTCTCTTCTGCTTTTGCCAAATTTGCTTGTTTTTTAAACAGTCCAATCAGGGTGGTTTTATGTTCATAAAAATCCTTATCCCTAAGCTGGGTGGTGGTGGTGGTGGTGGTGGTGGTGGTGGTGGTGGTGGTGGTGGAGCACACCTTTAATCCCAGCACTTGGGAGGCAGAGGCAGGTGGATCTTTGTGAGTTCAAGGCCAGCCTGGTCTACAGAGCAAGATCCAGGAAAGGAGCAAAGCTACACAGAGAAACCCTGTCTTGAAAAACCAAAAAAAAAAAAAAAAATAATAATAATAATAAAATAAAATAAAATAAAAAATCCTTATCTCTATTTGGATTTATTATAATATTTTTTTCTAACAGAAGTAAACATTTTTTATATTAATGAATTTGAATTCCCCCATGTGTTCTTGTGTATTTATGTATATCTGTGTATACATATGTGTGCATGCTCATGTATGTGATGGTGTATATGCCCATGTGTGTACTTGTGTGTGTGGAGGCCAGAGGCAAGCTTAGGTATTGTTTTTTTTTATTTGCAATTTATTTATTTAATTTGCCAACTGGTCACATTTTCTATGAACATTTTCATTAAGGAAAAACATAACTTTTCACAGCTGTCATGGAAAATTTAATTGATTATGGCACAAAGTAGTAAGGAATAGATTCCCACTGAGTATCCCTCCACAATTAGTGCCTTTGTGAAAATGTCCCATGTCTGAGTCCCAGATTCATACTGCCTGCTGATAAATGTCTGTTGATGTAGTTTGGAGAAGTTGAGATTTGATATCATTCCAGGGTTTAAATTTTTTTCCTCTTTTTTGTAAATACTATAGTTCCAGTTAAGAAGCTCCTGAACACAACCAATGATTGCTAAGGGAGGAAGAATTAGCCTCTTCCAAGGTAAAGCTCAGGTATGACTCTTCAGGGTCTGTCCACCATGGTTTTTGAGACTGTCTTCTGTACCTCACCCATAGGTGAGGCTGGCTGGGCAGTAAGCCCCCACCTCTGCCTCCTTACCTTTGGGATTACCAAGGGATGCTGCACATCAGGCCTTTTTATGTGATCACATGGGATAGAGCACACATCTTCATGCTTGCCTGGCAAGTACTTCGCTGACTTAGTCATATCTCGAGCTCTGTACGTGCTTCTTATAACTGCAGTTTTTCCTAATTACATTTAGACTTTGACTATTTATAAATGGGGAATTTCCCTCACTCCAGACTCTGCTAAAGAGAATAACAAGTACAGCAAATTGCTAGGATACTGTAACAAGGTAATCTACTATCTTGTATCAGGTCAGGGACCCATTATACTCTGAGATAACTTTATCTAATTAAATTTGTAATGACTTCATTGCAAATGGGGTCACATTCTGAGGTGGGAGGGGTGTGGGGGGCCATCCCACCCCCTTTTTCCCCCAGAGTACTCTTGAGTAGGAGCAGCAGGAAATATTAGATAGAAGGATAAAGGGGAGAGAAACAGATAGAAAATACAGGATAGCCTCAGGAGGGCCTGGATCCTAATCCATCGGTCCCTGACTGTCTCTGCCCTAGGGTTTTTAAAGGAATGCTAAGGGGTGGTGCAAAAAGACCCCCCCCCCCAGCACAGCCAATTGCAGACCATCTCAGACACCTGGTACTCAGGCCCATGATCCAATCATCCTTTCTATGCAGACCTGCTGGGTAAAGCCACTAGGAAACCTAAATGGCCTCCAGCAGAGGGGCTAGAAATTTAACCTATGAACTTTTCCGGGAGGGGCGAGCACACTTCCACTCAAAACACGCGTTGTTTGGACACTGCTCAACGATAGAACCGTGTTCTCTCATCTGTCTTTGAAATCACTGAGTGACATAGTTAGCAATTATTGCCTTCACTCCACATAAGTCTCCAACACATCTAACACATCTTTACTGATGTATTTGAGAGCTTAGAATGCTCCACACTCAACTCTTTAAGACTCGACTCTACTTGGACCTAAAGCAGATGTTACGGTCAGGATACATTATTTTGGGGATACACTGTGAGCTCCTCATCATCTCTTCCTTGCTTCATGCTCATGTTTTGTGTCCTCTTTCACTCATCTTTCTCTGCTGTTAAATCCTTACAGTTTTGAGAGTCAATTGAACATCATCATTCCCTTGTTAGACTGTATTTTTCCCTTCTGGAAAGTTACTTGTAGAATAGTTACTCTGTTCATTATTTTTCTCCTTAAAACTTCTCCTTTATGGATTATTCTGATGGACATAGAAACCAGCTCTCTCTAAAGAACTTGGCTATTTGGAATACAGCTTATTTATATTTCTGATACTTCACCAATAAGAACAAACCCAATGGTCTGGCTATGTAGTTAGGTAGGCATCTACTAATGTGCCTTAGCTACTTTTTGTGTCTCTGTGACTAAATATCTGAGAACCAGGTACAGGAGGAAGGGTTTGTTTGTCTTACAGTTTTAGGGGATACAGTCAGCCTCAAAGGGGAAGGCACTGTTGTGGTAGTGTAAGGTGACTGATTACATTGCATTTGCAGTCAGGAAACACATATCAGCCAGGAAGCAGGGCTGGGCTATAAATTCCCAAGATCTGCCCACAATGACACACTTCCTCCAGTGATGCTCAAAGCCCTGAACTTTTTGATCTATGTTGACTCTTTAATTGTCCTTATTGTATTTTTACCATGTGTGCAGACTCTTGAAGACACGTAGTTTCTGGGCACTATACGTCAAGTATCGCTCTTGACCTCAGCACTGAATTTCCTCTACTTAGCCTGCTGTTTACCATCTCCCCGGCTTTAAGCTGGGGCGTACGTGGTAGCGCTCTGGGACTTTGACCTTTGACATTTTCTTGAGAGCAAATTTGTGTCACTTCTCCCAAGCCTTACAAATGTAAGTTATTTTTTTTTCTTTACATTTTCTTCCTTGTGGATAGTGGTATCAATTTTGAATAACGATGTGAACACTTTTTCATGTCTTTATTAGCCTCTGGTCATTGGATAAAATAATGAGTTCCATTGTGACATTTTTATGCATGTATATAACAAACTTTGATCAAATTCACCCCTTAATTTGAATATTTTGCATACAAATCACATACATATTTTGGAATCTTGCATAACAGTAATTTGTAATACTATAAACATTTATACATATATGTGTATATATAGTACAAGGAGATTCAATTTTTTTATTTCTAGCACTTTTAGTTATACTGAATTTTTTAGTAGAGGAGTTATTTGTAAATATCCATGTCTTTTTTGTGGTACTGGCTGGTGATGGAGCCTAGGGCTTCGCACATGCTAGCAAGCTTCCACCACTGAGCCCAAGATCTTGTGAGTTTTAAAATTTTTAATCAGTTTATTTTTATTTTTAAAATTTAAAATTGCATTTCATATTTATTTATTTAATTTTTTCTCTCTCTCTGTCTCGTGTATGTGTGTATGTGTGTGTGTGTGTGTGTGTGTGTGTGTGTTTGTACACACGCGCATGTGTGCACACGTGCTGTGGTGCACATAAAGATATGAGAGGGCAGCTTTCAGCAGGAGTGACTTCTCTCCTACCCCCTGGGACCTAAGAATTAAAAAGTCAGGGCCTCAGGCTTAGAACAGGTGTCTTTACCTGGTGGGCCTTCTAGCTGACCCTTAATCTTTCTCAATGATGATTATAGATTTAGCTGCAGGTCATAGAAATTATCCCATTTTGCTAATGGCGAACAACTTTCAAAGTTACACTACATTCCATCCACACTACACAGGGCTGCCTTCTGCTCAGATACAGCAGCCCTTCCCCACTTCTGCTTCTTACCTCACCTCCCTGTCTTGCTTATAGCCTCCAACCTTGGGTACCAGCAAGGGCCAGTGTTTACTTTATTCAATTGCAAGAATATCATATAATATATTTGAGGCTGTTTTTTTTCCCCATCAAATAAAAGTTCCTTTTAATTGTTTCATAATATTCGATGGCTTGAATGTACATAGAATGAATAACCATTTATCTACTGAACAAGATCTGAGTTGTTGCCAGTCTCTGGTTTTTATGAATGAAAACACTGCATACATTTTTTTCCTACAGATTTTGGTGTGAACATAAATTTTAATTTCACTGGGATAAATGCCCAAGTGTGTAATTGCTAGGCCATATGGTACTGCGTGTTTCATTTTAATAAAAATCTGCCATACAATTATTACACATGACTCTGTCATTTTATTCCTACCAACAATGTGTAAATGACCCAGTTTCTCCACATCTATATAAGCATTTAATAGTTACTAGTTTTTATATTAGTCATTTATGTAGTAATGGTATTGTCTAATTTTAAGTTGTTTCCCAACTGCTAATTCTGTTGAACATCTTTTTATGTTTATGCTTCCATATTTTAACTTCTAAGAAATCTCTCTGAATGTTTTTGCCCAACCATTTAGGATGAATTTTTTATACTATTATCTTTGAAGAATTTCTTATAATTCTAGATAGCAATCGTCTCTCAGATATGTAATCTGTAAACACATTATCCAATTTTTACCAATCTGTACGCTGTCTCCTTTAACAGAAGTGTTTAGACAACAAAAGTTTTTCTCTGTTTAATTCCTCATTTTCTCTATGATAGTTTTCTGTTAGGGCGGCAATATCTTGAGATGAACAATCCACAATGAACTGTGTTATTTCAGCTTATGTAGCCAGAGATGAAAGAGATGGGTGTCTTTAGCCAGAGACTAGAGTCGATGGGTGCCTGGCTCTGCTGACTTGACTCTGTGACACAGAATACGAGGTGGGAGTATACAGTGAGTGAGACCTATTCACACAGTGTTCAGGACGTAAAGAGAGATGTGCCCGTTACTCTTGAAGGGCACCCCTCCAATGGCCCATTTCCTCCAGGAGTGCCAACTTTTTAAAGGTTCCATCATTCCCCACAGACTGGAGTCTAAATCTTTAAAACAGAAGCCCTTGGGTAATACCCCAGATGTAAATTAGAGAAAATTATTTGCCTAGTCCTGGATTCTGAAGATTTTATTCTAGCTCTTTGACTTGGAATTTTAATAAATGAATTATTTCCTCTATAGTTTTACCCTCCTCCCGTTTCTATATGTAGGCCAGAGGTCAATGCTGGGTGCCTTCCTCAAGCTCTTCTTCACATTATTTTTTGATAGGATCTCTAACTGAACCCGGAGCTCATCAAATTGGTGAGGCCAGCTGGCCAATGATCTCTAGGAATCTACCACTCTCAGCTTCCCCAATGCAGGAATTACACACATAACTTGACATGCTTAGCTTCTTCCGTGAGTGCTGGGTGTCAAACAGGTCCTTCCTGCTCTGTGACAAGCACTTGACAGACTGAGTCATCTCCCCAGCCCACTAAATACTTGTCAATAGGAACCAATATTCTTGGTCCTAGAGTTGAAACCTGTGCCAACGAGTTGATGGAGGAAAGACTATGAAAAACATAGTCTACACAGTTAGAGTCTTTCCTTTCAAAATATTTTGGATGGTCCTAAGCATTGTAAAGAATGACAAAGTGCCTCTTCTGTAGGTGTGGTCAGTAAAGAAAGGAAGGGCCAGTAAAGAAGGCAGGACCACTGTTCTCTGAGCATTGTATGGTCATTGGTGGGTTACTGGAATGAAGGGCCTTCAATAGAAATGTCAAGATGAGATTAAGATGCTGTATAATTCCCTATTGAGTTCAACTTTGGTCTTTTCCATAGTCAGTGTAAGAAGCATACACTGGGAATATAGTGATTGTCTCACCTGGACAAGGCTCTGCATTCAATAGGCAGCACAGTACGAAATGAAAAATAAACATAGAATTATTACCCGTATTTTTACAGGTGAGGAAACTAGGGTCAGAGGTCATGTAACATCACAAACATTCTAGTCAACAGTGAGTCAAGTAGCTAAGTTTGGTTAAAGCATGAACAGAACAGCAGCTCATTCCTTCTTACTTTGTTTAGGAACTAACTTGGTCGGGTTGGCCTTCTTGCCAGATCATTACAGTGTACACAGATTAGTGGTAGAAAAAACATTATTGAGAGATAGAGTAGCATAAAGAAGGAAATAACCATGCCCAGTGAACACCGGGGTCTTGGACTAGGATGGGTCATTTGAAAGGTCAAATGGACAAGCATGAATTTACAAGCTTGATCATTTCCAGAGAGAACCTGGTTATGTGGAAAGTATGCCTATGGATCAGACATAGGCCTATGATGACTTCAGCATCCTGCAGGAGTTTTAGTGAAATACTGCAGCTGATTAGAGGTAGCCACACAGATTTTAAAGATGAGGTTTCATTCAATTTTCTAATAACAATGAGAAAATGCATTTTTGTTTAGTTCCTGGTCTTAGTATGTACGTTCCCACTCCCCAGCCGGTTAGAAACATATTTTACTGCAGCTGTCATAGGTGAGCTGCTGACCTGACCCCAGGCCTGAGCTCCAGCTAGACTTCTAGCACTGTGAAAGTTCCAGAAGGAAGCAGCAGCAGCAGCAGCAGCAGCAGCAGCAGCAGCAGCAGCAGCAGCTGTGATGAGATCATTGACACAGGTTTTCAGGCCTCGCTGGTTCCAATTCCTTCCTTTCCTCGAGTCTAGAATTCTTGCAATTCTTTGATTTAATGTCCTCCTTCCAGAAGCCTTTTTGTTTTATTTTAAAGGTAACTGTTCTAATGGGAAGTAGATATTATCCCCAAGCAACTCACGTTTCCATATCTAGTCCTTTGATGAGAATAAGATCTTAATTCAGGCAACCTGAGAAATGTAGTTCAAAAGGCAGTCTGGGAAACATAGTACCAAATGGAACAGCATGGTGATATAGAGAAAGGCACTATGGGAAATGTAGTTTTATCAGATCAAAATGGTGATTCTGCTCAGAAACTGTTTTTTCAGCTCCGAATGCAGGTTTTTTTTTTTTTTTTTTTTTTTTTTTTTTTTTTTTTTTTTTTTTTTTTTTTTTTTCCCCAAAGCAATGTTAGAAAGCTTAATCTTACCTCATGAGAATGAAGAACAGGTGAACAGCTTGTCTCTAAGGAGATTATTAAAGTGCTAATACTGTTTATCAACAAGCCACTTTGAAACCCTTTAGAAAAGATCTTAATTCAGCAGAAGACAGAACAGTTAAGGGTCTGATGGTGTGTGTGGTGGTGTGGGTGAGACTGTGATTCTCAGTATGTGATGGTGTGTGTGTGTGTGTGTGTGTACTAGCTTTTTTTTTTTTTTTTTTTTTTTTTTTTGCCAACTTGACACAAGCTATAGCTAGAGTTATTTAGGAAGAAGGAACCTCAGTTGAGAAAAATGTTCCCACAAGATTGGCTTGTGGGGCATTTTCTTGATGAGCAAGGCTGGCCAAGCCATGATGAGCAAGCCAGTAAAAAGTGCTCCCCCATAGCTTCTCCTTCAGTTCCTGCTTCCAGGTTCCTGCCCCAAATCCTCTGACGGACTGTGATGTGGAAGTGAAAGCAAGATAACCCTTTTCTTACCCAAGTTGCCTTTGGCCACAATGTTTCACCACAACAATAGAAACCTAAAGTAAGACAACGTATGTGTGGTGTTTTTCTGGTGGTATGAGTATATAGGTTTCAGATGCTTATGGGTGCAGGGACACAACTACAGGAAGAAGCTTCCTGAGGTCATACTCTGATTGGATACACTTCAAACAAAGTCAGTGTTGTTATTTTTAAGTCTAAATTAAGGAAGCATAAGGGTAACAAGAAATCTACCATAGCAGAGTATTGTTGCTTTAAAATTTTTGTTAGTATATATTGAATGTACAAAAATAATGGGTTTCAATATGACATCTTATCTATGATTAAAACATATATAGCATGGCATACTTGAAACATGTTCCCCCATGACCTTCTGTTCAAATGAACAAAGGACAGAAGAGATATACTTGTCATTACGGACTTTGACGGAGGCAAAAATTTATATTTCAAGTCCAGGCTATTTCATTGTCCAATTTTTAAAAAGCACAATACTTTTCAAGAGAATGTGACTAAACCTACAGTTATTACAACATTCTATGTTCAACCAGAGAGCAGCTGCATATAAAAAAAAATGACCCCTCACAAATTAGTTTTTCAAAAGAAAATTTAAAAAAGATTGAATTTTTGGGTCTGGAGAGATGGCTCAGCAGTTAAGAGCACTGACTGCTCTTCCAAGGGACCTGGGTTCAATTTCCAACACCCGCATGGTAGCTCACAACTGTCTGTAACTCCAGATCCAGGGGATCCAACATTCTAACATAGACGTAAATGCAGGTAAAACACCAATTCACATAAAATAAAAATAAATAAATCATTAAGAAAATTAACTTGCACTTTATGTGTTTGTGTGAGGGTTTCCATGTATGTATGCACAACACATGTATTCCTGGTACCCATGAAGGTTAGATGAGGTCACCATATCCCCTTAAAGTTAAAAAGCAGTTGTGAGCCACCGGATGTTGGTGCTGGGAGCAGAACCCAAGTTGAGCACTCTTAACTACTGAGACATCTGTCCATCCTCCTAACTTTTATAAAGCACAGTTTACTACAGTGAAGGACACAGGTCTTAGCTTGCTGTTCAGTGAAGTTTGGTAGATGTGTGTACTGTGCACACAGTTACATGTAGAACTTTCCCATGACCTTAGGATCTCTCTATGCTTCCCCTTCTAGCCCTCTGCTTGCTTCTATGACAGCATCACTCTCTAACTCTGGCTGTTCATCTCTCCAACTTCCAGCCTCGATTTTCCCCTATGACCATTCTTCATTATTATCTTAGTTTTCCTTTATCTTTAACTTTGTTTTTTTTTTCTTCTTTAATTCATTCAAAGGGATATATCTGTTACGGCTTTTAAAAAGCAACAGAGATGTTTGTGTTAGGATAGTCTTAGGCCATTTATGCTGCACAAATTTCGCAGCCTTCTTATCATTGCTTTCACAACTTTAAGCAATGTGACCATGGATATAAACTGAATTTTGACTGATTTTGTACAATGCAGTGGAGATGGCAAGGGACACAGAGAGACCACAAGGCAGAAAACCCTTATTCTTTTCTTGCCAAACTAGATCACTAAAACCAGTGCTTTGAGTAGGAGCTGGAGGCACAGTTATACTTCTTGGCCTGTTGCCCTGCACAGGGCTTTTCTCACAGCTCCTGCCTTTCCAGTTGCTGTGTGAGGTTTTGGCCACACCATTGGCATATTGATCACGCACGTCAATTATGAAGCATTTCCTCGTGACACATTCCTCTGGAAGTGTGCTTCTCCAATGATCTGACCAAATGATGAGTGGCCCAGTTCAGTAGCTTCTTTTGTCCTTTTTTTTTTTTTAAGGAGTGTTTTCCCAATACTAGAGTGGATATGTGAGCACAGTGCTATCATTATTGCTCAAGCTTACAGTAAACCTCAGTGAATATTTATGTATGAAATATGTGTTCTGTGGAGTCTGTGCATGGCTTGCAGGGGTTTGTGGCTGTCTTAGGGTGGTGAGGGGTAGTTGGAGTTTTCTCCAGTCCCTCCTGGGCCCGCAGCTGCTCAGACCCAAATAAACACAGACAGACCTATATTACTTACAAACTGTATGGCTGTGGCAGGCTTCTTGTTATCTAGTTCCTACATCCCAAACCAACCCATTTCTATAAATCTATACCTTGCCATGTGGCTCGTGGCTTACCGGTATCCTTATATCTTACTTCTTATGGCAGTGCTGGCTGGCAGCGTCTCCTGACTCAGCCTTCCACTTCCCAGAATTCTCCTCTCCCTTTGTCCTGCCTATACTTCCTGCCTGGCCACTGGCCAACTAGAATTTTATTTATTAACCAACCAGAGCAACACATTTACAGCATACAGATATCCACAGCAGTGAGGAGAAAGATTGGCATATAGATAGAAGCTGGGACTGAGTGGTCTGGCTTCTCTGAGGAGGAAGTCACAGCACTCTGGAAGCTCAGTGTGTGTGTGTGTGTTTTTTTTTATAGAGTTGAAAAAGGAGGTATGGCTATTGGATACAGTTAATCAAGGAGGCGGGTTATTACAGATAGATAAACAAGGAGACGGGTTTATGGTGTGCAGCTGGATCAAGGAGACAATTTAGCTAATCTGGGTAGATGCAGTATTTGTGGGGGAGCACTCTTCTTCAGGCTGTCAATGAGAAGGGACAGTAAAGAAAGCTACCATGGATATTTCCTGCCCACACTGTCAATATCCACACTTGGACCAGAGCAAGGCTTGCCATGCCTTGAAGCCTCACCCTGGGACAAAGCTTTGCCATTCTTCCATAGGTCTGAGGCTCTAAGGATCCTTGCCACGGACCAGCTCATTTCAACAATACACATTCACTCAGGGCTTTCTCCATACTCTACAATTTTTTGGGGGGGAGAAAACTTATAAGACATTTATGAGAAAAAAGATTAGAAAGATATCATTGTTGAATCTGGGTGCTGGGGAAAAGCCTATTTAAAACAGAATTATTTATTCTCATTTATGTGTCTATGTGAGTGTCTGTCTGAGTGAATGTCTCATTTATGTGCAAGTGCCCCCATGTTAGTGTCTGTGTGAATGAATGCCATGTGTGTGCAAGCACCCCAATTTGAGTGTCTGTGTGAGTGGATGCCACATGTGTCCAGGTGCCCCTAGAGACCAAATGGGGATATTGGATCTCTCGGAACTGGAGTTACAGGCAGTTGTGAGCTATCTGATGTGGGCACTGGGAAATGAATCCTGGTCCAACTGCTGAGCCATGTTTCCAGCCCCAAACATGTATATATTACTTTTAACTTTAAAATATATTCAAAGATTCTTGTAATACAAATCTTATAAATGTTTGTGGTAAGCACATACATGGAAACTCAGGAAGCTGGGGAAACCATGTCTTATCACTGATTTTTTTTTTTTTTGTCTATCAAAGTATTTCTCCACAGCAGAAGATCTTTTGGGTCTCCAGCATTGACAAAATGGCAGGGACAGTCTCTTTATGAAAAACAATAGAAATTTATATATTGAAAATTTGATAAGAAAGCTATATTATTTTTGTATTACTAAGATGGAAATACCCCACCAAAGTAAATGGGAAAGGTTCATTCAGGCTCCTAGTTTCAGAGAGATTTCAGGTCATCGGGTGACTGTGAATTGCCGTGGTGTGAGCACCTCTGTGGCAGTGGGAGAATGTAGGGGTGGATTGGTGACATGGCGGTGTCTAGAGTTAGGAGTTGGTATTGCTGTGAAAGCCCAGTACTTAGTGAGTGGCCCCTGGCAGTGGACAACACTTCTGAAGACTCCATGGCCTCCAACACAGAAGCACAAGAGGGGTATCCAACATTCAAAACGTGAATGTGGGGGCATTTCATACTCAAACCATATCAGAAGAGAATAATTCAAGTAGACTCATGGAAGAAATCATTCCATATCATCTAGAGAAGATGACTAGTAATATCTATTACAATAATTAGAAAGTTTTGGTTAACTTCACTTTATACAGTTTTCCGTAGTCATGACAATGGTTTTGCAATACTCTTTTTTAAAAATTTAACATTTATTTATTTTGTGTGTGTGCTTGTGTATGCATGTGAGTGTGCCATGCCATGGTACATATGTCGAGGTCAGAGGACAACTTGTAGGAATGAGACTTTTTTTTCTTCCACCATGGAGGTCCTGGGGAATTGAACTCAGGTCAATCAGCTTGGTGGCAAGTCCACTGAGACATCTCACTGGCCCAACGATATCATTTTTTTGTAATCAAAAGAATTGAAGAACGGTTTGGTTTTACCTTAGAAATGTTTGATTAATATTTTTATTGTTGTTAGGACTTTAGAAAAGCTTCTTGAGTTGTTGGCACTGATTCTATGCAGCATAATTTATAACTATCAGATTGCTTAAATGTTTATTCAATGTCATTTTGCTTTCTACTTTCACATTTAGATTCTTATGCACCCAAACCAACATCTAAACAACAGATAGAAGTTAGTGTTTAGCATCATAAAATCCTGCTGTGCTGTTTTCCAGAAACATGTTCAGAACCTAAAGGATTGCACTTCACAGCTCAAAACTGTTTATTATTTCAGACCTACCCTGGGAAACTTGAGGACAAACCCCCGTTTCTCAGTCCCCAGTCTGCACAGTTTCAATAGGTCACATGGAACGCTTTGTGCATGTGCCAGCATGGGCTCTGTTTACTATTTGCATGACAAACAATTCGGATCCTTTTCACTCACTCCCCCTTTCCATAACATCTGAGATTGAGGCCCCTGCTCCGACTGCCCTGTTTGCACCATGAGAATGAGGCCGCCGTGTCTGTAGATGATGGTGTTGTGAAGTCTAAAGTAGAATTGAAGTGGAACTCTACTTGTGCCTGTTTTAGTCACCGTGCTTGTGTGACTGTCATCACATGACTGACGAGGGATAACTCATGACTGGCAGGTCTGATTTGTTTTGTTCTGTATGAATACTTCGAAGCTTCTCTCTGTGTTCAGCTTCTCCTATCTTAAGTTATTTAGTCAACTTTACGTTTTGATTGCAAGATCCATACCCCCAAACACTCATTTGCTCATCATTCATATATTCATTTTAGAGTATTGAGAATGTATTTAATAGCTGGTGTTGTCCTGGGCCTGGGGATTTGTAGTGGGTAGCCATTCCAGCTTTGATCTGGAAATTCCAACCCCCATTGAGGCTTCAGCAACTGTCACGCCTACAAGGCGGGGCCAAGGGAGGCTCGGGGAGACCAGAGATCTGGATGGGCCAGCGTGCTCTCTCTGTTCCTTGACCCTAGACGGTGGAGGTTGACCAAGCAGAGCTCCAGAGAACACTGCTGGACTGCGATACACCTTTGCCAGACCCCGCGACCTGCCTTTCCCTTTTTTGTAAGTTGCCCACTAAATAAATCTTCCTTTTAACTATGTGGAGTGGCCTTAATAATTTCACCAATATCTGGGTTGGAATTTCCAGATCAAAGCTGGAATGGCTACCCACTACAGGGATTAGAGTGATAGGCTAAAGCCATAGTTGATTAGAGCTTGCAAATGCAGTAGGAGAGAGTAGGACTTAATTAAACATATCCAAACTGAAGTAAACCAAGGAAAAGCATAAGAAAGGAAGAGAAGGCTCACAGTGCTCAGGTGTGCTTGATCTGAAGGGCATGGCTTCCTTTCTACACATTGTAGCCCTGTAGTCAGTGGATGTCAGTGGAAAGAAAATGCTCTTTTATAATTAATCTGCCATCACCAACCTTGCAGAAATCTCTTCCTCTGGCCTGTTTGATTCCCATGTCCAAAACTCTCCGATCTTTGGTTTCTGCATGCCCATGTTCCAACAGCAGGTGACTCGAAACTGCAAGATGTAGACCCATCTGTTTCATGGGTCATGAAGAACAGTTGGTCAAAGTCTACTATGTAGGCTGCTGAGGGCCCCACCTCTTGCCCTTCAGTCTTAGATAAAGAGGTTAGCATGGCTTTTTAGTACCCAGGGAAGTTATTCTACCAATGACCAAAATTGTGGAATTAAATCTCACTTTATTGTGGTTTGCTGACTAATAGCAGATGAAAAGAGACACTTTCCATTTCCTGAAATTATTCCCGTGGCCCTCCTTTCCATAAACAGGGCTGTGCTTTTCAGAATACAGTCCCTGGGTGACCTGGTTTAGAATTCCCCACTGCTCTTGGGACCTGGAGCATACCCTGAGCGCCACCTCAGGCCAGTTGGCCATGTTTGCCTTGTCCACACTCTTCCTGAGATGAAGTTCAGAAACTGGAGTCTGAGGACTGAGACCTAGGGAAGTTAGTCCCCCTGACAGCTAGCCCTGACTGAGGGGCACTGGGGACCGGAGTGGGTTACGTTTCAGAGTGCTTTTCCCATGGCAGCTCTCAGGAGTGGGGCGTATTATTTTTGTGAAGCCGTCTTTTCAATCAATTCTATGTAAAAATTAATCAGGAAACTAATTTCAGAAAAAAACAAAACAAAAGAAAACACCAACCCAGCAGCGTTTGGGAGCTGTCCTTTGTGTCCTGACAAACAGCGTGTGGACACCGAAAACAGAGGGTGCACTTTCTGGCCCTGGCGCTCTCTGTGGTCTGACAGGGACAAGTGAGTTTGTGGACCTGCTCAGTGTTTGGATTTTTACTGTCCCAGGAGCTGCACTTTCATGGGAAATCAACAACCTTGAGTTACTGATGGGAGGGTTAGAATGGGTAGTTACTAATTAAGAGGTGTTTAGTGAGTATCTGGCTGCACAGAACCAAATTATTTTTTAAAAAGAGAGAACGGGTAAACCTCTTCTGCCCTCTAATAAACTCTGTGTCTGCCTTCTTGGCTGCCTGGGAAACATAATTTAATGTACTCTTAAAGAGCAGTGAAAAAATACATATCTGTGCATTTATGCTGGGACCTACACACACACACACACACACACACCATGCACCACATAAACACATACACATATACATACACCATACATGCAAACATAAAAACATACACACACATACACACACCACACATACATGCACACACACATATATAGGCCACACATATATACACACAACATATACATGTACATGTATACACACATCACATCACACATACACACCTGCATATACATAAACACATACATGCTTATACATACACACACACCACACATAAACATGTATATATCCAGTGCACATATACACATAAACACATACATGCACAATCATACACACACTACACATAAAGAAATACACACATATATACAGACACCACACATACAGAGATACACATACACACATATAAACACATACAAGCACACTCGTACACACACACACACCACACATATACATGCATATATATGCCATACATATACATACATAAACACATACATGAACACACATATAGACACTACACATACACACATACACATATGCCACACACATAGAAACATATAAACACACCACATATATGTATACACACCCCACACACATACACTCACATACATAATTTAATTATTTTGACTTTCATATCTTTAAGGCAAATGTATGAAAAAAAAATCTTACTTCAAATATTCCACTATAATTCCAGATGCTTTTTACATCCTGTGTACAGTTAGTTTTCATAAAATGTTCCTCTCCCTTTTAAACACCTCTTCCTTCCCCTGGTTAAAGAATCACAGAGCCCAAGGAACTCCTCCGAGAAGTCCACGGCTTCTGTTGTCTTGTGATTCTACACACACATCAGTGGTAGAAACATGTGAGGGGCGTGGCCATGGTTTATTTCTCAATCAGAGACAAACACTGACAAAGGTCCACACTGAGGCTGAGGCATCTGGATCTGGCTTCAGCCCTAGAGTCTGCATTCATCTGAGATTCTCCGACATCAGGAGCGCGTGAGAAGACCCTCCAAATGCCCCATCTTAAAACCTCATCTCCTTTCTTGGTTGTTCTCTCTCTGTCTCTCTCTGTCTCTGTCTCTCTGTCTCTGTCTCTGTCTCTCTCTGTCTCTGTCTCTCTGTCTCTCTGTCTCTGTCTCTCTGTCTCTCTGTCTCTGTCTCTGTCTCTCTCTGTCTCTCTGTCTCTGTCTCTGTCTCTCTCTCTCTCTCTCTCTCTCCTACCCACCGCCTTCACACATGCTGTGCGGTTCATCAGGGCTTTTGTTAGATCTCTCTGGCTTCTCTTAGTCACCTACATCACCTCAATCTTCCCCTTCATTTATCCCACAAACTTTTTTTTTTTTTAAACTCCAATTGAATGGCAGGTAGTTACTGAATAGAAAATAGAATATTCTACCCTATATTATTCCAGAGGGTCTTAACAGGTCTCTTTTTCCAGCGTATTCTATCTCGCCCTGCACACTAACTGTGAATTTCTCGGACTATGCACCCTTATAATTACATGCCCCACCTTTGACTTACTACTTAAGTCAAAACTTAAATTGTTATCGCTTCCTTGATGCTGTCAGAGTCTCAAAGACATGGTTAACAGGCCCTTTGCGTTTTCATCTTTTCCCAATATAGTTAGTATGAAATTGATGTTAATGAATCCCCGCGTATTCAATACACAGACAATGATCAAATTACTAGTTATGTAGTTCACAAGGTATATCAGGTTAAAAAAAAACGGTTACAGCGCCTTCAAGTTGTTTACAGTGTTTTGCTTGGGATCAGAAATTTCATGTCGTCCTTTAGCTTTGACACGGTAGGCACCACTGCAGACTTCAAGGCCTCGGGTTTGTCTGCACTCATGGTGCTTGCCAACTGGCTCGTCCAGCTCAACCCGTAGACCAGTGCAATGAATGCTAATTCCCAAAGAAGAGACTATTTTGTGTATCGTGTCAGCATATTCAATGCTTTAACTAAAGTTGAATGATAACATTTATACCACTGGGAATTCTTTGAAATTAAATAAATTAAAACCTTCTCTTGAGAGCCAGGGGAAGTGGCCCAGTGGTTGAAGTGGCACTTGTGTAAGAGCGAGGATCAGAGTTTGGATTTCCACCACCCACATAAAAAGTCAGGTGGCTTGCCTGTAATTACAGAATTCTGAAGAGTCAAGTGCACATCTATAACGATACCACCAATCATCAATCCCAAAATAAAAATGTAAATTTTAATGTATCTGCTTAGTTTTTGTATATGTGTGGTCCCATTTATCCCAGAAACTAGAAGAATAGATAAAAGCCTTAGTCATTAGTTTCTTCCTCATGCTTCATGAAGGGCAAAGGCAACTGACCTTACGATGTTCCAACAGTGTATGATTTCACAAAGTATCTCAAATGTTTATTCTCACTGTCTCTGTTAGACTTTTCAGAGCAGTGTATTTCTTTGTGGATGTGTGGAATATTACTTTCTGAAAGTGTCGTACCACTTAGTTTCCAAGTTCCCCTCCAAAATGTGTATCTGAGTGTTGTTGTATTCCCTGTACTTTCTCCCCAGATGAATTGTGTGAGGAGTCATGCGCTCTTGTAACCACTGAGGAAGTGGGTTCAGGTTATAACCAGGTTCTTTAACGAGCACTCACCTCCTCCGATGAGGAAACAGTTCAGTTCCTCCAAAATTCCCCTGTGGTGGGGACTGTCAGGGTGTGCAACAGCAACAAAAAATGCTTTATTAAGTGACCCAAGAATGAACTTCCTAGTTTCTAATGTGATTACAAGGGCTACCTCAGATACTGACCCTGAATGATGTCATCTGATCGACATTCTTACGTGTGGGCAGCCAATAGGCTCCTTTCAAAGGATGGAGAAGTCAGCCTTATTTTTCTATCTTCGTGTTCCTGTACAAAAGCCCTATTTTTTTTTCTGTTTAAGAAAAACGAGTTCAAATAGGAATCCATGGTCTAAGGCTAATTAACATCAGACCTGCACTGCCGATTGGATGCTAGCACGTAGGCATTTTATACTGCAGGCTATTTGACAAGCACAGAAGATTACATGAAAACACATTATCTAAAGTTCAGTGTTCAGAATCAACATGACTATAAATCCCATGTCAAAGTTCAATGCATCGATAGTTTTATCAAGTATTTAGTTAACAGCTTCAAAGGACATATGGCCAGTATTTGCCACCAGAGGTCTTTGAGGGTATTATATGTGGTCATTGGCCTAGGTAGGTCTTCAGTGACAAGTGACTTACCTAAAATAGACACGTAAATTAAAAATTGGCACACTAATGCGACTGACCTGGACCCTCTGCTTATATCTGACAGTTGTATAGCTTGGTCTTCTTTTGAGCGTCCTTACATTGGAAGCGGGGGCTGTCTCTGACTCTTTTGCTGGCTTTTGGGACCCCATTCCTCATACTGGGTCACCTTGCTCGGCTTTAATCCAAGGGGAGGTGCTTAGTCTGACTGCCACTTGATATGCCATGTTTTGTTGACATCCACGGGAGACCTGCTCTTTTCTGAACAGAAACAGAGAAGAAGTGGATTGGAGGGGGCAGAAGGGAGGTGGGGGGAACTGGGAGGCTGGGAGGGAGGGGAAACTGTGGTTGGGATGTAAAACAAATAAATAAAAACTTAAAAATCGGTGCCCAAATTTGTCATGCTTTGTGTCCAACCCGAGGCCCAGTTGCTGAATACTGTAGGGAAGTAAGTTGACGTGTAAATTTAGGTACAGCAGATGTAGGTGAGACAAGTTGGATGATGGCTGATAGCCATGTGCTGGAAGGCCTGAAATTCCATGTCAGTAGGCTGCTTTATTTCATAAACATCCTGAACAAGACAGCCAGCCGAATCAAAACAAAACCACCAACTTACCAACCAACAACTACAATAAACAACCTGGTCCATGTGGTGAGATGTCCCTGGTCCCATTTTCCGAGGCTGAATCCAGCGGTGTGAGCATGAGGAAGGGGCAGACAGGGGTTACCTATGATATTTTTGACAGTTGTGCTTGGCTCCTGCCTATGAGGAAGAAACAGAAATGATTAAGATTAAAGAGAAGAGATGGTGACCTACTGCCATGATCTGTGTGGGTCCAATTAGAGAAAGGTGTTGGTGGGGGCGGGGGCGGAGGGAGGAAAGGAAGGAATGAGCAACATAATCCCTTTGGGAATTACTTTCTTCCCTTGGCCGTGATCGTAACATGCGAGGGGGAGGAGAAGCAGGGGGAGCCGCCGCGCCCCCCCCGCCCCCCCGCGCCCCCTCCCCCCCCCGCGCCCCCCCCCCAGCCAAGGGGACATCGTATCCAGGAAGAGTTCATAGAAGGGGCAGGCCTAATTACCTGGAACAGGAACTTGACAGAGGCCTTCCCGGCAGTGTTGTTGAAACACAGATGCAGGTGAGTGATACAGAGATATAGAACCACAATAGCTCCAGGGTGCTCTAGGTCGAAGGCTTCTGTTTAGATATGATAAGTGACTAGATGTGGATGAGTGTGCCCTGCAAACTGTAGGTGTTCTCTAACAGTGCCATGAAGCCTCCTGAGCCACATGGGTACGGGACAGTAGTTGACTTTATTCATTATGTTATGTGTAATGATAGATGATGACAGCCGAGACATTCTAACCCCAACCAACTCCATTGGCATGTTGCTCTAACCTACTTTCCACGTAGGCAGTTTGCCAAGTCGACCTGGACTTTCCTTTTCTTGTTTGCGCATGACACATAGTTCCTCCTTCACCTCCAGGATCTGTCTGTGGTGTTTGGAGACCAGCTGCCTTAGCTTTTAGGGAGACAGAATAAGACAGTAGAGGTCAATGCTTTTCCACTTCACTCAGCATTTACCGAGTGGTGCTGCTCTTTAAACTGTAGGAGGAAATTATATGCATCTGTTTAGAATTATGAGTGACCTAGGTGCCTACTTTTTTTTTTACCAGTTTGGTTGCAGTGAAGACTCATAGAGGTCCACCTGCCTCTGCCTCTCGAGTGGTGGGATTAAAGGTTTAGGCCACCACCACCTGGTTATGTCTATCAGTTTTGATTGTCAACATTTTGAATCTTGTAGTGTACTCTTAAGTGACTTCTTTCAATTGTCTATATTTAAGTAGATGCTACATAGTTCTATAATTACATCTTATTAGAGACCTCCCCATTGTAGAGAGTACAGAGTGAAAACGGAGGGTCCTCTCTCATCATCTCTCATTAATCTCAGAGATGTCTACATATCTCCCTGGTTTTTACAATACAAACAAATATAACATTCCTATTGCTCTGAAGTTTCCCCTTTTCATCCAACAGTGGTCTCCAGATGTTCCGATGTCAGTGTGATAGACACCTGACAATTATTTGCAAAACACAGTTCAGGCTTTGGTCATATATGTCTTACTTCTACAACAGGGATTTATTTTCTCTGTTTTTCAAGGAAGCACTTATTTCTCCCAGTATCCAAATTATTATTGTTCTGTTCTTTTGGTTACTGTCAGTCAGTATCTCCTCTATGCCATGGTAATAAAAACAGTATTTTCATTAAGTGTCAATAAAGCATATGTGTTTGGATGCATGTGGTGTCATTTGCGCGATAACCCTTTCCACAGCTAATTGCCAGACTCTTGACTTATTTTCAGGTATCATGTACAGTTTTCTAATTTCTCCACTATTTCTACATATTCACAGTTATCAGATTTTGGGGTACATCAAATTCACCCAGAAGGTTTCTTATGTTCCTGATGGTTGGACCACATCCCTAGCATCTCTATTTGAGCAGGTCTGGAGTGAGGCCTGAGAGTTCCCATGCAAAGCTGATATACCTGCACTAGAGACCATGTTTTGGGGTCTGTAGACCTGCATGACTCTCTCTAGCACTTCACATGTCCTGTGATGTCTGGATCCTTTCTTGGTCCCCACTGTTCACTACCCAGAAGAACAGCAGCCTTGGAGAGGGTGCAAAAGGCTTTGATGTTTGTGTCCTTCCAGAAATGATGCCAGCAAGGTCTCTAAAAATCAGAGCCGATGACAGGAACAGTCCTGCCAGGAGCTTCAACCTCAAATGAAGGAAGAGTTTCTGCAGGTGCAAAGGGTGGGATGAGCTGTTGTCCCTGTGTTAGGCTGCTCGACAGCATCACATGCTCTGCAGGTCACAATCCACAGCAGGTGCGTCATCTTTGAGGATGAAGGATGCCATTGTAATGCCACTGCAAGCAGCAAATGGCTTTTTATTTATATTCTTCCCTTCCTGATGGGAGTGAAGCCAAGCAAAATTCTAAGTGTGACACAAACAGATAGATTCAGTCAAACAGTTAAATTGTATCTATGTAGGAAACAGAAGTCCAGAAATGCTGAGACGGAAGTTCTGAAAATTAGTGAATACGTTTCTCTACAAATGAAGATTGCCTTATCTTTAATCATTGGATTTACACAAGCTTCTTGCTTGTATGTATCTTGGGCAGAAGAAACACATCATTCATAGACAGACAAGTATCCCAAATACAAATGTAATGTATGCACATAAAACTTATATAATGGAGTATTTATGCATGAAAATAAAATATAGGAGATACCATAATTTTAAAAAATGTAACTTGTTACACAAATTGATGCATGATCAATGCTCTTTGAATCAGGAAAATGCACCAAGCTGATCAGTATATTTCATTTGTGTTGTTTCTTTGCTGGGAATGTATGGAAAATTTTCACCATTTCTGGAAATGCTTGGCTATTTAGCTATTCATTCTCAATAATCTCGTCCATATTTATAGATATGTGTACAGTTTTTGAAAATGTGCTTGCTTAAGTTTTATACAAATGATATCACAATGGTATAAATTGTTCTTCAGCTTCCTTTTGTGCCCTTATGATTTACTTAGTTTAACCTCTGTGTAAAATTCCACTTAATTCCTATAACCTGTAACTGTTCATTTTCTGTGATGGATATTCAGGTTCTTCCTCCCTCCCTCCCTCCTCCCTCCCTCCCTCCCTCCCTCCCTCCCTCCTCCCTCCCTCCCTCCCTCTCTTCCTCCCTTCCTTTCTTTCTTTCTTTCTTGTTTGGTGCTAGTGATCCATCCCAGGCTCTAGAGCATGCTAACCACGTGTTCTATCACTGAGCAACACTCCCTATACTTGTTTTCTGTGCCAATGCTAAAATTCTTCAGTGGATTTTCTTGTTGCATATTTTTTTGAACACATTAAACACAGAGTCAGGAAGTGAATCTGAGCTGCCTACAAATACCCAGCACCACCAGCTGGTGCCAGAATGGTCTCTGAATAGGTTCTATCAAATTATATTGCCACTATAATTGCGTAAACATTGTCTGACATTTTCCCCAACACTCAACAACATGAGGACCGTAAGTTTCCAGTTCTAAAATATGAATTTATACCTCATTGTGATTTTATATACAACACCTAGTTGTGGCACAGGCCCTGGCCATGATGCTTATTTTGATTAGTTTCTTGGGCTTCCTGTTTCTGTAAATTGTCCACATATAGCCTTTGCCAATTTTCTCCTGTTTTGTCTTTTATTGGTTAATGACCATCCCCCAGTACAATATGAATCCCACTCACATTTTGGTTATATATTTTGTAAATACTTTGTCAAAGGTTTGTGGGGTGTGTTTTTACTTTTACTTTATAGAAATTTTTGGAACTGAAGTTTAAGGTGTGTTGTAATAAATATTCAAAATATTATCAGGTTTCTCAATTAGTATTGCTTATTCATTCTTATAGATTTTTTTTGGGAGAGTGGTGGTGTTGTTCTGGCCCAGTATCCTCAAAAGGTTTTAAAATTCACCTTTTGTATTAGATATTTTTGCGTGAAATTATTGTATATTCTGGAGGCATATATACAATATTATACAATTCATATATATATATATATATAATATATATATATATATATATATGAATTCTTAATGGTTTCAATATCATTCACTGAATCATTCATCCTTAGCACTAACTTGTGTGTTTCAGTTTGAATTTTTACAATTGTATTTAGAATTACACTGACTGAGACACTGAAGATCTGTAATCTTGATTTGATCACACTCACAAGTTTGTGTGTTCAGTATCTGTCTCACAGTATCTATCTGTGAGTGTGTGTGTGTGTGTGTGTGTGTGTGTGTGTGTGTGCAAAGGCAGAGATGGGTGTAGTATAGAGAACATATTACCAAGCAATATGCTTACTGGTTAAAGTTTTCCTTATGATAATAAGTTTCTCAGAAGCATATGGAATAATTCCATATTGCCATGGGCTTTCGTAGTGATGGAGGTGGGGAAAAAGAATTAATGAATGGAGAAAGCATTTTTAATTGTTCTGACCTTAATGGTGGTAGAAATTTGATGGTGGTGGTGAGTGTAACACACAGCTCTTTGGCACCATGCTTATACAAGCATAAGATCTCAAAAAGACTTAAGGGTGAGGAAGAGTATGGAGCAGACATCAATCAGATTTCTGCATTGTACTTTCATTTTAGGAGTCCTGGAGTGGGTTATTGATGCCTGAAAAGTCATCTCAAGTATCAAAAGTTACCCTCTACATGTATGACGATTTTACTGTAGCAATATCAAATTTTTCTGGTGTTGCAATGTTCTCTTCTTGTTCTTTTTAACATGACTCTGATTGGTTAATTGGGGCTAACGTCTCTTTCCTTTTCAGGTGGTTCTTTGGAGCAATCAAAAGAGCAGATGCAGAAAAGCAGCTACTGTATGCGGAAAACCAGACGGGCGCCTTTCTAATCAGAGAGAGTGAAAGCCAGAAGGGGGACTTTTCCCTCTCAGGTAAGGCATTGCTCTGTGGGGGTGGAGAGGGAGTTTGAAAGTTTGCAGTCAGGAGCTTGCTGTGTGTACCTGAGTATGCTAATGATAAAGTTTCCCCAATTTCTTTTATTCACAATTTCACCAAAATTAAACCTTCTGAACTGCTCAGGAGTAACAAAAAATACATAAAACCCCTACAGCTGGAAATTTCTACAAACAATTCCCCGTATATGAACTATAGATAAGAAATGAAAAGCCCAGATATCACGTGGTTGGGGTTTGCATTACCTAGTATCTTTTTGGAGAAATGTTTAAAAAGAAGCAAAATTCGTACTATTATCAAAACCAGTCTTGTGAAAATTCAATTTCTCTTTCCCTTTCCTCCTCTTTCTATGTTTTCACTTTCTTTATCTAAGAAGGGAAAATAAAAATAAAAAACATTGAATGAAAATTCATTTAGTCAACCTACTAGATGCATAGTTTTGTCAAACACAGGTTTTTCAGTTCAATACAAAATGCATTGCTGGGCTGTCCTAAGAGAACGGAAGCCTGGGGGACTTGAGAGGCATCTACAGAGCTGTAGACTTGAATGTCTGCTTTCACAAGGCTATGGTCCAGGCCAGATGCAACAATGCAGAATATCTCTGCTTAGAGTTCCCATACCAACCTACCTCTAAGTGTGAAACTTTCTCTCTCTTGTCTTGTCTAGATCTCTATATGTTAAACACACACACACACACACACACACACACACACACACACACACACACAGTTATTATCCTTTTAAGCATGTATTCTGTTTTTTTTTTTTTTTACTAGATAAAACATGTTTTTTTTGGGGGGTTAGATTTTGCTTCTCTTCATTTCTTTTTCTTGGTTTATGTTAATCAAGATCTTGGGTATTTCATGATGTCTTCTTGGCTCATTAGAAGTTGTGTTGACCTTCACCACACCACCTTTTAAGAATTCAGGCAGGAACTCTGGCCAGGTTGCGCAAATGTGACACCCTTGATCCTTCCACAAACTCATGGGAAGTTTGGGAAGATGGGTTGGTACTAGGAGGAATCAAGGGCAATGATGCAAGTGATGCAGACACAGGTTTATGGTGGGTCTGTACTCCTGACTATTGTGGTACCGAGTTTACATGGTATTTGAGAATTAAATGAACACGACCTCATCCCTGCTCAGCTCCATGGATAAGAGGATGAAAATGCTGTTCTGATTTTCATTCTTGAGTTGTGTCTAAGTATAATGATCCTAGATTTTTAAGATGTTGCTGACACTCATGGTGGTAATAAGATTATTGGATATTGGGGTTGATCATTTGGAAGAGATCCCCTGCTTCTAAATGATTGAAGTAAACACCAATATTTTATACAAGAGCTTTACTCCTGGTTATGAAACAAATATATATAAACAGAAATATTTCTAAAAGAATGATCTTGAACATTACTTACTAGAGATATATTTTCAATGCTGAAATTTCTTCCTACTAGCTTCTTTCTATAATGGCCTACATTTATTTATGTATATATATTTATACACATACACTTCCATACACAGGAAATAAAACAGAGATGATCTGGTAATCATGAAATATATACCTATATGTATCTATATTTGTAACACTAACATGTATGTGTATAATAAACATATGGACATGCATAATCACATATGTATGATTGTGAAGCCAGTCTCCATTTCTCTTATCTATTATTTGCAGTATCCTGTGAATGTTCCTACATGCCCTTAGTGTTTATTCTGCACTACCATTTCAGAAGGTACATAACTTTACATTTGTATGAGGGAATCATCACTTTATTTGACTTGTTTCATATTCCATACATTGTTGTTTTCAATTATTTTTCTATTATAAAAATGATGCACTGGGAGTCTCTGTAGATAAATATTTGAATATTTCCATGAGAATACTATTTTCACAAGAGGAAAATCAAATCCTTTTGAAATCTAGATACTTAATAAAAAGAGCTATAAAAGCATTCCTTGTTTAATGTATCTATATTTGTTTATTTGCCTTTATCATTATTTATATATCCAGTTTGGCTGCAGTGGTTTATTAAAAGCTAGATGAAATGTTTCAGATTAGCATACAATCTAGAAGAATATTACCACGGGGAAAGCAAAGTGTAAGTAGAGTCACCTGACTCACACATATTTTGGAGGCTACAGTGACTATTCAGAACATTCTATATGAGTATTATGGAACAAAAAACAGCTTGACAGGCTTAGGAGACAATTACAAGGATATTGGCTGCCGTGAGCTGTGAATACTCCTGAGCTTGCTTATGGACTTGGGAAGCACTGTAGAACTGTTTTGGAGACCAGCAAATCATTATAGCTTCTTTTTTTTCAATGAAGTCAAACAATTTAGAGTCTTTCAAACAAATTATCTGATTGCTGGGTATTCACAGGGGATAAAGTAAATGCATCTGATTATGTTTTGCTGAAAGGGAAATTCTCTTATTAGTCAGAGGGAAGACTATGCAATGGGAAATGGCAAGGAAAAAGGCTCCAGTCGATCCACATAAGACAAACAAACAATCCGATTGCTGACAGTTGATTATCACTAAGGAGTGTCAGATGTACCACTCATAGATTTATTTCCTAGTGCACTTGTCTTCTTAATCAGTCAGAATTGATGGTCTTCAGTTTTGCTGACTGCTGTGCCATTAAAGGAAGGCAAACGATATCCCTTTTCTATCTTTGTCTCTCCCATATGACTTTTCTTTACAAGCATTGTCTTTATTCCTCGGGCAGCAATGGCTTGCAGCTGTCAGAGAAGAGCTTCATGACAGAGCATGATTTATGGAGGCTGGGGCAGCTCTGGGAAGCAGTGGTCCAAGGTTGGGATGGGTGCTAATTGGGTTGTTGTGATCTACGCGTGGTTGTCGGATCTTGTGAGGTCTGAGGAGATCAGAAAAGAGACTTAGGGCATGACACCTCTCATAAAGTTGAGACACTAATTAGCTATGAATTACAGCAGCGCTTTTGGATATTACATATTATATGTGGTAGCCAGAGAATCTGTCTTCATTAGACACATGACAGGTAGTTTTAGTGGCTCTATTGTTATTTGTCATTGGTGGTGAATTGTTTTTCTGAAGAAAAATATAGAATTTGGACTGCATGTCAACTGGTTTGGCTATTTCTCCACATCAATCAATTACTTAAAAGGAAATTGTTATTGCTATTACCATTAATATTAATTTGATGTTTGGTGTCTTATAAAGCATTTGTAGTCTTGTTTGATGTGCTCTTTAAAGGATGTGTGCTTCGAGGGCTAACACTCACTGCAGATAGGTTTTTTTAGAAGAGATTCTGCACTGCACATTGTAGTTTTGCTTTTGGAATCTGTGTATAATAACCTACAGGGTAGCAGCAGACTATCAGACTCATGGTTTTTAAAATTCTTTCAAGAGTAAATAGTAATAGATTGAAGGCATAAGGCAAACAAGGTAATCGGAGGCTGTTATTTATTTTTTCCTTCTTTATTATTTATGATGTTACCAATTATGCTTTTGCTTCTTTCTTTGAAGGGCACATTGATAGTGCACACTAAGTTCCAGATTCTCTGCTAGGTAGATGACAGCAGAGCTCAGCAAGGAGTCATCCTTGAATTCAATCTAGAGGAGGACTGTAATATAGTTGTCCCATGAGAAAAGAGGGTGCAGAGGCTGAGTCACCCAGAGAAAGTCAGGGAAAACAGAGGCTGCCCTGGTGCTCTGTATCAGTTTGTGTTACAAGATGATGGTGTCCAAAAGACTATTCCTACCAGACGCCAGAGCTGTATTTTTAGATTGTAGGAAGGGTGAATAGTACAGGTGTGTGTGTGTGTGTGTGTGTGTGTGTGTGTGTGTGTGTGTGTGTGTGTGTTGTAGAGATGGCCTTATGTTGTTCAGGGTCATGTATCCATGCTGAGAGCTTTTGGACTTTATAGAGAGATGTTTTAGGTAGAATTTGGTGAGATGCGTGAGTGATGTTTATAATAGACAGCAGTCTGGGGAGAGGAAAGAGAGATGAACACAGGGGCACCATTTGCTGCTATCCGAAGTCACAGGTGGAAGGCCAGCCATGCCCATTAGCAATCTACAGATGTGGGTCACATGCCCTAGACTCAGTGGACTGCACGGACCTAACAACAAACTCCCCATTTTCTTCTTCTTTTTTGTAGGGTGAGTAGAGGAGTAGACATAGAAGTAGGGATTAAAAAAATCCTTTGGTATTAAGTAGTCTGATTTAGTGTCAATTATTTCCAGGGTTGTTTAAAAAAAAATTCCAGAACTTATGAGCTTCACACGCTATTGAATATCAGTTCTTCTTGGCTTAGAGGAGGTAACCATGGGACCATAGGAAGCTGAGTTAAAGGGTATCCCATTTTGATCTTGAGTCTTGCCCAGTGGGATCTTTATGATGTAATCTAGAAAGGACTCTTAAGTAGTCCTTTCTCTCCACAAATACCAACCTGAACCAGGACAGCTTGGAAAACTAGAAAGAAGGTTATGGGTTTATCTGAAGATGAGCTGGTGGTTGATCAGACATGGAATGAAAGAGGATAAAGAGTGCCTGTCTGATTTCTGGTATGCTAAGTGAACTCTGTAGTCGTATTGGTGGTCTCCATCTGCGCTTAGTGTTTGTAGGTTCTTGGTATTCTGTTCGAAGGATTGAAGAAGCACACACAGAAAGCAGAATAGCCAAGGATTTCATTCAGAAGCAAAGAGAATTTACAGAGTTGATGTTCTGCAAGGGAGCTGCAGGTCCCGAGCAAAAAGTCTGGTCACTGCCTGGAGCTTCCTTTTGTAGGTCTGGGAAGAGGAGTTGGTTGCTAGGGGCAGAGTGTAGGTATTTGTATTTTGATTGGTAGGTTTGGTTTATGTAAGCCTTTGTTTATCAAGTATCTTTTTTCCCCACCATGCATCTGACCATAAGGATATGTGTGTTCATGTATGCCCAGTCATGCTTAGGGTTTAAGCAAATCATGGATTTTCACTGAGTTCACTCCGAGGACACAGCTTGCCTTCCTGCTCATATATCTCAAACACAGGCTATGCTTCAGGATTGGCCATGAAAGGAGAATTACTAAAGATTTATAGGCGGCTATAGATTGGAGTGATCAGTTGCTCTGTTTGAAAAGCAGTGTGCTTGAAGCTTGGTGCAGGTGTCAGCCCCAAGTTTCTAAGTAATGTGTTGGGAAAAGGGCTGTGTGAGCAGCAGAGTTCTGGTTTGCCAAACTAACCCTATGCTTCCTGATCTAGGAAGGCTGATTTGTAGGAAGAAAGTGGAGAGAAGGAGGATTACCTCAGAGGTGTTAGGGACAATTTTGGGTGAACTTAGTAAAAACCATTGTCTTTTTAAAATTTTGCATTTTTATTTTATGTGTAGGTGTGTTTTTTTTTTCTGAATGTTTGCTTGTGAACCACTTGTGTGTCTGATGACTGAGGTCAGAAGAGGGCATTGGATCCTTTGGGACTGGAGTTGCAAACAGCTGAGAGCTGTCTTGTGTATGCTGGGTCTTCTGGAAGAGCAGACAGTGCTCTTACCCAGTGAGCCATCTCTCCAGCTCACAGGATCTCTTTTTTTGAGTTGCTTATTTAAAACACTAAGCCATTTTAATTGAGTAAAGAATAACTGAGAAGTTTTCAAAACCAGAAGTATTTCAGACCTTTTTTAAAAACCAACTTTGAGTAGCACATTTTTCTTTCTTTTTTTTCTTTTTCTTTTTTTTTTTTTTTTTCAACAGGTTTTTTGTGTAGCTTTATTTTGAACTCATTGTAAGCTGCTCGACTCAGAGATCCCTGCCTTGCTCTGTCTGATTAAAGCGTTGCAAGCCAGCAAGTAGCACATTTTTCTATGATAAAATGTCATTCTTCTGCCCATGTAGATTCCATGGAGTATGCAGGCATTACTTATGGTTATTTATGGTTGCTGTGAAGCCTTTTCATGAGACTATAAGATATAGTTCTCTAGTAAAAATACATACCTATTTAAATACATACATACACATATCTACACACACAGACATCTACACACACACACACACACACACACACACACACACACACACACACACACACGAATTCTTAGAACCAAATAGTTTTATCCTTCAAAATATTTGTTACCATTACTAGAAGTATCTCATAAATGCAAAACTGCCTTTGCAAGAAGAATATCACCTCATGTATGTTTGTTGAGAGCAATGTCCACATGTGGAAGAGGCCAGCATGATGTGAAGTGACTTCCTGAATACTATAAGGGAGGATTAATCTGAGTGATGCTATAGAAATCTAATATACTAAGTATTTACACATGCCTTATAAATTAATGTTAAAGACAATCGAAAGAGAATTAGGACAATAGCAGTCCCCTTGAAAATGATGTGTATCCTTTCATGTTGACCTTGTATGTGTCATTCATGTTGACCTTGTGTGTATCATTCACATTGACCTTGTGTGTATCCTTCATGTTGACCTTGTGTGTATCATTCACATTGATCTTGTGTGCATCCTTCATGTTGACCTTGTGTGTATCATTCACATTGGCCTTGTGTGTGCATCCTTCATGTTGACCTTGTGTGTATCATTCACATTATTGTGTATCTTCATTGTGTGTATCCTTCATGTTGACCTTGTGTGTATTATTCACATTGACTGCATGTGTATCATTTACATTTACCTTGTCTTTATCTTTCCTGATGACCTTGTGTGTGTCCTTCATGTTGACCCTGTGTGTGTCCTTCATGGTGAATTTATGTAGGTAAAGGCATACTTATTTATGAGCAGCCTTCTTATTAGGTGTAAAAATGTGCTTTTCCCAGTGCATTGCAAAGGGCAGAGGAACTTTGTTGTTGCTTCTGTTTCATGATTCTTCTGTCCCTCCACGTTTTCCCAATAGTTTGTGTCAGTAGACACTCGAGCACTCTCTTTTTCATGCCGTAGTCTCTTGAACAAAGAGAAACAAGGCCAGCAACACTTCCTTAAACCAGCAAGCCTGGGCCTTGTAAGATTACAGATAATCTTCTTGTCTTTTATGTTTTAGATTACTTTTGAAGCATGGTTTCATACCTGAACAGGTCAGATTTTTCAAGTAATACAGCTATGGTAGAAGAGAAAAATGGAAGACGTCATTCCTTCGTGTGACCCCTGCCTTGCATCCCACCCTGCCAGGTCCAGAGTCTAGACTCAAACACACTTCACACATCCTGCTCAGCCACTGTTATTACTCCCAAACTCTTCAGATATGCTGAGTCATTCGAGGCTGACTCTTGCCCCATGGCAAAGGGCTCTGTGTTTCATTAGCAGTTTCCTGAGTCATCTATTCATTCTTTATTTAAAATTAATGTGGACCTTGTGGCCACTAGAGTTTGTCATTAATTCTGTTACTGTTAACCATGAATGTAAATACAATTGTATATCCCAAGCATGAACAAGTATTAAACGACTTGGAAAAAAAATTGTTCCTTGAATTTATTAAGCAATGAAACTTCTATGGATTCTGGTAGCATTTGATACTGGTTAAAGATGTTTTGCTTTTTAAAAAGTGCACACACTGCAGAAAGAGAATCTTCTGTTAATAACTCCACTATCTCATATAGAATGTATTAAATTTTAAACATGTTGGTGCCATCTCAGAAAATGCCTTTTAATTAAAGTCGTAATTTAGTTGTGTTCAGCTTAATTGCAAATATCATTGACTGTAATAGCTAGTGACTTTTCTGTGAGTTATGGTTTATGCTGCCTTTTCCTAATGTTACTACTGATAAGTTGTGTTTCCAATGTTTTAAATACTCTATAAAGTTAAGTTAACATTTTATTATGCAGCTCATGGATCTGTGCTTGTGTGGGTGTGCACACACATGCAGATGCACAGGCAAAGCACCCTCCTTCTCTCTCGAGTGCTGACCCCTGGAGGAAGCTCTTACGGAAACTCATTCTAGTGTTTCAGGATGCTACAGTATTCATTACAGGACTTTTTATTTTTTTCTTTTTCTGCTTTTCCGTGAAGCCATGAGGTGGATTCCTTGAAGTCTTCTTGTTTTGAATAACCTGACATGTTTATTTAAAAGACTCTCCATGTTGTCATTTTGAGCTACTTGAAGGAAAGCATAAGAAGTGATCCACATTATTGCTCTTTGAGTGGAACACTACAAGAATCAACTTCCATTATTAAATAAGTAGAAACTGATGTTTTATGGAGGCCAGTGAATTTGATGTTTTTGTAGTTCATGATACAATGAACTCCTTTGCTTTAAAATTTTTATTTCTGGAAAGTTATATTGTTCCTTTATTATATTTTGTCTCATGTTGCCTTCACAAGTTGGTAGTGGCTAGCTAATAGTTTCTGTAGGAAGCACCGTCCTACTTTCTATTCATCTACTCTGGAACACATTAAGAGTGACAGAATCTTAGCAGCCCTGTAAACGCTGTCCATTCATAGTGACTTGTTAGAGTCACTATGTTAGAGACATCCCACCCACCGCTTCTTATGGGAGTGTAGATGAGTTGATATGTAAGTGGCTGTCGATGAGGGCAAGGCAGAGGGAAGATGGAAGGATTCCTTGACCTGTGCTCAGCGTGTACCCTTGCCTTAGAGAGGAAAGACATTGGATTGCAAAGACCAGGCAGCTGCTGCTCTCCCGTGTGGCAGCAGCTCCATGACCCTGGAGTTGCCATTTCCTCATTTCCCATGTCTGAGTAGGACAGCACCTTCCTTCCCAGAAAACATGACTCCAGTTCAAGACAGGTAAATGACAATAGCGTAGTGCACGTCTGGTTCAATGTTAACCACTGGTCATCACCATCATAGTCGGTTTAAGTGGTTTTAAACCATAAAACATTTATTTCTCACTGTTCTTGTGGCTGGGGAATGTGATATAAAGGTGCTGGGATATTTAGTGTCTAGGAAAGGCGATTTTCCTGCTTTACAGATGGCTGCCTTATGTGACAGAGATAAGGCCCTTAGTTCTTACCACAGCACTTAAAGGACTCCATATTCACGAGTTCCTGTAATTATCTCCCAAAGGCCTCACCTTCAAATCCATCATTTGGGGAATTAGAGCCTCAAGGTATAATTTTTTTTTTTTTTTTGATTTGGAACAGGCAAACCTTCTGGTCATATCTGTAGCAATGTATTGAATTACATTTCTTTTTAATTTAACTTTTCATTAGTTTTTGAGAGTTTCATACATGTTTTGATCCTATTCACCCATCCCCCAGCTCCTCTTATTGCTAGTGTTCATGCCAGTGAGGTAGAGACTCACCTACCTAGTCAAGTGAGGGTTGAAGTCTTCTCCTTTGGCATGCATTTAGAGGCTGGGTGCTCTGCTGCATATGGAGGAATTGTGCACTCATCTAATGGAAAGAGGAGGGCAGATGGTGTCTCTGTTGTTTTTGCCTGGATTTCAGATTGTTTTATTCACTCAGTACCAACAGTTGCTTAAGATTCTGGCTACTTAGGAAAGAATTTCCCAACTTATGTTCTAAAATGTGATTAGCCAACATTCTTATATTGAGCACAGTCAGCATTTAGGTGTATTTAAATCGCCCCGTATTATTTCCCTCTGTACTGGATAGACAAATTGTATTTAAAAACTTCATAGAACACCAAACCAGGATAATGCCAAACTGTACTCTAAATATTTGTTCCTAGGCCCACAGATAAGTAGTGGCCCTTGTCAAGGAAACTTCTCTTTGCAACAGATGGAGACCATTACAGAAAACCATAACCAATCAAAATGTGGAGTTGTATAGCCCGGTCCCAATGGAGACATCTATAAAACAACGCCAGCACCCAAGGCATCAGGAGCATTCACTGCATAAGATGGGGTGGAGTGCCTGGAAGAGCCAGAGGCTCAGGGAGTTTGATGTGAGATGGTGTCTCCTAGGAATGTCAGGAGCTGCACCCATAAAGCTTCACCAAGATGACTGCCTAGACAGGGGCTGAGGAAGGACAGTAGCAATAGACATGCCCAAGTGGAGGGGGGAAGACCACGAGGTCTCAACCCTATACAAAGTACTATTGACAGGTAAGGAATTGGACAACATAGTCTTCCTCAGGGAAGAGCACACTAACTGGTTGTCCAGTTCCAAAAGGTACTGAAATTGTACATACAATAGCTTTATACAGACCAAGCAGGTTGTATTTAGGAACACATATGGATATATGTAAGCATATATGTGTATAACAACTATTAATGAAAAAAGAGGCCATGAATTCAAAATTGAGCAGGAAAGAATATATGGGAGGGTTTGGATAGAGGAAAGGGAAGGGAAAAATGATATAATAATACTGTAATCTCAAAATAAAAGAAAAAATTCAAAAAAAGAGAAAGATAATAAGTATGCAGTAAAATGATTTCAAATAAAAATGAGTGCCCTTGGGGAAGGGGATCTCTGGCAACAAAAATTAAACTTTTTCAGTGTAAAGATTTTCAAATTTCTTAGTCACAGAATAATTTCTTTTTATGTAAAACAGAGTTCAAGAAGAAAAGTAGTAGCTTGTGAGATGGTGAGCAAGGGTATAAAGATATCGAGGCAATACTTACTAAAAGGAATGGATGAAAAATCTGAACACATTGGATTTGAACTACTAGGATACAAGAAAGCAAAAGTTCTGTGCAACCAGGCACAGGAAGCACCAGGAAAGGATGACAGACGATGCTAGGCAGAAAATTGTCCCCCGTGGATAGCATTTGGTGGCTTAAATCGTCTCCTTGAAGGGCTCAGTGGACAGAGAAGGAAGCAGATGGAGGGTGTGAGGACGCACATCCCATGAAAGCAGGCGCATCCCCGAAAGTCGTTAGATTAAATGGAAGTGTTAGGTTAAATGAAACAACAGTAAGTGGGTAACAGAAGAAAAAGTTCCCTAGCATTTAACACCCCACCTCACCCCCAACCCCCAAAAAATAACAGCCTTGCCCTTCAGGAAGAAATGACTCAGCATTACATGTAAAATAAGTGAAAACATCTCTCTCTCTCTCTCTATGAATATCTTTTCCAAAGTACTTTGATATTAAAAATAAACGGTAAGAAATTTTCACATGAACCCAGGAAAAAAGTCATTTCAAAAGATTAAAAAAATCAGAATTCCCTTTTATACCATTAAATATGGAAAAGATCACTATAAAGGTAAAAATTCTGATTTTTTCAAAGCATGCCCTTTTTAGCCCAATTTTATCAATAAAGTTGATAAATTGCATAGTTTTGCCTCTTGTTCTCCAGCTGTTGACATTGAAGCAGTCACCTCCTCTTCCCCGATGTCTGTCCATCTGTCTGTGTGCATCTGTTCCTTCTTCCTTTAGCTATAGGACTCCTTCACATATTACCATATTACCCTTTTCTGCAGGCTTAAGGTTAAACTCTGGGGTTTTCAGTGATGGAAGGACATCGGTGATGGAGTGCACACTCAAGTATCTTCAAATGTTTCCTTAAGTTTTTTGTTTCCTGTTCATACAACAGAGCATTAAGCATTTTACTGCATTATTGAATCTTTTCTAGAACCCGGAAGAGACATTCAATAGCGCCCCCCAGAATCACACACAATCTAGTTTTATCTTGCCATTTTAGTCTTTCATGGCTTCACCTGAAAAATAATCTCCCACTTGATTTTTTTCAATATTACTATTTTTTATTTTTACTTTTAAATGGGCATACACAATATCAGCTTTCATCCTATCATTTTCATTTTTATTTATGTACATTGGTGTTTCGCCAGCATGTGTGTCTCTGTGAGGGAGTTGGCTCCCTGGGAACTGGAGTTGCAGACAGTTGTGAGTGGCCATGTGGGTGCTGGGAATTAAACCCAGGTCCTCTGGGACAACAGCCAGTGCTCTTAAATATTGAGCCATCTCTCCAGCCCTATTCTAGCATTTTAAAACCAAGTTTGGTTTTGTCGAGTCTCACCCCCTGTTCCTCATCTCACCAATTCATAGTGCTTTTCCAGCTCTTCCTCTTCATCTCTCTGTCTTCACGTGTGTCTCGGCTTTGCCATCTCCTCCTTTTCCTTCCACCTCTCCCCGCCTCTGTAGCGTCCCCTCCCATGTCACAGCCTGTGTTCACACCCCACTATGCACAATGAATGTGGGCACTCCATGTCAGAGTCTGCCTGTGAGCAAGAACGTGTGATTTTTGTGCTTCTGAGGTGACTCACCTTGCCAAATAGAATGCTTTACAGATCCGTCCACGTTTCTCCAAATTTCATTTTTTCTTTACAGCTGAACAAAATTCCATTGCTATACACTGCGGTTTCATTCTCCACTCGTCGGTTTAGGGATGTCTGGGCTGGTTCTGTTTCCTTGCTAGTGTGAATAATGCTGCAATAAGCATGGAGGTACAGAGTATCTCTGTGGCAGAACTGAGTCCTTTGAGTGGCCTGGAGTGGTATAGCTGTGTCATAGAGGAGTTCTACTTTTCATTTTTCGACAGACCTCCACGCCGATTCCCATCATAGCTGTACTAGGTCAGACTCCCAGCAGCAGTGAATAAGGGTTTAAGTCCTCACCAGCGTAGGCTGCTGTCTCTTTTCTGGATCATACCCATTCTGACAAGGCTGGGGTGGAATCTCACGGTAGTTTGGGTTTGCACTTCTCTGATGGATAAGGATGCCGTGAACTTTTGAAAGTCCTTATAGTTCTAGGGCAACCTGTCATATGACCTTAAAATTATCCTGTGCTTCCTGTTAGAGTTACACCATCTGCTGCAATTAAACTTTCTAGTCTGGTCTTCACAATGTTTGTTTTTACTTTCTTTGAACAAAGCACATAGGACTAGGTAGATAGATCTCTGTGAGTTTGAGCCACAGTGAGTCCTAGGACAGCCAGGGTTATGTAGAGAGTCTCTGTCTTAAAAGAAAAAAACAAACAAAACAAAATAAAAAACAAACAAAAACAACAAAAAACCTAAAACAAAAGTTATTTTTCTGTTCAGGTACTATCCATTCCTAAGGACTTACTTACTTTTAAAATACATATCATTCTCCTTAAACCAAGAATGGAAAAACGATTTCTTCAATCTACTTTTGAACCCTCAAAAAAGAAAATACAGTTCTGTATATTTTTTATCCATTACCACTTGAATAACTAACAAAGATATTTCATCGTGCGTATTATAAATGTGGCCGTGCTGAGTTCAGTATGGCCTGTACTTGTGAATAGCAAGAGCAAATTAAAACTAACAGTCTCCTTAGTTTGGAGGCCCACATCTCATTGTAAACTTAAAGATCTCATGTTGGTGAAAAGTTGGAGGGTTAAAGTTTTGAGCAGTGAAGGGAAGGATGAGGTGAGGGAAGAGAGGTGAAGGGAAGGATGAGGTGAGGGAAGAGAGGTGAGGGAAGAGAGGTGAGGGAAGGATGAGCAGCCAGAGCTGAGATGACAGCCACAGGCTGGACAGTTACTCCTTCATCCTGTATGCAGCCTGTGAATGAGAACCCCTCGTTAGAAAGAAAAAAGAAAGAAAAGAAAAAGGGAAAGAAAGAAATGAAACTCCCAAACTCTGAAAGCTTCCTCAGCTCCCCTCTGAAACGCTGCCATTGGCCGACTTTTGACCACATACTCCCTCTTGTGGTATATCAGGAAATAACATGCTATGAAGCTAGAAAATGAATATTTTTATTTTTCTCTCTGCTTCCCCCCACCCCGTAATGCTATCTTTATTCTTAGAATGAGAAAGCATACCCACATAGATGGTTGACAAATAATATAAACCATAATGGAGAATTGTCAAAATTACAAAGTTGCTAATACTTCTATTGTAATAAAACTCCCAGATGACATTGAAATTAATTTTTCATTTAGTTTTCACAAATATGTATACCATTTCCAGCTCCACCACTCAATCCCATCTTCCCCTCTTCCTTTGGATCTCTTCCTTTCTCTCACAAATCCATTATCATTTTTATCTTTTTGTGTGTGCATGACCCACCAAATTTAGTGTTTTCTTCCACAGTATAGCAACTGAAAAGCTACTCTGCCACCATGCTAGTACATGCGTTTTTTATTACGTGTTTTATTTATATTTTCAGTCTTCATGACCCAGTAGGTTTAGGAAGGTTAAAATTATGTGGCTTTTTTTTGAAAAAACATTTCTACAAACTAATGCTGTAAATGAAAACACACCCAGTTGTGCTATTTTTATTCATCTCAAAAGACTGACCAAAGTTTAAATTTTCTTATGCATCTAGTATCTAGATCATGATTGTTATGCAAAATATGTTCATTATATAAAAAGGGAACAAAATAAACACAATCCAATTTAATAATATAGTAGTTCTAATTTTAAACTGCACCTTTAAAGTGATACATGCATATCAGATAATTTATAGCTCTTTATTAATGTCCCATCAATCAGGAAGTAATTTCTAATGCATTTTAAGAACATGCTTTGCATTCATCTATCAGAAACTTTGGCACAGGAACTAGACTCTTAGAAATCCTTTTGCTGCCTTAAAAGCCTATTCCTGACAGAGACTGTTTACTCTCCTAGTTGTTTAGCAGAGTAGGGACTTCCTTTCTATCCTTTCTCCTCGCAGACCTATCTTCTTCCCACCTGCAGGTGTTCATAAAAAATAGTTTTATGAAAACTAAGACACGGAGAAGGCAAAAGCAGTACAGAAGAATAAATAGGCAAAAATTATGCTTCCATTCTTATGTAATTATGGTGAGAAGCATTTTCTGTATCTGTACTCTAAGTCCATCCTGAGTGAAGAGATGATTTAGGCCTTAAAGAACTCATGGTTCATTCATCAAATAGTGGTTTAATATCTTTCATGTCCGGTAAGTATTAAGGGGGGGGGGAGCGACAATGGGAAATAAGACAGTCCCTGACTCATGAACCTATATCCTAGTTGGCAATAGAGGTGAGATGCAAAATAAATAAAAGATGTATGCTCATGTAGGAGAGACACCTACTTAATTTGTTGAGCTCCTCTGACTTCTAGCTCAGTAAGCAAATCATCACAGTCAAAGATATTTTTCTCTGCATAACAATACTGAGCTAGAGTAGAAATGGAGATTGCTTCTTTACACTGGGAATTTGGAAGAAATTGGAAGTCAGAACTGTCTGATAAAAATCCTCTTGGTTTGGAAGGGTAAGGCCATTAGAGCCTCAGCTGGATCCCACCCCCACTAGCTGGGTTGCCATTCATGATAGTGAGCTATATGGTGGTCACCATGCGGCAGACACATCTTGAATATTTTATGTGCTAACACAGTTAGCCTTCACCGCTCTGTGAAGTGCACTCCGTTACCAATTCACAGATGGAGAAACCGGGGGATAGAGAGATGGAAGTAGCCTGTCCAGAGTCATATAGACCAAAAGGAAAGAATCTGAGAGCCAGGCAATTGGATTCAGAGCTTTCTATGGCATATAGTTCATGTTAAAAAAAAAAAAAAGGATGCAAAAATGCATTGTTAGAGTTAATGTAAGGTAGAAATTCCATCTGTTATTCTTTAAATACAAACAAGGCACCATTACCTATTTTTATCATTGTTTGACTTCTATCCCTCCCCCTTTCCTGGAGGAGTCTTGAAGAGAAATGACTTGAGTGCCCACTTAAGGGGCAGCCTGAGAGGTGTCGGCTGCCTGGGGTTTTGGAAGTAGTACAGTGGCTATTATGCACAGAAATATGGTCAAATTTAAGTGTCTTTATTATAATGGTCACAATGGTCCTGCAGAGAATCTTCTCTGCTTTACAGAGGAGGAAACGGAAGTTAGAGGACATGAGTAAAATCCTTCACAAGCTTATAGAGAAGGTGGTTTCCACCCCAACTCTCTTGAGACCAAGCCCAAGATTGGCCTTACCCCAAATTGCCTTATAAGGAAGAGGCTTGTAAGGCTCAGGTGAGTTCCTTACCATCACCAAGTAGTCTCCATCCACAAGTCCCAATAAATGAGTTTACCAAATATCAAAATGTTCTCTGTGAGGATCTCTAAATTACTATTGAGTCAGAGTCAACACATTAAAACAATTTTTTCTTCAAAAAGTAGACTAAAGCATTTATTGGCCTTCAGCATGCTCACAAGTAGGACTGGGCATTGGCCATGTGATTTGAACTCTGACTTGGCAGCTCTTGGAGATGTTAGCCACTTAGGTTTTGTCTGAGTTGGAGCAAGGTAATAGATGTAGGGTTTTCCATCGGCACTACAGGAAATAAAGAATAATAAATATAAGAACACACTTGGGTCTTCTATAGACTCATCATTTCTGTACCTACTTCTTCCTCAACTGTGCTGAGAACGTGTTTGTTTACCCACACTGTCAAATGTATAAAGTTACTTAAATCACATCCATTTTCAGTTTAATTTGATTGATTTATAAATGCTATTTAGATATCTTGGAAGGTTTGTTGTATTAGACAATTGCAGTGATTTTGAAAAAAAATTGAAAAAGTGTAACTGAAGTTCACGGCTTGACTTAAGTTCCCAGGTGTGGTGTGCTGCCCTATAATTCTGATCTTTATTGAGTCTGGGCCAGAAAAATCCTTCCAAGAGCTCCGATTGGTCTAAGAAGATGAAAGGCTTAAGACATCAACCAATCTGAACCTATCTGGAGTCCAGTTTCACCTCTGGCACATAATTGCTGAGTGACCTTGAATACATCATTAAAGCCAATTTAGCTTTGTTTATCTGCATCAGGGCTGATTCATTGCGATCATGTATATAAAGTCCTTAGCACTAAGTTTGATATATAATAAAAGCTCAATAAACAATGATTGTTATGATGATGAGACAGACAGTTTTGTGCTTGTTACTAGGCTAATAAAGCAATGAAGACATGATCTTTGCAATCAAATGGCTCAAAGCCTTTTAAGACAGGTGCAGTGAAAATACATAATAGCAACACCATGGAATGCCTAGGCCCTAGAGGCTGATATGCAGTGGGAGACTCAGAGTCAAGGGAGCCACTTGGTTTACTTAGGCTAGCTAGGAATCTTAAGGAAGGAAGCGATACCTGGGCCTTGCCTTGAAAAATTAGTTAATATATAATATATAAATAGAAGGCATTCTAATTGTAGTGAATAGTTTATGCAAATGAATGGAGATAGGAAACAGAATATTGTCATCTTGGAATTGTAAGTAAGCATTTAAACCTTGAAGAGAATATAGGAGAGGATACTGTTAGGCGGTCTGCACTTCAGGCAATGGGAAGCACTTGAGCATTATGGAGGAGAGTAATAAGTTAATATTTGCATTTTGGTGTTGATGATGGTGTTGAAAGACATGTACAATGAGGCTGAACACAACTTGAATTTGACCTTACTGGTAAAGCTAGGAACAAAGCACCGATGAGCCCTCAGCAAGAGAGTGATAGTGGGAAGGACAGACTGAGGGAACATAGTGCCCGCAGAGTTAGAAGATCAGGAAAAGACAGGAGTCAGAGATGATCCCATGCCTCTAGCTTGAGCATTCATCCTGATGTCTGTAGCTTGAATGTCTTCTTTTTAGAAGGATTGTGGGGAATTCCAGCTAAGAGGAAACTTGAGGAATAAGAAAATATGACTTGCCAGGTGGTGGTGGCGCACATCTTTGATTCCAGCACTCAGGAGGCAGAAGCACGAAGATCTCTGAGTTCAAGGCCAGCTTAATCTGCAAAGTGAGTTGCAGGACAGCCAGGGATACACAGAGAAACCCTGTCTCAAAAAGTCAAAAAAAAAAAAAAAAGAAAGAAAAGAAAAGATGAATATGAATTAATTTTTCTACAGGGTCACTGTCCACAGAGTGGATTTCAAAGGATGTTTTCATACAAATCTCTAAAGTACTTTGACCCTGATACTGTCCTGCTCTGATCTCCCCTTACTCTTACTGGTTGCCTCCATTCCTTTAGACACTTTGATTTCTGCTTTCATGCCATGTTCTATATCTAAATAAAATCTGGAGCCACCAATGAGAAAGACATGTGACATTGGTCTTCCTAAGTTTGACTTCATTCGCTCACCATGACAAGCTATAGATGCTTCTATTTTTCCTGAATCCAACACAGCCTTGTTCTTCCTTTAGGCTCAGTATAATTCTGTTGTGGCACATCCCACATTTTCTTGACCCTTTTCTCTATTGATATAGGTTGATTGTGTAACCTAAATAGCATTGTAGTAAACATCTATGTGCAAGTATTTCTGTGATATGTTGACTCACGGTTGTGAGGTAAATTACCCAGGAGTGTTAGTTTTGGTTATGTATTGGTCCCGTCTTCATACCCTCTCCCCACAGTGACTGGTCTAGTTTACATTATTACCAGCATTGCATGTGTCCTTTTATCTCTGTGTTTACTAGCATGTGTTCTTACTTATTTTCTTAATGATAGCCACTCTGAGTGGGTGAAATGGAATCTCAGTGAATTTTCATTTCTATTTTCCTGATGGCTGCTGAGGTTGACTATTTTTTTTCATGCTTATTTTCATGAAAATACTGTGTCTCATCTTTTGAGAACTATTTTGACGTTTCACTAGTCCGTGTATCGGCTGGGTTATGTGCTTACTTTGTGTTTAGTTTTTTATAGACTCTCAATATTAATTCCCCGTCAGATGTGCAGCTGGCAGGGATTTCTCCCATTATGTAGACTGTTTGTAGTTGATGGTTTCCTTTGAATTAAATATTTACCTGTTTTATTTGAGGTCTCTAAGGGATATAGAAGATAAATGAAGACAGCTATTCATCAGCCCAAGATGTTAAGCGAAGAGTAGAATCCTGGTACTAAATGGCTACAATGTTTCAAAGAGTGCTCTGGTTGACACCCCTTCATTTCCTCAAGGGGGTATCAGCGGTAGAAATGGACCTTATGACCATCTCATTCTTGTGCTTCTTCTTGTGCTTCTTGTGCTTCTTCTTGTGCTTCTTGTGCTTCTTCTTCTTCTTCTTCTTCTTCTTCTTCTTCTTCTTCTTCTTCTTCTTCTTCTTCTTCTTCTTCTTCTTCTTCTTCTTCTTCTCCTTCTTCTTCTTCACTGAGTAGCCCCAGCTGTCCTGGAATTTTATTGTGTAGACCAGACTGGCCTCGAACTCACAGAGATCTCCCTGCCTCTGCCTCCTGAGTGCTGGGATTAAAGGTGTGCACCATCACGCCTGTCCACCATCTCATTCTTAAGCAGCACTCATAGCTGTAAAGTTACTTGTTTTGGGATTGGAGTAGTGCTGGGTGATGCAACCTAAAATCCTTACCCATTCCCAAGAGGGCTAGATGGTGTGGATTAAGGTTGTGGGTGTCAGCATCTTACTGTCTGGTTTTAAACAAAACCATTAAAATCAAAATTTACCTGCCCTGGATACAGAAGCAAGTTATTTACTGTCTGCATGAATTACTTTTCTGTCTTTGCAGTAAAACACTAGAGAAATATAACTTAAAAGAGGCAAGGTTATTTTGGTTCATGGTTTCATGCCTTTCAATGCATGGATGTTTGGTCCCCATTGTTTTGGGGACCTTTCCAAGCTAGGACATCGCTATGGGGAACATGGGGTGGAGGAAAGCTGCCCCCCTTATAGCATCTGGGAAGCAAAGAAAGCCCAGAAGAGGTCACGACCCAGTACTTCTTCCAAGAGCCCCAGAGCCTTAGCTTCCTTTGGTTTGCCTCTATGTCCCAAAGGCTCCACTATAAGTAAAATTTTACATATATGATTTTATAAATAAGAATGTATAACTAGGAAATTACCTGGCAAGACACTTAGTCATTTTGAGGGCCTTACATGCGCGGAGTGGTCATGTAATTTGCCCTCAGTGTGATCACGTAATCTCTGCACATGCTTGGTTTAGCTACATAAGCCCCTATGCGCATGCATGGGGGAATTCATATAAAGCAGGTCACAGACACCTCTCCTCTCTCATTGCATGACCATTTCCATAGGCCTAAGCATTCCCTTCTGTTCCCCTTCCCCTAATAAGCTCTTGTAGTGGCTTTTCTTGCATGGTAAACAGCGTCACTTAATGAATAACACTGCACCGCATAATAACTAACAACTATAGAGAAATCAAGGTTGAAAACAGAATGGGACAGCATTCTAGTGCAAAAGCAAATGAGCTAATATGCAAAAATGAATCTTTTGAAAGGAGATTTCATTAGCTCTTCTGCTATGATAAAACACACGAGAGAAACAACATAATGGGGGATGGGCTTGACTTGGCTCCTGGTCTCAGAGTTTTCAGTTCAGAGGTGGTCAGGCAGCACTGGACGTACAAGGGCGAAAGGGAAGAACGCTGCCCACCCCATGGCACTCAGGAATCCGGGAGAAAGGAGAGCGAGGGGCCTGGGACAGAACACAGCCTTCAAAGGCTTACCTTCGGTGACTTCCATCCAACTAGTCATCCCCTCAGAATAGCTCATCAAGGATGAATCCACTGATGATATCTGGATCCTCATGATCAGCTGCTACTCAGTGTCTCCACCTCTGTACACTGCGCTCCTTGGAACCGATCATTTAATTCATGAGCCTCCGGGGGACATTTCCATATCTAAACCCCAACGGATAGAAACATTGACTAATAAGATCAAAACTGATTTCAAGTAGTTTTCTTGCTATTCATTGATTGCATTTTCTTCACCATTTTTATGTTCATCCTGTTTAACTGAAATACAGTGGGGAAAGAGGGAATAAGTAACAGTAAAATATGAGTTCTAAGGGTGAGTAAGAATTAGCCTGAGTTTCTCACCGTGGGGAAGGTTTTCTGAGAGTTGTGGGGGAGATCTGAAATCCCACAGAGAGCTTTGGAAGATGTGACATGCTGCCTGGAAGTTACTAAATTATCACATTTTCTTCTACTACTATTACATTCTACTACTCAGGAAATGGGTAGTAGATGATTGGTGGGTTTTGTTGCCTGTGCTGGCCTTTGCAGACCATGCTGCAGGGTAGACTTGGATCCCAGCACTGCAAGCAACTAACACATTACACGACATGTAGGCATTACTTTAGACACATCCAGGCATTTTCACCATTATTAAAGATTTAAAAATCCACTAACTCGACAGAATTTTATTTCACATATTATGTTTGGTTTCTCCATTGTCTCATCTCTAATAGAATATTTGAATTCCAAAGCATGTCTAGTTAAAGTCATCCTTTTAAGGGTCTCTCATACCTTGGAGTGTCAAAACTTTCATGAGTAGAAATTCTAAAAAACAAACAAACAAACAAACAAAAAAAACCAAGTTATTAATTCACCAGGCAGTTCTTCATTAAAAAACTATTTGTTGAGCATGTCGAAACACGCTGTGGCACAGAAGAAATTCTTCCTGACATGAGTAAGTGGACTGCGCCATTTCATTGTTTATCATTTAACTTGTGCAAGGACTTACAAAGGAGTGTACATTTAAGTTACAGTGCTGAAACAGTTTAAAATACAGATAAATATAAAGAAATAAATGGAGAAGAAACAAGAACAGGCCCTTGTTGAGTCTGCAATGGGAGATAATTATAAGAATTTAGAAATCGTTTCAGCCGAGGTTTTTCTTGAGAGATGAGGCAAAACCGGTATGCTGTTTTTTAAAGAGAAAATGGGTTATGACTTTAAGTGTCAAAGAGAAATGGATTTCATTGTTTCTTTGTGTAAAGAACATTATGTGTCACACCAGACAATGTTTGGAGCCAAAGGTATAGATAATTAGCTTTAGGTGGCTAATTTTTACATTGTTTCTCTAAAAAAAGAAAAAAAAAACCCTGCCCGGAAGCATGATGTGTATGCTCTTATTTTAAAGGCTGTGTACTGTTATTATAGCTGACATGGAAAACAGATGGATTAAAACACCCACAAATTTGCCAATCCAAGGGTAATCTTCATGTTGGCAAATTTAATCATCTTTGTCCATATGCAATTATGATTTCCGCGAGGAACCCCAGCTGGATTCCTTCAGCGGTAAAGAGGTTCTGGAACATGTGAGCTGCCAGCTGTACCCTTAGGCTTGTGATTATGATCTTCTCTTAATTGTATATGGCATTTATTTCACTTATTACAGTGAATACATATCTTTCCCCCTGCTATATACCTTTTACAATTATTCAGTTTCTACAATGAAGTCTCAATTCCCAGATTCACTACAATTTAACAATCATTTAGTCCTATAAAATGATGCAGTGAACATTCTTGCTCATATTGCTTTTCCTCTTTGGGGTGATTAACTGTTGTTTAAGTTTCCCATTCACATGCTTTTATTGGATTTCAGGTTTCAAATTAGTCCGCAGTAATAGACTTTGTAAGAACTTCCTCTTTGCAGTGTGTTGCTGTGCTTACCATTGAGGATGTCCTTGATGCTATCGACTGTCATGTTTTTCATGTTTGCTGTATGTGATCTGTGCTAGCAATTTATTTCTCATTTTAATATCATAAATATTTAGCTCATTCTCTCTCTCCCTCCCTCTTTCTGTCTTTTGGACAAATAGTTTGTTAAACGCTTCATGGAATCACATAGCTGAATGCATTTCTGTCTTTACTACAAGTTTTTGAAAGGAGCAAAGTCAGATCCCAGACCCAGCTTTTACCAATGTGGATGGGCCACTGAAGGTACCACTATTGCCAGAGTCATCTTGGCATTTCCTTTCTGCTTGTCCCATTTCCTTCACCTCCATATTCTTTTTACAACTGGAACATTATGTTCTTTATTTCTTTATCCTGGGTGCAGTAATGGAGCTTGAACCCAGGGCTTATGCTTGCTGGGCAAGCATGCCACCAACTTTAGATATTATGCCAGCCCCTATGCATTTATTTTAAATTTTACTTTATTTTGAGATGTAAAATGTTGACCCGTTCTGAAGCAAGGCAGAGACATAACTAGATAAAAGCATATCAATATTTGAATCATTTCCTTAGGGTAAGTTTTGGAAAGGAGAAGCATTGGCTATTCGGACCTGTCATATCTTAACCTAGTGAAAGAGTTTCTGCAGGAAACTGAGCTGATTGAATGCCAGAATGCTAATATCTGGTGATTTATTGCAGATATAATACCAAGTGAAGAGTCAGAGTCCCAAGAGGAATAAAGAGTCACGTTGCTTTGTGGAGGGTTTCATCACAATACCAAACGCGGCAAGGGCGATTGTCATGTGAAATTTTATGCAATAGACAATTTTCATTAAAATTAGCTTAAATAGTGAATATAAAAATTATACATTGGTAATGAAAAACATACTCATTTATTTTAGATATTGGATTACAAACAATAAAACTAGCATTCTCTTCTTAAAATAGAGTTGGTTAAATCAAGGAGCCAGAAAATCTAGGGGGAGAATTGGGCTATTTCTGTTATATGGGTTTTGTCTACAGGGGTCTTCAGAATAAGTCTCAACATGTGATAAGCATTTGAGCAGCTGCATGCCTCAGGATCATGATTTCTGTGCTACACAGCATGGGGAAGGTAGCTGAGTTTGATTGCACTGGCTATTGGCTATGCTGCCTCTGAAGATCAGTCGCACGCAACCTAGGCACAGCCGTAGACCAGAATAATCAGAATAATCCTGGAGTTTCCGGAGGCGTCTGAGTGTCCACCTGTTTCCTTAAAGCGTTCTCAGCAAACTTTTTTCTCTTTTCTTTTCTTTTCTTTTTTCTTTTTTTTTTTTTTTTTTTTCTGGTTCTCTGTACGCTCTCCTCACAGAGATCACCTGCTCTTCTCCGTCTAAAGTGCCCACGCCACTCAGCAAACTTTTCTGAGTCAACTAACACAGAATCTTCACCTAATTCAAGCTACCAGTTTAAGAATAAAACTGAGTGATCAATGTCCACAGCATACTGAAAATTCCTAGCACAGGGTGTTTTGGGGACCTAGTAAGTAAGTTATATGTATAATATAAGCTAGCTGTCACTATTCTTTTCTGTTTTGGTCAATATTTTTTTTTTTCCAAAAGAGAGGACAGTAATTTTACGTGATCCCTCTTAATATTTTAAGACAGATACAATTTCCCATTCCCAAGTCCTAGTCCTTTTCTGTAAAGTAAGATTTCACTATATAATGAGTGTGATTTTTATTTTTAGATTTTATTTTGATCTATGTGTCTATATGTGTGTGTCTGCTGGGTATTGGTGGAGGCCAGAAGTGGGTGTCAGATCGCCTGGAGCTGGAGTTCCAGGCAGCTGTGAGCCACCAAATGCAGGTGCTGGGAACTAAACTCAGGTCCTCTAGAAAAGCAATGACTGTGTATTTTGAATTCTGTTTTGATGGGACATACCTCATCATATTCAGTTATATGCTCTTTACTTATTGGTGTAGTGCTAATTTAGCCTAAGCTCTGAGGCATTGTTACAGGAAGAGTCATCAAGATTGCCTTTGGCATAGGTTTGAAAATTTATAAACAGTTCTTCTGTAGTCAAACCAAATAAGCAGTTTCTAAGTGCGGGGTTCTCTCACCTTGAATCAATAGCATTTTTCTTTATACCAAATCTGTTTGGTGTTTTGCAGCTATCATTGTGCAAAGAGTAGAAAATGTTACTCCAGAAGCGTCTCTTAGCTGTTGACAAGGCTATCTGATATTACTGATACTGTAATACAGTACCCATACATTGCACATGGCAAATATCTATCATTCCTTGTGAACAATGACGCTAGAACTCGCCCTGTGGGGCTATATAGATAAGATCATCATTCTCATTTTGTAGATAAGGAAGCTGAAATGAAATTCTTTGCCTAAGGTCAGAGAACAAATCATTGGCAGAGTAAGATTAGGGCAGAGAGTTCTTGATTTTCCAATCCTTTGCTCAATCAAGGAGGTCATATTGTTTTACTCAGTGTGGGAACTGATTACTATCATCAGAAGGGATAAGGCTGCACCCACATGATGCCAGAAGACATGCTGAAAAATAAGAATTGGCTCAATCATCCATTGGTTTATCCATAAAACAACAAACTGCTTTCTATGCTGGTATTTTTCATTGAAATGACTAGACGTCTTTGTGCCTCTAGTTCTATTTAAGTTCTGTTCCAAAGCTAGTTTCTGGAGCCTCTGTCTTTCAAAAATCTAATTTTGGAATATCTTGGCTTTCATGCATATCTGATATGTTTGAATGCCATGTTACCTGTGTGATGGAGTTGGGGCAGATTTTTCTTTGTAGGTTTTAAATTATACAGTCTTACAACATTTCTTTCGAACCAGACCACCCTTTTCTGTTTGTGACTGGGTAAAACTAGACCTCACTGCTAGGACAGAGCTGAGCTGGGTCTGTCAGCAACTACACATAAATGCACCAGGCTGTGGCAAACAATTTAAATCACATTGATATCCTGCACTCCCTAGTCAGTTATTCTGCTGGTAAAGGGGGCAGTCGGCTGGTCTGTGGTGTGGCCCCTACAGCAGTTAGGCGCAGAAATGTAACTTTTTGAACAGTCACCAACCTTTACTGTACTTCTCATACATGCTGACTTACATCTTTCAGGAGATCCAGATTCCTAGACATGTTCTGGTAGATTAATCAGTTGGCAGGTGAACATTTCCCCAGGTCTAATAGCACAAATGAGAGCAAAGAGGCAAACACAGGATCTGTAATCACTTAATTCCGTCATGCTGCTGCTGACTTTTTGATGGATGGTTCCATTATGCTTTATCGTTGACCTTCATAATATATATATATATATATATATATATATATATATATATGCAGTCCAACTACTAAAGTGTTTAATTTTCTGAATCCATGGCAACTCACACTGAGAATGGCCCAGTCATGAGTCTCCATTTATTGGCAGCAGAATTTAGAGTGCAGTTGATTCTGTAAGACAAATCATAGGAAACAAAAGGAATATAAAACTCATTTCCCCCTATTTCTAAGACCCCTGATTCATTGTCGTTTGGAATGACAATTAGTAAGTTTTAGAACTCTAGTAAATTGAAATTACTTTTAGAAATCAGTTACATATTTTTAATTTAATCTTACTACTCAAGAATACATATAATATCAAAAGTGCCCTCATTCTGACTACAATGTATTGAATTTCCCTACTGTAACTTCAGTGGCCCATTTTTAAATAATATATATCTTTCAGTTTTGTTCAGATTGAAGGTGAATGGTTCACATTTGAGTTGTCATGTGGCCTATGCTACCAGAAAATATGGGATAATGATATATCTTCACTGCTTTTCAAAAGTCAAGAAATTAGATGCTGTCTTGAATATAGCTTTCTTTTAATAGTATTTTATTAGTCTGTTTTCTTTCCTTCTAAAAAATAAGATTTCAGGGCCAGAAAGATGGTTCAGTGTAGTGTATAAAGTGGTCCTTGCACTTTGGGTTTTCGATTCTTAGCACCCATGTAAAAGTCAGGATGGCAGTGCACATCTCTACCCCTCCAAGTGTGTGTGTGTGTGTGTGTGTGTGTGTGTGTGTGTGTGTGTGTGTCTGGGTGGAGGAGGAAAGATTCAGGGAGATCCCTGGTACTCTTTGGTCAGTGTAACAAAAACAGTGAACTCCAGGCTCAGTGACATGAGAGACATCGTCTCAAAAATAAGACAGAGAGGGAAAGAGGAAGAGACGCCATTGACTTTGCCCCTCCACCTGTACACACACTGGCAAAGCATCTGCACACACACACACACACACACACACACACACACACACACACACAGACACACAGACAACACACACTCACAGACACAGAGGAAGACTCTGGGGAAGTTTTCTTATGTTCTGAAAGTATTTGTTACTTTCCCATTTAAAGTTTGAATCAGACCCCTCAGTTACTTACATTTTGCTTTAAATTCACAGGTTGATGACATTGTTCATTTCAGAAACGTTTATGGGAGTTGCCACCCCATCCCAAGCTCTGCTAGGTGCTGGATGTGCACAGCACAGGCTCTGCCCTGCAGGGGACACCTTTACTGGGATACACACCACTGCGTTTAAGCAGGTGATCTGATCTAAGCCAGGAGCTTGAGTGGGCAGGACAGGCTTGCTGATAGGTTTAAATGGAGATCTCAGTTAGGCCACTCATAGGAAGGCTCATTCAAGTGACATTCAAAAAGTTTAAGATATGAATTACGTTTCATGAAAAGACTGTTGAAAACCAGAAAAGGTACTGGATCCAGGGAGAGAAAGCAACAGGCATCAGGAAGATTTCAACATGAATGCAGAAACATTTGAGAACCTGGAGGTTTCTAAAGTCTCCATTTAATTCAGTGTTGATGACATCAAGGCCCAGTGGACTGACACACACTTTGTTGTGTGCTAATTTTAGTCTGGATCTCCCATCTTCTGCAGTGATGCTTTATACCATGAGATACAATTATTCTTACTGAGCTTGAAAACTTCTCCTGTATTACCAAACATTAGCATTTGGTTAAGTAAGTTAAGAGTTCAAACCTCTATTAACAAAAATCTGGCAAACATTTACTCAGGCGTTCTTTATAATCAATAGAAATTGCCACTGCTGTATTAATCATGCTGATTTTCATCCCTGATTGAGAAAATAACATAGAGTATTTTAACTCTTTATTCATCAATTGATTTAAATCGCTTGCTTAGCATCTTTTCGATCTTTTGTGGCCCATTAAAGAGAAATCCATAAATTTGCGTTTAGTGTACACATAGTCCACTTCCATTTGGAGCCATGAGATGGTCCATCTTGTTTAAAAGTGGGAATTAGAAGAATTGCTTTTCATCATTTCCAATTACAGATCTGTTGTCTTGCTAGACATCACAGCTATAATTGATGCACTTTTCTTTTTTGATAAATGGCAAAGCTTAAATTTTCAGGCCAATAAGTTATATAAATTGCAGCCATACTTTATATTTTGCTTCCACGGCTGATATTTTTTATTACATTGTGGAGAAATGAATTGGGACTGACGTGGTATTGTTTACAGCTCTCTTCGATTTTTTTTTTGTTAGCCTTTTAATCCAGATACAGGAATCTATTATGAGCTAAGTTCTCCGTGGTATTAAAAGCCTTCTACTTGGAGATGATGATACAGGGCAATTAACCTTGACCCAAGATTCAGTGAGCAGCTTTGGTAATTTGACAGATCAGGGCATAAGGATGTATGCTATACACTTTATAATTTAAGATACTGATATTCTTTTTAAGAGAGCTAATTGTACATTTGCCTTTTGCATTTTAATAAAAAGAAATGAAAGCAAGTTTCCCCAAATTCAGATGATGCCCTTTCATTATCATGAACTTAGATAATTGAATCTTCTATTTGAAACATATTAGAATAGAGCAGTGGTTCTCAACACAGGGGTCGTGACCCCTCTGGGGGTCACATAGCAAATATGCTGCAATCAGATATTTACATTATAATTCGTAACAGTAGCAAAGTTACAGTTATGAAGTAGCAATGAAATAATTTCATGGCTGGGGCTCATCACAAAATGAGGAACCGTATTAAAGAGCCACAGCATTAGGAAGGTTGAGAAACACTGGTATAGAGAATCTTTGAAGCAAGACCCCAAATCTGATCTTGGCTGTGCCTCTCTTTATGACTAATAAGTTATTCATACCTGATAGGCCTGTGAGGAAGATACCCCATCATGTAAAATGGAGCTTATTCTAATGGTTGACTCAATAAATGTGCTTATAGCAGAATGTTTAAATGGAATTTTTGACAGGATGTCAGATAAAATAGAAGTAAAATTCAAAAGTCAGATACTCATAGTCAGACAGGCATTGCTGCTCTGGGGCCCTTTGGCTTGTTAAAGACTTTAAAAGGGTACACAGCGTGGAAGAGGGGAAATTTGTCATGTTGGTTGTGGGGATAGCCATGGGCACATTATACATTTTCCCTTTTTTTCCAAGGCACATGGTGGGTCCCAAACCTAGTTGTGCATCTTCAGGAAGGTGACTCTGGAACTTCTCCATGCTCTGCACAGTTGACAGTTCCTAACACAGGTTCCTAACATAGGCTGAGAAATGAACACAGGCTGTGCCCAGGGGTTAGAGGTGCCTTGTGGCATTACTGCCAACTCCCAATAATCAGTTGTGAAGAAAAGCACCACTTCATCCATTGAGAATACTCTCTTAGAAACACAAACTATCCTCTTCCTTGAACAAATGTACCAGGGATCCATAGGTCTGGAGGAAATTTGGAATTTGGGGTTCCATCTCAATAGGATTCTACTGGAAGATGAGTGGTCACATTCAGAAGAGAACATCGTCTAAGAAAGAAGCTGACAAAGGAAGAAGCCGAGAGCCTATGGATTCTAGCAAGCCTAGGGAATGCCTACCCTTCCATTGCAGTGAGATAGTGTGCAGGGATGTGACGTTCAGAGGACACAGGAGAGTGTCCAAGGAATGAGCCAGTGGGATCAACTGTGAAACCACTTAGCCTTGATGAGGTTTCCATCAACCTTTCCTACCTCATTCTCTCCTTTCTCTGCTTCATAAAACCTGACAGTTCAGAGCTCATTAGGAAGAAGGTAGAGGAAAGAGAAACTCTGGGTAGAAAAAGAGAGATGGAATCACTTACACCATACTTGCCTTTCAGCCTGAAGCAGACCCTTGAGCTGGGAAGGTGGGGGGAGACAGACAGACATCAAGGAATGGGTCTTGCGGTACTCTCTTGGAAAGGGCATTTTAAGTTGGTATGAAAAGGGTACTTTAGTTGAAAGTAGGACTTTGTGATGGATAAAAGTGAGCAGAGGAACTGTACAGGGTTTTCTATAGGGACTCAGCTGTGCCGTCCTTGCTGAGTACAAATTCAAGTGTGCCAGGAAGAAAATTAAAGCTATACAAGCAATTATCAGTTGTGCTGGTCTGCTGCGTTGGGTACAAGACTGCGGGTGATGCTGTTGTAGAAGGCTATCTTCAGTTTCAGCTTCAGCATTGCATTCAGATGGTTCTCAGCTTTGTGTGATCTTTCCTCTGCTGCTTTTGGCTCGTAACAAGTGCCCTATCTCCCAAGCCAGTTCCTTTAGTGACGAAGGAGGATGTCTTGTAACCAGGTTTCTCACAGTCATCACCAGAGCGTTCATTTGCATAGCATTAATGTTCTCTGAGCATCTTACTGAGAAGTTGTACATCCAAGGTTAAAGTTAGGTCACTGTATATGTGAATTTTCCAGACTTTGATATTTCAGCAAGCCCAGAACACAGCAGTTTTGAGCATTTGAATATGAACAGGAGCAGATAATCATTCCTTGGCTTCATTTAAATTGTTGTGTGATACATATAATAAAAGTGTATCATTAACGGTTAAGTCAGTTGGGCAGAGAGAATGAATCCATGTTTCCAACACCAAGTCATAGGATGGAACTTTGCTGACACTCATTTCCCACTCTGACTCTCAGATCAGGGGTTTTCCTTGCTTTGAGACTTTTTCAGGATGGAACCCTACTTTTTATGTTTGTGAGATTTGCTTATATTGAATATATAGTTGTTTATTTAATTATAAATTTGTATGCATTCCATTGGGAAAATAAGCAATAATTTATTAGTTAATTCTATTATTGGTTGATAGCTGCTTGGGTTATTTTGAGATATAGGCTGTTTTAAAAAATGTTTGTTTTTATTCTTTTTAATTCTGTGTATGTATGTGCATATGGGTGTAGGTTGAGGCATTGAATCCCTTTGGAGCTGTTGTTAGAAGCATTTGTGAGCTGCCCAAGTTGGGTTGCTGGGATCTGAAGACTGGTCCTCTGCAAAAGCAGTCCATGCTCTTCACTGTTGACTCATTTCTCCAGCTCTGAAGTACAGGCTCTTTCTTGATGCGCCAGGAACATTCTTACACATGTGCTTGGGTGAGAACATTCCACATTTTTATCAACATGATGCTTAGAAGTAATTATAACTATGGTTGCTTTTACTAGATAGCAGCAGTTTCCAAAATGGCTGTAAAAGTGATCCTTTCATCAATGTTTCTGAGAAACTGTATCACCTCATTTTCAACATTTGATATTTGTTTGAAATGAAAGGGTTTTTCTTTAATTTAGGTGACCTGGTGTGTACCAGTTGTTCTCTGAACAAATCTTTTAGCCGCTGCATGCCTTCAGCTCCCCTCCATACTGCTTCGGCTCTGTCCTCTCATGAGAACGTTGCTGCTGCTTGATTACTTATTCCAAGCCTAGCTTCTGTATTTAGAAAAAGCTCCAAAAAGCGACGCACTTCTTTCTCAAGGGCTGCCAATGCCTTTGCTAAGTGAAAGGAAGATAGCAGTTATATTGGTATATGTTTTGAACACAATTGCAGAAAACCTGAGTCAAATTAATTTCAGACCTACTTTTGAGGTTGAAAAGCCACGTGTGGCTGACTCCAAGGACAAAGATTTACTTTCTCAATCAGCACTGTTTTCCACTGGGTTGGGTCTTTTCTCAGGTCAGTTTCCTCCCTGCTGGACACACAAATTATATCAATAGTTCAAAATCTCCATAGCAAAAATCAAACCAAAACAAGTCCAGAAAAAAATGGTAACTGCAAAACTCTTCTTGCCTTTCTGGGCTCCTTTATATGCCTCAGAATCAGAGCTTCTTGATAGCTCTTGCTTCCCAAGCTCAGGGTGGGCTTGGGGTCCTTCTGCATCTCATGATAGTAGAGCAGCAAGGACTTTCTGGGGAACACAGGAATGCTGTTAGCAAGAGATAATGGTTGGTGGCAGACGAGAGAATGTCGTCGTTTTTCCTTGCAACTCAGATTATTGGAAAGTAAGGCAGTTCATTGTTCTGCAAATGCCATAGGATTTGCCTGTGGATTCAACAATACTGCTGCAGAGTTGCTCACATAACCCACGTCTTAGCCACTCTTGTTGCATTGTTCTGGGACTTTCTCTTATCAGTCCTCACAGAAGGGACACGATACAGCGAGCGGCTCTGTGGAATTCCTTATCGTATTGTAAGATATGCCATAGGCCCATTTTACTCTCGTTCAGTCTTCCCGTTATGAGATTTCCTGGGGCAAAAGACCAGCATGAGTTGAGCTTTTCTCAACAGCTTGTGCTGTTATCTTCTGGCTGCTGTGATTTCCAAGCCGCATCAGGATTTTCTTCCTTCTGTTGCTGGAACGACAGACTCAATGTTACAGCTTTCCTCCATGATGTGTGTAGGCCTTACAAGCTTGGAATGTTTGAGTTTTAACCTCACTCCTTAGTGTTCATTCTCTCTCTCCTTCAGTGTGATCGCTGAGTGTCCCTGTGTCCCCACCACAAACTTTTGGGTGCGTATGCTTTGTAAATTTCATATTTTCTGGAACAAAGTTGAAAGATACTGTTTTGTGAAAATTTCATTCCATACGGTGACAAACGGCCACAAAAAGGTTTGGGTTTGGTGATGCCATTTATTGACAGGGTTCCCTTTGTGTTCTAGTTTTAGATGAAGGTGTCGTCAAGCACTACAGGATCCGAAGGCTGGATGGGGGCGGTTTTTTCCTTACCAGGAGGAAAGCCTTTTCAACCTTGAATGAGTTTGTGAGTTACTACACCACAACAAGCGACGGCCTGTGTGTCAAGTTGGAAAAGCCATGCTTAAAGGTGAAATGATTTCGGCTAAGTTCATTCATTTTTAAAGTTAACATCTTCCTCTCAGACATTCCAGCATTTGCCATTTGCTGTCAGTTCATAGAAAAAATAGTCACTTGGTTGCTTAGAGCAGGAATAGGGAAATTATGGCCTGCAAGTCAGTATTAACCCATCCTCATTTTTAAAGAAAGCTTGTTTGTTTGTTATTTTACAGGAGATATGCCAATTCATTTACTATCTTTAATTTTTTTGTTCCCTTATATTAGGTAGAGTTTGGTAGTTGTAACAGAGACATACTTAATGCACGCAGTAAGGCTGACCGTGAGTTTTACTATCCACAGTGTTCCTATAACCAAATGGACAAAGACAACCAAGGATGCAGATTTTAGAGGATTCAGGCCGTGGGCTCTTGGCTCTGCACACCTGGGCAGAGCATCATGGTGGCAGGAGCTTGTGGTTGAGGAAATTCTTCCCTTCATGGTGATCAGAAAGTATATAAAAGGGGAGAACACAGGAGAGGACCAGGATGAGATACACAGATCCGAGGAGATGCCTCCACTGAACACCCAATAGACTCTAGTCCTTGTGTTATGCCCTGCTAGGAATGCCATCATTTTATAGGAACACCAAGGATCAAGCCTTTGATTAGACTCAAGCTCTTGTAACTTCATCGACCTTGGAAATGCCACCACAGATGTACCTAGAGGTTTGGTTAACTAATCTCTCAGGTGTTTCTTAATCCAATCAAGTTGACCACCCAGATAACCCTAACAGTGCTCTGAGGCCTTGTCAGTTTTATTTACTGAATGGTGCGCAGTTTGCACCTAAAAGTTAGTTATTGAATGAAGTAAGTGAGTGAATGGGAAAAAAAATGAAATTGAAAAAATGGATTTGAAAAGTGACGGTTTCGTTTTGCAAAACGATATGATGCATATGATAAAGACTGCAGGCCAAGAGTTCAGGAAAGGCAAGCGAGGGAGGCAGAATTTCTAGTTCAGCTTCACACTGAGAGGACCCATCGAGACAGGAGGCAGAGAGAAGCTACTGCAGACTCCTGTGAGGATGACAGTGGGTGCTGTGGGCAGGGGTGGATGGACATAGGACTGAAGGATATGGGAGATGGTTGGTTTAAAGAGTCAATAGTACAGATTTTAATTTACCATGTTTGATTTTTAGAATCGGTATTTTCCTATTAAAGTCCAAAACTATCATGTTCAATTAAAATGTTATATATATTTTTCAGTGTGTGTGTGTGTGTGTGTGTGTGTGTGTGTGTGTGTGCACACTTAAGTGCCACAGTGTGCCTATAGCAGTCAGAGGACAGTTGTGTGTAGCCATTTCTCTCCTTCCGCCTCTATATGGATTCCAGGAATCGAACACATGTCATCACACTTGCATGAGAAGTATCTTTATCCTCTAAGCCAGTCCTGTATCTTTAGTTTTGAGTGTTCTCATTATTCTCTGACACAGATACAGGTCCCAACTCCTTTCGATTTGTCTTATAAAACTGTGGACCAGTGGGAGATAGACCGCAACTCCATACAGCTTCTGAAGCGACTGGGATCTGGCCAGTTTGGAGAAGTTTGGGAAGGCCTGTGGAATAATACCACTCCTGTGGCTGTAAAAACATTAAAACCAGGTAGGAAACCATCAAAGATTAAATGGCATACACTGATGTGTGTGTGTGTGTGTGTGTGTGTGTGTGACAGATTCCTATGGGTAAATGGCATAGACTTCATAGGACAGCCAGCGCTCAAGTGAGCAGATGTTCCATCATTCTGTCCTAGGTGAGTATAAAGTACATAAAGGTGACTTTAAAATAGGAAGGCAAGGGCATGCTCTCATGTCACTGAAGCTTAAAACACTCCCAGCGTAAGACCCTGCAGTACGTGTCTTTTCAAAAGTTAGGATTCCATCTTCCTTTTTTTTTTTTTTTTTTTAAGTCGCCGACTAAACACACAAATCAGATGTGGCGGCTGGAGCTATTGCTCAGGTGATGAAGTACATGCCACACAAGCTTGAGGACCTGAGTTTGACCCTTAGCACCCATGTGAAAAGCCAGGTATGGCAGCACACTGGGTAGGGGCCCTATTAGGACCCTTGGGGGTTGCTGGCCAGCTAATTCTAGCTGAATCTGTGAACTCAAGGTTCAGTGAGAGATCTTGTTTCAAAAAATGAGATGGAGTGACAGAAGAAGCTCCTTGATGTTGGCCTCTGACTTCCACACACATCTGTGCATATGTGCAAACACACCCACATGCATTCAGGAACACACACACACACACACACACACACACACACACACACACAGTCAGATGTAAAACTACCGTTATTCAAAGAATAACATTTTTTTTTTATTAAAGAGGAACTGTACATGATTAAGGATAAAATAAAAATAGTTCATCTAAAAGACCTCTTTTTTATTTTTTTGAGACAGGAATTCTCTGTGTAGCTCTGGCCTCCTGGAACTCGCTCTGTAGAGCAGGCTGGCCTCAAACTCAGAAATATGCCTGCCTCTGCCTCCTGAGTGCTGGATTAAAGGCATTTGCTACTACTATGCATGGCTTAGAAGGCTTCATATTTGAAAAGAAAATAATTTTCTCTTCAATCTCCATTTTCCCTGTAGTGGAATGAGAGTATCCTAAGATGTGGGAGTCCGTTTTCAGGTTCCTTGTGGCTTTAGATCTTCTCATCAGCATAGAGAGGATGATTGGACCATAGGCCTAAGTGCAGGTGTCTGAGATGGTCTGCACTTGGCTGTACTGGGAGGAGGTCTTTTGCTCCACCCCTTGGCGTCTTTATAAATACCCTGGGGCAGCAACAGTCATGGCCCGTTGGAATACGTTCCAGGCCCTCTCAAGTCTACCCTGTATTTTCTGTCTGTTTATCTTCACAATCTAAATCCTTCTATCTAATATTTCCTGCTGCTCACATTCAAGAAAACTCTGGGAGAACTGTGGAGTTGGTAGGTAAACTGCCCCACACTGAGATCAATATTTAGTCATGCAGGTGTTATTTTCTCTATTTTAAAGTGAGGTTAGGTACTTTAGAGAGACTAAGTAACTTTCCTAGCGTGACTATTCTTATATAACCCAAGCAATTGTCAAAAACACTGCATTCCTCAGTTACATTGCTTGAGAATGGAGATAATGCTGAGGCCACTCTAGCAGAGTTATTACAAAGATTAAATTAGGTTATTAACAGAGACATAGTGTATAGTGTCTGGTTCAAAATCAATAATGAAAACAATATATTGTTATTGTTATTATATCGTGAGTAAGCAGCAAAGCTTCTGACCCACATTTGTCACGGTTGTATCATACTCCATAGAAATGACATTCTGTGAAAGAACAATCTGAAGCTCTGGCCATTTTGTATCTACCTCTAAATACACTGTGAAGATCATAGACTACCGTGCTCTGCAGACCTTCGTTGTTAGTCCATGATGCTTAAAAGTTTCAGAAGCCTCCTAGTGAGTGGCCTTGAGCATTTGGCATTTCTCAGATGCTGGTTTCTGTAGTACCATGCTTCCCAAACTGTGTGCCAAGACCTTTGCAGAACCCCAAGGAATTGACCAGCTGAGGGACATCAGAAGTAAGATCTTGAATATAACCCTAGGTTGTTGCGTTTAAGAAATTCAGTTTCAGCTTTTGATAATGTTATGTTCTTTTTGTTGACACCACATTTTTGTGAAACGACATATTTTGATGTATTCTTTGATATATAATTTCATACATGTATATAATGTATTTTTTTATCATCTTTACATAGCCCATTAAGCTCTCAATTCCCCCTTTTCTCCCATTGAATTGTTTCTTCTTCCCACAACTACCTCTCCTATTTTCATGTCTTGTTTTTTTTTTTTGTGTGTGTATGATGATCAACTAAGTTTAATCAGGATTGCTTGAAAAAATATGGGTGGGAGTGATATTCCCACTAGAGCATGGGAAACTCACCAGTGGCCATACCACTGCAGAAAAAGATTCTCTCTCCCCCAGAAGCCAGTATCTGTCAGTAGCTCCCCAGGAAGGAGTAAAGATGAGCCCCTGCCCTATCCATAATAGAATATAGACAGGCCCAATTGTGAGCAGGTCCTGTACAGGCAACCATAGTTTCTGTGAGTCCGTGAGGGCAGCAACAGCCATGCCATGTTCAGAAGAGAGTGTTTCCCAGGATTCCTGCCTACCCTGCACTCTTTCTCTCTTCTAGAAGGTTCCCCAAGCCTTGGTGTGGAGGGTGATATGAATGTCCTGTTCAGGTGTGAGCTCTTCGCAGTCACTTACCTTGGTACTTTGACATTCTATGAGTCTCTGCATTAACCATAACCCACCATAGAAAAAAGCTTCCCTACAGCTGAGAGCAGCACAAATCTAGGGGTACAGACATAAATGTTTGGGAGGCAACTTGACAACATGTCCTTTTGGTAAAACAAGAGTAGTAAGTTTCTTCCTAGGGCCTATGAACCTACTAGCTATAGTTTTTTTTTTGTTGTTGTTGTTTCTTTCTTTCTTTCTTTCTTTCTTTCTTTCTTTCTTTCTTTCTTTCTTTCTTTCTTTCTTCCTTCCTTCCTTCCTTCCTTCCTTCCTTCCTTCCTTCTTTCTTTCTTTCTTTCTTTTTTTAATACCATTCCTAGTACATGCATGGATTTTTTTTTATCATGGAGAGGACCTCAAATCTAATAAAAAAAATCTGGCTATCCCCATAACAGTCCTGCCACTATTGCATGAGTGGGCACATCTTACCGGGCAGGTCAGCATTGTAGCACTGAGTCTATAGCCGAGCAAGACCGATGATGACTTTTCTCCCCCAGCATCCTGCACCGTGTCTTCTCCCATCCCCCACACTGTGATAGCCAGCAAGTGGAGGAAGAGCTTCCAACTTAGTTCCAGTTTGATTTCTCTCTGCTGGGTTTTGATGACTGCCATCCTCAAATGCAAAATCCACACAAAAATCAACATGGACTAGGCACAAAGGGTAACAGCACTCAATCTGATTGCAAGATTTGAGAAGTTATGCAATGTCCTATGCTGATTGTATCACTTTAGAAGTAATTGTAGTTAAGAATGGAATATAGATTGCCCTTTTTCCTTTCAACTCCCCTGCATCACCTTCTCTGATAGCTTCCTAAGAAGACAACTTGCAGTTGTTTGGATCTAACTTGACAATCAAATTAAGTGTTAAATATTGTTCGTGACTTGGAGCATTGTGACTAAAGCCAACTGAGACATTAAGGGTGTTATGAACTGACAATGTTGGGGTATGGTGGTGTAATATGTAAGAGCTAGATGTTTGGGGTCAGATAACCCTGAGTTCAAACTTGGCTCTGTCCTTCTCTGCCTCTGGACAGTTCACTAAGCTTCCTATATTTCCTCATTGGGATGTGGGAATCAACACAGGTCCAACTTGGTAGAGTTTTATGAGGACAGATTAGGTCAGTGGGCACAAAGGTTGTGCTACAAGTTCTTAATGAAGTGTTGTCTTCCAGCTGCAGGCAGATGCAGCTTCCAAGCTCAGGCTTGATCATACAGGGATTCAGTTCCATCGATCACTTCTGCCAGGTGAAACATCAGAGAGACACTTGTTTATGGCTAGAAGCCACCTAATGGCTGTCAGTGAGGACAATCTATTCCAGCATTGATATTTTCAGAGTTACCACACACATGCACTTCTAAATGCTAATCTTGTTTTCAATAGAGATGAAACTTTATTGTCCAATCAAATTATTCTTTTCCAAAGATAAACAGTAAGCAATCCTTTCTAACATTACTCTCTATGGAAGGCTCTCTGGAGGTCAAAAGAGAACAACAAAACAACAACAAAAAGTCATATTTCTTATGCCAAAAAAAAGCCATGATAGTTTGCTCCCCAACAGGAATAATTATTATTGATTTACAGTGTAATAGCAGCAAACAGCTTTGGTGATTGGTTAAATGTCTTCACTTTACTGGGGCCATTAATCAATCTTAGCAGGTATTTATTGCCTAGCAGACTACCACGCAATAAAGATGAGCCTGAAATCAACTCCCACACTGGCTTTGACAGGCAAAAATTAATATTTAATGCTGCATTCCTAGCTGACTGGAGATTGAGACTGTCTGACTCCATTTCTGGTCAGCTGTAGCGGGCCTGGTCATGAAGGAGTGATCTGAGGAGCCCTCAGCTGCAGGGCCTCCCAGAGTGCTGCAACGTCAGCACAGTACGTAGTTTGACTTGGGGATGGGTTAAGTGTCCTGCAGAAATTGTCTGAATGATGATTGTAACTGTTGCTGCCACTTGCACCTTTATGAGTTAGATACATCTTTCTTAACTTTTTTTGAAGAGAGGTTCATACTGTATCTGTAATTGCTATATGTTATTTTTAACCACCAAGAATCAAGTGATTTGTTAGGATTTATGTGTCTCTTTTATTCCCAATTACATTTTTCTACTATGATTCCACATTTTAATCTTTCTGACCAGTGGTAATGTTGACATTGAGGGAGCTAAAAAATGTGATGAAAAGAGAAATGATTCATTTCTTTTCCTCTTTAAGATCTTTTCTCTTCTCCTTAGCTAACAAAAAAACACAATGTGTTTGGTTTTCCCAAGAGTATGTAAAATCATCGCCATCATCATCATCATCATCATCATCCATCATCATCAGTTATTGGGTTCAAGTGTGCTGGGCACTGCTATTATCCCGAAGTTTACAGAGATCAGACAACCTGCTTAAGACTACAAAGCAAGCTAGTAGTAGAGCTGAAATTGTTTCAAATTCAAGTTTGAGCCTGGAGGCTGAACTTCTAGACTTTGCAAGGGTGAACTGTTTCACTGCGTAGTATAACATAACATCACATTGACAAGTCACAGTGCAACCCTTACAGCACACACATTACCAAATGTATCTCTGCCTGGGTTCACTTGTCCATTGTGAAGTCTTTGTCTGGTCCAAATGATGAATGGAATGGTGTTCCGAGCAAATATCAAGATGTGATCAATCACAGTAATACTTCTGGAATGGTATATATTAAAAACAAGAGATTTAAAAATGACTGTTGAGCCGGGCAGTGGTGGCGCACGCCTTTAATCCCAGCACTTGGGAGGCAGAGCCAGGCGGATCTCTGTGAGTTCAAGGCAGCCTGGGCTACCAAGTGAGCTCCAGGAAAGGCGCAAAGCTACGCAGAGAAACCTTGTCTCGAAAAAACCAAAAAAAAAAAAAAAAAGACTGTTGAAATGCAAACTCCAGGTATCGTTCCTTCTCCATTTTATTTGACATTAACTCTTTAATGCATTGCCTATGAGTTAGAGTTAGGTCATTCAAAATCAATTTAACTGTTAATGCATTTTCAAAGGAGGCTTCAGAGCCTCAAACCTTTAGGGTTCAGATGGAGGAACTGGATAATGCAGGAGAAAATGTTGAGTATCAGTTTCACACTAAACATATAAGATGATGAAAAATAACTGTTAGCTTGTAGAAATGTCCCAGAACATTTATTTGGCCTACACCCTATATTTCCACAAAGGCATACTCCACAATGGAATATGGCAAAGTCATTGTATTAAGGTGTTTTCCAGCTGTTCCCAGAGTGGACAGTGAGCACCAAGGACAGGACAGCAGTCAGTCCTTTCTGGATCTGAAACCAAGCACTCTGCCTGGAGTAATTAAACATTCCATGTCTGCCTGTGTTTGTGTTAAGAGGCACTCTTTCCTTGTGTGAAGATGCCCGCCTCATGTCATCAATTACACTGTCAGTATCTCTCTGTCTTTTCATTTTTCATACGGACCTGAATCCACTTGCTCTCTACCGACACATTGTGGGACATAAACTGCATACCCCTGACATAACGGTGCATGTAGTAATTAGGTTGCCCCGGCTGAACTGATTCCATTCTTTGATAACTCTGAAGATTTGCGATGTTGATGCTCTTACATTACTGAGAAGCAGGAGGCAATCTCGGTGATTCCCACCAGGCTGCTGTGGGGATAGAAATGCCTCAGTGACATGAAGTGATTTCTCCTTCTTGTTTCAGGTTCGATGGATCCAAATGACTTCCTGAGGGAGGCACAGATAATGAAGAGCCTGAGACATCCAAAGCTTATCCAGCTGTATGCTGTTTGCACTTTAGAAGATCCAATTTATATTATTACAGAGTTGATGAGACATGGAAGTCTGCAAGAATATCTCCAAAGTAAGCTGAAGACTTAATAAAAGGAAGAAAAGGAGGAATTTCATTTAGCTAGTCCCATAAATGTCAATTTAGCAAGCCTTCTATAACCCCAAAAGATGTTTACAATGTGTGTATGTGTAGGAATGAATGTTGTAACATTGACCAGCTCAACTACTATTTAATGGAATATGTTCTGTGTACTCAAAAGGGGGAAAATATTTATGTAGTGAAAGATGAAATTGTTAACAATAGACATACCAAGTAATTAAGTATAGTGTGGGAAATTGGTGGATGGGTATTTTGTGTGTTTCCTTCACCAACTAATTGAACATTATTAGTCATAGACCAATATTTTCTATGGAGTAGAGTTTGTGGACGTGGAATACTTTGGAGAAAGACAGAGAAAGGTATCCTAGGCTCTTTGCTCTTAAGTTTGTACTTGTGTGTGTCTGTGTGTCTGTGTGTCTGTGTGTCTGGGGGGTGGTTATGTGAAGCTACCACTGGGGCTAGGCAACATTACAATTTTCAGACTAAACGGCAGAAACATAGTATTGCTCTATTGCTCCATTTGATCCCTGTAGTCACAGTAAGGGCACTGCAATGTTTATCACGAATGAATAATTCAACAATAATAAAACAATAAGCATTGAAACAAGATGTTCAAAATTGAGATAAAGTACTGAGAGAATAATTTATGCTTGGAAAACAGAGACTTCCTCTGATTTTTTTTTGCAATATCAGAGTAAAACTGAGAGGTTTATGAGTAGGTGAGAAGAGGGGAAGGAAGGGTTCAGGAAGATAGAGCACTGTGCTTTCAAGGGGGAACTTGCGAAAAAACCAAAACAAAAGAACAGAGATCATGATGTGTCGTCCTACATAGTGCTATGAAATACTGAAATATACTCAGTTCCCTTGCATGAGTTCATCAAAATTAGCAGCCTCAGAACATGGGCCTACCACAGAAGAATTAGCTTCAGTCACTGACGCTTCTTGTCTTATTCCTAGAACGATGCCGAAGAGCGAGTCTCTGTCATATCCAGTAAAGTGCTTTGCAAATGTCACCTATACCAGCCACATTAGGTGGAATTGTGAGTTCCCAATATTTAGGCCTGTTTGACTATTTAACTAATTTATTTTGTCTAGCCTATCTTTCCTTCTTGGTTCTACTCATTCTGCGATGTCCATCCTCAGACTTCCCAGCAAATGAGAGTTCTTCTAACATGCATTCCTACTGTAATTTATATTCCAGTTACTGTCACCTGCTTTTGGTGTTTGAATGCTTGTGTTCATCCATATCCTCTTGAGCTCCTTGAACATATCTATGATTGTTATTTCTAAATCCTTGTTGTGTGTATCGTTTGAGTTATTTCCACAGGGAACATTACTATGGCAGTACTAATTTTTGGGGGAGATATATTGTGTTGGTTTTTCACGTTCTATTTTGTGGTAGGACCTAGGCATCTGGAGTTAGGTTGTTGGTCGTGTTTTTGGTATGTGTATTTGTGTTTTGTTGAGTGGCTGTTTAGATCCCTGTTTGCTGTTACCCATACTTGTCAGGTTATGGGCCAGCTGAATGGTGCTTGAGAGTCAACCCCAGGACCACTCAGGTATTGATGTGCAAGTAAGGTATCAGAAGTAGTCTTAGCCCACCTAGTGCTGGCTGCAGCTTCTGAGCATAGCAACAGGCCTTCCAGAGAATTCGCAGGTGCTTGCTGCAGATACTCAGACAGCCATGGAAGGCTTGCGCCATTATGTAGCTGGTCCTTAGGTGGCAGGACCTGGGGTCACAGAGGGAGTGGGTGGTGCTATTTGTAGGAGGTATGCAAGTCTGTGGTGGCTCTCAGGTGGTAGTGGCTGGTGCTGTGACAGGGATGAGTGTTGCTAACCAGGGGAGGCTCAGCAGGATCTCTGTGATCCTTAAGTGGCCAGGGCTGAAGTCTGGGTTCCAGTGTGGGTGGACATTGCAGCCTGAGAAAGGGGCACGAGACTCTTCATGTTCCTCTGGTGGATGGGACTAAGCTGTGCTTACTTCTCCGTTCCTGGAAGTCTGCACAGACATTTCCATCTAAGCAAAGCCTTGGCTGGCCAACTGTCAGATCCTGGAATTTCATCTCTCTCTTGGTTCCTCATGTTCCTCTTCCCTGCTTTTGTTTTTAACCCTTAGTTGTTAATCATCTGAGAGCAGTACTGATTTGTTTATCTAGCTTATGTGTAGCATCTCCTAAACTTAGCCCCACAAGGACGGGAAGGTGTTTCTGTTTCAGTGTTTGAGCAATGTCTGATGCACAGGGGTGTGTTTACTCTTACATGGTGACTGACTGAATAGTTAAGTTGAGGTCACCCATAAACTAATAAGATTGGGATTTGGTGTCAGCAAGTTTTGAGACTGAGGCACCAACTGGAAGAGCTCTGGTTGGTCCATTGAAAATTCAGACTTTGAGGATTTCTTAGGCCTGTTGATGTGATTTACTCAGGATTACCTTGTCTTTGGATGAGGCCACTAGGGGCAAATTTACTAAGGCCTTTGTGTTCAAAGATATTTTGCAGATAGGAGGAGTAATGAGTGCCTATTTATTACATCTAAGTCTTTACCAATAAGGAGGTAAAAACTCAATAAAATAACCTTGAAAGGATTCTGTTACTCTTGCTGAGCCAAAAGACTCTTTAGTGATAGCATGTAATAGATTTAACAGAATAGATTTGATGTAATAGAAGGTATAAATTGCTGCAGGTTTGTGAACTTGGCTCTAGTTTTGATGCATGGTGGTCATGGAAGTCCCGTGACCTTAGGTGATTCTTAGGCCAGTTCTTCAGAACAGCAAAGCCTGTGATCCAGTCTTCCAGTATTGGGTGTGTTGGTGAAAAACTTCCACGCCCTCTGTAATAGGATTCCAGTGTAATGCATGCTTGAAAGAATGTACACTTTTTTTCCCCTATATAACAGTCTTTGCAGTCTCTAGCTGATTTGTTTTGGTAATAACTTTCTTCAAAATGGGAGAAGTCCCTTAAAATACTTTAGCATTGAGAATATTTGGTGACATCTGTCTATCTATCTATCTATCTATCTATCTATCTATCTATCTATCTATCTATCTATCTACCTTCTATCTCTCTATATATTTCTGTATCTTACTGATATTTATTTTTTACATATACACCATTTTTATTAAATATACTCTGTGAGAAAAAGACTACCTTAAAGTACCAAATTTCATGTCAATCACACATCTCAGTAAGTATGGAGATGAAAGAAATCAGAGAGGGAAGCTTGGTCTAAATGCTTTTATGGAAGAGTGTAAAGGCACCCTTGCATCTTCATATAAGAAAGCAGTCACCAACATGGAAAGGAGGAAGTCACCGTTGTAGAAGAGTAGATTTCAGAACTCCATTTTTTTACTTGGTTCTGTTTTTTTTTTTTAAAAAAATCTCTAAACACATGGACACTCTCACTCTTAACTGTGTGTTTAATCAAAGGAAGGGGAGGACGTAGAATACACTCGATGCACTCTGTGATCAAGTGATAGCATTTCTCTGCATGGCAGTGTCGCTCGGCACTGTACTGGGAGATGGGGGAGGCAGATAGATGCTTGGTTTCAAGAATGAGCAGCTGCATTGCTCTGCTGATGAGAACTCGGGGAAAAAGAGGTCTCTCGCTTTCACTCCATCCAAGTAACACAAACTTAAACAAAATGGGCGTTCATACAGGCTGTGAAAAGAAGAAGCTATGACAGACAATAGCTTTATATTGCTTTCTACTGAAGTTGTGTTTTGAGTATATTCTAAGTTACTCAGGTTTCTTTATAGACTAAAATCAGACAGTTTAATGTGACAAACAGGATGATGTCAGCGTGAGCTGAGATGTCCTTTCCAGTGTTGGGCCACAAGAATTTAGGAGGAGTCATATGAAAAACAGCTATGTGCACGTTCATAATTAATATTTGTAAAAGAAATCTTCACACATCAGATACCCACAAACTGAATAAAGTTATATTTGGGTGCAAAATAAATACTTAATGACTGATTTATTGGCCCTTTAATAAACACCATTGAAGAAAACCTGGGTATTTCAGGTAATCCGGGCAATATAGCAAAATGTGTTTACCTACATATATATTTTACTAATAACATCTTACTGAAACTTAAAGAAAGTAAATATCTGTTTTTGATTTAGCTTATTGAGCTTCCTTTTTTTCTCAATAAATACAAAAAAAAATCTAACACATATCAGGCATCTACGTACCCCTTAAGGAGTAACAAACATTTTCTGTTTTTGTAAGTCGGGTGGGTTCCCATACATGGTTCATGATTTTCACGCACAGCTTGTGAAGTGGACTGAAGTAGGCAAGCGTATTATTTTCATCAGTGTCGCCTTCAGTCAAGCAGGAGTGCATAACTGTTGTCCTTCAGAAGCCTGAAGGTGTCTCCATACTCCTCTAGTGTTGTGTGTTTAGAGTCACAGGCAAGGCATGTGTAGGCAGGCAGCACAGAATAGCTTCTGTGATCATAACATTTCAGCCGCAAACAGTTCTGGATTAGAATGTCTATTCTGCAGCCTGTTCCCATGGGTAGTCAGAAGCCCTGTGAATCAGAAATAATAGTAAACAGCAGTTTGTATAATGGTCTGTGCATTTAATTAGATTATTTACTGGAAATCAGATACATGAGGTGATAACGGGGAGGACATGTATATTATTTCTTTAAAAAAAATACTGTAGTACTTTCCATGTGTCAGATGTTGATCCAGATTACTTACAAGCATGAACTTAACTCATTTTTCTAAGATCTTATGAGGCAAATATTCTTAGTTTACAATTAAAGAAACAAGCATGGGAAGGTTAACAACCCATTTCAAGTGAATGTCTGGGACCGTGGTTTCTGCTTTAATACCATGGATAGCATTGACTTTGTTTCCCTAGCCTGAATTAGTTGTCTGTTGTTATCTTGCAAACATTTATTATGCCACTTGCTGTAGTCAGTGTGCTGGCTGGTTTTATGTCAACTTGACACAAGCTAAAGTCATCTGAGAGGAGGGACCCTCAATGAAGACAATGCCTCCATAGGATCAGGTTGTAGGTCAGCCTATAGGGCATTTTCTTAATGAGTGATTGATGGGGGAGGGCCCGGTCCATTGCGGGAGGTGCCATCCCTGGGTTGGTGGGCCTGGGCCCTGTAAGAAAGCAGGCTGAAGAAGCCATGAGGAGCAGGTCAGTAAGCAGCACCCCTCCACAGTCTCTGCATCAGCTCCTGCCTCCAAGTTCCTGCCCTGTGTGATTTCCTGCCCTCACTGCTTTTGATGATGAGCTGTTGTTATATGGGACAGTGAGTGAAATAAATCCTTTCCTCTTTCAAGTTGCTTTTGGTCATGGTGTTTTGTCACGACAATAGTGACCTCAATGAAGACAACCAAGAATGTGGTTGTGGCTTACTGGGTTTCATAGCTTAGGGATGGCTCAGGTGCCAGAATTTGACAAAATCATTTCAAAATTCTAATAGGGCTGCATCTATTCCCAAACCAACTCATATTGTTGGCAAGAGCTGGCTCATCCTGGGCTGTTATACTGAAGAAGTCAGTTCCTTGTTGGGTTTTGGTGAGAGGCTGTTTGGCCCTCTTTGTCACACAGGACAGCTCCTAACTCGGCAGCTTGTCACACTAGTGTGAGCAAGTGAGAAAGCAAGAGAGTAGTGAGCATCAGTATGACAAAGCCCCAGCCTTTTGTGACTTAATCTTGGAAATTCTGTTCCCTTGGTTTTTCCATATCGCATCAGTTCAATGTGTAACTGGGTTCAACCCAGCCCAAGGGAAGGGGATGATGACTAGGAAGCAAGGATCAGTGGGAGCCATTCTAGGATCAACACCACCTATGGCTAGCCACCAGCTTCTACAATTGCCTATACCTCTCTCATTATTGAATGGATTTGATACTAAAAGGCAGGCTGTTGTGGCCATCTGAGCAGTCGTTATGCTCCATGCTGAGCTTTCTTTCATCTTCAGGATACTATTTGGTTTTCAACCAAGTAACTGATGTTAGAGACCATAACATACAATTTAAAGCTTTTGTGACTTCACACACAAAATTAACCATTTTTTTATATGGATAAATGACTCTCTAGGTGTCTTTCTCTGAGAAGTGACACAAGGATTTGGATGACTTTATGAAATTCATTAGGAAATTCATCCCTGTAGCTTCAGAATTGAGGGGGTTTTAAGGGTCAGAACTGAAGATTCTGTTGATTTCTGCACATGTCCTATTGTTCCAAATTAGCAAAGGGGCCCAACTTAAATGTGATTTTTCTGTGTGTGTCCTGGATGAAAAGAAATCAGGACTCAAATGATTAGTGAATCATCAGTCACATAATAATGGTTCTTGCCTCATGAAATGTGTGTGCGTGTGTTTCTCTGTGTGTGTGCATATATATATATATGTATATATATAATATACAAATGCTCATGATATTTAACTCTCAAATTTATTTATTTCTTAATTCTATTTATTCTCCTTTTTATTGGAAAAGTCGCTACAAATGTAGAAAGTATATATATCTTATACAGTAACTTAGCATGTAATTAATGTAATAACATGAACAGTTAAGTAAGAAAATATGCATCGCTCTCCCAAAGAATTTGAACACAGCAAGCATCCCAGAAATGTCTGAATATTCTAGCTCCCATAACCTCTTACTGTCCTGCATTTTACACTGTTATTTTCTCTTGTCCTAGCATTTACTGGACCCTTTTTGCCTCCTTATTTTCTCCCTGGTTGAAGACTGAACTCTGTGTCCTGCTAGACAGGAGCTTTGCCACTGAGCTGAACTGCGGGCCAGTTTTCAGACAAGCATTTTGGGATTTGCTGTTTCATCTGGCTATCTCCACACCCTCCCCAGCCCTATGCATCATCACTAGGAATACTGTTATTTCTGCGACCATGCTCATCAAGGGCTCCTCTTTACTTGCCTTTTTCCTTTATCTTACTGAGTCTCTTTATCTAATTTGACTATGATGGTAGTTTTCTCTTAACACCTGTGACTTGCTACAGCATCTTTGTTTTTCATGATTCTGGTTGATTCTTCCCAGTTTTCTTGCAGGTTTACTTTTCTCTGCCGACTCTAAACGTTGATGTTCTCATGAAATGTGTTTCTTCCTAGGAATCTAACACACTTGTTCCCATTCATTAACACAACCATTACATTTGTACCTTTAGCTGCAACCCTGAGCTCCAGACCCACAGGCTTATCTTCTTTCAGCCAATTCCACATGGGTAATTCACATATATCACTGGGGAATTAAAATTGCTCCACTTTTGCATAGGTGCAATGATAATATTAACATCTAGGATCTATTGGGCTCTTCTTAGGTACCTGATATCATGTTAAGTACTTTACATGTATTAATTCATTTGAAATTCCACTTTAACAATGGATACTTTGAGATAATTACTGCTATCACTATGTAAATGAAGACATGAGGCTCAGGATGTTAACCATATTGTTCAAAGTTACAAAGCAATATGAAGAGTAGCCCTGACATCAAATCTGATACCCTGGTGTCAGTCTCCCTACCTCTTATGTACAGCTATTTCTGAAGTCAGGGCGTATGTCTAAGCCTAATGTCCGCAAGTCCAGTTAGCTATATGAAATAATGTTTGATTTAGGAAGGCAAGGAGAGCAGGAGTTGGCCCTTTTGTGAAATAACACCAATTTTCTAGATGCCTGAGAATACTAGCCCACAGTATGGTAGTTTAACCTGAGGGTGACTTATGAAATTTTAGAGTTTCCAAAGATAACACTGGCCTTCTACTAATTACCAAGCCTATTCTACTATGTAAATTTTTGTACTTATTTATATAGAGTGAGTGGTAGGTGAATTTCTGTCCGTTTAAGGCATCTTTATACTGGAGATATGTACAACCTGTTCTGAGAATAGCAAACCTAGAAGAGAAATTAAAAATGCATTGTGCATGTGGGTATAAATGGGATGTATATATTTTATAAGTGGTATACTCTTAAAATTTATTAGTGATCTAATTTTTAAGAAATATGATAGAAGGATGAAAACTTTTCTTTGGCTTAGCCAGCTTGTCGCCACTTCATCAGCTCAATGACTAAAGCCAACATTGCTGTTTGTTTTCCTGTTAAAAAATCGAGTGTTTATGTATCGTGTGTGTGTGTGTGTGTGTGTGTGTGTGTGTGTGTGTGTGTGTGTGTGTATGTGTGTGTGTGTAGGTCAGAGGTCAATATTGAGTACTTTCCTCAATAACTCTCCACTTTATTATTTGAGACGGAGTCACTGAGTCTGGGGCTCATTCATTGATGAGACTGGCTAGCCAACAAGCTCTGGGTTCTTCCTGTCTCTGCCTCTCCAACACTGGGATTACAGGCATGTTCAACCATGACCAGATCTTTTTATATCTGTACTGAAAATCTACTATTCAGGCTCTCATCCACTGAGCCACCTCTCTATCCTGGACATGCGTTTTAAAAAGGCAGAAACTCCCAAATGACATTTCCCATGAAGGGGCAAATCAATGATGTGTGCTTTTGAAAACACACAGACTGGTACCTGTTTTGTGATGGTGTTTTTTTTTTTTTTTTTTTTTTTTTTTCTGGTAGATTGGTGTCATATCACATATGATTGATTTATCAGAATTCTGAGAATTCACTTTGGTAGTTCAGTATTTTCCAAAATAATCTCCCATTTTCTCTTTTTTGTTTAGATGATGGTGGGTCAAAAATCCAGCTGACTCAGCAGGTAGACATGGCGGCACAGGTGGCTTCAGGAATGGCCTATCTGGAGTCCCAGAACTATATCCACAGGGATCTGGCTGCAAGAAATGTTCTTGTTGGTGAACATAATATCTACAAAGTAGCAGATTTTGGACTTGCAAGAGTCTTTAAGGTAGATTTACCTTTGCTTTAATTAGTTCTTAGAGTGGGTTCAACACCAAACAGGTTAATAGAGCCTTATGTTCATGTTTATTATTTAAAACTATGTTTCTCAGCTTGGTGTGGTACCCAAGCTAGAATCCCAACACTCAAGATGGCGAGGCAAGAGGATTTTGGGTTCAAGGTCAGACTTTGAATTTCAGTGAGACCCTGGTCTCCAAACAATAACTGCAAGAAAAGTAACAAAGCCACATACACAAAACAAGCAAGTAAAAGCAGCTGTGCTGTTTATCTGTCTTCATTGATAAAGGCAAGTAGTCAAGGATCTTAGGGACAGAGTACCTTTCTATTTCTATTTCTTCATCAAAGGGTGGGGCAATGAAGCAAAACAATGCTCAGGTAGATTAATAGATATGTAATTAAGTTTCTGGTTGAATTTATGGCCTATTTTTCAAATACTACCAGCCACATCTATTTACTTTCGCATATCTTTTACAGAAAGTAGTAGACTGTATCTGCCCTTGCTCACTTGACAATACATGCTGCTATCATGATTCTGGAGCAATCATAAACTCTCCATACATTTATATGTATGTGGGCATTGTGTGTTTTATAAATGTGTGTGTACAAGTGGTCTTATCTGTATGAGTAAATGTAGAGGCCAGAAGTTGACATTGAGGTCTCTTCTTCAATTATTTCTCTAACTTAGTAAAATGTTTTTATTAGTTCTTTGAGGATTTCATACAATGTATCTTGATCATATTCATCCTCTCCCCCAAATTGTCCTAGGTCTATCTCCCATCTCTCTACCCATCCAACTCCATGTTGTCATGTTCATGTTCCATGGTCTCTCTCTCTCTCTTTCTCTCTCTCAAACCTATTGAGACAAGCTAGGCTTTACTTTGGTTTTGGTGTAGGGTTTCTCATAGAACCTGTGGTTATCATATTGGCTAGACTGACTGGCAAGCAGGTTTCCAGGACCCACCTGTTACCTCAACTTAGCGTAGGGGCTACAAGCATGCATCACATCACCTATTTTTTTTTTTTTTCAATGTGGGCGCTGGGAATCATGCTTGTCCAGAAAGTAGTTTCTCCCCTGATCCATCTTTCCAAAACGGAACCACTGGGGTTTCATTTCCCTATACTCACCCTGTTTTGTGCCATCAATAAGAATGCGCAATAGATTTCCACATCATTTACTAATAATAGGACTGTAGAAATGGAACACAACAAGTAAAGATTTTTTTCATATCACTTTTTCTTTTTTAGAAATTAGTTAGAAACACACTCTGTTGATACATTTTTAAATTATTTAGATACTGCTTTTTTTTTGGTATTAGCAAGTGGTTTAAATCATAATCAGTGCTAGCCTTTTAAAAAGTTTTATTTATTTTTATTTAATGTATATGCACATTTTTGCCTGTGTGTACGTCCATGCATCATATGCATGGGCACAGTGCCTGCAGAAGCCAGAAAGCCCCAGATCCTCGGGAGCTGGAGTTACAGATGTTTATGAGCCGCCATATAGGTCCTGGGAACCAAACCTGGGTTCTCTTCAAGAGCAGCAAATGCCCTTAACTGCTGAGCCGTCTCTCTAGCCTTAATATCAGAAGCTCTTCAATACCAAGAACAAATAAAAAGAGGCATCCTTTTCTTCTTCCTCCTCTCCTTTTCCTCTTTTTCTTCTTCTCCTCCTTCTCCTTCCTTCTTTCTCCTCCTTTTTTTCAATTTGTAAAGGATTGATGTAAATGCAAGTTATCGGAAATTCTCCTGCATGCAATAGATTGATGCTCCTTCCAAGGCTATTATTAGCACACAGTACGTTCTCAAGAAACATCTTGTTAATGACTTCTCACTAATTCTCCTAATTTTATACATCTGGGTCATAATATCTGCTATTGTAATAGAAATTTATCTAAGCTCATATGGAATATTTCCCTGTAAATTTTCACGTGAAACAGGTCACAACTAAACAAGGGCAGCACAACCAATTACTAACTTGGCTTGAATCCTTGATGCGTTAACAGGTAGAGAATGAAGACATCTATGAATCTAAACATGAAATAAAGCTGCCAGTGAAGTGGACTGCGCCTGAGGCCATTCGTACTAATAAATTCAGCATTAAGTCTGATGTGTGGTCTTTTGGAATCCTTCTCTATGAAATCATTACTTACGGCAAAATGCCGTACAGTGGTGAGTGATTAATTCAGAAGTGGGCCCTTCCGCTGCAGGTCACCGGCTTAGATGGGACTTTAACTGCTTTGCCCAGACTTAGAGGGCAGAGTTATGAGGCTGACCACACTATGTGCCTGTAGGAGCTCGATAGATAAAATTTGATGACGATAATTTGCATTAATGAGGTGGTTTATTGCTTTCTTCTCCTTTGCTCTTGAATTGCAGTCTTATAGACATGACTTCCTGCAGGTTTTAGTTTAATGTCTCCATCCTGGGAAGTGGATGGTGGATCTCACAGCTCTATCAAGGGGAAGAATTTGCATTGTAACCTAGAGTTCAGTGTCTATAAACTGAAGACTCTGATTGTCCATTTTTTTTTGTTCTATTCTGTTTTGTAGGTATGACAGGTGCTCAAGTAATTCAGATGCTGAGTCAAAACTACAGACTACCACAGCCATCGAACTGTCCACAGCAGTTCTACAGCATCATGCTGGAGTGCTGGAATGCGGAACCTAAGCAGCGGCCCACATTTGAGACCCTGCACTGGAAACTTGAAGACTACTTTGAAACAGACACTTCATATTCAGATACAAATAATTTCATAAAGTGAACACCAAAAAGAAGAAATATAACAAAGACGTGAAGAAAATCAGAATCATCAGTCCATAAATACAATGTTATAAACCAACTGTGAAATCAGTTTCTTTTGACATATTCAGGTGGTAGGGTGAACTCAGCCATGTGTTATATATTAAAAAAGATTATCTGTGTATTTTATTGACTGGGGAGCACTGCAGGACAGTCTAAGATGTATGTCATTTTCTCACTGCCTGGTACAATCAAACACGCTAAATGAAGTTATTTTTTTTCCTTTTAAGAACTACTCACATTTCTATTTATTGTTGGAAATGCCGATCAAGAGAATCAACAGATGATAGTTTTTACTCAGTAACTGTTGTAGCATTTTCCTGTTTACTGATTAGAATGGTTATTCATTATTCCTCAAATCGCTGAATCCCATCAGGCTGTTATTATGAAGGAATTTGATTGCTCTGTAGCACAGCAGGACCTGTGCTTGGAGATTTTTTTCCCTCTCTTTTAAAATATCCTGTAACTACAATGATGGCAAAGCCATGTTAAATGACTTGATTGTACTTGAAGTAATTGCACATATTTTTCCTATGCATAAGAAAATGAAGCAGCTGTTGAGAAAAAGAATTAAAATCTTTCTCATTTTGTAGAAGGAAATGATGGTGTTTTTCTATACCTCAGTATGTGCCATCAGAGAATCGTCTGCATTAGTTTTAATCTCTTAATGTCAGGAATCAGGTTGCAAAGCTGATGAATTATTATGTTTGGGAATACAAGAGAACCACCATATTGCCCACCCAGTCTGAAAAATAGATATTAACGCGGTTTAGGGGAGTTAGAGGAGAGCTGGAGAATTGCTGCCGCTTTCTAAGTAACAATAAAAAGTCCCTTTGACACACAGGCCAGTTTTAAATTGGCTACAAAACAGGCCAAGCCCTGCTTCAGCTCTTGAGTCTTGGGATAATGTCTGAACTTGGTTATGAACTGTAGCATTTGTCTGTTAAGACAGGAAGTTTTTTAGTATTTTAATTTTTTTCTAACTTTGGTAAGAACTTCTTTGTTTGCTTAGGCAATGAGTGTATCAAATATTCTGTCTCATGAATGGCTAACAAGACTTCTCCAAAGTGATGTCAAAGTCAAGATTTACATATTTCAAGACCTTCTAATGCACAGCACTGAATGAACATACCAAAAGGAAACAGGGCATATCATGTTTACCTTTCATCCTTCTTTAAGAGAGAATAGATTACCTAGATGGTCACAAAAATCTACTGGCAATTAAAAAAATGTCAATTCTTTTAACTTGAAACTAGGGGGCAAGGCTCCAGGGACTAACCACTAGTGGTTTGGTGATGTCATTGTCCTAGGTCCTTTTCTGTTGCCCATGGTAAAAATCTTTACAAAAAGCAACTTAGAGGAGAAAGGGTTTATTTTATTTTTCAATTCCAGGTCAGTCCATCACTGCAGGAAGTCACAATGTCAAGAGCTGAAGCAACTGGTTACATCATATCCACAGTCTAAGAGGAGAGAGAAATAAGTACCCGCCTGTGTGGCTTGCTTGCTTGCTGGCTCGGTCTTTTTTTTTTTTTTTTTTTTGTTTCGAACAGGTTTCTCTGTGTAGCTTGCGTTCAATATTACCACTGTAATACAAGATTCTGTCAGTGCTGATAAATCAAACGCTTGCTGGTCATTTTATCCTTTGTGGAATCCTTTGCCTAGGGAATAGTCACACAATGGGCTGGATCTTCCCAGATCAATTAACTTAATTAAGACAATTCTCTGCAGACATGCCCACAGGCCAATCCAATATAGGCAACCCATCATTGGGTCTCTCTTTCCAGGTGATTCTGGGTTGTGTCAAGCTGTCAGGTGCAGCTAGCCATCACACCACTTAAGAGTCAAAGCCTATCAAACTTTCCGATCTACCACAGGCATTGTCTGTGTCCCTGTGGTCACAGATGGCCATCAGTAGTAACTGAGGCTCCTTCTTCTCCTTTAGCCAACAAGAGAAAAATGGCTTCACACTTAGGCATTATCCTAAGCTTCCTAAAAAACAAACAAACAAACAAACAAACAAAAACCTTATCTTTTGAGGGGAAGCGGGTGGCAAACACAAGTCCTGTGCCCAAGTCTGGACAACAAACAGTACAGTGAATGTGAGTGCTGTGTGTTGATTGGCTTAGAAGAAAGTCTGCACTGAAGCTGGGGATATGAATTTCTCCAAGACAAGCTGTTTATTCAAATAAAATTAGAGATTAGTTGATGGATAGGTGTCCATTAACAAAACCATTTAAGATGAATTAACTGTTGGAATTAATCTATGTACATGAATGCATCCATTTATCATCTCAAGCATTTCTGAAGACTGCAGTCTGGATCATCTAGAGATAAAAGCTATAGAAGCACTCAGAGATGTAAAAGTATTAATATTTTAATCAGATAACAGAGCATGGAGTTACTTCAATTATTTAAGTTATCTAGTCGAATCTAACCCAGGAAATGATTTTCAACGACTAGTTGGTTAAAATAATATAATAAAAGGACTCCCTTTTCTGAGTTAATTCCTCCAGGGCAGATTCTGCTTGGGGCATATGTATAAATGAATGGAAATATTCCCATTTCATTGTGTAAATTCAAATGCTATGTACTTTTTTGTGGTAGCTGATAATAAATTTGTAGTGAGATCTGGTTTTGAAACATAGAGTGGTTATCCTTTCCTGTTTTAATACCGTGTGAAACTTGTTTAACTCATTATGTTTGATTCTTGGGGACATTTATGTTCAAGTTCTGTCAAAGCAATCTATTATTTCTGTTTTTACCCTGATGGATCATGGAGAAAAAGAATGGATTCAGTTATGAGAAGCAGTAATAGATTTTTTTTAAAGCTGACATAAATTTCTCTCCTTGTATAGAATAAAAGGGTCAGGAAAAAGATAGGCTGAGTTTTCCACAATAAGCCAGCTCTTGTTCAAGTTACCTCCCATAAATTGTAGTCAAGCATTTTTCATGGAATGTTTTATTTATGTAACCCAGTTATTTGGAAGTGGTAATGAGGGATGTGAGTACAACATTTTATGTGGTATTTCAAATCGTTTTTGACAAAAACCTTAAGAAGTTTTGTGATAGGAAAATTCAAAATTCCATTAAGCCTCCTCTTAGGAGCATAAGGAAGGAAATGGGTTTAAATTACTAAGGGTCGAAGAGGCACAGAGTGGTGTCCTAGCAGTTGTACAGAGCTGAATATTTTGTCATCCAACATAAAGTCAAATCCACAGTGATCGAGAATGTACAACCATGCTGTATGAATGGGTAGCCTGAAAGGACACCAATGAACAAGCTTGTAGATACCACCACACTCACAACTACTACATACATATTTCTTTATGATAGTCACGTGGATCTAGGGTACCATGAGAGACACTAACTCTTTTGACTCTAGTTGTCTAAAGGAAATAATTCCATGGAAACCTTACTGTAACCCAGTTACAATTTCAGAGAGAAAGCAGAACCGAGGTGGTGCTCCACATCGAGCATGTGCTATATCTGAAATCAAGTTTTTCTTGAAATAGTTGGACATACAATATTTGGGCCAAATCACCTTGCAGGTAGCTTGTTATTGGTGACTTTTTAGGATTCTTTACAGAGATGCATTAGATATGAACTGGAATGGCGATGAGTTAATCTCTTACTCAAATTGCATCACCATCTCTTGTCACTGTTAAAGTAAAGGGGTTTGTATCCCTGACAATAGATACCGAGAATGCTACCAGTGGACTGACTGGAAATGCTTGGTTCTTGGACTTCCTGGCACAACTGGAAGCTTTGGCTATGATCATCAGCAAGTGCAAAAACTCAGGATTATAGGAAAACAAAGCTAGAAATTTTGGTGGAGAATACCCATAAGTATTTTAAGCCCTTGACATCAGCAATTTTTTTTTTTCCTTTCCGAGACAGGGTTTCTCTGTGTAGCTTTGCACCTTTCCTGGAACTCACTTGGTAGCCCAGGCTGGCCTTGAACTCACAGAGACCCGCCTGGCTCTGCCTCCCGAATGCTGGGATTAAAGGCATGCACCACCACCGCCCGGCCAGCAATGTTTTAATGTCTATAGTATCATCCTTCACTACCCAAGTTGCCTATTAAACTCTTTCTGAGTTTTATCTGTCATTTTATCTATCTATCTATCTATCTATCTATCTATCTATCTATCTATCTATCTATCTATCTATCTATCTATCTATCTAGTCTGTCTGTTGGTCCATCCATCCATCCAACCATCCATCCATCCATCCATCCATCCATCCATCCATCCATCCATCCATTTATCTATTGTTTCAGGGTTTCTCACGTAGCTCAGGTTATATTTATGTTTATCTTTTTATTATAGTTTGTTTGTTAGTTTGTTTTTTTTTTTTTTTTTGACTTTCCACATAGCCCTAGCTGTCTGGGAAAGCTTGAACTCAGAGTGATCTATCTGTATATCTCCCTTCTTTCCTATTTCTAACAGTCTTTCTTCTATGGTCAGGTCATTTTGTTAAACTTCTTCATATGAAAGAAAACATGACATTATTGTCTTTCTGCATCTGGCTTGTGTTATCTTAACATGGTATCAACCAATTCTATCCATTTTCCTGCAAATGATGTAATTTCATTCTTCTTTATGGCTAAATAATATATTCTATTTTCACTCTCTGGTTTATTTCTAAATGGAATAAGTAATTTTAGATATTAAGCAGGACTCTTAAAAGAGAAACAAAAGAGAGAGTCTAGGTTTGGTGACACTTGACTTGGAAATATTTTTTATCCTACCTGTTCTTGGTTTACAGTGGATTTGTTTAATAAGGGAGTCACATCAAATTGCTAATTTTGAACTCGGCTTTTAGAAGATGACTCAAGTGCTTCAGAATCAACTTAGTTGTGGATCTACCACCTAAGCTTCTCATGTTTCATGGCAAGTAAGATGAGTCCTCAGTTGACTACATTAAAAGAGTTTGTAGGATGGAAAGCAAGCCCCAAATCCCAGATATGTGATGTTGTCTTTGCCAAATATACGCTGCAGGGCATGGAGTCTGGCTGTTGGGGAAACCACCACCCAGGTGGCCAGCTGCGCTTGTGGTAGGAATGAGGGCTTTGATGTACCACACACCAGCAGTTATACCCCTGGGGTCAGAAGATATATACCCCACCTTTGCTCAATTCATTGGTTACACTTACATGGCTTTACCCACATGCAAGAAAAGCTTGTTTTGCAGTCCCACTGTGTGTCCAGAAATAGACTTCAGCAACACTATAGTGAGCAAGACAAGAGACTGTCACAATACACTAAAGCATTTAGTAAACTTCAAGTGATACCAGTTGGTGCACTACCATATATATTCATCCGTGTGTGTGTGTGTGTGTGTGTGTGTGTGTGTGTGTGTGTGTGTGTGTTTACATGGGTGCTGGAGACTGAGCTTGGTTCTTTACACTTGTGCTGCAAACTCTCTGTTCATTGAGCATCTCTCTGACCCCATCATTGTTTTTCATTAATAATTTTATTATTCATTTAATAAGTATTTACTGATTACCTGTGAATAGCAGACAATTGGCTAGATGCTTGGATCAAACTGAATAGCAGTGACATTGCCCCTGTTTTCTTTTAGTTTTTAAATCTGCCACAGAATCAGATATGTGAGTCTCAGCTCACAAATTTATACATACAACTTGTCTCTGGTTTTTACTTTGAGAATGTAATCGGCTGTGTGGTACCCATTTCCCTGCCTACTTCATTTAATCAAAAATTAGCTATAGAAACATTACATCTTAAGCCTCTTTTATAGGTAGGTATTGATAAAGAGAACATTTGGATGCCTGTTTGAAAGACTTAGAGAGGGACAGAAAGAGAGCTTTGCTCTTCCTTTCTTTTGTACCCTTGAAGCATGAAACTGGGTAGCCATCTTAAACCATGAAGAGAACTTGGACATGGAAGCTACTCATGGGGGTTTGATGACAGGAAACTCTGCTGTGGCCCTGGAGCCTGGAAAGTAGAAATGTGTTGCGCCAGCTGTTATTTCTAATCTTTGCTGTGTAGGATCTGCAGGGCCCATTTCTGCATAACGTCCTGTCTGCTTCAAACCTGTGTTCCAACATTACTTTTAAAGAAATATTAGTTGATTCTGTATTTTCTCCCGTAATCCCTGAGTGTTGTAGTGTGTTAAAGCTTTTTTAAAAAAATAAACTGCTGTTTATTTTTCTGACCATGTAGCCATCTGCTTAGATATCTACTTCCCAGTGGAGGAAATCTTGCCTTGGGTCTTCCTCATCTAATGATGCATCTTTCTAAGGATGATGGCATGGAACTGATCCCTCTCCTCTAAATGTTACACAGCCCAGAGTGGTTCTCTTCCATAATATTTCTGTTGTGAGGAAGCCTTCTTGAAAATTCCTCCTCTGCTGGTCCTTCTTGGTGATAATGGTGTCCCTGTAGAGGCACTCAAATGTCCCCTCAGAGGAGAATGGACCCAAGTTAGGAACTAAGCAGGAAATCCCTGTCCCAGTCATGGAGAGCTTCACATTTGCCCTTCTTCTTTCTCAGAACAGGACCCTGACAACCTGTGAGTTTTTTCAACTCACTTTTTCCTTGTATCCTTGGAATCTCCAGTCTTTTGTGTTGGGAATGGGTTGGGTGGATTCAAAGACTGAAGGCTGCATTTCAGGAGCCTTAGTTTTAAAACTCCTAGAACAAGATTTTGACTTCTGTTTTCCTATTTTTCAACTATAATGACCTTACTTTGGATAATAGTTCCTCATGCTCTATTAGCTTGTGGAGGGAGACCCTAAGCATGCCACATAATGCCTAGGAGGTGTGTCAAATGATGTCTTAAAGTAGTAACCTGCTGTGTAGGGAAAAGAAGAAAAAGGTATGCAAAAAGTAACTAAGTGTGTGCTGGGTGTGACAAAGAAGTTATGTGGCATACTGTGGGGGTCAATAACAAGGTCCTAGAACCAGACCTGTGGCTTGGGAAGAAAGGAAGGAAATCATGCTTCTCTGTGGTCTAAAGGAAGAAAAAATTCCAATGTCTGTCAGGAGACAGTAGACATGGCAAAGACATATGGACTCTTCACCGAAAGAAGATGGTAAAGAACTGAAAGAAATCCAGTTTCTCACTGGAGTGTGGAGTGTGGGGGTGGAAGAATGGGCCAGAGTTAGGCATAAGCAGGGGCAGAGGGAGGAAGGGGTAAGGCCTGGCAATGGAGAGCAGTCAATGAAAACTAAAGGGGATAGGGATTTCAGATTCAGTGGAAACGCTGGAGACGTGGATTCCAAATTAGAATGCTCTTATAGGAGCCAAGAATTAAGGAGGTGGCCAATTACGTTGAAATTAAAGAGAGGAAGAGCATGGAACTTTCTCATTAGCAACCTGTGGGTCCTGAGGAAGAACTCGTTCATCTGGGAAGGAAGTTCGAAGTCGAGCAGCGAGGGGCTGAGGCCAAGTGAGAGGGAAGAGGTTTGAGACCACACACATCACACAGACAGCTTTTCCTGATGCGTGGGTGTGAAAGCGAGAAGAGACATAGATAGCAACTGGCTGTGACTGTAGAATTCACAGGGATGCACGTGCTTCTAAACATAGGCGACACTAGATTTGTCTGGTAGCTTAAAGCAGGGTTACCAGAGGGCACTTCAGCAGGAACATGCTAAGAAGTACAGTCTGTGCCTCTGATGACTCTGAAAGAATTACCCATTGCTATCTTGGCCGATAAATTTGTGTACATTCTACAACCCGGTTCTTTGTTCTTTTAGGGTAATTTAAACCTGGAATTCAGTAAAGACACATATTGAACTGGTATACCTCTTATTCCAGAATGACCATTTAATTTGTTTTAATGAAAGGCTCTTGCTGCCAATATTCTTCCTGATTTTCCCCAAGACCAAGCCAGTTTCCTAATGTTCTTTGAACAAGCAGATCACTTTTCTTTAGAAATAGAAGTTTCACCTAGCTTAGAGAAGTAGAAAAAAGAAAGAGAAAAAAAATTAAGTAAGATGACAATTCATTTTCCTTGGCTATGGATGTCAGATCTAATTATTCAAAATGAAACAATATGGCTCATTGCAGATGAATTATTAAATCCATTTAAGAGTATGTGAAAATAGTGCCAAGGAGGTGATAGGAGATTTGAGATTTCATATCTCAGGGGGAAGACATTTAAACTACCCTAAAGAATAAAATTATCAGTAAAGGGGAAAGAGAAAAAGAGACGATACAAAAACAAATGAAGGCGAGGCTATTTTAAGAAAATGTATCATCAAAATCTTTGGGAAAAGCTTTCTTCCTTTATCTGGTGTAGACTGGTTTAAGAATAATACAGAAATGTTCTTATATGACTGTTGAGTATGCTTAGTTAAAGCTTGGAGTTTCAGGACCTGGATCAGACAAAAGAGCTTTTGTAATAAAACATTTCTTGGGAATTATCTTCACCAACTTAATTTTACAGTGCTGCAGAATTTTCAAACTGAGGGGGACTCTTGAGACCAGGCAGCCAACTTTCAGGCTGTCTTTCCTTATGTTAGAAGGAAACTCAGAGGCAAAAATAATAAAAAAGCAAAGGATCTTTAGCCATTTGGGAGAGATTTTCCTTCAAATGAAACTGTTCCATGGACTCTTATCTCCTTGCAGAACTGCTTATCTTCATAAAAAGATCAGATGAAAACAATGTGTGGAGTTATCTTTTCCTTGTATTTTAGAGAAACCTGCAGTATTCAATGTACAGTATTCAATGCAGATAAACCATAAACCTCTAGCATGAGATTTTATTTTGTGTTTGTGCATTAAAACCACAAAGCATGGATGCTGTGCAATATTGTGCAAGTGGGAATGAACGTCAATGTCAAGGAACAGCAGAAATCGAAGAAGTGGGATTAGCTATTTATAAGTTCTCGAAATGACCAGCAGATGGGGGCCCAGATTGCCATGGAAGAGTTTGGGATCAGAAGAAAAAGCAAAGGAGAGTAAAACCATTGTATGATTCTCATATCACATTCGGTTTGTGTGAAAAATTAGTGAAGGAACGTTCCTCCCATCTTAAGTTCTAAGACCTTCAGTGAGGATTTGTCTGATATCATCTCTCAACCGTGTCCACAATTTAGAGAAACACAAAAGTGTGCATTTCAATTCTTGTATACTTTAGTTATTAAAATAGATTTGAGTACTCCTCACCAAAAGCAGCACTTAAAGCACATTGCCTTTATAAATATTTTTATATGTAATTTGTAATGCATCCTAACTAGATTCCCACATGTTTAATTATATCTCAAATGAATTGAAATATTTTTTATATACCATCACTCACATTCTTATTCACTCGTTTAGCTGCTAATTATGAAATTTGTTCTAGAAAAGTACAGGCATTTGGAATATCGTTAATACAAAAAGGAAAATATTTTTAACACTAACATAAACCAACAACTCACAGTTTATATTCTTTGATCATAGGTGATTTAAATTATTACTATACTAATGAAAATTGCATAATTTTTTCCCATTCTGCTTTAGAATGTTTAGCTCAGGAAACAGGGGAAAATGATATGTTCCTTGTGGTATTAATGCCACTTAATTTGAAACCTTAGAATAATTTTATTTTCTTCCACTAAATACTTAATGCATTTTCAGCATAAAATTTAAATATTTATATGTCAAATATTGATTTTGTGCTAATAGTTCACCGTATCTAAATCACAGTGGTACGTTTTGGGATCCAAAACCAGTTAATCTGTATTTTATTATCTGCTCAATACTGTGATTGTAGATCGATGTGTTGAGAAAGAAGAATTATGTATTTCAGGCCCATTATATATTAATAAATAGATGTCTAGTGATATAAATGATTAAAATCCATCCACTTCTCCTGCATGAATGACACAATTCTGTTTTTTCTTCTGTTTTTGACATTGCTTTGGTATATTCTTACCAAGAAATGCAGCATAGGAAAATTTTATGTAAGGGAAGCTCTACTTGGTTAAATGCTGGGAACGCCCTTGCAACATCAGCTTTCTGTCTTGTAGGTCTTATTCTGGGAGTAAAGTGCATCAGACTAACAGGACCTTAGAATTCCAGAACGTTTCTGGCTGAAGAGCTAAGACAAAATCTTGCCTGGGGTCCATGGAAAGATCATTCCATCTATCTTATGCGGAGCTTCTGAGTCACACTGAGTCATAGCAGGGAACCAAGACCGTAGCAGAAAGGGAGAGGGTGGGTGTTCTCTGAGGAATTCGTGGATTTCCTGGGTTTGGGCTCCCACGGCGCTGTCCCCTTTTCTCTTTCTTCATACTTCCTGTTTTGCCAAATGGTGGGACTGAGACTGGAGATGAGGAAAGAAAAGCAACCAGGAAGAAGGAAACAATGTGGATGAGCAGAGAGACTAGCAGGAGCTAGCCTCGGAAGAACTAGGTCTTCTCTCTTGAGACCTCGTAGTTAGATTTATCGTATCTATTTCAGTCTTAGCTAGAGATTTACTGACAGCTCTTGGCCAAATCAAATCACTTAATTTCATAACCGTTTTTTCCCCTGCTCTTAGTAAAATATTATTGTTAGTATTTATGAATCGCAATGAGAGTTTCATGAATATAAAGCCCTGAATATTTCATGAAGGTCTTGAAATATTTGGATCCACGTCCATGTTATTGAGTATACCTGAAGGTTACCTCTCAATACCACTTAGTGGGTGCTGTATGGGCACCCAGTTCTTCACAGATAGTAGTCCCTTGCTGTATAATGTATTTCTGAGCTGTCTCCTTTCACAAGTTGGTCAACACGTGGTTAAGAAAGCAATTTAATTTAATCTTAAAATGAGCAATAAATCTCCTTCGAATGTTAAGATACAGAGATGAGTGTGCTCTATGGGTAGGGCTGTTTTGACCTTTTATTCGATCCTTAACGCAGTATTCAATGAACATCTAGTCTATGTTGTGGACTGGGCTGTGACTTGGAACAGACTACGAAGGAAGGAGCACAGCGTGGTAAAGTGATGGGGTTTTGGAGTCGAACTTGCTGGATTTGACATTTGTCTATCAGCCATGAGTTCTTATCCTTTGCATATTGGCTAACCACTTTTTACCTTTTTAAAAATAATCTGTGCAATGGGTTTCATCTAGGTTGAAGACTTGCTTTGACAACCAAGTGAGGCAAACACACTAAGCTGTATGTGGCACAGGACCCTCATGCCCTACATGATCTGATGAAGGCGCAGTCTTTCCAGGTGTGGCCATGCTTGCCTTTGATCCTGGCACTCTGGAGGCTGAGGGGGCTGATCTCTGTGAAGATCGGGATGTTTACATAGAGAATTCTAGACCAGCCAGGGCTACATAGTCAGACAAGTTCCTCTCCACCCCCACCCCACCCCCACCAAACAAACAACCACTCAGCCCCAGTCTGTGTTCTCCAGGACTGCTAGTTATAGGGAATATGTATGTGCACAGTGTGGTGAGGGCTGTTATCCAGATGTGCATTCCAGGGTCTCAGGAGCCACACTGAAAATCAGAGTGGGTGGCTGGTGTGAGCCGGAAGAGGAAGTCAATATCAGGTTCAGAGTCGAGTTGTCTACTAAGGCAAGGACTCTAACTTCAGCCTGGAAAAATATCTGTGTACATGTGTGAGCTTCAAGTTGACCTCAAATTCAAAAGACTTTTCTCCAAGAAACTCCAGTGAGAGTTTTAACCTATGAGCCTTCTCTTAAGACATGAAAAAAGGAAGTCTTTTTTCTTTAGCTTTTGGTGCTTTCAATTTCTAAGGATCTATTTGCCTTACCAAAACTAACACGAATGGTTTTACATTTAATATGTTTTTGCCTACCTTCATTTGCATATACTTGCTCAACGACTGTGCTCATTCTTGGTGCTTTCGGCCCATCTAGAAAACACAGTTTCCGTCTTCAGTAAATTTCAGAATTCCTTTGTTCTCATGGAGCTTCTTTGCCTCATGGTTCCCTCATGTGTTATGGCAAGAAACATCTTCAGTGAGCTGGTTTCGGGGAAGTAAATGCAGCTCCCTGGAGGGGAGGTGTGGTAGAGAGAACTCAGCGAGTAAGGAAGAGGCCTATTTTCTCTGACCTCACACTCTACCTTACTTAAAAAAAAAAAAAGAAAGAAACTTTCCAAAATACAAATATCACATGGAATTGCTAATATGGAATTCCTCAGCACACAGAAATTCTGAATGACTCAAGTTGAACCCCGATCGTGTTTATAACCTGAACTCCCCTACAGTTTAGTTTAAAATAATCTTTGACCCGGAAGAATCCTTCTTCATGTCATACATGATCTAGTCTCATCCTAGCTCCTGATGTGAAGTGGCAGTTAATACCCATTAAATGCATGTGTTAAAAACAAAGCAAAGGGGCTGGAGAGATGGCTCAGCGGTTAAGAGAGCTGGCTGCTCTTCCAGAGGACCCGGGTTCAATTCCCAGCACCCACATGGCAGCTCGCAACTGTAACTCCAGTTCCAGGGGATCTGACACCCTCACACCGATGTACATAAAATAAGTTAAATAAATGTTAAAAAAACAAAACAAAGCAAAAAACAAAACAGGGAGACAGACTAAAAGCTCTTCCATTTACACCACAGCTTTGGGTGTCTCTGCTGGAGGCAGGAGAATCATTTCCCCTGGGGCATGCTGCTGTGGCTTGGTCATGCTCAGGTCACCTGGTGTCTGGTTAGCCAGGTGGTTTAAGTGTTCGTTTCTTATAAGAACTTCCACGCAATTGGTTACCCAAGGGAAGGCGAAGAACACAACCCCGAGGCCAAGTCAGATGTCGTTCTCTGCTCGTGTCTGCTACAGTCCTGGCTCCACAAATAGGCTGGTGGTTCTGAAAGATTCCTGTAGCGAAAAACAGGGCAGACACGGATTCCCTCATTGGAATGCTGGCTTGCAGGGTCGCTTAAAAACAAATGGATGGCATTCATTTTATTCCAAGGCTGAATAGTCCAAGGGCTTCTTATCGTGGTAAAGATACCATTCCGTTTTCTTAATGTGAAATCAAAGAAGAAATTACCTAAGGTTGGGATCATTAGAAACTGAATTTAGAATGACCCTGGGTCAGCTCACCTACTTAAACTAGATAAAAGAATTTCTGTTACTTCAATGTTCATCCATGCTACGAGTGAGAACAAAATTCACAAAGAGTCCTAAGATCCACGTAAAGTGTCAGTCAGCCAGGCTTATGATTTAGTGGTTTGCAGAGACCTGAATGTCAGGGTAGACTGATTCTCGGGACATTATGGGTGGCTTCTATAACAGGAACTTTGTGAACAACAAAGGGAATAATAATAAATTTATTATTATAATCTAATTCAGTTACCTTCAGGCTAAATCTTCATTCATGGTTCCAGGATGTTCCACTACTTAGAGCTTTTATTCTTTTTTTTTTTTTTTTTCGACAGTTTCTCTGGTACTTTGCTTTCCTGAGCTACTTGTAGAGGCTTGAACTCAAAGATTGCTGTCTCTGATTGATTAAGTTAAAGTGGTGATGCTGTCACTCACTCATTTTCATCCACCAACTGTTTACTGAGCACCTATTTCTCACCAGATATGTTCTAGGCACTGGAGACAAGAAAACAAGTCTCTATTCTGAATCCTAAAGATGGTTTCACTTTGGCCTTACTGTGACAAAGTGTGTCTGCTTTTAATCATGCTGTTTAATAACTCAAAGGTTAGAGCTCTGGGGATATAAAGGCAAAAGAGAGCTGAGGTGCCTCTAAACATGCCATTAATCTCTGAAGTTCTAAAGGACTGTGTCTCATCATGTTGTGGTGTCCTCGAGTTCTTCCTTAGAGAACATTTCATCCTGAAGATCACTTGAAGCTAATCTTACCTTCTCCATACCTGGACAGCAGAAAACCAACCATCTCCTCTCTGTGAAATGGAATGTTACCAGTCAGTTTCTTTCATCCCAGGACATGTCTAGAAATGTTTCAAATGGAATTCATATAGAATGACTTCAGGATTAGGTTTGATCTACTTTCTTCCCCTTTTCTAAGCCTTGTGGTGAAGTTTATGAGAGTAATTTGCTTAGAAGTACAAGACCACAATCCCTTGACATTTTCCTCCTCTGGTATATTCACTCACGTATCAGTAGACTTTCGAAGGCAGTGCTGTATGCAAGCCACATGAACACGAGAAGCCTCAAAGTGGACGGACAATTTGTCTGCATCTATATTTGAGACAGGGAAACTGGTCATTCAAAACAGCCAATAGCCAACTGAGTGTGGTGGTTCACACTTTTAATCTCAGCATTTGAAAGGCAGAGACAAGAGTATTGCCTCTAGCTTGACATTAGCCTGGGCTACACAGTGCGTATGAGGCAAGCTAAGCTCCAAAGCAAAAGATCCTGTCTCCAAGAAACCAAATAAACAGATAAAATAAAAATAAATCACCAGTAGAGCTATAGAATCAGAATATTAAAAAAAAAAAAAAACAGTAATGGAAAATGTGGTAACTGGGGCGATGGGAAAATGTACTGGGTGTATACTCATGAGGATGAGTTTGGATCCCAAGAAACCATGCAAACGCCCAGGGCTTTCGGCAGCCCAGCTGTAACTGTGGCTCGAAGGTGGAGACGGAGATTCCCTGGAGCAAGCTGCCTAATTAGATGACCCACAATGTGGAGGTCTGGGATAAGTTGAGAAACCCTGAGTCAATGAGCAAAAGTTCATTGTTGGTCTCAGGCCTCTCACAGACATGTGCAAGCAAACACATACTAACACACTCAGGATTTTACCGCCTTTACATATGGAGTGCTGGGGTTACAGGCATGTGCCATCATGCTCAGCTCCCCTCATGAGTGCGTACATGTGTATAATTTGATGGCCATTTCTTTCTGACAATAATTTGCATGACTTTCTGTTTCATTTGGGCCTCTTCCTTCCTCCCCTGCTGGTGATCCTAACAGGAGCAACTTGTGACTGGGTACTAGGGACCCCACCACATGAAGTGCTGGAGATTGAGAGGTCGCTGAAAGGGGTAGCAGTTCATCTCTGTGCTGCTTACGTCACAACATGGTATCCTAGTGTGTGGGAACAGCCTGTAAGCTAGGCTAGCGTAACTATGGACAGTGACTATTTGTAGTAAGGTTTATGATAACTAGAAAGGTTAGTGTAAAAGACAAACAGATGAGGGGATTTCAAGTCGCAGCTAAGTTAGACATGGAAATGTATGTTTGTAGTCTAACAAATGAGGCAAGACCTGAATAATTACAAATAATATGGTTATGGAATGGACAGGAGAGAATGATCAGCAAATATAAAGGACTTATAGTACTAGAAAGATTGTTGATAATTGTATCAACTGAATTAGAGACCGCATACACTAAGTTCTTTGTCAAAATGGAAACTATCTACAGATGTGTACAGTTCGTCCTCAGTATCTGCGGCTTCTATAACTGGGAACTCAAACAACTGTGGATCCAAAATACTTGAAAAACTAAGTTCCATGTGCACCGAGAACATATAGACATTCTCCTTGTTATTCAGTGATTGAGATAGCATCTGCATTGCTTTAGGCATTATAAATTATCTAAAGATAATTTAAGGTGTATTGGGAGGATATGTGTAGGTTATATCTGAGGAACTTGGGAATTCCTTGTGGGGAGCTGAAATGAAGCCCTTGTGTATAGATGGTGCTTACAATGCACATCGTTCTTTGCACATTGTATTTCCTTAATTAACCCCCATTAAAATCTTAAAAATGTAATTGTCTCAACTTTATGGAAGAAGAAATTATGGCTCATAGAAGATACATTCTAGTGTTACCTCGGAATGTGGCAAACTCAGAATCAACTTCATTATTCCTCAACCCACCAGTCCTGCTTCTGTCTACGGAGTTGTCTCTGCTGTGTGGGGTGTAAACTTTGATATTGCATTGGATGTGTTTTTGTCGTTTTTCTTGTTGCCAGAAATGACTTCTCGTCAATTGTTCCTTCGAGCCATTTCTTGCACGGATTCCTATCTCTCTCATCAGTGATGAGCTAATGTATACTCATTTCCTCTTTCAGGATCACCAGATTCTGTATCATCCTCACATTTGCCCCCAGACTCATGCCTCTCAGGAGGAAGAGTTTCAGGAAGTTCAAGTACTATTTCTTCCCAGGAAACCCGTTCATCTCGCCATTTCCCTTCTCAAGTTTCATTGAAATCTTACAGTTCGGATAATAATGAAATTCCACAAGAGTGCTTTGTCTTCTAGCTCTGTTCTGAATTAATTCTAGTTTTTGTTTTTCCCCCAAATGCTCTTGATTTGTGATTTTTCTGTTTTCTGCACTTGGGGAATTACAAATTCCTTGTTTACCATTTCTTTCTAGTATAAATTAGGAGATGGCATTGTTCTAATTTTGGAATCGATTAATCTTCGAAGGCTCTGCAATGCTATTATGTGTCTGTGGTTGAGAACATAATTATGAACACTACTGTCTTCCTTCACCTCCACTATGCCAATGAAACATTAGCAAAGGTGGGTGGGTGTTCTAACTACTTACAGGGTTTCTATCACAATGTTATTTTCCCAGCCATCTCCTAGCTGACTTGAATGTTACATTTATTATAAGAAACAAATTTAAGAAAATAAAATACATGTATTTGCATTTACCAGGTCAGCATTATGCAAAAAAGCATTCTTTAAAGAGCTGAAGTTTTTCTTCAAATGTAGTTTATGAGATGTAATGTCAAGTTCATGTAAGTTCAGGTGCTGAGTAGTAGAAGATCTTAGAGAGTCCCCAAAAAGCTGGGTAGATAGAAACCGCTATCGATTTACTCAGCCCTTGGATTTTACTTTTGAGTTTGAATTCTTTTCCTTTAGCCCAAAGCAGTTGTTGGGCTCAGTGTCTAATCTTTGCTTGTGCATCTCAGCTTTAAGACGCTGCCAATATTTGTCTGAAATTAAGGATTGAGAAATCGATGTTTTAAAGAAGTTCATAGTTATCAGTCTCCTTGGGTGTTTGCTCACTTTCAGAATCACTTCCCTCTCAATCAATGCAAAAACTTACGGATTGTTCCTCCAAGATCTAGGCCCTTTCCTCACATTGTGCAGCAGCTTCCTCCTGGTTGAAGCATTCCATCCAGGAGCGGGGCTGGTTACCTCCTGGTTGAAGCATTCCATCCAGGAGAGGGGCTGGTTAAGATTCAGCAAATTCTAAAAGGGGAGTTCCTTAAGATTGAGGAAGAAACCTACCCCTAAGTCACAGGAAGTCCCTGAATTTGACCAGATACTCTAGGCCTCTCCCTCCCAAGGTTATGTAAGCAGGAAAGAGGAGACCAAGACAAGTCCAGTCGATGGAAGAATTCTCCAATCTGTCAAAATACCAGCCAGTCATGCAGTAAGCTCTAGGGTTTCAGCTTTTTATGAACATCATCTATGCTTAGGTAAGTTTTTGGTGATGAAGTTAGCTTTGAGTCCTCCTTGGTTCTGTAAACCACTCCAGTAAACTTACTGATTTTGGTGCTATTTTTACTTTGGTCTGTTATTGGTTCCCTGTCTGGGTTGAGATGTTTGTTCATGTCTCCCCAGGAGTGTCATACACTACCCCAACATTACATGCTCTTGTGTTCATACAATGTGGTCTATAGTAATGATCCAGGAAACCAGCAGTAAAACCCATACTGGCTTTTACCACTGCAACTGGGGGGTGGGTAACCAGGAGAGGGTATCAGGGTTCTTAAAATCCTTTGGAGCTCATTGTGTGGTTCTGTATGCCTCAATTTCAACTCTCCTTTCAAGTCGCCTTTATGTATATTTTGTACATGTTTCTTAGTCTTTGTGTGTAATATCTATAATACATGTGAAAGCATGTTCAAATCTACCTCTTTCAAAAACCAACATGAACTCTTCTTCTCAATGTGACTTATGCCAGGGGATCCCAAATTCAAACTCTATATGCAGAGATCAGAGTGGAAAATCGAGTGAGTCACAGGGAGGAACGGAGACTGTGGAAGTCCTATTTGCCCCTATCTTTTCATTCTTTCTTGGGATTAATTCTCTTCGGCTGGCATAAAATTTGATTTACATCAAAATAAGATGATTTGCAGTGTTTATGATGGTTAATTTTACCTATCAACTTGGGTGGACTATGGGTTTCTCCGGATCAGTGGTTAAACTTTATTCCCTGAGTGTCACACACTTGGGTCATTTATTGGTCCACGTGGGTGGAAGCCAGACAGTCAGAAGCATTGTGAGATTGATGCAGAGGTTCACTGGAGAACAGGAAGCTCGTGTCTAGGAATAATCAAATGTTATATGGGAGGCACTTCTGTAGGACCTGCGGGAAGAGTTGTGAATTAGGGGTGCCTGGTGGTCATGTGGTAGCCAGAAGAGGAGGGGAGAAAGCAGACATCCTGAACACAGACCAAGCATTTGAGAAATTTATCTGTGAAAGTAAGAAAGTAAAGCAGATCTTAACATAGTCCAGTGGAATCCCTTTAATGTCATATAACAGGGAAAGGAAAGACTGAAGGAAGGGGCAGAGTCATATGAGAGAAAGGAAGTATAGGTGTTGTAAAAAGGCAGTGTTAGGAAAGACCTAGGGACTGTTGAGGGGATGAGGTCAAGATTCCACCAAGGAAAACAAACTGCAAGAATGAGGAAGGAGATTTCATCCTCCGAGAAATGTATTTATTCACATCGACCGAGAAGATCAATTATTTGGATAAAAAAATAGAAGCACACTTATCAAACTTGTGCATGCTCCCAAACTGTGAAGAGTAGCTGATATGATTAATAATAGAGTCAAGACTCAAGAAGTCATGTTAGGATGTGGGGATGACGAATTGAAACGAACAAAATGAACTTTCACAATGATAAATGTGAAGTTCCCCCTTTCTATGAAAATAAATCACTTAAACATACAACGGAAGGGAAATGACTTCGTTCCATTTCATGTGGGAAAGACTAGCATTTTACTTATAAAATGCTGATGTATTCATGATGCCAACAGGGTGAGATGGTCGCTTTAAAGTTAGTACAGCCCCAGACTTAATAATTGAGAGACTATCAGCTCTGGCCCAGATAAGTCTGTAATGTGACATATAAACTGTATAAAATTGGAGTGGGAAAACAATCTGTAATTGGCATCCTGAGTAAATAAACTATGGTATGCTCTGATAATGGAGTACTCTTCAGTTATGAAAAATAATGAAGCTCTCTGTGTACTAATTTAGAAAGATATTCAAGATATGGTTGAGAAAAATGAAGGTGCCTGGTAGTATAGATATGTTTGTATTTATGTAAAATGTAGGAATAAGAAAATATAATCACATTTATTTTTATTTGGATGAAGGAGTTCAAAATTTATAAAAGTAGGTTTAAAATGTGTTTACTGAACAGTAGACAGAGTGAGGCTGGAATAAGCTTGGATAGTGATGAGACTTATCAATCTGCCTCACTTTATTTCAGTATGAACATATGGGCACATCATTAAATTTAGACCATTTTTAATGAGATGGATGATTGGGAACAGAAATTGGAATGGAGGGGCACAGATCCATGTATGCTCTCTGAATTATGGTCTTCCTCATGACAGGCTTCACACTTCATATTTGCCTCTTTCTCTGATACCTACAATCACATTTGTCATTTAGAAGTTTATCAGTCATATAATTATTCATTGCATGTACACAAATAAATGAATGTTTGAATTGCAGGACATATGTCTCTAGGAGTCTGGGTATACCATTCACATAAGAGAGCACAGGTTTAGTGTTGTTGTCACAGAAGAGCCGATGAGTGAGTGGCTGCTAAAGGAGAGAGAAAAGCCAGTCTATTTCGTCAAGAAGGTCTGAAAGAACATCTTTTGGTAGGTCTGAGACTATCCATAGATTAAGACATTGCTTCAACTTTCCAGAGATTCTGTGGAGAATCAGCATGCCAAGCACACAGCTCATCGATATATACACCATGGGCACAGTGGTGGTGTCAAGACCGAGGCTTGCAGAGTACTGAGAAAAACAGGATATGGTGATGTGTGAGTGGATTTGGAGACCAAGATCCCCTGTTTGGCCCATGTTTTTAGTCAGACTTCTGAAACCTCTCAGAGGCCCGCACTCTGTCTTATAAAATCCAGTTTTAGACAGAACTTTTCCATTGGTTTAGAAAGAACCTATCACCACTTGGGTTTTGTGTTTTTCCTCTTCTCACAGGAGGGATCCGTGCACCCTGTCTGGTCTTTGACTAGAATCCCTTAGGAAAGTTTAATCAGCGTCTACTTTTCTGTTGATAATTCCTCTTTGTAACTTTCTATCACCTTCTTTTCCAGCTGCGAATTCCCACTTGGCCATCCAGCGTCTGGAGTTCAGCATAATCTTTGTCTTGAACTTCAAGACTATTGCTGCCTTAGCTCCTACTCTTTTCTCCTTCATGGGCTTCCTTACCACCTTTAAGAACTAATGTTGACCAAGGCTTTCCTTCACAGGAGAAGCCGTGGCTGGCTTCCTGGTGAACAGCATGCCTGAGGCCTGAGTTTAATATTAAAACAAGGAAAGGCAGGGTTAAAAGGGGAAGAGAGGGGAGGGAGGCCAGACGCAGAAATCGGGAAGAGGAAGGTCAGAGCAGGTTGTGATGAGCGTCCAGTGACTCACTCGAGGGAAGCACACAGGGCCTGGAGGAATGGGAGAATAGGTGACAGAGATGATCAGGACTGGAGAGATGGCTCCGTGGTCAAGAGCGTTTGTCGCTGTTCAAAGAGCGTACATTTGGGTGTTCACAGCCATCCTTAACTCTAGTTCCAGGGGATCCAACACTGTAACACGAATTTTAAAAGGTCTTGTTAATAAAAACAAACCTGAAGCCAGATATTGGGGTGAACACTGAAAGATCAGAGAAACAGAACAAGTCACATGCAACCTCACCTCGCCAACTTCTCAGCTGATGTTGTTTCCTCAAGCTGGAAGCCTCTGAGTCCTCACTTGAATGGCTCTCAACTGAACTGCTTAAAGCCTAACAACTTAAAGAGCTCTACTTCCTGGTTTTCACGCTTTATATACTTTGCTGCTTCCTGCCATCACTTCCTGGGATTAAAGGTGTATGTCATCATCAGTTTTCAGTGTAGCCTTGAAATCACAGAGATCCAGTTGGATTTCTGCCTCCCAAGTGATACAATTAAAGGTGTGTGCCACCATTTTCTGTCCTTTATGTCTATCTAGCGGCTGTTCTGTTCTCTGACCCTAAATAAGTTTATTAGGGTGCACAATATATCGGGGGACACAATATCACCACACAAACCCTCTTCTGAACTCTGCAGACATAAGACGTGTGTGGCACACACACATGAATACAACATGAAGGAAATGTTCATACATGAAAACAAAATAAACCTAACAAAAAGAAAAAGAAGGAACTGTTCCCTCTGCAGACTTATATGTTCAGGACTGGAAAGGCAATATGACCATGTACCAGTGTAAAGAGGGCATGGCCTCAGAGTATCAAATGGAGCTGTGTCCTTAAGTATGACCTAGATAGGAAGAGAACATGGCAAGAACCATTGCTTCTGCATTTCTTGACATGTTGAAATCATGGGTTTTCCTAGGATCATCGCTTCCTTTTCACTAGTCATAGTACCATGACATTTGGCAAAGGCAGAGGAGACCTTGTGTTCTAGCTGTGGGGAGGAGGTTGGATATTGAAAGTGTGTAACTGTGAATGAAAGGAGGGTATGTAAAGGGGGGCTGGCAGTAGGCCTCTGAGAGGTGCCTCCTAACTGGCACAGGATGAAGCAGCTATTTAATGTATTCTTGAGTGTCGTTTCTCTAAGGGTTGTCGTACAAAGTCATCTCATCATGGAGGAGGAGGCTCTCGTTTCCTCCAGCAAGAATAAAGAGAAGGAAGCCAATAGTGCATGTGGTTGGACCAGTGGTTAGGATACTTTATAGTCCCAGGCTTAGTAACCATGAAAGGTGGCTGTTAACATCTGCGTGAAGACTCATATCATCCCACAGGAAAACCATTTTAATAGAAGAAAATTCTTTCCTTTGTCTTTTCTCCCTCAGAACTAACGCAGGGTTCTGCTGCCTGGCAGGTACATCCAGTAAGTTCTTTATACAAATGAACATGGGAGAGGAGTGCTAATGGCCGATGGTTTTCTGATGTGTTTTACACTAATACATAGCAGTTCTGATTGCCTAGTGACTTTTGTGAATCTACAGCCCTCCCATCCCCACAGAGACACACACAGGCATGCACCCCTTTCCAGATATAAAGCAGATGAACAGCAAGGTCCTGTGACTCCCCTGAGATCACAACAATTCAATGACTGGCCACAAAGTCTTTCTAGACCCCGGGTTTTATACGATTACATTGAACAGTTTACTGGGGCTTTTCTATTATTTGTTTTCTTTCTACATATTTCATTTTATTATTAAAATATTTCTTTTATTTTTTGAGTTATAATTCTTTCTACATATTTTAGATTTTAAGTCATTTTTCAAGAGTGATGCTAAAAGAACCAGGTGAAATTGTTTTCCTCTTAAACTTGGCTACAGCGTCTTAGTTAAGAAAGCCTCAGGACAGCAGCAGCCTGCAATTCCCATGAGACGCTCTTGCTCCCTTTAGAGATTTGTCCTGTAATTTAGAGATCCGGTGGAAGCTGACAGTGGTTTGAGATGTGAACAATCAGCTTCCTACCAGGGCAGAAAGGCGTGTGAAGAAGTCAAGTCCCCAGAAACCCCAGGATCCAACTGTGGTACAGAGCTAACAACTTCCACTGGGAACAGGGCTGGCCTTGCCTGTCCAGATGGTTCGTGGCAGGATGGAAGGTCCACCATGGGGGGCTGCGGAAGGAGCTGTCCCGGAGGCAGAAACAAATAAGAACAATGAGAGTCCTTTCCGATACTGACTGGGGCTGCTTGCCCTGAAGAAGAAGAATCCAAGCTACTGTCACCTCCCTGCAGGGTGCTGTCTCTCACAGTGCTCAGCTGGACTTATCATCAGCTCCTTTGATGTGAATAATTATAAATGCACTGGATACAATCTTATGCTCCATTCTTGGGCAAAAGTCATCATATTAATTATCAGCGTGTGCCATTATAGTCAGGACTAGAGGTGTGTGTGTGTGTGTGTGTGTGTGTGTGTGTGTGTGTGTGTGTGTAAACTCTCTGCACATATGGTGTGATAGTAATGAGTCGCCAAGAATGTAATTTAATAATTTTGGCTCTCCTCCTCTCATGGATACTGTTTCTTCCCTATTTACCTGGATTCTTATGCCTGCAGAGTCTGAGATCAATGCATTGACAACAAAGAATTCCTCTTACCTACATCCCTTCTGCAAACAGATTTTAAGAGATAACTGTTTCTTTTCAATAACTTTTATTTTAGCCTTTCCAACATGGTAAATATATGCCACATTCAGTTTTGTCTTTGCTTTTCCCATTAACCTTGAAGACCTAAGAAAATCGCTAGGGTGTAAAATTGAACTCCATTCAGAAACCACTATTTAACCCATCATTTAATTATTGCTGATTTGCTAAATAACTATAATGTGTGCTGTGAAAAGGGCCTCTAGCTCATAAGTTATTTGTTAATTAAAGTAATTAGTACCATTTTGTAGCTAAAATCTTTAAAAAATGTATTTGTTTTTGTGTAGGTGTGTGAGCTTGCTTGCCTGTTTGCAGCACTTGCATGCAGTACCAGTAAGGGCCAGAAGAGGGCATCAGATCCCTTGGAACTGGAGTTCGGAAGGAGCCATGAGCTGCCTAATGTAGGGTTACAGGAACCCAATGCAGGTCTTCTGCAAGAGCAATAAGCACTCTTAACCTCCGAGACATTTCTCCAGTTCTTTCTCCCCACCCCCCCATAGCTGAAATATTAATCCAGGGAGGTTATGTGATGTGCAAGTGTCCAGAGCTGGACTCTGATTTTAACTCCAGGACTTCAGTCGTTGTGGATGTGAGGGGAAAAATTTGTCTCTGTCAACAGGGGTTGCTTTCTTATTTACAGCTGCTTCATGTACATCCATTTAAAGAGGGGTAAGAAGAGGTATTAGAAGGTCCAGCGGCAAGGGGTACAGGGGTGATAGTCCTCCTGTTTCTTCGGTTACTGCTGTTCGTTCAGAAGCAGCGCCGTTTCACCCCGATTTGTTCATTCAGCTATTCTGAAAGAAACGATAAGGACAAGAGGGGCTGAAATTCAAAGAACGGTAGGTCCTGGAAGAAGGGATAGTGTTTTGGATTTGGCTGCTGGTGGTGACGGGAACGGAGCCCAGGGTCTTCTGTGCTCTAGACAGGAGTTGAGTTGTATCCTCGATGCTGTAGATTTGATTTCGACGGACCAACTCCATCTCCCATGAGCCCATCTTGGCAATGCAGGGTTGGCTAGTTTGGTAGCTTTCCTTCATAAAGGCACCGGCGGTTAACAAAACAAAAGGTATGTTTAAAGGAGAAATGCACAGAACATTTTTTTTAACCAGAATTTTACGTGACAATTGATTCTTCAGGGATGAAAGACCAACTAGAGGAGGAAAAGCAGTCTGCTTTCACACTTAAGTGTGATGAAGAATGTCACTGATGAAATGAGTCTAATCTAATGCTAACAGTCAGGGAGCTTGTCCTCCAGGCATCTTGGTGTAGCGTTCCTTCCTCCTGGCTGAGGCAGGACTGCTCCCACTCTAGGTGTTTCCAGGAGAAGGGGAGAGGTGGCCCAGTGATCTCTCCACGTTCTGAGGCTTGGCCTTAGCAGAGGGAGTGAGTTCTGCTTTCCACGAGATCGATCTTCAGTAGAGAAATTGTGAAGTCTGTCTCATTTCAGAGGACGCACAGGTCTTGGGGACGGGAAGCGAAGATCAGAAAGATGTAACACCCCGAGTTTCCAGTACTTTGGTGTAGTGTTTTCCAAACCCGTGCTCTTGGAAAAACACACTCTGGGGGAATAAAAGCCACCACAAATACCATCTAGTGTACCAAATTGATGTTTTTAATTATACAGTGCTATTAAAAGAAAAACGCATCCAGCAAAGAAAAAGAAATCCCCCTTAGAATGAGGCCTTCAGCCCACTAATCTCCTTCCTAACACTCCTACAGTATTGGTTCTTCTTTGTTGGCTTACTTTGTACATTTGTAGTCAGGAGAATCTGAAGAATTACATTGCCGTATGGCACAGGCTTATGCCAGTGTAGCAAATGTTTATGGAAACAACTATCTCACCATATATCTTGAAACTTATTTTCATAAATGCCCTGCTGTGGAAATTTTTATAAGCAAAAATCCTAGAGAAAGGTCTTTTCTTTTACAAAGTACAGCATGGTTGTGTTTGTCCTATAGGTACAGATTATTAACATAGAAATGGTCCCAGAGACCAGTGAATTCACACACTCAGCTCTGTGGCATGTTGACAAGAATGGATATGTTCTGTTAACAATGGGGACAATTTTGAGCCATCATGTGTAGCTAAGTTTTTGCTGCCACAGTCAGACAATCTCTGTCATGCAGTCTAGCTGCTCAGACCAAGTAAACAAGACTTTTTTTTAACTGTTTGCTTTGGCTTCTATATTAGTTTTACGCTTAATTATCATTTTATTTATACTTACTCTCTGTTCTGGCATTTCACATGCTGTTGTCATGCAGCGCTGCAGTGTCTCCTCCGTCTTCTTTTCTCATTTCCTCTCTGTTATCCGCTATATTCTGCTGTCACTGGCATCAGTGTTTTATTTATTGACCAATCAGAACATGTACATACAGCATCATGCTACATTCAAAGAACCTAATTATGTTTTTAGGAGTTGTAACTTGTGGAAGACATACATATCAGGTAATTTTGTAATCATTTTATTTTATTCTTTTTTGATTTATTTAAAATAGATTTTTTCCTCACATAATGTATCCTGACTATGGTTTCCCCTCCCTCTACTTCTCCCAGTTGGTCCCTCATGTCCCCTCCCATCCAAATTGACTCCCTTTCTGTCTCTCATTAGAAAACAACCAGGCTTCTGGGGAATAATAAAATAACACAAAAAAGCCAGGCAGTGGTGGCACACGCCTTTAATCCCAACACTCAGGAGGCAGAGGCAGGCAGATCTCTGTGAATTCGAGGTCAGTCTGGTCTAGAGAGTGAGATCCAGGACAGGCACCAAAACTACACAGAGAAACCCTGTCTTGAATAAACAAAACAAAATACCCACAAAATAAGATAAAACAGAAACTAACAGGTTAGAATTGAGCAAAACAAACCAACAGAAGAAAAACAGCCCAAAAGAAGGCACAAGGACCAGAGATCCACTCGTTCAAACACTCAGGAATCTCAATAAAACAGTAAACTGGAAGCCATAACATAAGAGGACCTGGTATAGACCGTGCAGGCCCTGGGCATGCTGCCTCAGTTTCTGTGAGTTCACATGAGCTTTAGTCATGTTGATTCAGAGGGCCTTGTTTCCTTGGTGTCCTCCATCCCCTCTGGCTCTTACATTCTTTCTATCTCCTCTCCCATAGGGTTCCCTGATCCCTGAGGGGAGGGATTTGATAGAGATGTCTTGTTTACAGCTGAGTATTTTAAGGTTTCTCACTCTCTTCAAAATGTCTGGCTGTGGGTCTCTGATGATGAATGAGCAGGGCCCTGATCTATGAGCAAAGAGGAATGTGATCAGAACTCATTTCATTGCTATTTTATTAGAACAGTAGTAGTATTTGGGTTTACCCCATGACTCTGGGCTATCTAGTTTCCGTTTCTTGGTCACCCAAGCTTTGTCAGGTATGGACTCCATCTCATGGGGTGGGCCTTAAGTCAGAGCAGACACTGGTTGGTTACTCCCCCAAGCTTTGAGCCGCCATCACCACAGGGCATCCTGCAGGCAGGACACCATTGTAGATCGGAGGGATGCGGCTGGCTCGCTGTTGCATTTCTCTTCTGGCAGCGTGCAGAGAACCTTCCTGTACCTCAGACAGTGAACACGAGGTGAAGGCTCTACGCAGGCGCCAGACTAACTTCTCCGTGTTCGAAGGGTTGTGTAGGTCTTGTCAAGAATGGGCCCTTGCTGACAGTTTGGAGAGGAACTTGCAGTCTTGGTGACAGCCTGAGTTGTTTTGGGGATTCCCCTTGGGCCCCAACCACTCAATTAGATGTAAGTCAATCTCTGTACTGAAAGCTTCATTTGATAACATGGATGTCCACTTGCGACTCTGCTTCCTCATTATTTGATGATTTGATTCAAATCACCTTTGTATATGAATAAACTTTATGAAGTTTTTATAAATTTCCATACAGCCACTAAAATGGCCCTTAATTTTAGCTGTCTCTCCCTGTGTCCCCTCTACCTCCCTTCTTGATCCTTCCATTCCAGCTTCCCTCATCCATCCATAATTATCTAATATTTCCCTTTCCTAATGAGATCTGTCTGTCATCTCTAGTCCCTTATTCTATACCTGATCTCCGTGGTCCTATGGATTGTGACTTGGTTATCATTATCCACATATAAGTGAAAACATACTGTATGTGTCGGCCTGGGTCTGGGATACCTCATTCAGGATGATTTTTTAATAGTTCCGTCTATTACCTGAGAATTTCAATATTTCTTTTCTTTTTCTTTTTATAGCTGAATAACATTCCATTGTATAAACATCTCACGTTTTCTTTATCCATTCTTCTGTTGATGGGCATCTAGCTTGTTTTCATTTTCTGGGTATAATGAATAGAGCAGCGATGAACGTGTCTACCAGCTTCACTGGCGGAAGTGGCCTGTGGGTTCCCAGGGATGTCCGTTGGATTTGGGGCCTGAGATAAAGCAATGAGGAAGGGTAGTTTGGAGGGGAAGATCTGTGTGAACCACTGAAGAAAGGGGCAGGGAGGAAAAAAGAGGCTGCAGTAGATGGTCTGCTGCAGAGCAGGGGGAGGGTTGGTTTTGAAAGAACAGAGGGAGAGGGGAGGACTGTATTTAGCCTACCTGCTCCTCTGGCTGGAGTGTGCAGGTGATCTTTTACCAGTACCCCAGTGATGGTTTACATGGAAAAAAAAAAAAAGATTACTGAGAAAAGGAATATTCCCTTTGCCAACTGAGGAAACTAACACACACACACACACACACACACACACACACACACACACACACCCCAAACAAACAATACCAGACAAGATGGATAGATACGTTCATTGTGTACCTGAGGACATGTCTCTCAGTTATGTAGCAGAAGCATACATTAAAGGCAGAGTGTAGTTCAGCACATCTTTCTTCCAAGAGTAAAGAAGGAGACAAAAAGCCCCCCCCCCCCCATGCTCCTCTTCCTGCCGGCTCATACTCCATGGGCAGCCAGCTTCAATCTATTTCCATGTCCGTCTTTAAACACTCACGTTTTCTCACCCATTTTCTCGAGGCTGGCAAGCGGCCCTGCCTGGTGCTTGTTGGTTTTGATCTGAACAAATGTCTCCATCTTCACCAAAGGGCTTGCCTGTTCTTCCCTCTCTGTTCTCCAGGTGACCTGTCAAGCCGCAGACATGTTGTGTTAATGTTTTATGGACAGCTATCCCGGCCGTTTAGGAGGTGGCTGCACCATTTCAATAATTTACATTGGGCTTCTGCGGGGAGAAAGCAACAGCAACTGGCCTCGCGGCAGCCTCTGTCCCCAGAGCTTTCCCACTTCCAATCCTCTTCCCAACCCCTAAAATAAAAACCCAAATAATTTCCATATTTCAGTCTAGTCCCTCATGGGGGGAGGGGTGCTCAAGTTCCCACTTCATTTGTTTTCAAGGAAAGCATCTATTGACTTTTCACATTTTGGAATACACTTTGTACTTGCTTCTTTTCTTTTGCTAAAGATTCCATTTACGAATTTCTTGGCTTCTTACCTCAATTAAAATACCCTGGCTGAGAAGAGAACACACACTACCTCCATGCCAATTTGATGTAATCAGATACAATCTGGTGCATCACAGACTCAAGTCTTTTTTTTTTTTTCCCAAATAAAAATTTATTATTAACAAAGTTGACCACTTGTTCCCTGTGTCCTGGGGTAGAAAGAGAGAAGGCCTGGCAGCCATGAGGTCTACCACTGAGCCCTGGTTTCTCCTGCCTAATTCGGAACCACAGTGAGGGAGTTTCTTTTTTTCATGTGCCTGGCAGGGATTCTGATTCTTGTGTGACACCCCACAGGATCCCGGTGAGGATGAAAGGAACTTCCCAATGTCATGTTTCACAAATAAACATCTTTTAACTCCGCTTTCCCAATCCGTAAGTGACTCTGGACTCCCGTGTTTTCTGTTCATATCTGCTTCCCATGGCCTTTGTGCTAAGTCCCAGGAGAAGGGCAAGCGCCTGGGGAGGAACCTCACAGTCTCCTGCTTCAGTCCTGTCAGGACACCCTCATAACAAGACAAGTCCAGCGGGCAGCTGCGGTTTGTGCAGTCTGTCAGACCGCAGGAGGGGTGAGGCATGAGGAAACCCCAGAGAAAAAGGTACCACCCAGGCCCTGACTGCTTCAGCCAAACGCTCATTTCAAAGCAGCAAAAGACAGGTCCCGAAGCATCTTATGCTTCAAGGCCTTTTTTGTAAAGATGATTGAGCACATGCTTTTCGTTAGGGGTCCATTTCCAGGACCAGTCCTCTTCTGCTAGAACCCACGGCTTGGGAATTTATCACATAGGAGGCCAGCACCACCTTTCTCATTGTGAGGAATAATACTGGAAATTTCCCTGGGAAGTATTTCAGATAGGGCACACACTGGAGTGGAAACTATTGATGCCCTTGAATGTGCCATCTGGGGATGGATTGAGTTGACTTAACTCTAAGTATGTCTGTGTTCTGTGTGTGTGTGTGTGTGTGTGTGTGTGTGTGTGTGCGCGCGCGTGTGCGCGCGCACGTGCCCTGGGAGGCCAGAAGATACAACTGGATCCCCTGCATCTGGAAGTGGAGTTACAGATGGTTGTGAGCTGCCATGTAGCTGCTGGGAATCAAACTCAGGTCTTCTAGAAGAACAGCGGTGTTCTTAACCTCCGAGCCTTCTCTGCAGCTCAAGAGATCTCATACTGCATGGTTTCTCTTAGCCAAGGGGAAGGTGCCTTTATGTGAGAAAAGCAAGTATTGAGGGTTAACATATGTACATCTCGTGCTTATAGTCTGCATTGTATTATGTTCATTATCTTCTGATTGATAAAAAGGACTCAATGCTTTAATAAGTCACAAGATCATATGACTGTGTGAGATGATCTGTAGAAGTTCACAGGAAACTAGGAGAATTGTACTATGATATGATGGTGTGGTGTTTCCCCAAATGATTTCACAGGGTTTTCCTTTCAACTGTGGCCAATTGTATAACTAAAAATCATCTAAACTCTTTAGCCAGTTCAAGGTGATTCCATTTAGCAGTTTAATTTGTACATCAGGATATCAGTTTCCTCGGTCATAAAATAAAGATTCTGGCAGATCAATTCCCAAGTCACCATCTAAATTATTATAAATTGACTCCCCTGACTTTCTTACTGCTCATCTTAACCTTACTCTCAGGCTTCATTATCTATCTATCTATCTATCTATCTATCTATCTATCTATCTATCCATCCATCCATCCATCTATTTATTTCATAGCACATAAAATATAACTGTGGGTGTGCACAGAGAACAACATAAGAATTGGGCTTCAGCATTGCATCCTGTTTTTGAGGCAGGGTCTCTCCTCTTATTTTTCTTTTTTCTGCACCGTAAGCTAGTAGGCCCTTGAGATTCTGAACACTTTTCCTGTTTCTGTTCCTCATTTCCTGCAGGAGTGCTGGAATTACAGATGTGTGCTACCACGTCAGGCTTTTAAGGAGGGTTCAGGGGTGGAAGTCAGGTTAGCAGGTTTGTATGAGAAGTGCCTGCACACACTAAACCACCTCCCCAGTCCCACTCCCTGGTTTTCGATGGGATATCTCAGATCTTGGAACCACTCAAAGAGCATTAGTTCATAGAGTTACAGGTATTTCCATTTTATCTGGCCATAAGGTGTCCTGGAACTTCATTACAGCTTTGAAGTTGAAATTGAGGAAAATAGGTGTGGGGATGCATGAAGAGGTGTGTGTGTGTGTGTGTGTGTGTGTGTGTGTGTGTGTCCACATGTGCAGAAATAGGAAAAAATGTTGGTAAAAATAGACATTCTTTACTATAGGTGGATTGCTTTTTCTTATCTAACCAAACAATAGGAATTCAGTGTATTGAACCAGGACAAGACAGCATGCGGACCTCTGGAGAAATCATTTATTGTCTGCAGTTTAGGACAGCAAGGGAGAAAAATCCACAGCATATGAAGAGAGTTACACAGAACAGACATACCATAAACATGTTGTGGAAGGTTATTGTCCTTTAATATTTTATTCTTTATTCTTGAGGCAATGGCTTTTATTAGCTTCATTTAAATAATGTTAAGTAGATAAAAATGCCATAACTTGTGTTAAAAAATTTCATAGCAGAAGCTATAATTATAAGGAGGGCTAGTTATCCTTCTCAGTGGTGTCCCCCGACTTTCATAGTGCATGGAGGGTCACAACACTGCACTTCGGTGTTCATTACAGGAAAAGCCTCACGAGGAGGATATCTTGCCTACAGTATGTAGGGCCCAAGGCTTATAAGCACAGGGTTCCATATGGTCACTTTTGGTTTTATTCTGGACTTAGAGAAGAAGTTATGCCCTCTGCACTTTGCATAAGAGAAAATGAACCACTGATAAAAGTCACCGGCCGCCTGAGCTTGCTATCACCTTTAACTGAGTTATGGGCCCGAAGCACAAAGATAATTTAGTGTGCCAATTAACACTGTAAAATAACCTGCTTTTAAAAATTATGATTTATGGAAGAAACAAGAAAACAAGAGACTTTTTTTTTCTTCCAGGGAAAAGTTAGTGATACAAAATCGAATATCCGTTATGTTTAAACATAAAGATGAATATTAATGGCCGTGGTTACATAAATTGGCGTGTAACTATCAGGTGTCGAGGGTTTCTGAGTTGTGCGCTTCTTTTGGAGGAAGCTGCACACTAGGAAATATGCCGTTTTGGGTGGAAAGTCACTGAGTGGTTCCTTGGTCCCAGCTGTAGGGTGATTGATGGCATCACATTGGAGAACACTCTTAGGGGAGCTGTTTACCCCCGCCCTCCATCTGGAGCTGCTGGGATATAGTTCACCGCGATGATGGCTACTGAATGAACTGCCCTGACAGGACCCGCGTGACAAGGAAAAATGGCGGCTGGGGAGCTGGTCCAGAATCAGAGGATGTCAAGGTAAAGAATGGAGCTGAGCACAAAGTCACCAACTCTTCTCACACATGATGGGGTGACAATTCGAAAAGAAGGATGCTGTAAGGGTTTCAAAACTCACAAGTCCCAGAAATATTATGCTCCTTTGTTCCTTCCCTTAGAGAGCTTACATCAAAGAGATGCCTCCTACAGCATGCTACCCACAACCGAAATAGGACGATTCCATTGACACTTGGCCATATTAGATTGTAAACTTTGTGTTCATTTAACAATGTCAGCACAAGTAAAAGAAATTAATCCCTGGTGCACAGGTCCCTCTCAAGGGAACCTGAAATTGTGTTATACTGGAGGAATGTCAGATGACAAAGCCACACACATGTGTACATATGCATACTCTGATTTGGTGGTGTCCATGTAGTCCAAAAAAGTCCCTAAGAATAGTTCAGCCAAGATGGTATGAAAGACACCTGTAAGGGATGGACATGTGCAGGCATGCATTGTACAACCTCAGATGTAAGCCAAAGTGTCAGGGTGGGAGGCTGCAGCCGAGGGAGAGCGTGTCTGGGAACGAAGCCAGAAGCTGAATGTCTAGAAATCCTCTGCGGAAGAGAGTTGTAAGCAGAGCTCCCAAGGAAGGAGAGGTATGATTTGTTTTATTTATTTATTTATTTTGGGGATGGTAATGCTCCTTTATTCTACCTATGACCATATCATCATTTTGGCCATCTAGTCTGGCACTTACCGCAATGATTTTATTTTTAACAATAAAATTTATTTTCTGTATTATGCGAATGGTTACAACGTGTGCCGTGTAAATGTCTCATAGACAAGAAACAACGTATTTTAGAAGAATGACTGCTTAGCCTAGTGTCTGAGTGGGGCTCACATTGGAGCAGTTCTGCTCGTCAGGATGGCACTTGTGATCAGGGCTTGTGATTTTATTCATGGCAATGGGGAAATCAAAGGGAGGGCTGAGGGAGGTCGTGGTGGTGGTGTGTAGCTCCCGAGGGAAGTTCTGAGAAAGGACATGGAGTAGTGGGAATGGTGACGTAGTGAGACACTCGAGAGGCAGTTCCACACCGAGTTTCTAATGGAGGCGTGCAAAGGGCCAGCTTGGGAGTCTCTCTGTGCACCAGCGTGGTTTGTTTATTTATTTTTCTCTTAAAGTCTTCATTTGGTTGTATAAAATTGATGGGTGGGATCTGTGACTCTCCTGATTGTGGTTAGATATTGTTACTTTATTATCTCACTTTTGTCCAGAATTCGTGCAATGCTTTATTTGTGTATACAAAAAAAATCCATCCTTGGCTATGCTGATTAGACAAAAGAAAGCGCGATTGGAGCCGGGATTTCACTGTGTATTCTTTCACATCATGGGCCGTTGTAAAGAGAGCTGCATAGAAGCCAAGGATTTCCTCAACACAGGCGAGTGCAAACAAGCTCGAGATGATCAACACTTGGACATCAGTGACAGGTGCTAGCCAGACATCTCATTTGCACACTTTTCATTGTAACCTGCGTGTTCTCTAATATCTCCATGCAAGGGCATCATGCAGGGATTAAGGAGCATTATGTACCTCGCTCAAGCTTGCATAGTTAATGAAAGGATGAGCAGGGATTTGAACTCAGCTCTCATTCTGTAGAAGGGCATCTTCAACTCAGATTGTTCGAATTTTTTGCTGTACAGGGAAAATGAAAAAATAAAAAGTCAGAATATAAAATGTATCCACCTTGTTACTTATACAGCTCTTAACAATTTTTTTTTTTTTTGCAAATTTCTTTCTGTCTGCCTTGCTATACAGAAACATTGCTGATTTTTGTGTAAAAATTGTGTAGCCTGCCACTTTGCAGAAAAAGTTTATCGGCTCCAGTAATTTCCCGGAGGAGCCATCTTTAAAGAGATATGTGTTTACTTCTTTCCGATTTGTGCCAGGTAGGTGTGGGGTACTTCTCCTTGAGGGATGTACCTCAGGGATGTCCCGGAGCCCCCTCCTCAAACAACACAAGCTACGGCCATTGCTCTTGGTTGCCCTTGATGGTAAAACCCCATTGCTGAAGACACTGTGCACGTTGGTACCAGGACGTGGAGAAATCAAATTAGTACTGACCAGGAAGCTTCCTCCCTGCTGGCCAGCTCTCACAGTACTAGAGGGCTGGCTATAGGCAGGCTGCTGGGGGATAGCCATAAACAGTGTTTCCCAGCTGGGAGCCCTGGGAACTGCAATAATGACACATGTTATGGGGGTAACCAACTCCTTTCTGATTGGATTTAAGGTTTACATCCCAATAGGAACCACAAGCCCAGTACTGTAAATCTGGCCAAGACCCCTCATCTGGGAGCATACAGCCTCTGTGGGTGAACTTCCTACTATTATTTCGCTAAATGCACATAGACTCAAACTGCTCTCTAAATTCATGTCTCTATACCCGTAGATCATCTTCACACCCCATCAGGAGTTTCTTGGTGCAGTGGACAGTGGTTAATGCAGAAACTCACAACGGTCAAACCGAAGAAAATAAGCGTCTGCGGTGCTTAGCCACAAATGTGGCATCTATAGGACAACCCCTGCCAGGTCATAGGGACCATTGTAGAAAAGGGGCTGAGAGATTGTGAAAGCCAGATTAGGGAGGACTGACGTGAAACTGTCTTCTGGACATGACAGAGCCACTGCACTCATTAACTCACAGGAGATGTAATTGCCTGCACAAGAACTGTGTAAGATCAAACCAATCAACATCCCAGCATGAACTCTCTCTCTCTCTCTCTCTCTCTCTCTCTCTCTCTCTCTCTCTCTCTCTCTCTGTGTGTGTGTGTGTGTGTGTGTGTGTGTGTATGTGTGCATATGAGGAGGGCACTCAGAAGAACAAGGCCTGGACAAGATAAGTCAATCAATACCCCAGCATGAACTGGGTGGGGAGGGGAACTCAGGAGAACAAGACCTGTACAAGCTCAAGCCAATCAACATCCCTGCATGAACCAGGTGTGTGTGTGTTTGTGTGTGTGTGTGTGTGTGTGTGTGTGTGTGTAGCTACTCAGAAGAACAAGGCCTGTACAAGATCAAGCCAATCAACATCCCAGCATAGACTCTGTGTGTGTGTGTGTGTGTGTGTGTGTGTGTGTGTGTGTGTGTGTGTGTGCAGGGGAGGCAGGGTAGAGGTACTCAGAGGAATAAGACTTGCACAAGATCAAGCCGATTAACATCTCAGCATGAATAGGGGTGGAGGAGGCACTCAGAAGCTCCCACCCTAATCAAGGAGCTATTTACAGGTGATGGCTTCTGAGGGAGGGAGAATCCGTTTTCTTTAAGGTCATGGCGCCTTGTAGGTTGGCCATGCTCCAGGGCATGACTCTCAAAGCATAAGTACATGGATAGCACAAATTGGACTAGCAGGTTATGAGGAAGAAGGGGGGGGGTCACAGTTGGGAAGGGATAGATCTTGGAATAGTTAGAAGGACAAGTGGAGGTTAATGTGATCCAAATACAATGTATCCAGGTACGACATTCTCAAAGAATTTAGTAAAATATTATGTTAAATATTTTACTAAGGAGAAAATTGCAACAAATGCCTAAAATTATTTTAGTTAACGTGTAATTTTAATTTCTAGAATTTTCTTTCATATGTAGACAATTGTGTGGTCACTTTATAAAACCTATTCATCTACCATCAACACAACAAGGAAGAATGGGAGTTTTCCATCCTTTGTTGTAGCTTCATGAATGGCAACTGATGCCATTTTATTAAATATTACGTATTATTCTGAAAATTAACTTAAATTGCAATGATATTTTTAAAAAGAGTTTTCTGTCAACAAGGCTGTCTTGGTTTAATATTAACATATAAATATTAAATGTAAATTTAGCTTAACAAAACCACTGATTTAAATGGGAAGTCTTGAGTTTGAGGTTGATTTAGCATGAAGGAGTTCGTTCATGTACTTGTCTCTGAATTTAGCTACCCACTCATAACTTGATTTGTAAATAATGTTCTGCATCTGTAAGAAAATTGAGATGAAGTCGCACCTGCCTGAAAATTAGTCTTTTTCTTTTTAAATAAGAATACCCCTATTCTTATCTGGACACACCACAGGACTATATATAAGGAGGTTGTCATTTGAGGATGTGGGAATTAGAGTGTTATATCTGAAGCCCAACGAAATTAGTAACTGCCAATCACCACTAGTACCTAGGGACAAAGCTTGGACCAGATTCTCTCCGCCATGACAATCCAACAGAACCAACCCTATTTACATGTTGACATCAGCTTTCTACCCTCAGAATTATGAGGGGAAAAAGACCCTGTTGTGTTACGTATGCCACAGGAGAGTCACAGATCCCAGCTGGCTTGTATTGTTTTGTTCTGCCATCTTGGAAAATGAATGAAGATATTTAAGAACCATCATCAACAAAAATCACACATTTTTCCTCTAATGATTACTTTTTTTCAGGATTGTTGGTTTTGATAGATGTCTAACACACAATAACCAGTTTCTCTCTCTCTCTCTCTCTCTCTTTCTTTCTTTCTCTCTCTGTCTCTCTCTCTCTCTCTGTATGCCTCTCTATAACATTTTGAAGATGAACTATTTCCAAGCACAAAAATGTGTCCAATTTCATAGTCCCGAGTCTGTTTGTAATACAGTCTTCTTTGGAAAATGTTCAAGATAAAAGTATTTGAACAATCTATATAGTTTCAGGCATCAAATAACATCTACTCGATAATACATAGCAGATGTGCTACTGTGAGGAACCAGGATATGGTCCTATCCCTCATAAAACAGAAACATGCTATGGAGAGGGGCTATTCAACGCTAGCACAGAGTCACAATCATTCTATAAATTTTCTGAGAGTCTGTACTCATCCCAGAAAAAGACATTTACTATAATATTCATTTGCTGAATAAAAATAACTAAAAACAGAAGGCAAGATATCTATTACTGAGAGATGCAAAATAATCATTTAGAAAAGAAAAAAACTAAATGGGGCACTGAATGCTTGCTGCATCTGTGTGTGGTTTTGTAGATCCTCTAGTAACAATCTTGATATATAAAAATCATTCACTGCTTCCTCCTCCTTCCTTCATTTTTGTTCTTGTCATGAAAACAGCATCAGAGACGTCAAGTTGATGAGATTGTCATCAACAAATTCGGGAGTCAGATATTGGAGTAAGAACCTGAAAGATCAGGGAAGCAGGAAGCAGCCGCCAGCTGCTTCCTACCTCTTTAGTTCCTCCATCCTAAAGGGCCAAGATCCTCTCTTAGCCCTGCCTTATATGTCCTATCTCCTCTCTCTACAGCCCTCCAAATCTCTGTGTTCAGCTGGTGGTTGGCTCTGCCCTCTGACCCGAAGTAAGCTTTATTTGTCAGAACACAGTCAAAATATCATACAACAGTCAGGTTTTAAAGAGCTAATCTAATAACCTGTTGATTCCCATGTAAAACAGTGTTCAGACAACTCTGCCCACTAAAATAGTGCACACAGAATATTAGGAAGAACCTTCAGACGAAAACACCATTCAACAAAAGAGTTTAAAGAAAACTGTTTGTCTTCTGGGGACCAGGAGGTGTTTTATAAACAGTTATAAGAGTTTATGTATGAGAAATAGCTCTTTATTTTATCTTGGCTGTTTTAGTAAAAGATTTTAGAAATAGCTGTGTCTTCTTAGGAAGGGTAGAAATGACAGAGAGATGAAAATACCACTGAGCAGAGTCTCCTTTCCACTCACAGTCTTAACAGTGCTCCCTGTAGCTGGGACATGTGTCTGCAGCTGCCCTTGTTGGTGGGATTCTGCAGTGTGCCCTAGGGAGTTCCACTTCTGGGGTGTGTTCTCAACAGCTCTGGGATGCTTTGCTAAAATCCAGCAATGGCTTTTACAGTTGATGCAACTACAGACAGGTGAGGACCGTTTTAACCAGCTGACTCCCACGGTGATGTGATAATATCGTACTTTTAAAGCATGCCCTTAATTTTGTAGTTTCATGTTCCGAAATGTCCTTTAACCTTCCACCCAAGAGAAACAAAACATAAGCCATTTGATTCTTGGCTCCTCGTGTATTCCATAATCTCTTAGCCAAAGAAAGCTTACCTAGAATCTTTGCCCTAGTAAAGACATATTGACATAAAAACAATTTCTGATTTTCCTTCTTTGCTTTTCTTGTGTAGCTTTTAAAAAGTTTAATTGTGCTAAACAGTAGTGTCCTTTCTTTTACCATAACTGTATCTCTCAGGAAGGATATCTATGGTTCCTGTGGTCCAGGGGTATTGTCAAAGCCATCTTCAGGGCTCTGAGCCGCTTTTACAGCTGTCTTATTTTGTCACTCTGAAGTCACACAGTTTTTATACATTTTATTTAATTCTAGGTTCACCTTACATTCTCAGTTTCTGAATTTGAATTCAATCTTCCATTTGTTATACTTAGGGTTAGAACAGAAACTGAAGTGTGTGTGTGTGTGTGTGTGTGTGTGTGTGTGTGTGTGTGTGTGTGTTTCTCCTCCAAAGTGTAGCATGAAGACTGACCACCAGAGGGGGCCATGGAGCTGCAGTATGTAACCTCAGAGTCTTTGGTCTCTGCACAGCATGATGTGAATTGTCTGAAGAGCAAGGGAAGAAACAGTGATGCTTCATAGATTTCTCATTTCTATGTGTCCAGGTGGGTAACATAATAGTGGGTATATATATTTAAATGTAAAGGTCATATGAGAAAAACCATTGCTCAGCAACAGACAATTTTATCCATGCGCACGCACACACACATACACACACACACACAGACAAACACACCACACACATACAGCAAAACAAAACTCTGCAACATTCTAAAGATAACCAGCTTTGATTGAAATAGTGCTTTCTCCAGTGTCCAATGGACTGAAGACTATGTGGTACAGATTTGCTTGCACAGATTACTATTGCTATTATTGTTTTTACCCAGAAGGTTGAGGGAGCAGATGTCTCTCTAAGTCTCACAATACTACTTCCTGTTACTTCTGATCACTATGTTTGACTATAAAAATTCCAATCCAGACAAGCCATATATAAGAAATAGACAGGACACAGGACATTGAGACAACATTTTCACAGCTACACGGGATCACTCGTTCCTTTGTCCAGAGTGTCAATGCCATCCTGTAATTGTTAATGGAGCCTCTTAGAATATTTTAGCGTGACTTTTTCATTAAGGTTTTATATAAAATGAAATCAGTAGTGTCCTCCTCAACGTTGAAAAACGGATGCTTGTTAAATACTGATATTCCTTTATCTGTGTGTAGGGAAGTGTTTCAAATTATTCATCAATTGAGTTTTCAACTTTCCATTTTCTCATTAGTGTTTTCTCAGTTTGAGTGGTCATAGTGTGTGAATCAATTCATAACAGTCTCCTTGTTAACTCACAGATCTGATAAAAATTGATAGAGGTGATCTTTTCTTATTGTTATATTAATTAAATTTGTGTTTTAAGAAACTCTTAGAAACTTTGGCTTGGCCTGAAGTGTGGTTATTTGGGTAAAGTTGTTCCGTGCACATCTTAGCTGAACTTACATTTCGACTTCATATAGAAAGAGTGATTTTCTATTGTCAAACAATGAAAATTGACGTTCTTCATTTGTGCTGCCTGTTTGGAATTTTCATATGCATCCCTGCTTCTGAGGGATGTTGTTTGACAAAACCTTTACCATCATTGTTCTGATGTTCACGACAATTTTAGGTTATATGTTCCTTAAAAAGAATGTTCTCCGATTTAATGATTAGTTTCACTAATTATATTTAGGTTCTGAGTAATTTATAAATTAAAAATATTATTTTTTTGTATGTGATATGTGGGATGTGTGTGTGTGTGTGTGTGTGTGTGTGTGTGTGTGATATGTGGGGTATGTGTGTGTGATATGTGGGGTATGTGTGTGTGATATGTGGGGTATGTGTGTGTGTGTGTGATATGTGGTGTGTGTGTGATATGTGGGGTATGTGTGTGTGATATGTGGGGTGTGTGTGTGTGTGTGTGTGATATGTGGGGTATGTGTGTGTGATATGTGGGGTGTGTGTGTGTGTGTGTGTGTGTGTGTGTGTGTGTGATATGTGGGGTGTGTGTGTGTGTTATGTGGGGTATGTGTGTGTGTGTTGGTTCACTTGTGCCACTGTGTGTGGAAGTCAGAGCACTTTGCTGAGTCCGTTCTCTCCCTCCACCTATATGTAGCTCCTGGAGATCAAACTTAGGTTGCCATGTTTGTGCAATAAATGCTTTGATCCACTGAGCGGTCTCCCCAGCCCTCAGCAATTCTTTATATCTGAAAATTATTGAGGACCCCACGTACTTCAGCTTGTATGGCCATAGCTACTGATACTTATTGCACCGAATACAGAAATTTAGAAGGTTCTGGTATACATATTTGGTCATTTAAAATAACGTTTAAAACCATTATTTGTCAGCTGTTGTATGCCTCAACATTATATTTTAATATAAGTAATTATTTTAAGATGCAAGTGTTGCATGCTATGAAGAGAAACGAGTATAGTGATATATTTTATTTTTGTCAGCTCTTTGAAAATTTTCATATGATTCTGTGTTTTGATCACGTTCAGCTACCCTCTATATGTTCAACTACCCCCCCATACATGCCCTTCCCCTCCCCCACACAACCGCCCGTCTTCTTTTTCTTTCTTTAAAACTTCAAGCCCAGTTTGTGCTGCCCCTGTAGCCTGGAATATTCTGTCTGTGTAGTCTTGAGCGTGTTGGTCTTCCACTGGAGCATGGCCAACTTATCAGGGCCTAAACTCTTAAAGAAAACAGGTCTTTCCTCTTGGCAGTATCACTTGCCAATTGCTCTTTGTCTAGGGATGGGACTTTGTGCCCACCTCCACTCTCCATGCTGGGATTTGGTCCGGCTTGAACTTGCATAGGTTTCATGTATGCTGACTAATGTACTTTATATGAAAATATTTTCCAAAACAAAAACTTAATTGAGAAGAATTCTACTTTCCCAAACCTTTTATGTCTGGCTGAATAGAACAAAGTTGGACTCTCCTTCATTTCTAAATTCAGTCTATGCTGCTTGGTTGAGGTATATGAACAGGATCCAGTCTCACAGAGAGATCTACTGGTGAAAGGGCAGTGCATTTAATGGTGTTCTCATAGAGCTGTGGAGATTTTCTTTGACACTACACTAAATCTCAATAGCAAGTGTTTCCAGAAAAAGACATTGTAAAGTAGAACGCAAAATACAGCAAACCTCTTCTCATATTTCGAATACAGTAAACCTCTTCTCGTATTTCACTCCGCTGAAACCCATTGGCTTGCTTTGTACTTTGAATGGCACCAGGCATGAGATCATGCGTTGGTCATTTGGAAAACCATGATTTCCTGAGGAATATGCAGTTTGCAAATGTTGGGATAGTTCACCATCAACATCAAAACAACAAACAAACCTCATTTGCTGTCTTCGCCGTAGACCACATCAGAACAATATTTTGAGAGTGTTTGACTGTGACTGACAGGTGGGGCCTCTCCCACCCGTGTGCTGAGGCCCCGGTAATCCTGCCTCTCACTTGTTTTTTGCGCATACATCCATGGGTTCAGTGGTCTAGCAGGCTTGCTCTACGCTCTGCTAGCTCAAGAATAGTAACTGGGTACTATTCATTTGCTCTCTGCATCTGAGTCGCTTGTATCTGTATCATATTCCATCTCATACACCTTTATTTGCAAAGCTACTCAAGCCAGAATCCTCAGAGTCACTTATGATTGTCATTTATCATTAGTGTCTCTTGGCTAATTAGTAACTATACCCAGTTTCTCAGACACATTCTTTGGTGTTCAACCTCACCGAGATTCAGTTCAAGTCATCAGCATCTCAACCTAGTCTTCCCACCTCAAATCCCCCTGTTTGCCATCCATGTGGATGCTAGAGTTAGCTTTAAAAGTGAAATTATACCATATGTCTCTGCCTTTATTTATTTCTGTAGTTTCACCCTCCGAGTGGCCATGGCAAAATTTTCACAATAGAGTATTTTCATGGTATGGAAAAATCACAGGGTATGCTGTACAGCAGGTTCATAATACATGTCTTTCCTTTTTAGTATTCTCCTCCCAACTCTTTATTTTTCTTCCTCTTTTTTTTTTTGTTTGTTTTTCAAGACAGGGTTTCTCTGTGTAGTTTTGGTGCCTGTCCTGGATCTTGCTCTATAGATTAGACTGGCCTCGAACTCACAGAGATCCACTTGGCTCTGCCTCCTGAGTGCTGGGATTACCACCTGGCCTCCTCCCAACGCTTATTATCTTATTGAAATCATTACCCATTATGTTAGAGTTAGAGTTTGTAGCATATTCTAAATATTATTCCCAGGGGAGAGTACATTCTTTGAAACACAGCTGACACTTTATTGTGTTAGTTGAATGTAGAAAAGATAAAACTGAGTAATCTATAAATGGAAACACTCCCAGTTTTATTACTGCTTAAATATTATTCAGCTGTGTGTCTTGCTTTCTTATAGAGCCTGCTAATTATCAAGTAAGATATCGTGTAGTAGTTTAACGTATCTAAATGGCATAAGCAGATCAGTCTGCATCTATTTCAATCAAATTTCAAAGTTCTTGAGTCCCTTTGAAACACATAGGTTCTCCTAAAGACCCACAGGGCAAGGACCTTCACTTGCCTGTGTGTGTGGTGCTGATGGGGGTTGGGAAGCCATGCCCGTTCAGGTGGTGAGAAGGAGGCGGGATTGATTGCACTGACTTGTCAAAAGAGATCTGTGGCCCCTGCTAGTAATAAGCCCTGGCGGAGAAGATGCAGGGAATAAAGAAGCCAGACAGACATCAGGTTCTGCAGTAGACTGAGTGGGACGGACTTTCAAGCAGAGAGAAAAAAAAATTAGATCACATTAGATCACACAATGCGACTGGTCTGCACTTAGGACTAAACTTTGAAAATAAATTATCTGAAGTCTGTAACTTTGAACCCAAGTACCTGACCCCTGAACAGGAGCCAATAAGTAAGATCATTAGCTCACCAGACCTGTTATCCCCAGCGTCTTCAGAGCATCCTGTGGGCGCTTTGGCAGCCGCAGGGGGTGGGGTGGGGGTGGTGCTGCCTGTGATGATCTCAGCCTCCGGCTTTGCTTCTTTGGTGTGAGTCTCCTGAATTTTCCTTTCATTCTTTACATGCGCTCAGTGTGTGATGCCTTTTATTTTTATTTTTAGAAAAGACATCAGAATAGATCTAAAAATGGAACCTCCTGGCTTTGCCTTTCTGTAAAAGCCTGAGCAGAGGAAAAAAAGAGTTCTTTGACCTTTGACTCCTTTGGAAAATATATTTATTATTGGAATTTTTTTAATCATGCTCATTTTGAACTTTAAATTGACTATGTGGCTAGTTTAACGAAAACCCAGTAAGATATTAGAAGAATCACTTCACGGAATACAATACAGTGTCTAATATTAGATCATAGGTATGTGGCAGAAATGGCCGACAAGCTGGGGCTCAGTGAGAAGACTACAGATATCCAGACTGAAATGCCAACAGTGTCTTTTGCATGAAATTTTTCAGATACCAGACTAGACAAAATCTGGGGTCCCAATTCTCTTTCCATGGGACAATAGCATGTCCCCATTAGCCAGTTTATTGAGATTCAGTTTTTTTCCAGTTTTTTTTTAAAAGCATTGGTTTCTTATTCTTATGAGCTTCTCTGATTACACACAAACAATGTCAACTGCTTTTTGCCACTAAAGATGCTGCTTATGAGTCCACAGTGCCTGCAGAATTAGACAAATAAGGAACGTCCATTAAAACCAAGGACACCAAGTCATGTGGAGGAGGGCTGGCAATTCTGTTCTTTGAACAATTATCATTATTTTATTCTATGTGTATAGGTGTTTTGCCTGCACATACACACACACACACACACACACACACACACACACACACACACACACATATATATATATATGCATATGTCTGTGCACCATGTGCATTCCTGGTGCCTGCAGAGGCCAGGAAAGGGCATCAGATCTGCTGGAACTGGAATGACAGATGGTTGTGAGTCACCATGTGGGTTCTATAATTTACTCCTGGTCCTCTGGAGGAGCAGCTAGCACTCTTTACCATGGAGCCACAGCTCTAGCTCATCATCATCATCATCATCATCATCATCATCATCATCATCATTATATAACAATAATATTTTTTGTTAGTATTTGTTTCTGAGACAGGGTCTCGTGTAATCCAGGCTTACCTCAAATTCACTATGTAGCTGAGAAGAGCTTGTACTTTTAATCCTCCTCCCCCCCCATGCCCATTTCAGGATTGCAGCCATGCAGTCCATGTGGTAGAGAGGATTGAACTCAGACATCCTGCAAGCACCTTGCCTCTTTTTCCTTCTGCGATTTGGAGGAAAGACCACAGAATGTGTTGCTGCTTAAGAAACTAAGGCATTGAAAAAGTAGAAGTTATTATTAAGGTGTAAAAATTAAGGCATTGCCAAACTCTAAAAATAAAGTCCACCTTGAAGTTATTACGTAGAAGGGCAGATTGTGTCTGGTACGGGCTTCTCTCTCTCTACTGCTAATGTATTAAACTCTTCAGGTGTGTGAGTGGCCTTGGCTCTGCCCTCTGGGATCCTTCTTGTCACTCAGGGGCTCTTAGACCTGGGGTGGGTCTGCACTGTGTTCTTTGGGATATTTGATCAGGCTATTTGTGAGATATACCTTTAGTTATTTATTAATATTTCATTGAAGCAGTGACTCCTGGAGGTGATCCAGGGAAATGCATGCTTGTCCCACTGCATAGTGTCAGGTGGGACTATCTCCCCATGCTTTTAATAAGAATTGTATGGTGCCAGGCATGGGGGGAGAACCTGTAATCCCAGCACTCAGGAAGTGGAGGCAGAAAGATCAGGTTTAGCTTCAGCTACCTAGGAAATTTAAGGTGGCCAGCCTGGGTTACGTGAGATACTTTTTCAATAAAGAAAAAGAATACAATGCCATTTGTAGCGGACCTGTCAAGAATAAATGTCTGGCCGTGGGAGGAACTAGTCTGTCAGTGTTCTGTCTCTCTGTGTGGATCAGTGCTTGCATGGAGTGTGCCAGTCTGTGGGTGAACGTGCAGGTGGGTGTAGATGAACATGCTTTGTGTCAGTCACTCCCCTGGAAGACAAGGTGAGAATTAGTTTCCAGCGTGATTGTTTTCAGGCCAGCAGAAGATGGCGGCTGGCTTGAGGCCAACGTGACTATTTCCCTTACCGAACTGTATATATATATAGAACTGCTGGCAGAATGGACTTACATTTAAAAAATTGCGAGAAAGTTAACTGTGAGCAGAGAGTAGAAATGGGAACTCTGTGGAAGAGAACATATGTAATTGAGGTGCCGGGGCTCCAGTACTGTGGGTAATTGTAGCTTCATTGCTTAATGTATGGGAAATTCATATAGACTAGGACAGAATTATTCCTACTTATGCATTCTCTTTTGCTTATATTGGGCAATGACACACCAATTATCACTGTTCAAATCACTTAGTGTTCCAATTACCATTCACTCCGACGCGTATGCTTTGGTTTTAGTGCCAGCCATCAGAGGTAACTTGGAAAATTGCTTGGCTAATGGCTGAGAGCTTCTCATCCTCCTTTGGTAGCTGCTCCCCTCCCTCATCAGGTGCTTTTGTAGGTAAAAGAAAAGGGAGAATTGCTTCGTAGGGGAAGCAAGTAAGTCATTTGACACAAGGCCTTCCAAGCCTTGTCCCTGGTGGGATCTCAGTGTCCACTTGTATTTATAACTCCTTCGGGCCTGTGACAGATTATATAATCACAGCTGGGCCCCAGGAGGGATGCTTTCCGGATCATCACCGTTTTAAAGGCAGATCCATGTCACAGAGGAGGCAGAGTTAAAGTGACCCCGGTGGAAGCTGACAGGTCGTGAGGGTGAATTAGCTGGAGCGGTGTCAGTGGTTGCAAATCACCGCAGGGGCCGGTGACACCAGCAGGGAAAGTCTCTTCTGCGTTAGCTGCTGGGCAGCGAGGTGCTGATGGCAGGAAAGAAGGCTTTGTCACCCTCCCCACCCCTCAGGGGCCTGCGTGTCCCTCTGAGATCCGTGTCAGTATGAGGGTAACCATGACCACTTTGATATGAAGAGCAAAAGGTAGACGCTTATTTAGATTCTCTTTTCCCAACCTATTACAAGAAGAAGAAGAGCAAGCTGGCAGGAAAAGTGGTAAGCTTCCCCAAAGACTGTTCTCTTTATTCAGACTTAAGACAAACACCCCACGCCCAATGCAGTTTAGGGTGAAAATATACATGGGAGGGGGGCTGGAGGGCGTGATACGTGCTTTTAGTTCCAGCATTGTGGAGGCAGTCAGATCTCCATGACTTTGAAGCCAGACTTGTGTATAGAGCACGTTCCAGTCCGTCTAGGGCTACAAAGTGAGGCCTCCATGTCCAAACGCTACTACTAATTATATAGTCGTGCATCAAGTAGAAAGGGGCTGTTTGGGGAGAGCAAGGAAAATGGGGAGAAGAATAAGACAGGCCAATGAGGATAAACATGACCAAAGTGCACCATGTGCCTCTACGAGTGAAGAGCATGACACGTACACATGACTATAATGTATGGTACACACATGTGACTGAAGTGCATGGTGCACAGATGTGAATGATGTGTGTGCTACACATGTGAATGATGCGCACTGTACATAGGTGAATGACAGACATGTGAACAACTATGTGGTACACATATATGCAGGAAGTACACAGGGCACACACATGAACAAACTGCACGGTACATGTATGTGAATCAAGTACATGGTACACACATGTGAACAAAGTTGCCTTGTGCACACATGTGAATGAGCTACAAGTGTGAAAGTACATCACTGTGTACAATGGATTTGTGCTGTGCTAATAACAAAAAAACACACTCCACCTTTTCCCTGTTGTTGTCCCATTTTGTGACATCACATATGTCCTGGAGGGCCTGCAAAATGGATCAGTGGGTAAAGCCATCTGATGCCAAGCCTAGTGACCTTACTTCCATCCCTGGAACCCACGCTGTGGAAGGAGAGAACCATCTCCTGCAAGTTGTCCTCTGATGCCGATTGTTTGTGTGCCTCTCCGCCAAGACACACACACACAGAATAAAAGTACAAAAGAGATAAAGTGAACTGATAGTTTAAAAATTACTTTAGGGCCACCAAGACTGGCTGTTTAGGGAGATTACGATTCTTGACTCCATTTCCCCATTATCTGCTCTTAGAAACTGGATGGCATTCTCCCAGGACAAAGCTTGTGCTCTGATCATAAAGAAACAACATAAATGTAATTAAATTGAAGTCAATATTAAAAAGGAAGATTAAGTAATTTATTTCAATAAAGATGGACTGTTCAAATAAAACAATGCAATATTGTAAATGAATTACCCACAGAATATCGTATTTGTATTGCAAAATTTTATGTTTATCTAATTGCAAGACTTCATGGCCTCACTTGTGGATCCTGAATGGTTGGCTCATAGGGACTGCTCTATGAAAGCAAGCAAGATTGCCCTCAACACCCTGGGGGTTGCTTCTATGGCATCCAAAAGTTTCCAAACCAGCAGATGCCCTCGTATGAGGTAGTGTGGACTCATCCCCCTGTGAACTTCAGATCCTCTCTGGATTACTAACCCACCCATTCAGTGTAGCTGCTGTCTATATAGCTGTTATTCTGTATTGTTAGGAGTACATTGGCTAGGAAAAGTGTATGTCTCCAGGACGTGGATGAGGAGCCAAAGATGATGAGGCCCAAGAGTAAGTATACTTTCTTGTGACTCTGTGTGGTTTTATTAGTCAGGGTTCCCCAGAAGAACAAAACTGATAGAATATGTGGGTGCGTGAGCGCGCATATGCGCGCTCCCTCTCCGTCACCCTCTCTCCCTCTCCGTCTCTCTCTCTCTCTCTCTCTCTCTCTCTCTCTCTCTCTCTCTCTCTCACACACACACACACACACACACCCTGGAGATTTATTATATTGGCTCACATGATGGAGGCTTGGTCCAACAGTGGCCATCTGTATGTTGGAGAGGCTCGGTACCTGGTAGTTACTTAGTCCCTGCAGCTGGATGCCTCATCAGTCCCCATCTGGTGTTGCAGGTGGGGAGATCCCAGGAGAGTCAATGGTCTTCAGATCATGCTGGAAGGCAGGCCAAAGAAGCTCCAGTCTGATGTCAGCAGAGGACAGCAGCTTCAGTGATTGACACACAAGAAGAGAGGCATGCATGCCTGCTTTTTCCTTGGACCTCTGTGTATTTGAACCACTTGGTAGAAAGTGCCACCCACTTTGAGGGTAGGTGTTCCCTCCTCAGTTAATCCTCTCTGGAAATGTACACACACACACACACACACACACACACACACACACAGAGATATACACATACACATTCATACCCACACAGACACACATAGATACACAATAGACATGCACATGCATACACATACATGCACATACAGGCATGTATGTGTTTTCTGTGCTATTCCGAATTCCACACAGCTTACAATCACAGTTAGCCATCTCTGCTGTCTCTTGGTTTTGTACCACTTTGGTACTAAGTGATTCCACAGAGAGAAGCTGACAAGAACCTTAATGTGATAAAGGGTAATGAATGTCTGACAGATGACCACGAGGACCATGATAGAAAGCAAATGTGGAAGCTCAAGGAAAGAGTCAAAACACACCCCCCACGCCCCCACACTACACCAAGGCAGGGAAGCATGGCAGTGTGGCCCTTCCTGCTACCTGTTATCAATAGTATGAATGAGCACCCTCATCCATGCCCTCATTCATTACACATTTTTGTGGAGTGCTAAAAAAACTATACCTCTTCTTCATCTTGCAAGAGTAGGACACATTAGAGAAATACACGTAACCCTTTAGTCAACCTGGGGAGTATTGATTACAATGAATCCCTGGCTCTTTGCAAACAACAATATATTAAAATAGTCCCCTCTAATATAATAGGATTCGAGTGGTCCTAAGACAATTCAAGTTAATAAAAATTCCATTGTGAAAATAATAATTTTATTAATTAATAATAATTAATGAGAAGAAGAAAGGGCTACATTCTTGAACCTTATAGTACAAAAATTTTGTTTTCCTTTTGAATTTCAATAATAAAGCTCCCTGAGACGCAGACATGGGGCAACAATCTCAGCAAATGATCCCCCTGATTTCTGCTTGAGGGTGAAGCTGCAGGATCTTTACCACTGTAGGCACAAGGAGGTCCCTTCAAGTTCAGAGGCTCCGGGCTGCGGAGCGACGCTTTTCCTGGCCTTGTCTGCTGCTGCCTGCACACCACGGTTCACATAATATGGAATTCCCCCGGTTAATGCCTATGCTACATTCGGTTCTTGTCAGGGTGGTGGGATGTAGTATATTGGGTTGTGGCAGGAGCTCCAGTTAGAACTTGGCAAAGGCTCTTCTCAGTCCCTATTTAGGGAAATGATCACTCTGTGCTTGGGATGGGATGGAGATCTGTAGAACTTCCTCTTCCTCCTCCTCCTCCTCCTCCTCCTCCTCCTCCTCCTCCTCCCCCTCCTCCTCCTCCTCTTTTACCAGGAAGCAACACAGGGAACAGCTCGCCTCCTTTGTGACATGCAGACTGATCTCCCATCTTTATGCTCTTTATTCCGCCTTGTGAACTCATGTTAATCATTTCTACTCTCAGTGTGGAGAAGACCACAGCATTTGTCCCAAGTTTAGAAAAGAGAGCAGGTCAAATCACCAAGGATGAAAATCCGAGCAGTCTGAAATAGCTGAGAACAGACACAGTGGAAATCTAGAAAGGGGGAAAATCCCAAACAGCAGGTGAGCGTCACGTCCTCTACACAGTGATGAGGAGCTCGGCGGCTCAGGTCCTGTCCATTGTTTACTGTCTGTGAACACCTCTTGCTTCCGAGGGCTCTTGACGACTACATCTTGATCTTTCTGACTTTGCTGCTGGAGGCCACTCAGCCCCTCTGTGCTGGTCAGCACTCAGCCTGCCCCTGCTGATGCTCGTCATTGTCACAGAGAGTGCCAGGAGCTTTCCTATTTTGTCAATCTGGTCATCGCTCTGCACTTATCAACATTACCGGTGCCACATTTAGATGGATGCCTTTGGACATTTGGTTAGCATTTCACTTTGGCTTTAAACCAAATAAGATAAATCCCCAGAGACCAGGTAGAGGAAAAAAAGAACTTAGGGAGCAGGCAAAACCAAGGTGGCGAGAACAAGTCTGCCTTTTCCTGAGCTGGAAGAATTGCTGAGTCCACACAAGACAGGTAAAAGGCAACTCCAACAAGCTGATCTTAATTGTAGTCTCCGGAAATATTGAAGTACTTTTCCATAGAATTACAATCTTGTGTATTTATACTCCACTCCAAATCCACAATCAAGTCTTACATTCCAATCAAAACATTTATATTTTTCATTTTTCTGAAAGAAAAAAGTAAGCAATTTTATTGCGGTTAGTAAAAATTAGGTAATTTTGTTGCTGCTTGAAAAATGTTTTTCTTAAGTTTCTCTTCTTTAAGGATTAAAAAAATGCTTCTCTAGGCCGGGGGTATGGCTCAGTGAGTAGAGCTCTTACTATGCCAACTGCCCTGGCGTACACAAGCAGTGAAGGGCAAAGAGACCTTGTGCCACACAGGACGAAGGATAACTGGCACAGAACATTGTACCCTGCTCTTCCCACATGTACACACACACACACACACACACACACACACACACACACACACACACACACGAGGGGTGGGGTGAGGAAGGGAGAGATCATACACATAGAATACAAAAGATGCTCCCCTGTGATTATGGAGGTTTAGCAACAGCAGAAGAACAGGCATTCTGTCCCTCTCTTGCTGAAGTCCCCCATGTGACTGTCATATCTTGCAGCTGTACCTCTGTGCTAGGCTTTTGACTATGAATCGAGGGTGGGAACAGACACCTAACTTTGAGTAGCTAGTCAGTAAATGAATGAATGGACATAGTATCATTTTTTATAGAATTACAAATGTAAAGAATGCTTCTTATAGGAAAGTAACGTGCTTATACAGAGATATGTGGTAAAAGCAATAAGAAACCACCCACAATGTAATTACCCAGAGGCAATTATTATTATTAAACTTCTGGTATACTTCCTTTCAATGTATTGTATGCATGTGGCACAAAATTTAATAACACATTGTTATATAACTTGGTTTCCTCCTCCTATTTATTATAATAAAAAGAGCATCGTCAGCTTTCATGGCTGCATAATAAACACTTCACTATAATTCCCCAAAGTTTATAACAGAGGTTCAAATCTTGTGGGCAGAGCCGAAACTTTAGAATCGACCCAGTTTAAAGTGTTGCTTCTACTTATTGCCTATGCAGCCTTGAACATGTTACTAACACATCTATGCTTTTGAAGCACTGCAGCTAAGAACAAAATTGTAATGAACAAGGAAAATAGAAGGCAGGTAGAGTACCAAAGAAGTATCAGAAAGGAGGCCAGCTAGCAGAGTGCAGTGTAGTTCCGAAGTCACGAGCAGCTCGGAAGTCATGAGCCTCAGTCCACGCAGCATCCCTTCCCCTGCATTGGCTGTCAGAGCCCCGAGCCATCAGATTTCTCAGTCTCTTCTTCCCTCAGCTCTCATGACCAAGAATAAACACATCACAGCTGGAATTTTATTTAAAAACTTTTAAGATTATCTTTTGGTGATTTTGAAATTATTTGTGTGTACGTCTTTCTGTTTGTGGGCATGCACATGTCAGTGCAGTTACCACTGGAGGCCACAGGCGTCAGATCTTCTGGAGTTGGAATTACAAGCAGTTATGAGCCACCAGATGTGTGTACTGGGAATTGAACTCCAGCTCTCTCTAAGAATAGCAAGAACTTAACCCACTGGCCCATTTCCCCAACTCCTAATATTTATTTTACACTGTGTGTGTGTGTGTGTGTGTGTGTGTGTGTGTGTGTGTGTGTGTGTGCTTGTGTTTTCCTGTGCCACAAAACAACTTTTGGGAGTTGGTTTTCCCCTTTCCCCACATGACAGAACTCAGGTCTTCAGGCAGAAAGGCAGCCGCCTTCACCTACTGAGACCTCCTGCTGCCTGACAGACGAAACTTTGAACACTGCACCTTTCTTAATGCGGCAGTATGGTAAGAGGCTTTGGCATTGCTGTCCTTGTCTTGTCCCCACTGAGGCATCCATGTCAGAAAAGGTGACTGACAGCCGGTGAAATGCCACTGAGTTTTGCACCGGTTGCATCCAGTCAGAGTTAATTTTTTTTTATTTATTAAAACCGTTGAGACTCATACACAAGCTTTCTCTACCAGCAGTTTTGCATTGATTTTATTCTCACACAGGAATACTCCTTCTCAGGAGGACAAAAAGCCAAAAGTTCCCTAGCAGCTGTATCATCATGTCCTACCAGCTTAGAGATCATAGAGCAAGGGGGAAGCATCCCTCCCACAGACAGCTACAGTAACTGTTATGGGCTGCATCTCACTGAGTAAGAATCCTATGTTTTGGCATGAGTTTGATAAAAAGCATATGCATGCACACACACATGTACATATATAGACACATATGGACACAGAAATGCAGACATACACACAGATACACACATACACACGCACTGAAGGAGAGCATCAATACAAGAGAGATACAGAGAGAAAGAGAAAGAGAGGGGGATGGAGGGAGGTTGGAAAGAGAGGGAACGAGAGAGAAGAGATTTGCTTTTTAGTTAAAGAGTCGGCTCATGACTCAAGCTCCTTCCCTGGGAGCTAAATCTCTGGTGGAGGCACACGCCAATTCAGGAGATGACTGAGGAGGGGTCATGTGTGACAACAGCCCCTTGAAGATTGTCCCTTTGTTCCTGGAGTAGCCAAAGGCTGCTGCTGTCTCCTGATAACCCTGTTCAGCTACACCAAGAGAAAACAGCACATTTCAGATGCGGGCAGCCTTCCTCCTCAGCAAAGGGGATTGCAAAAATCTAAGGTTCGAGAGTGAAGGGAGACCGTCAGACCTGCTCCATTTCCTCAGAGGTGCTGACGATCTGTGTAGACTGCACTGCTGTTACCTGGGACTCAAGAAGAGTAACTAGTGATTGTTTTCAGACTGGATTTAGACCTGTACTAAATTCAAACCAATAGTTACATCATTAAAATTATATAATTATATGAATTTGGGAAAGAAACCTCAGATAGGTAAATTTAAACATTTACTACTAGCACAATTAAAGCAATGATGTTAATGTCATAACAATTAAAGCAAAAGAGGCCATGAATTTGAGAGAGAGAGAGAGAGAGAGAGAGAGAGAGAGAGAGAGAGAGAGAGAGAGAGAGAGAGAGAGAGAAGGGAAGAAAGGGAAGGGAGAAAAGGATGTAAACTGTATTTTACTTAAGAACAATGATGTGAAATAGTTTGATAAGGAGGTAAAATGCAACCCCCTGCTGTTGTGGGATATTGGTTTAAGATGTGTTACGTTCATTTATGCCGTGGAATATTTGTTGAGTGATACAAAGATGTGTTGCACTCTTTTATGCTGCATTTGTTTAACTCCATAAAGCTGTGTTACTTTGCTTGCCTAAAACACCTGATTGGTCTAATAAAGAGCTGAACAGCCAATAGCTAGGCAGGAGAAAGGCTAGGTGGGGCTGCCAGGCAGAGAGAATAAATAGGTGGAGAAGTCTAGGCTGGAGAGAAGAGGGAGGAGAGAGAAGGGATACACAAAGCCCATCTTGGGCCTGTGAAGTGGTCAAGTACCACATTTTGAGAATATGTTTTGTATTCAGACAACACATGTCAATGCTTCCAGATCTATGGGTTCGGGTGACTAAGATGAAAGCCAAGTGTCTACTTAGTTTGCTCTTGTGACTGCACAGCCGGACTCATTATTTAAGAAAACCATTGTGACACAGGAAGAACTAGCCCCGAATGGAAGGCTGTCCCCTTCCCCATTTCAGTGTAATAAAGTGACACAGTTACAAGGCTCAAGTCAAGACAACCAGTTCTCTTGCTCAGAAAATACCAGATTGCTCCGCATTTATAAAATAGTCTCCACTCTGCTTGCTTCTAACCTGGGTATTCAGGCACCATCAAACACACAGCACAAAAAATGGATGTGCGTGCTGAGTCAGACACCACGGTGTGCCAAGCGCTGGGCTACAGGGTGTTACATGTCTTTCCTAGATGTTCTAGGCAAATGAAACCAAGTCCTTAATCTCTTCATAGTCTCTCGTCTTTCACACTCAGCTTTGCCGAACTCTTTTATATGGGATGTGTGACGTCCATCATCTCTGGTAAAATTTCTGTTATTCATTATCCTCCATATACAGTGGGAATCCGTGGTTTATTTTAAATGTAGTTCCATATATTTCAGTCATAGTCTGAGGGTGGATAAAGTAGGGGATAAACACAGCAGGATGACAATGCAAATAATGGGCACCACGCTTTTGAGTTGCCTAAGCTTAGGCTGAGCATTCAAAACTAGTAAGTCTCCATGTCATGATTTGGGAGCTGGTTGGTGGCCCAAAAGAAAAAGCCTGGTACAAATCAGTTAAAAATTTCCTTTATTGATCTATGTGGGAAGTAATAGCTAACTCGGTAAGACAAGGCATGCACAAGCAGGATTGATAAACTTTATGGAAGAGTGTTGCGATATTGGATGATCAGGCAGGCTAGACTCCAACATTGTTTCTAGCACACTTTAAGCATGTAATTCAGGGCGAATTGAACAACTTAGATAAGATTCTATCTCTTCGCTTGTTAAGTGGAAGTAGCAGTGGGACCTAAAACGTTGGTAGTGATAGAAATTAAACTCTAATGGGAGGGCCAAATTTAGAGCAGGGTCTGTGCTGTGGTACTGCATTCAAGGGTGTTGTGGGAATTTCTTCCATTCAGCCGATGGCTTTGAGGTAGAAAGTCCTAGGGTGTGGCCTTGCCTATTGGTGAAATTGTCTACCCATTACACTTGTCTACATACCTGACGGCTAAGAGCAGAGGAATAAAGGTCTCTTGAGTGGCCAGGACCATGGAGCAGCTTGCAGTTTGTCCAGTTGGTCCCCATCTTCCTTGGACAGGACAGCAGCAGCTGGACCGGTAGGATCAGCACTGGTGTCTTCCTTGTTCCGTGAGTCTGTATTTCCACTGCACCCCTTAATAAATTATTAAATAGATTTTTGTGGGCTCATACTTCACACTGGTGACTTGGTGGATGACATTACAACCACCAAGACATTTGAGGTAGAAAATAGAGGAGGGGCTGGTTTGGGAGGAAAATATCTGATTTTAGCTTTAAATTCACAGGCTTGGTTTCTTCGGGTTGAATTTCAGGTAATGATGCTTTGTAGATACTTGTCTCTACATACCTGGAACTCAGAGGTGGCTTTGAGGAGCAAATGGAGATCTGGAAATAGGTGGTGTTCCTATGTCAGCACCATTGGAATCCATAGATGATGAGACAATGTATAGAAAATGTTCACTTAAAGAAGACATGTAATCCCAGCATTCATGAGGCTGAGAGTTCAAGGCTAGCCAAAGATACACAGTGAATTATGGGCTAGCTTGGTCTACATAGTGAGATCCTACCCAAAGAGAGAGGGAGAAAGAGAAGAAGAGAAGGATGAAAAGGGTTAGTTATAAGAGAAGAGAGTGAAAAGAGAGATCCAGACAAATCAACGATTATGTGAGGATAGGAAAAGCTGATGGAAAGACCAAGGTAGGGTTGGGAGACACTGGTGCCTTTGCTTCTGTTAAGTTAGAGATAGCCAATAACGCTTCCCTCAATTAGATCATACTTCTAGGGCAGGAGATGAAAAGTCAGGAATGACTCTGTATGTAGAAGTGGCTGAAAAAATGAAAGGTTCCGTTTTAGAGAAAGTTCTGTGTAAACAGACACTTTCCAGTCCCGACTGCCCAGTCCCAAAAACCAACTCAGAGGCTGACTATGAATTATAAATGCTTGGCTAATAGCTCAGGCTTGGTATTAACTAACTCTCACATTTTAAGTCAACCCATATTCCTTATTTATGCTCTGCTACATGACAGTATCTTTATTAGCATGGCACATTCATCTTCTGCTCCCTCTGGCTGGCGACTACTGACTCTGCCCTTCTCCTTCTCATCATCCTTAGTTTAGTCACCCCACCTATACTTCCTGCCTGGCTACTGGCCAATTAGCATTTTATTAAACCAATTTGAGTGACAAATCTTTACAGTGTCCAAGAGGATTATTCTATAGCATTTCTGTAAGTCAGCCATCACCTATATGAGTCCCAGCTTCTGTTTTCTCTGTTCTGGCTCTATCTTTCCCTTTCTGGTATATGAAAGGGCAAAGTTATAGCATAATCTTTTTGACAGTAGCAAAGAAAATGAACACAGTTCTTCAGATATAGACAAACCATGGCTTTTTATAAATGTTCTGTTTATTTCCAATGTTCAAGGCTATGTTGGCCTCATTTACTGTGAAAACATTTCATTCTCATTCTGTGAACATCCACTCTTCTGCAATGATGCATGACTTCTCTTTTTGGATATAAAAACAAAACAAAACAAAACAAAACAAAACAAAACAACTCCCAACTCCTGTGTATGTCCTGTGCAACCACAGATAGAAAACCAAACCAAATCAAATCGAATCAACCAATCAACCAACCAACCAACCAACCAACCAACCAACCAACCCACAAAAAGTTTCCTTCAGTGCTCCTCAGTACAAAGTCTCCTTCAGCTTGGTCTTTTATTCCTGTGTACAGCTTCCTTCCATTGTTTAGGATTATAAGCATTCACATGACTTGGGAATTCAGATCACTAACCAATTTACCTGATGTCCATTTTATGTGAATTGCTCAGAGGCAAAAAACAGTAAGAATATATAAACGACAAACAAAAGTGGTTTGGTTGTATTCTCAGTTGTGAAAATGGCATATTCTGCATACGGGGTGGGACACAGACTGTTAGTGTACCCCTTCTCCGTGGCAGAGTTGGGGTTTGTTGTTTTGTTTATATCACTAAAGCAAGCCTTCTGGTTTCTGCCTCAAAATGTTTGATTTGCTTTTCATATTGATTTGCACACCATGGAAACTACCTGTGATCACAGTGAGGACATTAGTGTAGCAGAAGGTAAATGCCACCTTTGAGCACAAGCTGTTAACCTTCTTTGGGTTTCACTTTTGGGTGAGAACAAGAGAATTTGGGGACGGGGAAACTGGCTTTAGGAAGGATCCCTTTTGCGATATGTGAGCATCTTTTCTTTTGTGCTTGCTTCTGAATTGGTGTTCTCTTTATTGTGTATGTTTTCAATGCGGAATATAGACATGGAAACACAAGATTGTCAAATGCACCTTTGTTGAGCAACTAACAAATTCTACATGTCACCTCTGAGAGACTTAATGCGACTATTTACACTATAATTGTTAAAGATTTGGCTCGTGTGGTTTTTCTGCAATGATGATCTGTTTGCGTGCAGTATGGAGAATGAGCCTACAAGAAAAGGATACAGACTGAACCATGCTAAAGGCAGCTGTGGCTTATAGAATCTTGGAGCTGTGTGTAGCTGAGGATTTCTTGGTGTTAGGGAAAAAAAATTCTGCAATCACAGATATCTATTTTTTATTTAATTGCTTTCAATTTAAAGTTATAAACATATTTAAAAGAGTATAGTTCTTTAACAGCCTTTTAAATTTCAGAGTATAGATTCTACATATTTTAAAATTTATTTTAGTAATTTTTGTTTTATAAAAAGTATTTGAATTAGATAGTGATAATTTAGAAAAGAATATTTTTCCGAAGAAAACATTTGTTTAGGTGTACCATTATATGTTGTATGTGAGGTGTGTGTACTTTTCATTGTGGGGATATGCAAATGTGCATGCACATGTACACACATGTGTGTGGAAGACAGAACACCATGGGGTGTTTTTCTTCAATTGTTCTCCACCTTTATTTTTTGAGGCAGGGTCTCTCATTTGTTGGTAGGGTTTTACTTTTTGAGTGAGAATAAACCACAAGATAATTCATTGGAACAAGTTTTAGAAAATGTAAGAGATCCTTTTGCAATATAAGAGATCCTTTTCCCTTTGTGAAAGTGAACCAGAGCTCATCTATTCAGGTGGGCTGACTGGCCAGATAGATCTTCCTAAGATACCCCACTAAGGGAACTGGGGTACCTGGACTTTAACATGGGTTCTGGAGATCTGAGATCAGGACTTTATGCTTGCAAAATAGGTACTGACCCCAAAGTAGTTATGTTTAATAATATTATAGTCAAATTATAGTAAAAGAAAGAACCATACATATATTCATATATGAAAGGAGACAACTGTTAAGAATTAAATGTTTACTTCTAGTTCAATGTTAGAAATAGGCAAAAGGAACAGAATACAATTTTCTTTGCAGGAAGTAATAAACTCGTTACACTGTTACATTCTCTTGTATATACAGACAGAATTAGCTCATTAGCCATACTGAAATTCAATGCTTTAAAAATAATTAAGACTTAAGAATGCTTTTTAAACAAATCATGTAAATAAAGTGTTATCTGTATGCAGAGGAAACCAAATTGCTTAAAAATTACTCATCAACACATAGGTTTGCCCAAGTTCTTTTCCTGGGAGCTGTGTCCACTACTAATCTGTCAGTTCTAGAACCTAGTCACCTTATCGGCCACTTTTTTTTTTTTAAACAGAAAAATTCACTTTTACAGAATTTAGCCCAATATTCTTTAAATGGAGATCTTTCCAGGAACTGTTGGTTACACCAGGTGAACTGAAATACTTCTCCTTGAATTCACAATAACGGGAGAAGAGACAAGTAGAAAGAGCGTGCATGCAGTACAGAGGTTGGCAATGACCTTGGCTCAGAAGAGGCTCATCACAGCATCAGGTAGCAAGGGCAACGTCAATAATGCTGCACTCAACACCGTTGAAAGCAAAAGTGATTTAAAAAAAAACCCTAAACATTCATTCTGATTCTAGTTAAGTTTGAAAAGTAGCCTTGTTGGGCACACTCAGTAAACTTTTGCAGATTTATTAGGCAAAACACATTTCATTTTACTCAGTTCTAAAGCAAAACTCCAGGAGAGTGTCTACCTTCTGCTCCCAGCTGATAAGCCTCGCTGGTGAACGGCCATCAATCTCTGATTGCTCTGGTGTCTCCTCTATCACAGTAGGGTCTCCTACAGTGGGAAAGCCAGGGAAAGGGAGACAGTGCAGAACATTAGCGCTGTTTCCCAAGGCTCTTCAGTGGCTTTGGCACAGTTCCCTGACTCCATGCAGATGTCTTCACTGTCCTTTCCTGTTGTTGTTTGGGATCAGCACATGCAGTCAGAGGACCAGGTCAGATCTGTGGTCCTTTTCATTCACAACCTACTGGGTGAGAACTCAGCCTTGTGAATGGAAGCCTAGGCTGCTTATAAGGAAGAAAGGCAGCTTGTTTTGCTGGTTCCAGTGTCTGAAGAACCTGTCAGCAGAGTGGTGGGCTTTCAGCTTGGAAACCACTTCAGCCTGGACTTCTCTGCGCTGATGGGCGACAGGAGCAAGATGTCAGCACGAGAGCCTTCTCCCAGCATCAGGATGAGAGGCTCTCTCTGACATTCCTCTCTCTCAGTAGTCCTCCTGCTCCATGCCCCTTCCCTGCCTCTCTCTTCCTTTTTTGTTTGTTTTTTTTGTTTGTTTTTGGGCAGGGTCTTGCTGTGTAAACTTCTCGGCCTCCAAACTTCGACAGCCTCTGGGACTCTGGTGTCACAGGCCTGCCTTACCACATCTGGCTCCTGATTCCAGGACACGTTTTGTAAAACTATTTGGTCTTCTGCTCATCAGCTCTCCTCATATGATCCAGTATGCCCCCTGTGGCTATAAACTCTGGTCCTGCAGCAGGAAAACAAAGCGCATGACAAAGAATGCTCTGTGGCTTGTGTCTATGGTATCTTTGTTGGTACTTGATACAAAGGGACAAGCAGAATACTGTTCACCATTTTTGTCTTTCAATATACTGATTATTTCTTATCAATAGTATCTGCATTGCTATGTTCCTCCTATATTAATGACTAAGTTTTAATATATATATATACATATATATGCATATCACACATATTTGTATGTGTCATAGGGCACACACACATACACACACATGCATGTTACACACATTTGTACGTATTGTAGAGCACTGGCTAGGAGTAAATCAAGATACTCAAGTCTGTAAATACAGGTAAACATATGAATCTTCATTAACTATAGTCAAAACCCTCACTGATTTAAAACACGAGTTCAATCATTCATGTAAATCTCATTAACGGTGACCATGATCTGTTGTCTCCTGCCAGCTCTACCCCTAAGTATGACACTAACTACTATTGAGTGTATCATGTTAATGGTACCACTGCTTACTCTAACCACATGTCAAAGACTTTTCATATTTCAGCATTTCTATCAAGATGGTGATTCAGTAGTTAAGTTTTACTATCTTAAGCCCATTTTAAGGATCAATAGAAACAGTACATATAATTATTAGCTATTTAAATCATTCTTTGCAATATTGCTATTGATTGAGACCACTTTACCTATGAATGCACACATCATAACTGGAAAGGATGTTATGATAACTTTTAAGGTTATAAAGCAGGTCCGACTCAATGTTCTTTGAATACTACTTCTGGGGTTAGGTATTTTAAAGAGCTGCTCAAAAAGAAGAAACATAGAGAGACATAAAAAGGAAATATTTACCAGATCCTTTTACTAGGATAACTTGGCTTTCAAAAGACTTTTCAGGTCTTATTCGCTGGTTATTGCTCCATAAGGATCACTGATGAATTGGGTGGTAATTCCACCCCAGGGTACAGTCTCATCAACTGTCTCCAGTTTAACGGAACGGAACTGGCCGCAGTCAATAAGGCCAGCACACACCCTCAAGGTCCTAACTAAAATGCTGTTATTGATTCTGGGGGTGGATCATCTTTCTACAGTTCAATATCCTTAACTAGTATTCCAGTCTCATATCTTTAGATAACACATCCTTTCTTGGCTATTTTCCTTGGGGTGTGAAGAGAGTCGGTTTACATTATAGTTTAATAGGCTGTGTTGGTACGATCCTGAAACAATTATGTGTAAAGGGCAATATCCCATCTGCTTGTTTCGCGTATGTTCTGGAGTGCTGCTCGATTTCATCCTCCTAATTCTCTTTCAGCACAACCGAATGCTATCATGCTCTCTTTCTGTTGAGTTGATGGAGTTCCCTTTCTCTTTTGAACACGGACAGCCTTTATGATCTGGGTTATGAATGGGATCCCAAAGGATGGAAACTTGCACTCATTTATTCCTCTATAAACTTATCTCTGAAGCAGGAGATCCCTTGTAATGGGTGCAGTTTTCTTTTGTTTCTTCAGAGGGCCACTAACGTGTGTGTGTGTGTGTGTGTGTGTGTGTGTGTGTGTGTGTGTGTGCAAGTTTCCTTCTTGGTGTGGACAAAAGGCCCTCTGTTTGTCTCTCATGCCACTGCTCCCAGTTTGGCACTGTCCTACACATCTGCAGTGTTAGCTCCCAAGGGCCAGTGGCAACCTAAATGGGAGATGAACTTTCCTTAGATTCTCAGTTGAGATAACAGTGATTCTGTTAGCTTTCTTTCTACCTCCTGATTTTCAACAGTTAAAACGATGCCACTTGCCAAATACTTCCAAGTATTTCCATCCATACCTATTAACCTTTTCTATGAGTAGTTTTTAAACACTTTGTCACTCTTTGTCTTTCTTAAAATTCATCTGGAGGTCTACTAAAGGCTGCATCTTTTACATAGAAATAAATTCAAAATAAATAAAAAAAGAAGCCGGGCCGTGGTGGCGCACACCTTTAATCCCAGCACGTGGGAGGCAGAGGCAGGCGGATCTCTGTGAGTTCGAGGCCAGCCTGGTCTCCAAAGCGAGTTCCAGGAAAGGCGCAAAGCTACACAGAGAAACCCTGTCTCGAAAAAGCAAAAAAAAAAAAAAAAAAAAAAAAAAAAAAAAAAAAAAAAAACACAAATGATGAGACATATATTCCTAGAATAAAACTGTTAACTTTCCAAGTCTATGAGTTGGCTGGAGTGACTGATTGAATGTCTGCTCAGAAGCATTCTCACAGTGTCTTCCTGGGCTTGGAGTTGGGAGTTATCTTGGTAGCGTGTCAGTTTTGATCTTCCTGCAGAGGCCCAGGGTTCTCCAGGATCTTTTCATGAAGGGTAACTGAAACCGAAAGGGTTTACATAGATCTTTCTTTATCTTTTATGCCATTAAGATATAACTTTAGAAGGCTATATATCATGTCATATTAAAGTTATTAAGATTCATGTCTCCTTACTAGACTACTACTATTTTTATATCTGAAAGCAGCTCATTTATATTACCAGGCTTAATGCATCTTTTTTTGCTTTTTAGTCTCTCTCTCTCTCTTTCCCTCTCTCCCCTTCTCTCTCTCTCTCTCTCTCTCTCTCTCTCTCTCTCTCTCTCTCTCTCTCTCTCTCTCTGTGTGTACTCATGCACTCTCCTTCTGTCTCTACCTCCCCAAAGCTATGAGCTATGATTACAACTGCTTGGGACCATACCCAGCCTTCTATGTGAGTGCAGGAGACTGAACTCAAGTCCTTATGCCTAAGATACAAACACTTGACTGATAGCTCTCTCTCTCCACTCTTTCTCCTTGCCTTTTTTTATACAGAGTTGCAGAGCATACACGGTGAGGTTAAGTACACAAGGTCAAACAGCCACTGAAGAGGCAAAGATGGATGACCTAGGGCTCATTATCTTTGTACTCACAACACTACATAGACTTACCATTCAATATATGCTTCTGCTTTCATGTGCAATATGCTGAAGGAATAAATGTATTTGTTTGCATGTGTAATCATACTGTTATCATTTACATATCAAGGCAAAAAGATCATAGCTTGATGAGGCTTAAGGAATGTAGCTCAGTAGTTGCATTTTTGCCTAGCATGTGATAAGGGCTGGACTTCATCTCCAACACTACAATCAAAATAAAACAATAAAAATGTCTATAGTGATAAAAAGTCTTTTTGCAACTGTATGAATAGAACCCGTCAGCTGGCAGGCAGACTGTCCTATAGGGTGCATGATCAGTGAGACATGTTGCCATGGTTCCCTCCATAGCTAGTGTTTGGAACACTTTCTCAACTGCTGTTGCTTTTCCTTAGAGGCAAATTTTTCCATTTATGAGAGCTTCTGATGCTGCTCTCCGGCTGATGTACCACTTTCCCTAATCTATTTGTTTTCTGCATTCTTTCTCCCCTGTGCAGAGCTTGGCACCTGAACGCTGCATTTCTACCTGAGCAAAACCTCGGCTCATCAATCATTCAGGGCACAGAGAAAGGCCATGAGCACAGCCTTCAAGCTTCAGCATTCTATGATCTTACAGCATTTAATGGAAAACTCCAATTTGGCTTCCAGCCTTTTCTGGAGCCACTGTCACAGGAAACTCTGGCCCTTTACTTGATGCTTGAGGTGTCTACGATCTGAGAATTTGTCAGGTCAAGAGTACCTCTGGCAAGAGTAGAATGGGAGATGTATGCTGCAAGTATGTTCCAGGAACCGAAACTTGTGCGGTGAGTCATCAAATAGTCTTCCTTTTGGGTGTACAGTGATTAGCCTCAAAAGATTTGTTGACCTACCACTAGAAGTACTTTTTGATGTTTCTGGTGAGGACAGGTAAATTCTCTTAATTGGAGGGTCTGGGTCGGTGTTTATGCAACATTTGAAGTCTGGTGGGACTAAAGAGGACGACGTATTGGAGTGAGTTTTTGTCCTTCTGTGGGGTTTGTCGCTGTGCCATGGTCACTGGTTTGATTTTTTCAGAGAGGAAAGAGAAAGTGATAAGATGTGGATACAGTCCAGTTAATAGATATTTAGAGAGGTGGTTTGTCAATTAAGTTCTTGCTGCTTCTTTCTTTGCCTTTTCGAGAAGCTCTGTGTCCAGGTCTGAGAGTTAAGAGCCCCATCTACCATGGCGTTCTGCTAGAACTTACAATGTCCTGTTTTCAATAGTAATTCCTCCCTACCTTCCTCCCTCCCTTCCTCCTTCCTTTCTCCCTTTTTCCTATTTTCTTTCTGCCTTCATTCTTTCTTTCCTTTCTTATTTAGACAGGATTTTTACAGTTGCCTGTGCTTGTACTTTATAGTAGAGGGTGACCTTGAGAACTGGATCCTCTTGCTTCCACCTGTAGACTAGACTTACAGGCAAAACTGCCTGTAGATGTAATTCTAAACGGTCTTATTAAATAAGAAACACAGAGCCAAATGAAGAGTTAAAAGCCTAGAGATTGAGCAGTAGCCAAGAGCTAAGACCACCTTATCTTACCACTCACTGCCATCCTTCCCCTGAGAGACCTTCTTCCTGTGTCCTGTCTTTTTTTTTTTTTTTTTTTTTGTTTTTAAGACAGGGTTTCTCTGTGTAGCTTTGCGCTTTCCTGAGCTCACTTGGTAGCCAGCTGCTCGAACTCACAGAGATCCGCCTGCCTCTGCCTCCCGAGTGCTGGGATTAAAGGCGTGCGCCACCAACGCCCGGCTGTCTTTTTATTGCCTTTCTGTTCTGCCTTCTCATTAGTTCTAAACCCAACCACATGACTTCCTCATCACTGCCTGTCTATACAGACCTCCAGGTCTCTATGGTTCATACTGAGATTAAAGGTTCAGGTCACCACTTGGCT